>NW_026535824.1:16530000-17155076 GCF_028551555.1 Melozone crissalis
CTCTTCCCATGGAAATGCACGTCTTAACATCCCGATACATTTCCCTCACCAACTCTATCATGTGTGGATCCACCCCTTGCTGGACCAGACCCTCAAATACATGCTGATGACAGATGGTGTCAAATGCCTTAGCAATGTCCACGAACACAACCCCCAGATGTTCATGCTCTCACTTAGCTGTTCCACCACAAGCTGTAACAACTTGAGGTTTTCGGCACAACCTGATGTGCAAATAAAACCCCGTTGCCGGGGGTTGATGGGACATGCTTTGGACAGCCTCACAGTAGCGATCCTGGAAAACAGCCTAATCACCACTGAACCAATAGTAATAGGCCTCCAGTTATTGCTATCACCAAGCTTCTCTGCATCCGAAGACTTGGGTATCAAGACTGTCCTGCAGTCCCGCAGCGCATCTGGAACAGTACTGGTGATAAGCCAGAGGCTGAAGATCTCAGTCAACCGGGGAAATTATTGCAAAAGGATTATTGCCTTTTGCAATAATCTGACCCAAAGTGATCCCATCTGGCCCAGGAGCGGAGGTTTTACACATCTCTCTCATGTTCTTATCAATCTCTTTTCCAGTAATTAGGGCCTCGAATGTGGTGTTAGCTGCCTCCTTATATGGAGGGAAATTCAGTAGGCCACCAAATATATCAGATGTATCCCACCTTCTTTTAAAGTGATCGTGGAGAACACTTGATGGTAATTGGCACTGAGAGGCTTCCGTGCTGTCCAGAATGACGCATGAGGCGCCTTCTATGTAAATCATACAGCAGTTGGAACCTCAAGAATTATCCCCTCTTAATAGCTCTTTTGCACATCCAATTTGATGGAGTTTTGGATGCTTTTTGGCCACGGGAGGCCTGCGTCTTTTGACCCTTGATAGATTTAGTTTGGCTAGGCACACCCAGAATACCAAGAAACTCCTTATAAACATCCTTCACCACCCGACCTGGATCTTGCCCATCAAGAACTTTCTTGAAGGCTTCCCGATATTCCCGATATATGGTCAATTTGCCAAACGATAATCACGCTTTGATGACTTTCTGGAATTGGAGCTTTAACTGTCCCTCCTTGGGCAACTTAGCACACCTGGCAGGATGTTCAATTCCAGTGGCACCTACTAGTCCTTCATGACCTTTCACGGAGGGACGCCTTTTATCACTAATCTGCTTTGCCATTTTAGTTGGAATATGCTCCGCTATAAGTTGGTTGATATTCCACTTACTGGCAAACTCGTCCACCAATTGTACCGGAAGAGCCTCTTTCTTCCTCCCCAGTCCATACCCGTTTGTGGGCCCCTCAGGCCGATGACTCTTTGGGATGAGAAGCAGCAATCCGCTCCACATTTCGCACAAGAGGATGTCTTATTCTCTTGTGCAGACCCAGGCCAATCTTAGTAGCGAACCCACGTTGGCACACCTCACAGACCCATTCCCCAGTGGGAGCCACACACACCACCCCCTTGCAGCGCGGGATGTGACAGGAGATACTGTGGCATTTTAGATTTTGCTTACCACATTTTGAACACCTGAAAATGATCTTTCTCTGTCCGTGTGCCCTTTTGAGATGGTCAATCAGCCCCAACATCCTAGTAAACCAGGTCTCACAACAAGGACAAGATGGTTGTTTGTCAGGCATGGACACGACAGGTGTTCTTGGCGTTATACCATCACCTTCAGACCCGTGAGGAGCCTCGGGTGTTTTGGGCTCTTTACTACCTCCCATCGTGCTCTCAGCCTCAGGTGTTTTGGGCTCTTCGGTACCTCCCACTGCACTCTCAGCCTCATCCTGGGCCATCCCCATAGGGGAGATCTCATAGGGCTCAGGGAGTTGCCCCAAACCCTACCAAACATCCACATGATGTACACCATCTTCTTTAACAATTTTGGAGTTAAAAAATTCCAAACTTGCAAGATCGAATCCCTCTTCCCTGGGCACAGAGGGCATAGATGGTAATTTGGCATCAATGACCCTTAGATCTAATGGGTCAGTCTGAGTGGTAGTCGAGATATAACGCAAAGCCATTTTGTCAGTCCGGTAAGCAATAAAGTGACAAGTCCAAGTGAGGGTAGAAGCATATAGTAGCTGACCCTCTCTCAAACTACCAACTGTGTCAACAACAGCCCGTGGACAAGGCTCTGTGCAACAGCGAACTAACTGTGCCAACCTTTTTGTTTCAGCGATTCGTGAAACTATTGTTGGGTGGTGACTCCAACAATAGGGAGGGCTGATATGCGCCCTCTCCCACACTGGGGCAGAAGTCGACTCAGTTACCACGAGGGTATCCGGCAGGACCACGAGGAGGTGCGACTTCCGCGGCTATGCCCAGTTAGTAAATATAGTTACTCCCGCCGTTTACCCGCCCTTCATTGAATTTCTTCACTTTGACATTCAGAGCACTGGGCAGAAATCACATTGCGTCAACACCCGCCTCGGGCCTTCACAATGCTTTGTTTTAATTAAGCAGTCGGATTCCCCTGGTCCGCACAAGTTCAAAGCCAGCTGCTAGGCACCGACTGAGGCGGGGCGCTGGCCCAGGGACCCTCCCCCGGGGACCCTCCCCCACACAAACTGCTCAGCCGACGCCGGCTGCGGCTGCGCGCACACTGGCTGCACACCGCGGGAACCCCATTGGCGGGAACCGCTGGGGCGGTGGTGCGCAACGATGACGGCTGCCACTGGGGCACCGGCCGCGGCAAGGTGGAGGGCGGGTGGAGCGGGGAGCGGGCGGCGCCCGCCACAGCCGGGGCGATCCACAGGAAGGACCCGGTGTGTGTCCAGAGTCGCCACCGTGCACGCGCATGCCCCAGCGCCCGGGCGGGCCACGCGGAGCGCACTCACCCGCGCGCGGCACCTCGTCCAGCTGCAGCACGCACCCAGCCCCGCTTCGCGCCCCAGTCCGACCAACCCAGCCCTTAGAGCCAATCCTTATCCCAAAGTTACGGATCCGGCTTGCCGACTTCCCTTACCTACATTGTTCCAATATGCCAGAGGCTGTTCACCTTGGAGACCTGCTGTGGATATGGGTACGACCCGGCACGAGACTTACACCCTCTCCCCTGGATTTTCACGGGCCAGCGAGAGCTCACCCGATGCCGCCGGAATCGCGACGCTTTCCAAGGTGAGGGCCCCTCTCTCGGGACGAATCCATTCCAAGGCGCCCGGCCCTTCACAAAGAAAAGAGAACTCTCCCCGAGGCTCCCACCAGCTTCTCTGGGATCGGTTGCGTCACCGCACTGGGTGCCTCGTGGCGCCCATCTCCACCACTCGGAGGATTTGGGGATCTGAACCCGACTCCCTTTCGATCGGCTGAGGGCAACAAAGGCCATCGCCCGCCCTTTCGGAATGGCGCTCACCTTATCGCTTAGGACCGACTGACCCATGTTCAACTGCTGTTCACATGGAACCCTGCTCCACTTCAGCCTTCAAAGCTCTCATTTGAATATTTGCTACTACCACTAAGATCTGCACCTGCAGCAGCTCCACCTGGGCCCACGCCCCAGGCTTCGAGGCGCACCGCAGCGGCCCTCCTACTCGTCGCGGCCTAGCCCCCGCGGGCCTCGCACTGCCAGCGATGGCCGAGTATGGGCCCAATGCTCCAGCGCCATCCATTTTCAGGGCTAGTTGATTCGGCAGGTGAGTTGTTACACACTCCTTAGCGGATTCCGACTTCCATGGCCACTGTCCTGCTGTCTAGATCAACCAACACCTTTTCTGGGCTCTGATGAGCGTTGGCATCGGGCGCCTTAACCCGGCGTTCGATTCATCCCACAGCGCCAGTTCTGCTTACCAGAAGTGGCCCACTGAGCACTTGCATTCCACGGCGCGGCTCCACGCCAGCGAACTGGCTCCCTTACCCATTGAAGGTTTGAGAATAGGTTGAGATCGTTTCGGCCCCAAGACCTCTAATCATTCGCTTTACTGGGTAAAACTGCCCATTGCCGAGTGCCAGCTATCCTGAGGGAAACTTCGGAGGGAACCAGATACTAGATGGCTTGATTAGTCTTTTGCCCCTAGACCCGGGTCGGACGACCGATTTGCATGTCAGGACTGCTACGGACCTCAACCAGAGTTTCCTCTGGCTTTGTCCTGCCCAGGCATAGTTCACCATCTTTCGGGTCCTAGCATGGACGCTCACGCTCCACCTCCCCAGCCCCGCGAGGGGGCGGCAGGCGAGACGGTCCAGTGGTGCGCCCGGGGCTGCCAGGCGCGACACGCGCCCCGGGATCCCACCTCAGCCGGCGCGGGCCAGCCCTCACCTTCATTGCGCCGCGGGCTTTCGACAATGGTCCCTGACTCGCGCACATGCTAGACTCCTTGGTCCGTGTTTCAAGATGGGTCAAGTGGGTAGCCGACATCGCTGCGGACCCCGGGTGCCCCAGCACGGCCCGTGAGCCTGGCCCGGCAGCGCCGCGCGGTCAGGGTGCACTGAGGACAGTCCACCCTGGTTGACAGCAGCGCCGGAGACTGGCAGGCCCAGCCCCCACACCCCTGCGCGAAACGCCGTGCTGCGATGATGCCACTCCCCCCCCCCCCCCATGAGAGGCGGGGAAATGATGCCCCCCACCACGGCGCCACTGATGTGGGGGGAGGAGGGCACAGTGGCAGTCCTTTCCCTCGGCCCCGGGACTGGCCGAGACCTGCTGCCCGAGGGCTGTAATACCCGCTGCTGCTCGCGCAGCACTGGACCACCTGCCCGTCGGACCACCTGCCCGCCGGAGGCCTTCCCAGTCAACCTGGAGCCGGTCGTGGCGCACCGTCGCAGAGGAAATGTGCCCGGACAGCGCCAGCTGCCGGCTGGGCGGCAGTCCCCGGACCAGCCTGCACCCCCCAGCCTGCCTCCACGGGCAGGGTTCGCCCAGGGGACAGAAGGGAGGCGGAGGCGAGGTTCCACTGAACCCGTGCCGACCACAACTCGCCGGGTTGAATCCTCCGGGCGGACCGTGCAGGCCCCACCCGTTTACCTCTTAACGGTTTCACGCCCTCTTGAACTCTCCCTTCAAAGTTCTTTTCAACTTTCCCTTACGGTACTTGTTGGCTATTGGTCTCGTGCCAGTATTTAGCCTTAGATGGAGTTTACCACCCGCTTTGGGCTGCACTCCAAAGCAACCCGACTCCGAGAAGCCCCGGGCCCAGCGTGCCGGGGGCCACTACCGGCCTCACACCGTCCACGGACTGCGGCCTCGATCACAAGGACTTGGGTCCCCCGAGAGTGCCGCCAGGGATTGGGACTTCTGTACGCCACATGTCCCACACCCCACTGCGGGGCAGGGATTCGGCACTGGGCTTTTCCTGCTTCGCTCGCCATTACTGAGAGAATCCTTGTTAGTTTCTTTTCCTTGGCTGACTTATATGCTAAATTCAGCGGCTTGCCATGTCTGATCTGAGGTCGCAAGGCCAAAGCTTGGCCGCACCTCCTGGCCCATGCAGCTCCTAAAGAAGCAGCATGCCAACAGGCCAACAGCCAGCCAGCTTCTCCCACCTACCAGCCTCACCTTCCTCCCCACTGGCGCCCTCGCACCAGGGGAAAACAAAGCCAGAGGGAGAGAAGCGGAGACAGAGTGCCCCATCCCGGAGATGAGAACCGAAAAGGGAGTGTGGCAGAGACAGCCCTGATGGGGGACCAGGCGGCACGTGATGGCCTTGGTGGAGAGAGAGAGAAAAGCCATGGTACTATTTGCGCCCCGAGACCACGACAGAAGAGGAGGAGGGCAGGCGAAGGGAGGAGGGGGTTGGAACATCTGTCCCCAGCGCTCTCGCCTCACGCGCACGCACAATGGCACAGTACCCCTGCAGTACCCACCTGCAGACAGCCGTCCACGTGGGGGGGAGGCTGGGGGTGAGGCCTGCGCCTTATCTCCCTCTTGTCCTCTCCCTTCTCTCGGCCCACGGCGGTGCTTTCAACGCTGTCTCTTACTCTCCTCAGCTGCCACCACCACCGTACCGCGGTACGGGCCCTGCAAGGACAAACTCTGCCCCAGTGGCTCACTCTGGGAGTGGGGAACTATGGAGCAGTCCTTGAGTCTGCATATAGGGGGATGAAGGCCCTGCGCGGCAACAATGACGATGACAGCCATGACGATGATGATGCCTGCTGCGTCACAGGGAAAAAATTGAGGCCGCCGAGGGAAACGCATCCCTTGCCAAACCCCTGACCGCCTTCCCTCTGGGCACCGGTGAGCCACCATCACCACCGCCGCTGACCACAGTCAACTGGCCTGTGAGGCAACCCCAGCTGAACCACCGTGGTGGCCGCTGGACGGCGACTGATCGTCAAGCAACACTCAGATGGGCGTAGCCCTGGCAGGAACATGGGGCCGCAAGTGTGTTTAAAGTGTGGATGACCAATGTGTCCTGCAATTCACATTAATTCTTGCAGCTAGCTGCATTCTTCATTAACGCACGAGCCCAGTGATCCACCACTGAGAGTTGTCTGGCTTTCAGCACCGATCCTGCACCCGTGGAGGGGCTGGGACCGCTCACATGGGGCACCCCTTTCTCTTGTGCTGAGGATGTGCGGGCACGTGCCCGGCTTTGACCGTCCGTACTTGATAGTCAGGAGTGCAGACATAGGAGATCCAGCCACACTGAACTGGAGTTCTTCCTCAAACCTCCACACTATGGTGGCACTGAAGGAGATCTGAGCAGTCTGGGTCCCGCCGGGTGCAATGATGCCCTCCTCAGGCGCAAACTTGAAGCAGAAGCCCACGTTTGCAGTTGAAGGGCTATAGGTGAAGGGAGCATCAATAGCTCCTAGGTTTATCAGTTCCACCTGCAGCAGCAAGAAAGCAAAATGGAAATACATGTGGAATCTTCCCTTCTTGTGAGTTATTGTCTAATGATGCAATTAATACCCAGAAATAGCAGACGATGCTATGAATGGCAAAAAAATACAACAGGACAAGTTCTGCCCTTTTTCATGCAAAGCAGTGGCAACTCCACAGAACTGGAGTCCACAACCCTGGGGTTATCCCATGGACACAGAGCAGTGCACCTCTGATCAGCTACACCAAGTTCATTCAGACCTGGCCCTGAGAGCAACATGGGCTGATTGCAGCTCTGTGTAGTCAATCACCCCAGAGCTGCTGCTGCCCCACTGAGCACAGCTCCAACAGCATCATCTACTCATCCACCTTTTCCCATGTCATGAAAACAATACACTGATTATGAGGCATCAGCATCAAAATGTATAGACAGCACCATCTTTTGGTAAGAAAACTCAGCATGTCTTTGCCTCCCACAGCCAAGCTTTTGGAAGTGTCTGGCATGATGTAGTGCCTCATTTTCTACCTCTTTCAGCTGCTCTCTCTTTGGTTTTTTTTGCAAACTTGACACTATTGGGGAGGAGGCAAATAGGTAGAAAAATGCTTTGCTTTATTCCCAGGAACACTTTTCTCTTTCTAGAGCCAGAGATGCACCAAGGCTGAAGTGTGGTGAGGGACTGGTCAGCAAGGGAAAGAACTCGCAAGTCCTTTGCAAGGGCCAGCACTGAGCCAGGAGGCTGGATGGCTTTCCTGTGACTTGCAGCAATAAGCAGGAGACACTTGACTGAAAGCTGTCTGCAGTGGACTGAAGCTCAAAGGCAGCCAGTTTCTTCCAGCTGCTTCTGAACAGCCCAGTCCAAAGGTGCCTTGTGTCTGGCACTGCCACAAAAGCCTCTGAACATCCCTTTTTGACCCAGGCTTCGTTTCATGTGCCAAGGGGTTGTTTTGCAGCAAGCCTCCCAGCTGATTCCCAAGGAAGGAACTGGGCCTTCATGAACAACAGACACGCCTTTCAGACCCTCCCAGATTTCACCAGTAGATCAAATATTCCCTGCTCACAAATGCCCAGGTTGGCAGCAATTCCACACTTCCACCAGGCTTGCTCCTCCCTCAGGAGCCATCAGGATCCACCCCAAGCCCTGCTGCTCACCTCATAGACATGGGGGGTGTCAATAGAAATGTTCCCAAGGTTCAGAGTAGGAGAGCTGAATTCTTCCAAGGGTCCTTGGCCTTCCCCTGAGAGGCGCAGGGGCAGCCTGCTCTCACAGCCTGGGGAGAGATGTCCATTGCAGTACAATCATTCCCTCTGTTATACTGGATTTTCCAGGCTGCCTCAGTGCTAGTCCCTGACTCTGAGCTGGATGCAACCAGCTCCTGATGCTGCAGGAGAGGATATGGACCCTCCTCTTCCCTCAGCCTTGGGGCTGACTTCTAATTTCTAACCCATTCCTTGGGCTGCTTTCCAATTTCAGCCACCAGTCTGCTGAGTTTAAAACATCTCTGCTGCCTTGTAGTGACAGGCCAAGGAGTTACAGGTATAAATTGAAAGAAAGGAAATTTAGGTTAGATATTAGGAAATTTTTTACTCTGAGGGTGGTGAGACACTGGAGCAGGTTCCCCAGGGCTGTTGTGGAGGTTCCAGCCCTGAAAGTGTTCCAAGCCAGGCTGGATGGGGCTTGGAGCTACCTGCTCTAGGGGGAGGTGTTCCTGCCCAGAGGCTTTTAAGGTCCATTCCATCCTTAACATACTCTGGTTCTATGCTGTCCTTCCCATGCACTTAGTGGAGCTTTGAAATCATTCAGTGAAGGCACAAAGCTCCTACAGAGTTTGGCAATTCCCAAACTACCTGGCCCAGGAGCACAGGACATTTTTGCCAAAGTCCCCAACTCCTGACACTCAGCACTGCGTTCTGTTTCCACAGACAGAGCTGCAAGGGCTCAAATCCCACAAAGGGAGAGAGGCAGGTGCTGGCCAAGGCTGCTCCTTCTACCAACAGCCTGGGCTCAGGGGGGCTCAGTCACCTCTGCTCTGCTGCTGTCTGGGCACTGGGAGGTGATCCAGGCTCAGGGAACACAATTCTAACTCAGCTCCTGCTGCCTGATGATGGATCCATGTCAAATGGACCCATCATCCTGGAGGCCAGGGGCCTGCAGGGGCTGAGTGCTTGTTCACTAAAGCTGTTCTGCTCTGCAGCTCTCTGGCCTTTGAAGGAATGCTGGCAAAGCCATGGCATGAAAACCTCTCCCTGCACTGCCTGGGCTGTTCTGGGATCAGTCAGGCACACACAGCATTCTGAGCCCTGGCCTGGCACAGGAGACTCCCTGGAGGCTGCAGGGCCAGGGGGGATGTGCCAGCACTGCCCTGCTGACCAGGGACTCTTCCCAGCACTTCCATGGGAGCCCCGTAGGCTCAGGCTTGCACCATGGCTTCACTGAGGGGGAGAGAAGCAGGGCAAAGGAGCTGTACCTGAGATGCTGCAGTAAGCCACACTTCCATACTCCAGTGCTTCCAGGGGTTTGAAGGTCACCTTGATTTTGGCCAAACAATTCAGCCCAATTTCTCCCTCCTACAGCAGAAAGAGACAGCAAAACATTGCTCTGCAAATTTCACATTTCTTGTTTTCAACCACACTTCTGTAAGCCTCTGTTTAGAGCATTAGTAATGAGTGAACAACACAAGGAGCCCAAGGAAACACTCCAAACCCAGCTCAACACAGCGCTGGAAGCTCTCAATGCTCAGCTGTTCAGCTCCCACTCTCCACAATACTCCTGCTGCTCTGACAAAGGCTCTTGGTCACATCATGCTGCTGTCAGCTACAGTGGGATGCGACTGCCACTGTGCACTGGTGGCTCTTCACAAGAAGAGAACATGATCCCTGTCCTGGGTTGACTATATGATGCTTTTATCCCAAATCGTCTTGTTCTGTTTATGCTGAATAATAAGTGTTGCACCTTTAAGACCTGTTGCAGAGAGTGAAGGGGGGAGAGAAGAAGCAGCAGTTTGTTTTCAGACACTGCACTCACTCCTCCACACTCCTGCTTCTGGACTGCATTGTCTGCAGATGGACAGACAGCGGTTCAGAGCTCTCCTTTGCTTTTAGTTAATTTAGCTTGCTGAGGCAAAGAAGTTCCCTGGACTGTGGGGTTTTTTTCCTTTCTTTGGACATGTTCAAACCTGCTCTGGACTGAACACCAGCAGAGCACCAACAGCTCCACCTGTGGCCACCGGGCTGGGCCTGGCCTGTGACATTTCCAGGACCAGAGGGACTGATCAGAGACTGAGTGAGCTGAACTGCAACCTGGGGAGGGACTTTCTCAGTTTGTCATCTCTTTTGGAGCAGCAAGGAGTTTTATTGATTAATACTGTTCAGGGTTTATTGTTTAATAAACTGGTTTTTTCCACTTCAAGGAGGTCTTTTCTCCAGGACAGGTTGGGGGTAGGGGCCGATTGAATCTGCTTTCCTAGAGGAGCCCCTTTGGGGGTTCTCTCCCAAATTTGCCCGGAACCAGAACCTTGGAAATAAAAATATTAGTTTAACCTGTATTGAAAGAAAGCAGAGGCTGGCATTATTCTAGCGTTTACTCCAAGATGAGAAGGGATGTTGCACTGTGCAGACACCAGGCATTCATTGTCTCTCACAATGCCAGTACTCAGAATCAGGGCTCTGTTTGATACGAGGACGTGGTGGTTTGCTTGCAGAAACAGAAAAGGAAAAGGTTTTCTGTCCCTGTGTGCAGGACAACTCCAAAGGCCCATTTCAACCTTCCACCCTTGTGTCCAGGCTCACAGAGGACACTGGAAGGGACACTCAGAAATAGTGCAAGGCGTGGTTACAGGAGGGGATTGGCATTTCCATGATTAGTCTTAGGCTGAATTTGGCCTCACTTTCCCAGCAAACCATTGCAAGCTTCAGGTCAGAATGTGGCCTGGCAGTGCTCCAACAGCCTCTGCTGAACCTCACGTGTGGGGGGAGCCCCTACCTACAAGAACTGCTCCCTGTGGACACTGCAAGGACACGCACAGAGTGCCCTTGAGCTCAGGCCCTGGCAGCACAGCTTGGCCTTGTCAGGCTCCCAACCCTGCCTTGAGCTTCCAGGGCAGAAATGCTTTTAGCATTTGGCATTTTTAGGCGAGCTCTGCAGGTGCACCAGAAACTCAATGTCTTCCCTCCCAGCACATCGAGCCAGCTGAGGATCTGCCCAGTGACCGCAGCCGGGGGTAGAGTGGGTGGGAGGAGGAAGAGGGGGAGGAGGATGAGGAGGATGAAGAGGAGGAAAATGAGGTTTTCACCTATCACTTACCATTGGCTCAATGAAAAAAATGTCATCAGAGAACAGCATGGGGTCTTGGTGCAACTTTGCCTTCTCCCCCAGGAGCCTCAGGAGGGCAGTGTGATCTTCACCAGAGCCCTTCTCCTTCCCTGTTTCTTTCCCCTCCATTGATTTTTCCAGCCACAGCTCTCTCCGTGTCCACAGGAATCGATGCTGCCTGCAGCCACAGGATAGACAAAGCCAGCAGACTGTTTAATAAGCCATAGATTGGCAGAGAGAAGTGTGAGTGCAGGAGAGCAAAGCACCTGGGGAGGAGCAGCAGTGTGAAAGATGAGTAATGTGATGATTTATCAAAAAGCAGGATGCCCCATTGCAGGGAATGATTGGCAGCTGACTCCATTGATTCACAAGGCTGAACAGTTGCTTTATTAAACTATATTATGTTACATTGTACTACACTATATTAAAGATGCATACTATACTACAAAGAATACTAAAGAATACTAAAGAAAACTTGTGACTGTCTCCAGACAGCCAGGACAAAGCTTTTTCCAATTGGCCAAGGAAACAAAACAGTCCTCAGCAGAATCCAACTGACAAATCATTTCAGGTAAAGAATCTTCCTAACACATTCCACATGATAGAGATAAGAATTGTTTTCTTTCTTTTGCTCTGTGATTCTCCAGGAAAAAAAAACCTTGGGAGAGAGAATTATGTGTTTCTGTTCAGAGAATGTGAATACCACAATGATTGACTCTCACAATTAACAGACAAATACCATGTATAGAAGTTAAGAAAAATTTCTTTTACCCCTCAGTTGTTATCAAGGGACAGCTGGGGTTGGGATATGTGGGAGGGTCGCCTTGTCACTACAGCGACATCTGACCTCCAATCAAGATTTGAGGAAGTAAACTCTACCACTGGACACTGAAGATGGAGTCAATGGACAGAATTTTGGGAGGGGCTAAAGGGTTAAAAGGCAAAACCTCCATTGTGTGGGAGAGCACATGGTGCGGAAAATCCTTTGTTCCTGGCGCCATAACATTTTCTCTATTCAGTCTTCTGTTGCATCTTTGATAAGGTTTAATAAACCTCTCTCAACTTATGAAAAGGGAGTGGCTATTTCTCCCAAGCAGCAGCTCCCCAGTAAGGGCTGACCCCAAGCCATGGGGGTCCCAGATGGATCAGAGGATAACTTGTTGTTCACTGGCCCAGCAGGGAGTTTTACTCCACACCTGCAAGCTCAGGAGAGGTTTCCAGAGCCAGCAGCCCTCAAGAGAACCTCCTGGCTCAAAGCCTCTGCCCAAAAAACTGAGGGAGAATCCACCAGCCACTTCAAGTGGTTTTTCCTACCACTGAGCTGCTGGGGAGGCAGATAAAGGTCATGGAGCAGGACTTCCCTGGGAAGGGGAGACAAAGCTGGGTCGCAGCTACATGCTACCAGCACTGTAAAAAAGTCAAATTATATGATTGGCTTTTCGCATATATGAAAATAAAACATTGGTCTGTTCTGTTTCAGTCTCTATGCAATATTGCATAGGGAAATGTAAGATAACAACAATTAGAAATCAATCAGATAACGCACATGACCAATGACATATCTGCAATCATACCATTATCAGTCACTACAACACTGAACTGTCATCCCAGAGTCTGCGACAGCTGATGAACTTTAAAACAACAGAGAGCTGGAGAACTCGTGTCAAGATTCATGTTTCTCCAAACTCCCTTTGAAATCAGGCTCAGCTATCATACATGGTCAAATTGCCAAGCCAAAAGGACTTGAATACTTTTTGATGCAGAAAACATCTGGGCTGATTGTCAATCATTCCATTCAAGCAGAGCTAGAACTTGGCCAGAGTTCAATCTCTAATTGATGAACACCACTTAACACATTTTAAAACAAGACTCTTAAAAACAGAAATTATGAATAGGAAACCTGAGGATTAAAGATCAATCAAACCATTAAATAATTGAATCCCTCCAAAACTTCTGTCAGGACAGAAATTCTTCAAACACAGCAAACCTCCTGAATTCTCGGCTGAAGTACTCTATAATAACTGAAAAAATAATAACTGAAGAAAACCACCAAACTGGCAACCTGGATTTAAAGGAAACCTAAAAAACATGAGTAGTTAAAAAACAAAAAGACAAGATTCTGAAGAGACACGTGTCTTGTAGATGATCACACAAAGAGACAGTGAAACACATGAAAGCTGGCTGTAAATATTACAACAAGACCTTGATAATAATTCTTATAATAAATTCTGAGAATTCTCACGATATAATCAACTTATCAACAGGAAGTGTTTGAAGGGGTTATGACAACTTTTTTTAAGTATTCATATAGCATTAATAACAATCCTTATTTATCAGTATCACCTATAAAATCTAAAAATAACAAAGATTACAAACTCAATACCAACAAAATTCTGAATCATTGGAGAATCAGCTGGTGACCCCACAGATAGGATCTGATTGATATTTCTCAAATGCTCTGTCTTCAGAGACATTTCAGGTAATTGAATCATTACTAATACTTCTATCTTTCTACGGTGGTTTCCCTCCCTGAGAGGCATTTTGCACAACAGAAGATTTCCATTTATATCATATTTGGAATACCACTGATTTGCACTGGTTTCCCCTTTTTTCTGTATCTTGGGCAAAAACCTGGCTGCTTTCTCACTTTACTCTGATTTTGGACAGCTTTTTCACGTGTCCATCTTTTGCATCTGAAGCCTGATCATCTGGTAAATGCTGTTTCCGTCACTCCTGTGGGACCGGGCTGCTGCGGAGTTCGGTGCGCCTCACACAACATGCGCTGCACCCGCGAAAAATCTCCCGCTTGAGATTCTGATGGAGGCTGAAACTGTGTGCTGGCTGCCGGGGCTGGCTGCGTGCCCGCTGCCGTGGGACCGGAGCAGGGCCGGTCCCTCGGGCACCCCCTGCACCCAGACCGCGCCCGGTCTCTGCCGCTGCCCTCACGGGAGTGCGGATACCCCGCCCCGACCGCGCCTCCCCTGCGCTTCTCTCGGCGCAGGCGCGGTCTGGGGAACGCCCCCTGTGCCCGTGACCGACACCGGCGCTGCCCCGGTCCCCGCTCGGCCACGTCCGTGCCGCGTCTGCGCACTGGGAAAAACCTGCCCCGCTGCGGCTGCCGGGTTTGTGCGTCATCACCGGGCGCCTGCCGCGCTCCGTGGCGGTCGCAGGGACGCTGCAGCCGTCCCGTCCCGTCCGCCTCAGTCCCGCCCGGCGCGGCTGCCGCGGCCCGTGCGCGTTCCCCGGGTGCCGCTGCCCGCCGCCATCGCAGTCGCGTGGGTTCTGCCCTTCGCGCGCGGCTTTGGCACCCCCTGCGTGAAACCGCCGCCGCCGCCATCGCGCATGCGCCCGCCGCTGCCGCCAGCCCCGCGCCTCCCGCTCCCGCGCTCCGCCCGGCCCGGCCCCGCTCGGCGCTGTCCCCGCAGCCGCCGGCCGTGCCCTGCACGCTGCCGACCGCCCGCTGCTGCGATCGCGGGCACCGCCGTGCGCGCTATCGCCTCCGCCGTTGCTGTGCCTGCAACTGCCCCGCTGCCCCCGTGGGCCCCCGCCGGCCTCCGCAGCCCCCACGGCCGCCTCTGCGGCCCCCCCGGGCTGCTCCCGGCCGGCGCCGCCGTGGCACGGGTTCGCCAGTCGCCGAGAAGCGGCTCTGCCCCGGGTTCCCCGACCCCCTCCGCCCTCCTCTCCCTGAGAGTTCTGGGCGTTCTGGGGACCCATGGGACCCTGGGCACTCTGGAGATGATGCCAATTCCTCCCACACCTGTTTGCTAGGGATTACCTTTGCCCCTCCCTGGTCGGTAAGGGCAACTGCCGCCTGCTGATGGCAGGATGACTTCCCCCATCCTCGAGAGAATACTGCTGCCTGCTGATAGCTGGCAGCCCCCGCGGAATTCCACGAAATTGCCTCTAACATTACCCTTGCTGGGGATAAAGGCTTCAAGGCCGTTTTATCTTTTTTCAGAGATTTTCACAGGGTGTGTGGCTGCCATGCCCTGTAGGGCTGACAAGATGCTGGGTTGTTCCTGGGAGCATGTCCCCCCCCATGTTCTCAGTTTTGACTTTTCTTACCAAAGGCTGAATCATCTGCAAGGTCAGTCCGGAGTTTGCCCTGGTCACCATCCAGCAGCTCGCAGGTGAGGGTTTCCAGGGGCGCTTATGGTCCTCCTCTTTCCGGGTCGAGCTTGAAATGAATCTCAGCAGAGGTCGAGATGTTCTTTCTGGATTTTTCCCTTGAGAGTGCCTGTTTCCTTTCCTTCTCGGGCTGGGTTTCAGCGGCTGATGGCTGTGGCGTGGCTGCTTGCCAAGAGCCCACCTGGGTGCCCTCTTGGAGCCCACCAGGGACGTCAATGTCTCACGGTCTCTTGCTGCTCAGAGTGACCCCAAGAAAAGTTCAAAGTCTCTTTTCCCAGCCTGACGCTTGAAGGAGTCAGGGCTCTTCATTTCTCAGTCTCAAGGTTGTTTATTTTATCTTATCTATAAAAAATTTTCTCCTGCCCTGCCGAGGTCAGCTCAGCAGGACAGTCTGAGGCACTCTGCCTGCCCCCGGGGCGGTGTTATGTCTTTATACTAAAAATTACGTGTACAATGTTTACAATTACTTTCCAATACCTATCATCTATGTTAGACAGTGAGCTTCTACTCTAAACCAATCAGTAAGTGCCAACATCACAGCAGAAGATGGAGGCCAAGAAGAAGGAGAAAGGCTGGACACACCCAGTTCCCTCCATCTTGCCTCCTGAACCCCATACCAAAAACCCCAAAATCTACTTTTCCACCCCTTCACTAATATTCTACCTAAACTGTTGTGGCCTGCTGATCTTCATATAAGGTTTGTAATTTGCTCTACGGGTCATAATCAAATCCACAGGTGTTTTGGGCTCTGTGCCAGGGCTTCTGAGCCCCCTGGCAGGGGTCCTGGCCATCCTGGACTGCCAGAGGGATGTTCTGGGTTCCCACAGGTCTCTTCTTAGGTCTTCTACAGGTTGGTTTTTTGTTTCCTCTCCTTCTGGTTGTGCTGGGAAAAAGCCCCTGCTGGGACATCTCTGCACCCTGGCATCCTGGGCATCTGCATAGGGATGGGCAATGTAACAAAGGACTGGCTGGAGGCCTTTGGAAATGGGAATTTATGGACAGGTGGCATTGCTCAATCTGACTGCACTGGGCCCTCATGCAGGACAGAGGTCTAGATCTCCTTCCTGCTTGGCAGGGTTCAGTTTCCAGGTAGTGTGGGCAAGGACTGGCACTCACCTGCACAGAAAGGCTTCTGCCTTTTGTCCCTGTAGCTAAGCCCAGGGTGAGATTCCTCCTTTAGTGCTCAAAGAAAGGAAATCCCAGAAGGGATGTGCTCTGTCTTTGAAACCATTACCAACTGTGAGGAACACCCCTGCTAGAGTAGAACATGTCCCTGGTCAAAGGAGGTCACCCCTCTGACCAAACTGATCCCAGCCCAAAAGCCAGGCCTTCTGCTGGGCTCTGGAAGGGGTTCTGCAGGCAATGTGCTCAGGGGAGAGATCTCCACTGGCCTCACTTCTCCCAGGGATAACACATCCCATCCCATCCCAAGGGTTCCCAGGATGGCCACAGACAAAAGCAATGGGATCCAGCACACTTACTTAGCTCTTTGAATAGCGCTTCTACACCTTTCTGAGCCAGACAGCCAGCAGCCACAGACACTGGACATCAGGTGCACATGAAAATAAAATCAAAGACAGGATATTTAACAAGGACCTTTCCCCAAGGAACTCCAGGACTTAACTGAGCACGTTCTGGGGCAGAACACATCCCACAGCTGGCCCAGGAGCCCCATGCAGTGCTGGGGGTCCCTGACCCTCAGGCCCACTGAGGCTCTCCTGGGCCAGGGAGCTGCCTCAGCTGCCACAGCACTCAGGCACCACACAGGTGCCTCAGTCCCACCAGAGCACAGCCACCCACGAGAGGGTGAGACTCTTCTGCCACACACCAGGAGCGGAGAGGAACCTCCCAGGCCCCTTCACTGTCCTTTGGCACATTCATTTCAGCCTGACCCTCAAAGCCCTGCTCAGCAACATCCCCCACTAGAGTAGGATGTGTCCCTGGTCAAAGGAGGTCAGCCCTCTGACCAAACTGATCCCAGCCCAAAGGCCAGGCCTTCTGCTGTGCTCTGGAAGGGGTTCTGCAGGCAACGTGCTCAGGGGAGAGATCTCCATTGGCCTCACTTCTCTCAGGGATAACACATCCCATCCAAGGTTCCCAAGGATGGGCACAGGCAAGAGCAATGGGAGCCATGAGTCCACACTTACTTATGGAGTCCAATTGGCCTCCTTGGTCTTGCTGCCATGAACTCCCTTTTTTGTGGCCATTAGGTTCACCTGAAAAGAAAAAGAAAAATGAAAAAGAGGAAGCTTCACTATGATATTTCCCCTTAGGTTTTAAAAAATGCATTTAAGAGCTTTTTTGTGACACATATCCCTCAAAATATACTACTGAAACCTCTGATCTCGTCAGGGTTTTTTAATTTACTGATTTTCCTTTCCATCACTGTCTAAACAGAATACAGCTCTTTCCAAGATATTCAGTCCTTACTTCTGGTCTCCCCTATCATTTTCTCTAGGTTCACTCTGCAATGCAAGGGAAAAGAGGGGTAAAATCTCTGTGGTTACAACATCTCAGCACTAGAGAAGATAAGGCAGTTGATAAGATGTTCTGTTGCACTCCCAGCTGGTCCCTAACCCATCTTGTCTGCCCTGGAGCTCTGAGAATTCTCACAGACACACACTTCATCTTCCTTGGTAAAA
Source organism: Melozone crissalis (assembly GCF_028551555.1). Classification (NCBI taxonomy): domain Eukaryota; kingdom Metazoa; phylum Chordata; class Aves; order Passeriformes; family Passerellidae; genus Melozone; species Melozone crissalis. The sequence continues at coordinate 16,547,848 of NW_026535824.1, forward strand.
ATTAAGACCTGCTTTTGCAGAGTGCAGAACCTGGTGTTCAACCCCAGTCATATTTTCCTCAGAGGCAAGGGACCATTTTCCATTCCTTCAGACTCAAATCCTGGAGGTTATCCTGACCAGCTATGAAGAAATCTATGGTGAAAGGACAAGTGACCTTGGCTGGAGTCGACACAGGAGGTGTCCCGACCAGAGAGTAATTACCACTGATTCCATGATGCAGAAGGCATGAAAGACACTTTATTATTTGTGTATAGTAATAAGATATATACAGTTCCTATAGGAACAGTAGTGGACGTAAGACCTGATTGGTCTTAAGGTGAAAACCTCTCGCACTATTGATGCACTATGAATAGTACACTCTAGCAAACCATTTTTATAAACAATGGTTATAGAAAGAGCGATAATAATGGTTTGATTTTTTTTTTCTAGGATTGTTAGGTTCAGTTTGTGAGAAATTGTCTCTGTTCATTCTTTGACTGAACTGAGAATATTTACAGGCTGGCTGCCAAATGCCCATCAAACTTCTCTCACTCCCCCTCCTCAACTGGATAGGAGGAAAAAATACAACTGAAGAGCTCACATAAAGCCTGGGACATCCCTCTCCAGCTGCCACCATGAGCAAACCAGACTCCACTTGGGGACGATTGCTTTGCTTTTTCAGCAATTCCCAATAGAGCAGCAGGCTGGGTAACAAAGACAAAACTGAAGTCACCTCACTCCCACTCTCCCCTCTCCTGGCTGTGAACACACCTGGTGCAGGTGGCTGGGGCAGGTGCAGTGCCTGATGCAAGCTGAGCTCCAGGTGGGAGCCCGAGACAAGAGCTCATGAATGGCCAACAGAGCCCAACAAAGGGCACCAAGAGTGGTGGCACTGCTGGGGAAGGGACACCGAGAGACCCAGCAAGAGCTGAGGGCCCGGGAGGAAGAGCCAGACTCGAGCCTCGGGCATGCAGACTGAGGGGATAAAACTGAGGGGCTTGGAGGAACATCTCAGGCTGTTGGAGGAACAGCTCAGGCTGTTCCTGTGTCACTGCACTGGGATTAAATGGCTTTATGGAATCAGACAGCTGAGACTGCTCTGGGAAACCTGGGCTGGAACCAGGGAGGACACAGGGGCTGGGTGTGGGGAGTCCAGCAGGGCCCATTGGGGCACTGCAGCCACTGCTGTGGAGGGGCTCCTCCCAACATTGAACACCTCTGGTGGCTGGAGTGTGATGGCCAGAGAGCCTTGGGGAGGGTCAGACTGGGAAGTTTCCTAAATATCCTCTTCTGCACAGCTGGCTGCAGAAAGCAGGGCCCTTCTGACCCTTCCAACAAAGCCGCCTGTCCCTTCTGAGCCCATCCATCAGAGCAGCAGGGACGAGGTGAAGGCAGAAACAGGGACTGCTCAGGAGTGAGGAAAGGTCTGCTCAGGGCACAGCTCACTGCTGTGCTCTGCTCTCCCTCTTTCTTGCACTCCATTTCCCTGGACTGTCTGGTCCTTGGGACTTTCTGTTTTCTTTGGCCACGTTCCAGAGAAGGAGGAGGACCTGGACTGAATTAAGGGACCCCTTGCCAAAAGCTGCTGCATGTCCAGAAAGCTTTCCTGGTGTTCAAGGAGAGGATAGACCCAGGTGAGGAAAAGAGGGGAGGAATAGAAATAGAGAAATGCCGGCAGGGACCCAAGAGAAGTCACAGCCCCAGGGCCCATGGCTGTCCCAGGGGTCTAACTGAAGGCATCAGACAGGAAATGCCAGGGGTGATTTCCCAGGAATGAACCCCGCTCGATCTCCTCCCACTACATTTTGCTGTTTTGCTCTGGTCTGAAAGGAGGGAAAGCATATAAATGGGAAAAAATGCTCAGAGTTTGAGGAGTTTTCTCCTAAAGCAGAGCAATAGCGAGATGGCTTCTCAAACAGTAACAATGAGTAGGTGATGTGCATGTGGAGCTGTCCTGGATGTGCTTCTGCCATTGATCACTGATGAGCACAGACATTAGCTCAGATCACTGCTCATGGAAAGATGGTTGTGCTTCCAGGGATGGGTCACCCCAATTCTCACAGTCAGAGACACATTGTCCTCTGTGTCTCTCATATTTGGAAGGAGCCCTGACAACTGCTTTAGACAGGAGAATTATTTTGTGCAGGGCCAGATCTGCACTCTTGAGCCAAAGCTGAAGCTTTGAGGGGGAAAAAGAAAAGGAAGGGAGAAAGACAGGAGAAGAGAGGAGAATAAAAAAGAAAAGGGGGGCGGGGTGGGGGTAAGAGAAGACAGAAAAAATATGGAAAAAAGAAAGAAATAAATGAAACAAAAAAAGAAGAAACTCTCTCTGCCACATTGTCAGTGATGGCTTTGTTGCCCACAGACCAAGAGAGTCTGTCTGCCAACAGATGCCCAATAAATTAGACATTTTGAATTATGCATTGAGTGCAATAAAACATTATTACTAGCATATGAGTTAAATCCAGGAGGATTGTATGAGTGGTGGTGAAATCTCATTATGCTTTTTCTGGTGTTCTAAGGTGAGCTAATAATATTAAATATAAAAATTAAAATAAGTTCTAGTCATTCCATGAAATAATTATTCATTCTATTTAGGACTAAAAATTTTTCCAATCATCCAAGATCAAAGCAACAAACAATTACCCATAATGTATTCATGGCAACCAGGCTGTGCCTAATCAATATGCTACTTACTTTTTACTTTTTTCCCATTTAATGTGTAGCAAGAGTCATGGTAACAATTTTTGCTATCAGAAAAAAACCCATGAAATAAATAAGTAAAGCCTGAATTGACCGTTTTTTCTCTATGTAGGAATGAATTAGGAACTGGGTTAGTGTCTGTAGACAGAGGGCAGGAAGGGACAATCGACTTTGAATGGGAATTCTATGAAATATTAACTTTGTGGTCTCCCTCCAACCCTTCCTGACTGGTCCCCCACCCTCTGCAGCACAGCTGGGCCTTGATGAGGCAAAGACACTGAAAGCCCTGGGGGCCCTGGAGGGCAGCAGGGCTCCTTCAGGCCTCAGCAAAACCCAGTGAAGGCCCCAGGTTGGTCCAGGGAGCTTTTCCCACTCAATCCCCTCTGGCAGAACTGGACTCAGCACTTGAGCCCTTTCCCTGGCTGGGCTCCTGCTCACACAGCCCCGGGTGCTGCTGCCTTGTTTGGCTGCTGGCCTGTGTGCTCCCTCTCCCAAGCGCTGCCTTTTCACCTGGAGCTCGCTCAGTTCAGCCGAGAGCCTCAGGAGAGGAGTGCTTTACTCCTGGCTCTTGGAGAGACCATTCCTGCCCTCAGAAGAGGCTGCCCTGGAAAGCTCGGCATATTTCCTGACAGGCATTTATGGGAAATCAGTATCAAACGGAGAAAGGAGGTGCTGGGGGGGAGGGAGGAGCCCGTGGGGGTGGGAACCCTCTGCAGCTGCTGGTTCAGCCCATCAAAGCCTTCTCCTCTGGAGCCCCAGCTGTGTGCTCTGCTGCTGGCCTCAGTCCCTGCCCCTCAGTGCCTGGACCCCACTATTTCCCGGCTGTGACAGCCCAGGCTGGCACTGAGGAGCTCATCCCTGTGTGGGGCAGGAGCAGCTCCCCGTGAGCACCCCCCATTCACGCACCAGGCAGCTCTGCTGAGCCATCGCTCCCGGATCCCCACCCTGCTGGAGCCCTTTGCTTTGCCTGGCCATGGATGCCAGGGCAGCTGCCATTCCCAGGGGAACCTGCTCACTGGCCTGAGACCACTCCAGGCTGCCCCCAGAGCTCTTCTGCCCACTCTCCCTGATGATCAGGGAGTTTCTGAGCTGCCAAGGCAGCGTCCCCCCTTTCTGACCCCTCCACTGCTCACTCACACACGTCAGCTTAACCTCTGCCCATCCTGTTGAGGATGTCCAGGTATCCCAGCTGCTCTTCACACCTCCCATCCTCATCCTCCCTGACACTCCTCTGGCAGAGCCTCTCCCCTTCCACTGCATTCCACCAGCACTCAGGCACAGCCTTCCAAAGCAGCAATTGAGGATACTTTGGGGCTCAGCAATACCATTTCAGGGCACTTTTGGCCTCAAAAATTGGCATTTGGGGAACTTCACAGCTGAGAATACAGGAGTCTCAGGAGCATTGGGGCTCACCCACCTGGGGATGTTTTTGGGACCTGAAACAGCATTTGGGCTCGGAAATACTGATTTAGGGAGCACTGGGGCTCTTAAACACCAATTTAGGGGCACGCAGGCCTATGAAACCCTGATTTGGGGAGTTCAAGGCTGAGAAAAAAATCATGTTGGGAGCTTTGGGAATCAGGGAGTGATTTGGGGATATTTTCAGAGCAAAAAGAACAATTTAGAGAGCTTTTGGGCTCCAAAAAACCAATTTAAGCCGATTTTGGGCTCTGTAGTCCCTATTTAGGGAGCTTTGGAGCTCCAAAACAGCGATTTAGGGAACTTTTGGTCTGAGAAACATCAATTTCAGGAGCAGAAGGAGCAAGCCCTGAGGAAACCCGGGAGCAAGGGGCAGGCGCTTACCTGGGACAGGTCTGGGAAGGAGCCGCTCTGCGCTGGGGCGCAAGCACTGCTTAAAAACCGGGATAGATACAGCTCACTAGCTCACTGTGCCCGACCCGTTCCCGCCCCCACGGGCTCCTCCCTCTCTCCCCGCAGCTCCTTTCCCGGTTTTACACCGATTTCCCCTAAATGAGGTTTCCCCGCTCCGGTCAGGGAGCGGTTCCTTGGCTGGGGGTGGGAAATGGGCACAGCCAGCGCTCCCCGCCCATCGCTCCCGGAGCCTCCCAGGCTGGGATGAACCCCACGGGCTGATGGCACGCCGGGCACAGGGCGTGAGTGAGGGGCATCAGGGCTCTGGAACACTGATCTGGGAACTTCATGGCTTAGAAACCCCTGTGTCAGCAGCTTCGGAGCCAGAACGGTGAGCTCAGGAGCTTTGGGGCCGAGAATGAGCAATTCTGGGGGCTTTGGGGCTCCAGAACACTCAATTTGGGAGGTTTCTGTCTCGGGAAAAAAAAATATTTAGGGAGCTCCGAGTCTCAACGAAAGCAATTTAGGGCTATTTTTAGCTCAGAAGCAGCAATTTAGAGAGATTTTGGGCTGAGAAACATAAATTTAAGGATATTTTGGTGTCTGAAATACCAGTTTAGGGAGCTAGGAAACACTCATTTAGGGAGGATTTGGGCTCAGAAATATCAAATAAAGAGTTTTTGACCTCCCAAATAAAAAACCTTTTTGGGGAGGATTTTGCTCCTGAGGGCTGGAATATAAGTGTGGGGAGTCCTGGCAGACTGACTATACCCCAAACCCACGACGGCAAGTGCTGTGTGCCTGTGGTGGCGAGAACAACCCCTGGATGACTGCAGACAGACCCTGTGTCCCATGTCACTGCCTGGGACACTGTCCTGAGCTTGGAAATGGGTGCTATGGGCACAGGTGCCTCATGAAAGAATTTCATCAGAGTGTGGTACTTATTGCCAAAGCAACCTTACAGAAACCTGGGGAAGAAGCAGGCACCGAGTGGATTTAGGACATCCCCTGTGATGGACCAGCCTCTGGAATGATGGAAAGGGCTGGTGAAGATGACAGCGAGCAATGGGTCCTTTCGGGACTACAGCTCCCATCATGCACCGCGGCATCCACTGAGCGCCAGTGCAGCCGAGACTTCATCTCCCGTGATGCTCTGCGCACCGTAGAGCATCTTTGTAGCCGGACCACCATCTTCAATATGCCCCGCGACCCCAGAGCCCCGACATAACCCGTTCCGGCCGTACAAGTCCCGTCATGTTCCGTGCCCCAAAAAGAACGACTCTCCAGGTGTCCCCCAAGGGCTTCCCGGCACCATAGGTTCCCCACAGGTGCCCCCTGAGGACCCGAAGTGGCCGCCCGCACCCACAACTGGCTCCCCGGACCCCCAAGTGCTGCAGTGGAGCTACTTCTGGGACTACAGCTCCCATCATGCTCCGCGGCGCTCGTGGCGTTTGAATGCAGCCGGGACTTCATTTCCCGTCACCCCCGCGCCCTTGAGGGCGCCATTAGCGCTCTGCCTTTACCCCCACGCCCAGAAAGCCCCGTTAGAGCCCCCCAAGGGCCCGCCCGGACCCCGAAGGGCCCCAAATTCCCCTCCCTGATCTCCAAGGGCCCCCCTGCATCCCCAAGGGGTCCCCTGGACCCCGAATTGTCCCTCAGAATCCCTGAGTGCTTCCCCCCACCCCCCATTTCCCACCCGGCTCCCCCAAGTGTTCTCCCGATGCTCAAGTTCTCTCTGAATTCCCCCCCTAGACCCAAAACTGTCCCAAATGTGCCCCAAAATCATCTCCGTGTAAGCCCAATTGCCCCCTTGAACCATGTGTGAGAAAAACATGATAAAAAAGATTACAAAAGGACTAAACATAGGGCAAATTAGCATAGAGGAAAAATTAATAACCAATAGAGGTGAATTAGTGAATGAAGGGAATTGTGATACTTAGAACCAGTTACCATTAATTTTATTGGTTGTTAAACACGGATAGATTTTTGATATAAATATAAAATTAGGTAATAAAAGTGGAACAACTATTATTACAAATAAGAAATAAATACAATAAATACATTTAATTGAAAAATATTAAAAATAAAGAATAAATTACTTTGTTTTTATATTTTGGGATGTTAGTCCCAGGTGGACGATGTCAGACATGGTGAGGCTGGGGATGAGAAGCAGGTTGTCCAAACAGAGTCAGCTTGCAAGGGTGTCATTCTTCTCTGCGCCCAGACCTCCTAAGGAGACATTCAGCATCAAGATCACTTGGGGAAAGCTTCAGTTACCTTTTCTCTGAACTGAAAAATAAAAAAAAATACTCGTGATTAAAAAACTAAAAATCATGAGGTGCACTTTGAAATCTTCCTCCTGAACAGAACTCCAAACTGACTCTAATCACTGCACAAGCCCTGGAGACTCAAAGACAATGGAAGAGAGACAAAGAGCCCCTGAGGGCAATTCTGTATTTTCATGATCCCCATGGTGGGTTTGGAGCTGGGTCCAGGAGCCTCAGGCACGAAGAGAAGGATGAAGAAGCTGCTCAAGGAGTCAGCAGCAAAACTCCAAGTGCCTTGGAGCATGGCTGGGCCAAAGGCTGCCCAGGGACTGCTGAGAGCAGATCCTTGAGGCCAGGATTGCAGGGAGCCCAAGGCTCTGAGCAGGGAACTGCAGTGTTGAGCAAGGCTACAGGAAGCAGAAAGGCCAAGCCCTGAGCCCAGCCTGGAACAGCAGGGCCTGTCCCTCACAGCTGGCTCAGGGCTGTTTGTGGGCCAGGGGCATGTGAAGGGCAGCAAGGACAAATGCCATAAACCTGTGTGACACTCCAGATCCTCAGGGAACTGAGGGGCCAGTGGGACACTGTGGGAAGTTGTGGAACCAAGAGGATCACTGTGGCACTGTTGGGGCCCATGGAACCAAGGGGCCAGTGTGACACTGTGGGGCCTCATGGAAACAAGAGGCCATTGTGAGCCTGCAGGGCTGCAACACCCCAGAACACTGAAATGCTGGGGGTAACCAAAGGTTCCTTGATTCGAGTTTGGTGCACAGGAGAAATACCAACCAGATATTCCCAACATGGACAGATGCAAAGAATATTCTTGATAGGAAGGGACCCAGAAGGATCATCAAGTCGAGCTCTTAAGTGAATGGTCCACACAGGGTTGAACCCACAGCCCCACTAATACCAGCACCATGCTCTGATCAATGGAGCTAAGAGGTCAAAATGACACAAAATATTTCTGGCAAAATATAGACAATCAAGGAACTTTTGCAAAAGGTTTAGTACAATATCCACTTCAATATGAAGCCCTTATCATAGCATTAAATTCAATAACTTAATCTAAAAATTTAATCGAAAACCTTTATCCCTTAAGATGTTGTTACCCAAAAATGTTCCAGCTAAGTAGGATTAGAAGGAGAAGAAATAGCAAACAACAGAACAACAGAAGATCCATAGAAAGACACACACATAGGTACTAACTGCTCAGGTTCCAGCATTGCTAACAAAGGAACCCCAGGAGAAGGCAAGACCCAAACCATGGTCTGGCCTTGTGCTCCACTTTTAACCCCCTGGCCTTCATGAGCCTGCCTCTGGGTGGGACTGCCAGGTGCTTGTCCAATCAGAGCCAGGGTAGCACCAGCTGCTAGTGTGTGATTGATTGATTAACAGCTGGGCTAATCAGAGCTGGGTGAACATCACCCCCTGCTGTGTGATTGACAGCTCTGCCAGGCCAGGGCTGGGAGCGGGGCTCTGTCCCACCACAAACCAAGGCCTGACCCGGCCCTGGCCCCACACGGGCATTCCGAGCATCCCAAGGTGTCTCGGCACGTTGATCTCATCCAGCCTCTGACAGCTACCACGGTGACACTACGGAACCTCATGGAACCATGGGTCAGTTGTGACAATGCGGGTCCAAGGACACCACGGTGAGACTATGGAACCTCATGGAATCAAGAAGGCCATTGTGCAACTCAGAGGCCCTATAGAAGCAAGGGTCAATGATCAAACTCTGGGGCCCATAGGAACAAGGAGCCATTGTGACACAGCAGGACTGCATGGAGCCATGTGGGCCTCATGAAACCAAGAAACCATTGTGACATTGCAAGACCTCATGGAATCAAGGGGACCATTGTGACAGTATGGGACTCCATGAAATCAGGGGAACATGGAACAGGTCTGCCTGGTTTGGCCTCCTGTGGGCTGTCTGACAGGTCCCACTGAATTAGCCATGCCAAAGGCCACTTCCCATCTGACCATGAGGCACTGGGGCTCTGTGCTTTTATTCCTATGCAAAAGAACTGTCTTTCTTATCTAGCCTCCCATGGCTGAAATTAGGATTCCACCTCTAAAATTCCCTATATCCAAGGGTTGCTCCCAGATAAAATCTGCTAATACAGTCATGTCTGGCTAGCCTTGGCCTCTGGTGACTGCCTCTTATCTGCCCCTGCACCATTGGGGCTCACTTGTTTCCTTCCTATGGAGATCATTGTGACACTGCAGGGCGCTGTGGAGCCAAAGGGCCATAGTGACACTGCAAGCCCTTGTGGAGCCTGTTACACTGTAGGAACTTGTGGAACCAAGGAGATCATTGTGACACTGTGAGTACCATGGATCCATGGGGCCATTGTGACACTGTGGGGTCTTGAGGAACCATGGAGACCATTGTGACTTTTTTGAGCCTTGTGACATGCAGGGGCCATTGTGACACTGCAGAGTACCATGGATCCAAGGGACCATTGTGACACTGTGGGGCCTCGTGGAAACAAGGACATCATTGCGGCTCTGTTGGGCTGCATGGTCCCAAGGGGCCAGTGTGAAGCAGCAGGGCTTTGTGGAACCAAGAGGCCATTGCTGCATTTCAGGGCCTCATGGAGCTAAAGGGCCGTTGTGATCCTGAGGGGTACCGTGGATCCATGGAGATCATTGTGACATTTCAAGGCCCCATGGAATCATGGAGACCATTTGTCATGATCTGTCCTAGTGAATGGATGATGTGATGGTTCGTAGGGGTGATCTCAGGGTGCAAAAAAAACCAACACGGCACAGGGGATTTGCAGTAACAATCAACAAGTGCAATTTTCTTGAAATAACCACAAGAGAAATGCATTGGTGAGGGGAACCGGGGGAACAAAGGAGAAAATAAGGAAAAGAGGGAGGAAGAGGAGGGGTGGGTCATAGCTACCAAACGTGGTGCTGCGTTATCCTTCGGGATCCAGCCAATGGAGTCTGCCAGGCCACGTCCGGGGAGCTCTTGGAGGCACAATTCATCTGGACCCCAAGTTATACTATTTTTCGTTGGGGGAAGCGGGAATGAATTTCACAACCAAAACAAAGGTCTTCAGGGGGTGTGGAGAGTTAGGGATATGCGTGCGGAAAAAATCGAGCTGTACGGTCAGTCGGGACATCCCCCCCACCCTGCAGTCAGACCTTTGCTCCGTACCTGGCCGCACCCAGCCGGACGTGAGCAGAAGGAAATGACACTGACTGCCCAAGCTATAAAAACCCTTGTGACCCCTCAATAAACGCCATTTGCTGTCCACCATGTTGGTGTCAGGAGCATATGGACTGAGTGACCCTGGGGTAAGGGCCACCATGCCGGACTAAGAACCAGGTAGCAACACCTTGAGAAGGCAACATCTGGTGCCAAAAACCTGGGACACGATCACCGCCCGGGGTTCGGGGATCGCCATGACGAGGAACCGGCGGCTGCACACCTGGCCTAGTGCAGCGGGGGGGACGCCCCCGGACCAGTGAGGAGTATGGATGCTATTGCGAAGGTCATAAGTCAGATCCGCACTCAGTGGGGTATGAGTGTAAGCTTAAGGATTTTATTCTCGCAGTGCCGAGACTGATAAAGCTAGGGGCTATAGAAAGCCCAGTAGAAATTCTCCATCCGGAGATATGGGATAATTGCACGAAGGCTCTGGCTGAGGAAACCATGTCCTCAGGCTCAGGGAAAATCCTCAAATCATGGGGCAGAGTTATCCAGGCTCTGCAAAAAGCTCGGCAAGAGCAAGAAACCTGGAAAGCCGCGCAAACTTGTTTATTAGCCATGCCGCAGTTGGGGGTAGGGGCAGCGATGCAAGCCACGGAGGACTTTGACCTGTTCAGGTGCACGGAGGCGCGAATGCCGGAACCCCCTCAGCGACCGAACTCACCATCGGAGGGGGGGGAAGCGCGCGCAGACATTTTGGCAGGGGCTAGCAGAGGAGGCGCGGAATGCTGCTATAATATCGGACCCCGACGCAGTTGATAAAAAGGCACCCCTGCCATATGCATTTGAAAATGGCGCCAGAGCGTGTGACCAGGACTGGAATGATGACACGGGGGGTGAAAATGCAGAAGGCTCGCTGAACAGCACAAGCATGGGCGAGCAGGGAGGAGGGGCGGCCCCCGAGAAGGAGCGTAAGACCATTCAAAGCGCTCATTTTAAATTAGGTTCTTATAGGGCAAGAACCTCCTCCAGCAGGAGGCGGGGGGAGCCCAGGGGGAGGGAACGGCCCAACCCCCGCAAGAAGGGGTGGGGTCGGAGCTCGAGAAAATGGCTGAGCAGCCTGGAAACGTCCAGCCAGTTGACTTCCGGCTCAGACTCTGACTCGAGCTGGGACGGACTCGAAAGGTGGTTGGAGGACAATTCCGACACCGACTCGGGCTTTAACGAAAAGGGAGCAGTGGCATACAAGATCACTAGCTGCAGCGTTCCTGCGTGGGTTAAGGGGATATCAGAGAAAGATCGAACCTCGCTTACAGACCGGCGGAAAATAAAAATGGCTTGTGCGCAGTGGGCTCTGTCTGCCACACTGGTGTTCCCGGTCCGTGTGGGGGGGCAGGCGGAAATCAAAGAACCTACTCCCTGGTAAACCCAAAAGACGTGCAGGCAATTGTTAAAGCGGTTGCAGACAGGGGGATTAATTCTGCCATTGTTTCCACACTCATTGGCAGCGTTTTTGGAGGCGATGATATGCTTCCCTTTGATATCAAACAGACTTGCAGGCTGATTTTCGATGGGGCGGGGATGATCGTTTTTAAACAGGAATGGGAGGACAATTGTGTAAAGCAGCTAGCCTTATTAACAGGGGCAGACCATCCACTGCAGGGCTCCAGCATAGAGAGGCTAATGGGCACAGACCCCCACTATGATCACCCCCCAGGCGCAGGCTGAGGGCCTGCGGGCCCATGAGGTTATGACAACAACCCGTGCTGCCCGAGAAGCCATCCGTGTTGCTTCCAAAGTAATAGCCAAACCATCCCCATGGTCAACTATAAAGCAGAGTGAGAGTGAGAGCTTCACTCACTTTGTGGACCGCCTTCAGGCAGCATTAGATCTCTCTGCATTACCCTCAGAGGCGAAGGGTCCTGTGCTAGCAGACTGCCTACACCAGCAATGCAACTCAGCCACCAAGGACATTTTAAGATCACTGCCACCTGGGTCCAATGTTGCTGCCATGATCAGACATGTTGCAAAGGAAGAACACCTAGCTCCCCTCCTAGCAGCAGTTCACACTGCAATAGCCAGTGTGATGGCATGCTTTAAGTGTTGCCAGGCAGGCCACGTGGCAGTAAACTGCCCCCAGTCAGGACTCCCCCGCAACCCATACGCCCCACTACCAGGAAAGAGAGAGAGACCACCGAGCAACCCGACATCACCTGAGAAGCTCGCACCATCAAAATCAAAGCAGCAACGGTATCTCTGTGTGATCTTGTTTCTAGGGTTAGCAGGCAGAGGACAGGCAGACACAAAACATTACCCTCACCAGCCATTCAGGTGGGTTCTACGCCATCTCTCAGGTGAGGGGGTCATCAAAGAAATTGTTACAGCCGACACCCCATCTTTCGAGTTCAGGCTAAAAGACATTTTTCCCTCACATACAGGGCACCCCAAATTTCAGGAGACGACATTATTTCAGACCTACTGGTGCCCTGCTTCCAACCCAGGAAAAAATTACTGTAATTACCCAGGGTATGGATATTGTGGATATTGGGGGTGTGAAACTATTGTGACAAGCAATAGATGGAAACCACAACAGCCTGATAAGTTCCTGCAAATTAAGTATACTCCCCACGGCTGTCTTGAACCAAAATTTGATATGGATGGGTACGTGATTTTGCCCCAAGGCAGGAAACAGCACACCTGCACAGGCTTTATAATGACAATCCTGCAGCTGACCCATGATGGCTGGGCCACGGGCAAAGTGTGGACAGCGTTTATTTATCTGTCTCACTGCATCTGGGCGAACATACAAATTATCAGATTCCCACCTGCAATATCCCAATCAGTCGGACCCAATCCGATTCTAGCAATGAGTAGACCCAGGAAGGGGATCGCAGCTAACGGCAGTTCTAGCCACAAAACACAGATGCTAAAACTAACCTCCTCCCCATCCAATCTCTTAGCCAAACCAACCCTCTCCAATCCATTCTTAAGCGTGTTAAATGCTACCTTCTTATTGTTAAACCAATCCAACCCGAACGTCACAGAGTCATGCTGCTTATGCTATGATGCACAACCCCCTTTTTCCGAAGGTGTTGCCCTCGATCTTCTATTCATCTTCTCAAAGTCAGACAATCCACGCCAATGCAGATGGGACACCCCCCGGAGAGGCATTACCCTAAGTCAGGTTATGGGCCAAGGCAAATGCTTTGGCAATGCAACCTTGGCAAAGCAGATGGGCAACGTCTGCCGGGAATTCGTCAAACTTAAGGGAGGGAAGTTCCAGTGGGTGATCCCAGCTGCATCGGGAATGTGGGTCTGTCAACGATCCGGGGTAAGCCCATGTGTACTCCTTGACAAATTCTATCATTCTACTGACTTTTGTGTCCAAGTTTTAATTGTCCCCAGAGTCCTGTATCGCCAGGAAGAAGAGGTGTACCGCTTGTTCGAGGAACCCGACCGGCTCCACAAACGAGAAGTGATAACAGGCATCACCATCGCAATGCTCCTCGGTTTAGGAGCTACCGGCGCTGCCACAGGCATCTCGGCCCTTGCAACACAACATCAAGGACTGGCACAACTGCAGATGACTGTCGACGAGGACTTGCATAGGATTGAGAAATCCATTTCTTCCCTAGAAAAATCCCTTTCCTCGCTCTCAGAGGTTGTCCTCCAAAACAGGCGAGGACTGGACCTTTTGTTCATGCAGAAAGGAGACCTGTGTGCCGCCTTGAAAGAGGAATGCTGCTTTTATGTGGACCGCACCTGAGTCGTTAGAGACTCCATGGCCAAACTGAGAAACCAACTAAACCTAAGAAAAATGGACAGAGAAACTCAACAGGGCTGGTTCGAGTCATGGTTCAACCAGTGCCCATGGCTCACCACCCCGATTTCTACCCTAATAGGCCCACTCGCTATAATCTTACTAACCCTAATCTTCGGGCCTTGCATATTAAACAAACTGGTGCTATTCGTTGAAAAGCATTTAGAAACGCTAAACATTATGTTTGTCGAGCGCCGACAATTACTTTAAGGCATGCCAGTTACTAACACACTTAAAATTTTATACTAATTTTACTAACCCATGAAATTTTGTAACCTCTACATTTTATAATTTTAAACGATTTTTACTAATCATGAGGGAGGGGGGAAACGTGGAGAGTTAGGGAGAAATCGTGTGGAAGAAATCGAGCTGTACGGTCAGTCAGGACATCCCTCCCACCCACCAATCAGACCTTTGCTCCGTACCTGGCTGCACCCAGCCGGACGTGAACAGAAGGAAATGACACTGACTGCCCAAGCTATAAAAACCCTTGTGACCCCTCAATAAACGCCATTTGCTGTCCACCACGTTGGTGTCAGGAGCATATGGACCGAGTGACCCTGGGGTTAGGGCCACCGTGCCGGACTAAGAACCAGGTCGCCATGCCTTGAGAAGGCAACAAGGGGGAAAGAATAGTATTTGTTCAGGGGTACACAAAATCGAGCCAGGCAGCAAGCGAGAACCATTGTTTTCATGGCCCACTGCCTGCACCTGTGCTTGCTCTGGGCAGCTTTCCTCCCTGCCCTCTGCACAGCTCCCCCGAGTTGGGAGGGTTTCAGTCGCAGTCCCTGGAAGAAGGTGGGAGGGAGCCTTCTCACACAGGGGTTTCATGTCTCGGGTCCTTGATGAAAAGGCTTACATCTCTACTTGTCTATTACGATGGTTGAGAACAGGCTAGAGGAGTCTTCTCTTGGAGGAGGGACCACGCTAAAGCTCAAACCAGCCAGGCCAGGAGGCGGGGAGAAATTCCAGGACCATTGTTCAGGAAAAAGGGCAGGGTGCTCCTTCGAGTTCAGTGTCGCATATAGCAAACAACACCTCTGGAAACAGTGAGCTAAGAGGCACATGATTTTCCCTCCCCCCCCCACTGGTTCAGCAGTTTTTAATTTTTTGGTGGTCTCTCTTCATGGCAACCGTGAGGCAAAAATGAAGGATATTTTGAACAGACTCTCACATGGCCTCAGGCCCAGGGCCAGCAGCCATGGCCAAAGTGCTGCCCAAGTTGGCTCTGGCAGGGCTGTCTTGCAGCTGCTGCCAATCTCTGTGCAGCCCAGGCTGTCCCTGCCCTGCACCTCTGTCCCCCGGCTGCCCCACCTGGCTGGCCCCTTCCTTTGCTGACAGCTCTGCCTCCTGCCTGCCTCTGCCTGCCCACACAGAGCCTTGGGCTGCTCCAGGCTACTGCTGGGGACGTGTTGCACCACAGCCCTGCCCTGGTAGGGAAATTCCTTTCTGCTGGTGTCCACTCTGCACCTCCCCAGGTGCTCTTGGTGCTATTATGTCTTCTTCAGGCTTATTCCCACTATGAAGAAAAGCTCCAGCCCCTCTGAAACCACCCTTCCATCCCTCCCAGGCTACTCCTGTTCTGTCCTCAGTCTCCACACCACTGAGCCCAGAGCCTGCAGACTCTCCCTGCTGGTTTTGTGATGAGGCCTCCAAAACCCCATCCTGGGAGATTTTTGGAAAAAAAAATAAGGTCTGTGAAAATGGAAAAATTGTGGTCAAAGTTATTTTCTCCCAAATCTTACCATGACAGAAAAAGGGTCAATATCTTTAAACTGAATGAGGGTGGATTTACATTTGTTAGAAGAAAGAAATATTCTACAATTATGAAAGTGGCATGAAACTGCAGCTGTTTTTCTAGAGAATTGGATGCCCTATCCCAGGAATTGTCCAAGAACGGGAGCTTTGTGCAGCCTGACCCAGTGAAACCCTCCCCACCCCAAGAACAGAATTCCCATAGTGTGTGTTCTCTGCTGTGCTGGGTGCCCTCACAAGACTTCTGGCCAGAATGTCTGCTGAGGGCAGCCAGGCTGCTGCAGGGGCAGTGGCCTCCCAGCCATCACCATGGCAGCCCTGTGCCCTGGGCCTGTTTCTCCCCTTTCCTCTGCCCCTGCCTTGGCTCTGCTGGCATGAAAAGTTTTGTCATTAATATCTTGTCCCCGAGGTGCTGGGGCCAATGGCTTCCCATTCAGGCTCCTGGAGCAGAAGTGGCTTTTCAGAGCCCAGCCAGGAATGAGCCCTGAGGCAGCAGCTCTGCAGTGGTGGCCACCAGGCTGAGTTGCCAAGGGAGGCTTCTGGCCATGGCCTGCAAGCAGCTGCTGCTGCCAAGGTGCCTTTGGTGCCTCAGGCTCTCCTCCCTGGCACAGCTCCCAGCACGGCGCTCTGCCCTTGTGCCCAAGCCCTTCCCTTGTGCTGGGGCTGGCCTGGGGCTTTTCCTGCAGCGGGACCTGCCCTGCTCATGGCACAGGAAAGGCAGCTCCTGCTGGAGCAGGAGGCTCTGCCTGCAGTGTGCTCCAACAACTCCAGCAAGGCCCTGTTGACTTCAAACTTGCTGCCTAGAGCAGAATATTCTAATTGTTAGATCTCCTATGCTGTGGAGGAAATAACTCTGATCAAGATCTTTCTGTCTAATCATGATCAGAATCAATCAGAGCAGTATTTCTAGAAATCTGTCTGATATACCATCATTAATCCTGTGGGACAAGTTCAATTCCCCCTGTCCTATCTTTTGCACCTTTGTCAATGTCTGGGGCCCCTTCTCCTCTCTGAGATGGAAGTAAAGAAGTCTAGGGGTTCTGGAGGGTTTTATGGGTTCTGTGGTGGCTGCTGTGTGCCATTTCTCCATCCCATGACTCAGCAGGAGTTTCTCCAAGGAAGAAACAAAGCTTTTGCCTGAAGCTCCCACTGTGCCCATGACAGGAACCCCTGTGAGTGTCTGGGACATCCTGACTCTTTGGCAGCCTGGGGACTCCTGGGATGACACCGTGGAGCCCCCGTGAGTGCCTGTGACAGATCGGTGCCTTTTCAGCCCAAGGTGCCCTGGGATGTCACCATGGAATGGCTGTGACTGCCTCTGACCACAGGGCTCTTTACCACCCCCAGAAAACCCTGGGAGGTGTCCATGGAGCCCCTGTCTCTGTGTGTGACATTGCAGCTCTTGAACGGCCTGGAGACTCTTGGAATGTCCCCATGTGTTGCTATAGGACACGAAAGAACACAAGTGCACACCGCTCTTCTCATGGTGAAAAAAAAAGGAAGCTTATTTTCTGACTCTAACATTTATAGTTTCCCAAGAGTGACAGTGGATTGCCCCCTCGCCAATGACACTGGCCAAGCAAGAGTCCATCAACTTTCTCCTCCTCCATAAAGGAATGCAAAACAATGAGTTATTTACAGCAAGTGTGTGAGAAAGTTTGCTACAAGAATGTCAATATCTTAGAAAATCTTAAAAAATCAGGGCGCCTCCCATGGAATCCCTTTGAGTGCCTGTGGCAACTCAGTTCCTTAGCTGTCCAGAACCCATTGCTCTGGACAGTTTCTATGGCAACCCTTCCCAGCCCCCTGTTGCTACAGTCAGTTTCCATGGCAACCATCACCAGCTTCCTTGCTGATATGGTCAGTTTCCATGGCAACCATCACCAGCTTCCTTGCTGCTATGGTCAGTTTCCATGACAACCATCACCAGCCCCCTGTTGCTATGCTCAGTCCCTTTGAAGCTCCATGGAGACCCCATGCCAGGGGTGGTTGCCATGGACGCCAGCTCAGGCCTACAGCCAGAGCCCATTGCCATGGAAACAATTGGCAGTCCTATCCCCAGGCTCATGGGATCCCAGAACCACAGAATTGGCTGAGCTGGGAGGGACCCATCAGGATCCTCCAGTCCAACCGTTGGCCCTGCACAGGACACCCCAACAATGCCAGCCTGGGCCTGGCAGCACTGTCCAAACGCTGCTGGAGCTCAGAGAGCCCTGGAGCTGGGACCCTTCCCTGGGGAGCCTGGGCAGAAAGCTTTTCCTGACATCCAACCTGAGCCTGCCCCGACTCAGCTGCACCTGTTCCCTCCACTCCTGTCCCTGGGAACCAGAGGGAAGAGGCTCCCACAGCCCCAGCCAGGGACCCGCTCCCAAGGCTGTTGCCATGGCCACCAGGGCTGGGACCGGCTGGGATGCTCGGTTTGCAGGGGCCGGGGTTCAGAAATGGGATTCCCCGATTTCCTGCTCCTGCTCAAACTGTGCTGCCGCTCGCTGCCCTCCCGCCTCCCATGGAATGCACAAAAGGCAAAGATCTCACCCTGGGATAGGAACAATTTATTTGGAACAGCACCCAGATAAGGAACAAACAGGAACAGCAACAACACTGGTAACAGAAGGGATCAGAAAAACTATTTAGAGGGAAAACTACAACACCACTGACTGTCTCTTTCCAGCCACATATTCACTCCTGCCTGGAAAGGACACCCTTCTCTCAAGGGGAGAGAGTCCCTTTCCTGCCTCTGGCATTGACCTGAAGCAGGAGTGAAAATAATGACATGGCATTAGCCAGACCCTTACGTTCTTCGATCCCACATCATGTTGTTGGCAGGGGCAGGAAAAGGGAAAGGAGTCTTGCCAGTAAGGATCACAGGGAATGTGGAGCACCAGCGTTCTTTCCAACGTGGGTTCTCCAATGGGGGATGAAGCTGGAGATGTGCACAAAGCTCTTCCTGCAGTTAGGGCATTTGCAGGGCTTCCCTTACTGGTGCCTCTGTTGGTGTTTGCTCAAGGCAGAGCTCTGGGTGAAGCTCTTCCCACACTGGGGACACTCATAGGGCCTCTCCCCGGTGTGAATGCGTTGATGGATGATGAGGTGGGAGTTTTGCTTGAAGCCCTTCCCACAGTCAGGGCAGCAGAATGGCCTCTCCTCTGTGTGAATCCGCTGGTGCAGGATGAGATGGGAGCTGATCCGAAACCTCTTCTGACACTCGGAACACTCATAGGGCCGTTCCCCGGTGTGGATGTGTTTGTGGGTAACAAGCTCAGAGCTGCACCTGAAGCCCTTCCCACATTCCCCACACTCGTAGGGCCATTGCCTGGCATGGATCATCTGGTGGCGATCAGGGTGGTGCTCTGCCTGAAGCTCTTCCCACACTCCAAGCACTTGTAGGGCTTCTCCCCATTGTGAAGCTGCTCATGCACCACCAGCTCCGAGCCCTGGCTGAAGCTCTGTCCACCTTCCTGGCCCAGGGTGGGTCTTTCCTCCTCAGAGCAACCCGGGCTGGGTTTGGTGCCACTCGTCCTGTGGGACCTCTGGGACTTTTCCTCCCCATTGGATTCATGCGCAGTGGAGCTGCTCAAAGTGGCCTCTTCCACCAAGTTCTGCTCTGGAGATTTGTCCTTCCTGGTCTCCATCCTCAGCTTCTTGTCTGGGGGAGGAAGGACAAAGAGAGGATGAGGTTTGCCTCTGTGCCAGAGGGAAGGGGAAGGAGATGTCCCCAGTGCTTCCCCAGCAGGACGGCATTGGCAGTGGGGTTGTCCTGCAGCCTTGGTTCCATGAGATTCCATTGTATCACGTGGTGTCCTTGGTTCCATGAGGCCCTGCTGGGTCACAGTAGAGCCTTTGTGCCATTCGTTTCTATGGTGCCACAATGGTCTCTAGCACTCCATGAGGCCATGCAGCAAAAGAGTGGACCCTTGGTTCCACAAGTTTCCATTCCATCAGGATGATCTCTTGCATTCCATGAGGCCCTGCTGTGTCACTAAGGGGCCTTTGTTCCATGTGTTCCCATTGGGACACAATGGTCTCCAGCGCTCCATGAGGCTGATCCGTGAAACTCTGGGCACTTGGTTCCATGAGATTCCACCACAGTGTCAGCATGGTCTCCTGGGTCCTTCCAGAATTCACACTTGGTTCCATGAGATTCCACCATGGTGTTACCATGGCCTCCTGGGTCCTGTCACAATTCACACTTGGTTCCATGAGATTCCACCATGGTGTCACCATGGCCTCCTGGGTCCTGTCACAATTCACACTTGGTTCCATGAGATTCCACGGTGTCACCCCCTTGATCTTCTTTAGCCTTCAGTTCCATTTTAAAAGTCACAATTACAACACTTCATTAGCAGACTCACATTTGCATAAAGCTGTGTCCCGGTTTTACAACCCTGTGTGGCCTCAGTGCTTGCATCAATTCCTCCTGTGGTGCTTGTCAGTCTTCTGGTGGTCTTTTGATGAAGGCTTCTATCATCCTTCTCACATTGGAACTTTGTACCTGGATCATCAGCCCATGCCTGGTGCTCCTTGTTCTGCAGTCTAACCTGGTTTGAGCTGATTTTGCCCTTTGCAAGTTCTGTTCAAACTTGCTCTCTTGCTCTTGGTGCGTTTGTTGTGTCACTTGCTCTGCTCTCTCGCTTTCTCTGCTGTCTCGCTGGCTTTGCCTGCATGTGAAAAATGCATGTATTTTATGATTGGCTTTTCGCAAATATTCAAATGAATATTATATGTGTTGTGTTAGAAAGTAATGCTGTATTAATTCTCTTAAGTACTGTGTTAAATATAGTTTTAGGTTATAAAAAATGCTAAAATAGAAACTATGCTATGTAAGATACTTTTTTTAAAGAAAGGACTCACAGTGAGATAGCAGCCACAGGACACCTAAATCGTTCAGAGAAAAAGAATTTGTTGCTCTCTTATGAAAAGAAATGAACTTCTTCCCGCCTCGAAGGCGCTGTTAGGATTCAGAGGAAAATGGTGACAATTACCAGACAGAATCCTGAATTTGAATGGAATTTATGCATCATGGATGAGGTGTCTGAATATGCAACAGGCTATTGCTTTTAAGGGTCAATCCTTTGTTAACATGGGTCCTCTTTCAGGCTCATGCTGCCCAGAAAAAGTACCCGGACATCCGTAACTCTTTGTCTCTATTGTCTCATATTGTCCTAATTCAAATTGTCCAAATTGTTATCACTCTAATTACATTCCTATTTTTATAACCATTTTATTACTATTCAACTTGTAAAATTTTAAAAACAATTGATTGGCATTTTTCCCACTGGCAAAGGGATTTTTCAGAAAACATCACAGTGACACTGTCCCAGCTGCAGGATCTGCTTCCCATCAGCCCTGAGCCCAGCCTGGTGCTGAACAAAGGGGCTGGGCTGGGGTCATCCCCTGATGGGGGCTGTGCACCCCCTCTGCCCCCTCCCCAAATTCCCTCTGGGGAGCAGGAGCTGGGGCAAGAGTCCTGTGGGGAGGGACAAAGGGGTAACACCGGCATGGGGGGGACACACACAGCCCCTGGGGACCCCCCCTCACCTTCTGCTGCAGCACCAGGAGGATGAACCCCAACATGGAGCCACAGAGCCCTGACAGCATCTTGGGGAGTGGGGTCTGGTGGTTGATTTGGGGGGTCACATCTGCCCTAAAACCCCTCCCTGGTCCCTCAAACCACCCCACAGCTCCTGCCCAGGACTCCCTCAAAGCTCTCCCTCTGTGGTGGTGTTTGAGAGTCTCCAGGACGAGGGAAGAGATGAGAATCTTGACTCCATGTTTCAGAAGGCTGATTTATTATTTTATGATATATAGGATAAGAAAATGATATATTAAAACTACACTAAAGAAAGAGAAAGGAGACATCAGAAGGCTAGCAAAGAAAGTAATAAAATCTTGTGACTGCTCAGAGTCCTGACACAGCTGGACCTATGATTGGTCATTAATTATAAACAACCACCTGAGACCAATCAAAGATGCACCTGTTGGTAAACCATCTCCAGATCACATTCCACAGCCATCAGATAGTTATTGTTTACATTTCTTTTCTGAGGCTTCTCAGCTCCTCAGGAGAAAAATCCTAGTGAAAGGATTTTTTAGGAAATATGTCTGTGACACTCCCTGCAATGTAAATGGCCCTAAGAGCCACCAAAGCCCCTTCCCATCTCCCCCAAAATCCACCCAAATTCTCTCCAAGCCACACAGCCCAGCCAGGACCTCAAACCCCCCTCACAGTGTGCCCCAAAAGCCCCCCAAACCCCCTCCCAGCACCACAAACACCCCAAGAGCCACAGAAGCCTCTCTCCGTTCCCCCAGGACCCCCCAAACCCCCTCCCACCCCCGCATGGCACTGACCAGGAGAGGTTGGTGGGCAGGAACATCCCCAGCCAGGGGCAGCCCAGGCACTTCAGCAGAGATTTGGGCACTTTGGGGGGACACCCCAAACGGGGAGACCCAGGCCAGGGACTGGGACAAAACCAGAATTCCTGGAGAGCAGACGGGCTAGGGGGACAAACTCTGCCAGCACAGCTGCGAGACTGTGGCCCCATCTGCCTGGCTCCATGGCCCTACAACACCCACATCCTCCTGGATATTCCTCTGAACCCCCAATTCACTTCCAAATCCCAGTGAAGTGGTGCAGCTTTAGATCTCTTTGTTTAATTTCTTTATTTTTACCTGAGTTCTGGGTGTTTTGATGGGATAAAGATGGAAATTATTTAAGTTGGAAAAGACCTGCAAGGATCATCCAGCTATGCTCGATGCCACCAGAAGAAATGATTGGACAGAGCAGAATTTTTAGGGTGCAAAGGTATGTTGGCGGTTCCTTTTGTTCCTTTTTACTTAGAGAATTGCTAGGGAACACTAACAACTGGATACTTAAGAAAACAAAAGATGTTATCAAGCTTAGGGAGGAGGGCATCTGGCTGCACTTCTCTTATCTGGGAGTTTCTCCTGAGCCCAGCCCAGAGCTGCTTCTCCAGCTGTGGGTTAGAAACTTAAGTCGGGGTAGAAAGCAATTTTAGATTTAGCTGAAGTCTGCTGTTTAATCTCCTGTAGTCTGTTAACTTGTGTGCTCCCAAAAAAGCCTTCAGAGGAAACAAAGGAGATTCAAGGCTACCTAGAAAGGAATGCAAACACCCAAGCTGAAGAGAGATAAGGAGAGTGGGCCTCTGCACCGACCCTGGGGCTGAAGCAGATGGAAAAACTGAATCTGGGTTACAATTACATGACTAAACAACTGGCAGGCTCATAGAATTTATAAGACAGTTTAATACATGTGTGCCAGGAAAATGAATCCACAAACATCAGAGGTTTATGTCCAGAAAGAGACAGAGGAGTCCTTTGACTTTATTTGAATAAAGGGAGAGACCATGGGGCATTTCCCTGTGGTCTCTCAAAATTTTGGAGGATGCAGCCTCCTTTTTATCCCAATTTCCCTTCTCTCTTTCCCCATTTCTGAGGTACTTGAGAGGTACAGACTTCCCAAAATGCCTGATACCAAAGATTTCCCTCTAAAGTATCACCCCCCCCCTTTAAATTTTTAAATCTTATGGAATTTAGGGGTTTCCCGGATTGTTTTTTTCATCTTTCAATGTCCAATTTCATTTATCAGCAAACCTAGAGTTTATTTGTAAAAGCAAATATCTTTTTCCATTCATCAATGATTGGAATCCTTCCCATTGTTTCTTTTATCTCTCAGTGCTGGTTTTATCTAGCAGCAGACCCACAGCTGGTTTGTAAAGACAAATCCCACATTCCTCTCATATGCATATGCAACAAGTTAAGAGGTAAAATAGCCTTGGTAATTTTCAGGGGTGCCCGTGTCCTTAGGGCAGTACTGAAATCAATCATACTGGCTTTACAGCCTCTACAAATTGTGGGTTTTTTCTGCAAATCAGGGTGAGCCTCTGCTTGTGAGACTGCACTGGGACGTTTTTGTGTAAAATGCATGTATTTTATGATTGGCTTTTTGCAAATATTCAAATGAATATTATATGTGTTGTGTTAGAAAGTAATGCTGTATTAATTCTCTTAAGTACTGTGTTAAATATAGTTTTAGGTTATAAAAAATGTTAAAATAGAAACTATGCTATGTAGGATTCCTTTTTTAAAGAAAGGACTTGAAATGAGATAGCAGCCAAAGGACACCTAAATCTTTCAGAGAAAAAGAATTTATTGATTTATTGCCAGCTTATCAGAAAAAACTACCTTCTTCCTGCCTCGAAGGTGCTTTTAGGATTCAGAGGAAGAAGCTGACACTGACCAGACAGAATCCTGTGTTTGAATGCAATTTATGCATCATGTATGAAGTGTATGAATATGTAAGAGGCGGTTGTTTTTAATGGTTAATCCTTTGTTAACGGGTGTCCTTTTTAGGGTTCGTGCTACCAGAAAATTTACCCAGACATCCATAACTCTTTGTCTCTATTGTCTCATATTGTCGTAATTCAAATTGTCCAAATTGTTATTACTCTAATTGTGTTACTATTTTTATAACCATTTTATTACTATTAAATTTTTAAAAATTTAAAAACAAGTGATTGGCGTTTTTCACACTTATTAACACCCACCTCACTGAGAGAGGCACCCTTCCCCCACTGCCTGGGACCCTGAGCTCGGCTCTCCCTGCCCTGCAGCCACTGTTATAGATACATATTGTAATAGTGGCTTTTCACAAATGTAAAAATGGATTTTATATCTGTGGTGTTGAAATAACTTTGCTATATCGTTTCTGTTTCTGTTGTTAATTAATATTAGACATAGTAGTGAAATAGTCGATATAATTATGCTTGTGCTAAAATGCCTGCTTTGGTTGGGATAACATCCAATTGAGAGGAACAGCAGATTTGTCTTTACAAACCAGCTGTGGGACTGCTGGTAGATAAAACTAGCACTGAGAGATAAAAGAAACAATGGGAAGGATTCCATTGATTAATGGAAAAAAATAGTTGCCTTTATAAATAACAAAAAAATTTAGGTTTGCTGATAAATGAAATTGGACATTGAAAGATGAAAGAAACAATGGGGAAACCCCCTAAATTCCGTAAGAATTAAAAATTAAAAGGGAGGGTTATTCGTTAGAGGGAAATCTTTGGTATCAGGTGTTTCAGGAAGTCTGTGCTTCTCAACTACCTCAGCCAGTGGGGAAAGAGAGAAGGGTAATGTGGCAGGGAAATTGGGATAAAAAGGAGGCTGCATCCTCCAAAATTTTGAGAGACCCCAGGGGAATGCCCCATGGCCTCTCCCTTTATTTGAATAAGTAAAAGGACTCCTCTGTCTCCTTTCTGGACATAAACCTCTGATGTTTGTGGATTAATTTTCCTAACATAATGAACACAGGATGAGGACACCTGTACAGATCTGCCTACTGTCAGCAACCACTGTCTGAAGGCAGTGTGGTCTGGACCCAAAACTGAAGATGATGATAAAAAATGGACTAAAACCATAAGCCAGGAATACTCATGCTCTAAAAAGGCAGATCCAAGGACAAGATAGGCTAAGGAGTTCTGGGAACATGTAAACTGGTTAGGGGAAATGTTTACTATGCATGAGGGTCTATGAATATGCAAAAGGTTGGTGTAAGAGAAAAGGTATTTAAGGGGTATTCCCAGCTGAGTGCCAAGATGCACCTGGCTGTAATAACCTTTGCTCTATGTTCCTTGTTTCCTATTGTCCTTTTTAAAATTTTTTATATTTTCACAGGAGACTGAATGTATTTTTCACACCCCACACCCCCTGCCTGCTGACATATCTTGGCAGCCCAGCCTGGTGCTCCCCAAGCCCTGCTGGGGCACCTGGATCATCCAACCCACCCCTGTGGGTTTGCGCAGCAAAGCCTCTGTCAGTGTTGTAGTTGTTCTTTGTTTGCTTTATTATACACACCAGTAAATAACTGTTATTTCTATTCCCGTATCTTTGCCTGAGAGCCCCTTAATTTCATGATTCTAATAATTCAGAGGGACAGGGTTTACATTTTCCATTCCAAGAAGGGCTCCTGCCTTCCTTAGCAGACACCTGTCTTTCAAACCACAAGAAGGTAAAAAATCAGCTCTTCCCAAGGGGTTTCCAATACGGAGCTGAGACCCAATGGATGTTCCTGCCCCAGCATTGAGTCAGGTGCCTACTGGGATCCAGGATGACGTGGAGACCACCAGCCAGGCGTCTTCCCAACTTGGATTATTGGGAATGTGGATCAGCAGGCCTTTTCCAACTTGGATTATTGGAAATGGGGATCAGCAGGGCTTTTCCAGCTTGGATTATTGGGAATGTGGGTCACCAGGGCTCTCTGCAATGAGGGTTCTCTGATGGGGGCGGAAGTTGGAGCAGTGCACGAAGCTCCTCCTGCAGCTGGGACAATTGCAGGTCTTCCCTTAGCAGTGCCTCCGCTGGTGTTGATTCAAGACTGAGCTGAACCTCTTCCCACACTCCGGGCACTCATGGGGCCTCTCCCCGCTGTGGATGCGCCAGTGCCTGGTGAGGTGGAAATTGTGCTTGAAGCCCTTCCTGCAGTCGGGGCAGCAGAAGGGCCTCTCCTCAGTGTGATTCCGCTGGTGGGTGAGGAGAAGGGAGCTGGTTGGAAATGATTTCCCACACTCGGAACACTCGTAGAGCCTCTCCCCTGAGTGGATCTTCTGGTGGGAAGTCAGGTGGGAGCTCTGGAGGAAGTTCTGGCCACATTCCCAACACTCGTAGGGCTGCTCCCCGGTGTGGATGCGATAGTGGATGGTGAGCTGGGGGCTGTCTCTGAAGCCCTTCCCCCACTCAGGACACTCGTAGGGCTTCTCCCCAGTGTGGATCATCTGGTGGCGGAGCAGGCAGGACCTCCAGCTGAATCCCTTCCCACACTCCAAGCACTTGTGGGGCTTCTCCCCATCATCGAGCTGCTCATGGAGCACCAGCCCTGAGCTCTGGCTGAAGCTCTGTCCACTTTCCTGGCTCAGGCTGGCTCTTTCCCCCTCAGAGCACCCTGGGCTGGGTTTGCAGCCCCTCCTCCTGGGAGATATGTGGGGATTTTCCTCCCCATCAGATTCCTGCACTGTGGAGTCACTCAAAATGGTCTCTGCCAAAAGGTTCTGCCACGGGGATTTGTCCTCCCTGCTCTCCATGCTCAGCTCATGCTCTGGGGAAGGAAGGACAAGGAGAGGATGGGATTTGCCTCCATGCCAGAGGGAAGGACATCCTCCCAATGTGTCCCCGGTAGGACGGCATCAGCAGCAGGATTGTCCTGCAGCCAGGGGCCGTGGTGGGCTGGGAGATGGAGCAGGAGAGAGTGGGAAAGGGGCACTGACTTCCTCCTCAGCTGCCTGGGGGTTCCAGGGCATCTTCCTCTTCCTCACATCCCCCTCCATCTGGCCAAGATTTGGGGAAGGGAAATCCTGCTTAGCAAGGAAAACAAGGGATGAGCATATTGGGTTTGAAGGTCCCCCTGCCCAAGTCCATGTCTAGATGTCAGCATCATGTGTCCATAAAAATCTGCTCTAAAAAAGCCTCCCAGGAGTTCCCCATCTCTGGTCTCTCAGTTTTGGGGTTCTGGGATTCCTCCCTGTCCAGGATGCTGGGTGTCCCAGCAATCCCAAAAGCTCCTCTCTATTCTGTCTCCCCATTAAGGCATGCTGGGGGTTTTGGGGGTCCCTTCTCCCCTCATTCTCTGCTCTGGCCTGCAGCGGCTCCAAGGAGTCCCCCCTGCCCCTCTCCAGGCTCTTGAGGCTCCCACCAATGGTGGTGCTCCCCCCCCTCTGGGCTCCCCACTTTGGGCTCCTGGGGGACACAGGGCTCTGCTGTCCCCACAAGAGGCCTTTTCTGCTCAGCTTCTTCATTCTCCAAACATCCCCCCAGAAAAATCCAAGGGACCCCCCAGGATATCTGCGCCAAGCTCCCCCTCCCCAGTCACGATCCCATGGGTGGGGGCTGCGAATTCAGGGAGGGTTGGGTGGTGCTGAGGCACCTGAACCTGCGCTATATCCCAAAGGAGTGGGCAAGGGAACAGCAGGGCTGGGGACAAGCCATGAGGAAGGACTACCACAGTCACATTCCTGGATTCACTCCTCCACCAAGGTGCTTCCAGACTGGAGGAAATATCCCACAGGAGAGCAGCTCCATGACACACCCCCAACACCTGCCCTGCTCCAGAGCTGAATCCAGAGCCTCTTCTGCCTGGCTGAGAGCACAGAGGGAGCTGCAGGACCTCTCAGCTCTCCCTGGATCCTTGTCTTCTTCAGGTGAGCAACCTCAGCTCTCCCAGCCTGGCTCCAGATCAGAGGGGCACCAGCTCTTGGAGCATCTCTGGTGCCTCCTCTGGACTGGATCCAGCAGCTCCAGCTCCTTCCTGTGCTGGGCCCCAGGGCTGGGGCAGCTCTGCAGGTGGGGACTCACCTGAGTGGGGCAGAGGAGCAGAATCCCCCCCTTCTCTGCTGCCCACATGGGGGCTCAGTCCAGGCTCAGGGAGGCTTTCAGGGCTGGGGCTTCCTTCTGCTTTCCTCCATGTGCCTTAGTCCCTCCTCTTCCTCCCACTCCTCTTCCATCCCTCCTTCTCCTCCTCCTCCTCCTCCCTCAGCCCACCTCCTTCTCGCCTTCCATCCCTTCCGGCTCTCCCCCTTCATCCCTGCCCTTCCCTCCCTCCTTCTCCTCCCCCAGCAGCAGCCACACCCTCGGTGCCCCGTTCCCACAGCCCTTGCAGCCCGCGGCAGGAGCGGGGATGGAGCCGGGACAGGTCAGGATTGGCAGCCTCGGGCCTCATACTGGAGGCTCCTGGGGTCAGCTGAGGAGGAAGTCAGTGCCCCTTTCCCACTCTCTCCTGCTCCATCTCCCAGCCCACCACGGCCCCTGGCTGCAGGACAATCCTGCTGCTGATGCCGTCCTGCCGGGGACACATTGGGAGGATGTCCTTCCCTCTGGCATGGAGGCAAATCCCATCCTCTCGTTGCCCTTCCTCCCCCAGACCAGGAGCTGAGGATGGAGGTCAGGGAGGACAAATCCCCATGGCAGCAGAACCTTGTGGAAGACAAGTTGGGAAGACGCCTGGCTGGTGGTCTCCACGTCATCCTGGATCCCAGTAGGCACCTGACTCAATGCTGGGGCAGGAACATCCATTGGGTCTCAGCTCCATATTGGAAACCCCTTGGGAAGAGCTGATTTTTTACCTTCTTGTGGTTTGAAAGACAGGTGTCTGCTAAGGAAGGCAGGAGCCCTTCTTGGAATGGAAAATGTAAACCCTGTCCCTCTGAATTAGTAGAATAATGAAATTAAGGGGCTCTCAGGCAACGATATGGGAATAGGAATAACAGTTATTTACTGGTGTGTATAATAAAGCAAACAAAGAACAACAAAAACTACAGCACTGACAGAGGCTTTGCTGCGCAAACCCACAGAGGTAGCCTATCCCATTGCCCCAGCAGGGCTTGGGGAGCACCAGGCTGGGCTGCCAAGATGTATCAGCAGGCAGGGGGTGTGGGGTGTGAAAAACACATTCAGTCTCCTGTGAAAATTTAAAAAAGGACAATAGGAAACAAGGAACATAGAGCAAAGGTTATTACAGCCAGGTGCATCTTGGCACTCAGCTGGGAATACCCCTTAAATACCTTTTCTCTTACACCAACCTTTTGCATATTCATAGACCCTCATGCATAGTAAACATTTCCCCTAACCAGTTTACATGTTCCCAGAACTCCTTAGCCTATCTTGTCCTTGGATCTGCCTTTTTAGAGCATGAGTATTCCTGGCTTATGGTTTTAGTCCATTTTTTATCATCATCTTCAGTTTTGGGTCCAGACCACACTGCCTTCAGACAGTGGTTGCTGACAGTAGGCAGATCTGTACAGGTGTCCTCATCCTGTGTTCATTATGTTAGGAAAATTAATCCACAAACATCAGAGGTTTATGTCCAGAAAGGAGACAGAGGAGTCCTTTTACTTATTCAAATAAAGGGAGAGGCCATGGGGCATTCCCCTGGGGTCTCTCAAAATTTTGGAGGATGCAGCCTCCTTTTTATCCCAATTTCCCTGCCACATTACCCTTCTCTCTTTCCCCACTGGCTGAGGTAGTTGAGAAGCACAGACTTCCTGAAACACCTGATACCAAAGATTTCCCTCTAACGAATAACCCTCCCTTTTAATTTTTAATTCTTACGGAATTTAGGGGGTTTCCCCATTGTTTCTTTCATCTTTCAATATCTAATTTCATTTATCACCAATCCTAAAGTTTATATGTAAAGGCAACTATCTTTTCCCATTAATTAGTGGAATCTTTCCCATTGTGTGTTTCTTCTCCCAGAGCTAGTTTTATCTACCAGCAGTCCCACAGCTGGTTTGTAAAGACAAATCTGCTGTTCCTCTCAATTGGATGTTATCCCAACCAAAGCAGGCATTTTAGCACAAGCATAATTATATCGACTATTTCACTACTATGTCTAATATTAATTAACAACAGAAACAGAAACGATATAGCAAAGTTATTTCAACACCACAGATATAAAATCCATTTTTACATTTGTGAAAAGCCACTATTACAATATGTATCTATAACAGTGGCTGCAGGGCAGGGAGAGCCGAGCTCTGGGTCTCAGGCAGACGGGGATGGTCCCTCTTTTATGGAGGGGGGTGTTAATAAGTGTGAAAACCACCAATCACTTGTTTTTAATATTTTAGAAGTTGAATAGTAATAAAATGGTTATAAAAAATAGCAATACAATTAGAGTAATAACAATTTGAACAATTTGAATTAGGACAGTATGAGAGAATAGAGACAAAGAGTTACGGACGTCCGAGTACATTTCTCTGGGCAGCACGAGCCCGAAAAAGGACACCCAGTAACAGAGGATTAACCATTAAAAACAACAGCCTGTTGCATATTCATACACTTCATCCATGATGCATAAATTCCATTCAAACACAGGATTCTGTCTGGTCAGTGCCACCTTCTTCCTCTGAATCCTAACAGCGCCTTCGAGGCGGGAAGAAGTTCATTTCTTTTCATAAGAGAGCAACAAATTCTTTTTCTCTGAACGATTTAGGTGTCCTGTGGCTGCTATCTCACTGTGAGTCCTTTCTTTAAAAAAAGTATCTTACATAGCATAGTTTCTATTTTAACATTTTTTATAACCTAAAACTATATTTAACACAGTACTTAAGAGAATTAATACAGCATTACTTTCTAACACAACACATATAATATTGATTTGAATATTTGCGAAAAGCCAATCATAAAATACATGCATTTTTCACATGCAGGCAAAGCCAGCGAGACAGCAGAGAAAGCGAGAGAGCAGAGCAAGCGACACAACAAACGCACCAAGAGCAAGAGAGCAAGTTTGAACAGAACTTGCAAAGGGCAAAATCAGCTCAAACCAGGTTAGACTGCAGAACAAGGAGCACCAGGCATGGGCTGATGATCCAGGTACAAAGTTCCAATGTGAGAAGGATGATAGAAGCCTTCATCAAAAGACCACCAGAAGACTGACAAGCACCACAGGAGGAACTGACGCAGGTGCTGAAGCCACACAGGGTTGTAAAACTGTGACACAACTTTATGCAAATGTGAGTCTGCTAATGAAGTGTTGTAATTATGACTTTTAAAATGGAACTGAAGGCTAAAGAAGATCAAGGGGGTGACACCGTGGAATCTCATGGAACCAAGTGTGAACTGTTACAGGACCCAGGAGACCATGGTGACACCATGGTGGAATCTCATGGAACCAAGTGCCCAGAGTTTCACGACTCAGCCTCATGGAGCGCTGGAGACCATTGTGTCCCAATGGGAACACATGGAACAAAGGCTCCTTAGTGACACAGCAGGGCCTCATGGAATGCAAGAGATCATTGTGATGGAATGGAAACTCATGGATTCAAGGGTCCACTCTTTTGCTGCAAGGCCTCATGGAGTTCTGGAGATCACTGTGATGAAATGGAAACTCATGGAACCAAGGGCCCACTCTTTTGCTGCATGGCCTCATGGAATGCTGGAGACCATTGTGGCACTGTGGAAACGAATGGCACAAAGGCTCTACTGTGACCCAGCAGGGCCTCATGGAACCAAGGACGCCACTGTGATACAGTGGAATCTCATGGAACCAAGGTCCAGCTGTGACAAAGCTGGCCCTCATGGAACCAAGGACACTGCCATGATGCAGTGGAATCTCTAGGATCCAAGGATCAATTGTCAACACATCAGGTTCTCATGAAACCAAGCAGAACATTGTGACACAGTGGAATCTCATGGGAGCAAGGCTCTGCTTTGATCAAGTGGGACCTCATGGGACATAGGTGCCACAGGGACATTGTCAGGCCTAGTAGGAACAAGACACCACTGTGTCAGACCAAGGCCTCATGGGACCTGGGAGAGCACTGTGACACAATGGAACCTGATGGAACCAAGGGCCCATTGTGACACAGCAGGGTCTCATGGAACCTCTGTGCCACTGGGACATTGCCAAGGCTCGTGCAAGCAAGGTTGCACTGTGACAAAGGCAGGCCTCGTGGAACCCAGGAGACCATTGTGGGACATTGGAATCTCATGGAACCAAGGCCCCATTGTGACAAAGCATGGCCTCATGGAAGCCCAGTGCCACTGGGACATCTCCAGCCTTGGTGTAAAAAAGTGTCCATTGTGACACAGCACAGCCTCAAATCACAGGAGAGCAGAGGGATGCCATGGAATCTTGGGGAAGCAAGTGTCAATTCTAAACACAGCGAGGACTCATGGAACCCAGGAGACCATTGTGACACTGCCCTTTGTCACAATGGGGCCGTGCTTCTATGAGGATCCATGGACCCACAATGTTCTCCTGGGTTCCAAGAGGCCCCGCTGTGTCACAATGGCCCCTTGCTTCCATGAGCCACAGCACGGTCCCCATTGCCCCTGGTTTCTGTGAAGCCATGCTGCGTTCACAACTGACACTTTCTTCCATGAGATTCCATTGTGTCACAGTGGTCCCCATGTTTCCATGAGGTTCTGCTGTGTCACAGTGGACACTGGGTTCCACAAGAGCTGGCATTGTCCCGGTGGCACCTGTGTCCTGTGGGCCCCACTTTGCCAAAGCAGAGCCTTGGCTCCATGAGATTCCAGGCTGTCCCAGTGCTCTGCTGAGTTCCATGAGGCTGTGCTGTGTCACAGTGGACACTGAGTTCCACCTGCCCTTGCAATATCCAAATGGCACCTGGCTTCCATGAGGCCCCGTTGTGTTTGCAGGTGACACTTGGTTCCCCAAGATGTCATTGTCATGCTGCTCTCCTGGGCGCCCTGAGGCCTTGCTGTGCAGTAATGGAGCCTTGTTCCTACCAGACCTGGCAATGTCCCAGTTGCACCTGTGTCCCATGAGGCCCCACTTGGTCACAGGAGAGCCTTGGCTTAACAACTGACCCTTGTTTCCTTGAGATTCCATTGGTGAAAAGCACGTTCACCCTCCTGTGAAAATGTAAAAAGTTTAATAAAGGACAATGGGAGACCAGGGTCATGGAGCAAAGGTTATTACGGCTCTCAGCCAGGAGCACCCTGTTACCTTCGGGGATCCCCCTGAAATACCTTTCCCCTTATATCAGCCTGTTGCATATTCATAGACCCTCATGCATATCCATAAACTACTTTATTCCAGGAACAATTTTACATGACCGCTCCTTGGGTCTGCCTTTTCAGAGCATGTGTGTTTCTTGGCTGTGGTTTTGGCTCCTCTTTATCACCTCCAGTTTCTGGGCCTTGGTCCACTCTGCCTTCAGACAGTGAGTGCTGATAGTTGGCAGATCTGTACAGGCGTCCTCATCCTGTGTGCTTTGGATGTGATCCCATCCAAGCAGGCAGTTTAACACAAGCACACTTCTATCAGATATTTCACTACTATGTCTAAGCTTAATTAAAAACAGAAATAAAAATTATATCCTTACAACAAAGCTATTGTAGCATAACACATATTAAATTCATTTTAATATTTGCAAAAAGCCAATATTATGATATTTATCTATAGCAGGGTGAAGGAGCCCTGGCCCAGGCTCTGGCCCTGGGGGACACGGAGACTCTGCCGGGGGGTCCCTGTCCCCCTGTCCCACCCCCAGGGCCCCGGCCCCCCGTCCC
The DNA here is from genome assembly GCF_028551555.1 of Melozone crissalis. NCBI lineage: Eukaryota > Metazoa > Chordata > Aves > Passeriformes > Passerellidae > Melozone > Melozone crissalis. The sequence goes on from NW_026535824.1 coordinate 16,581,392, forward strand.
CATGTCAGGCTCTGGGGTCGATCTCATGGAACATCTTCTGGGGGAGGCTGCGGGGCCAGGGGCAGGGGGACCTGGGGGGACAGGGGGCCCTGCTGTGCATGAGCAGGGTTGGACTGCTCTGGAGGGAGCTGTGAGGGGGACCGGGGCAGAGTGACCTCCCCAGAGACCTCACACTGCCCCTGTGATGTCACACAGACCCTGTGATGTCACACAGCCATCTGTGATGTCACACAGTCCCTCTGATGTCACACAGCCATCTCTGTGATGTCACACTGCCCCTTTGATGTCACAGAGCAAACTCTGTCCCCTTATGATGTCATACAGCAGTGCTGTGATGTCACAGAAGACTGATGTCAGAATGTCACCCTGTGATGTCACAATCTGTTCTGTGATGTCACAGCCTGCTCCATGATGTTACACAGTCACCTGGTGATGTCACAACCCACTCTCTGATGCCACAGAGCCACCCTCTATGATGGCAGACTCTGCTCTATGCCCTCACACTCTACTCTGTGATGTCACAACCAGCCCTGTAATGTTACAGCCAGCTCTGAGATGCCACCAGCCCCTGAGTGATGTCACAGAACCATCAAGAACTCAGTTCTATTGAAACACTGAAGTTTCTTGGACTTTGAAGAGACCTGTGTCAGGGACACAAGTGAGAAAGTGTTCCCAGGTTCCAGCTAGAGCCAAGCCCTGCAGGCAGTGATGCCAGCTGGGGACAAGCAACGGAAAGTTGTCTCTGGTGCTGAGCAAACCTGGATGTGTTTGAGGAAGGCAAAGGGCCAAGGCCTGAGCCCCAGCCCCTGACCAGGCAGATCCTGTCCCTCCCTCCTTGCTCAGGGCTCTTCCCGGGATGGGCACTGGCATGTGGGAATGTGCAATGCCAGGGGCAGGAGCATGGGGCGGCCCCTGCCAGGCTGCTGAGCAGGGACAAGGAGGCCATGAGGCCCCAGGCCTGCAAGGGTCACTTGTCCCCTCCTGGCCCCAGGGCCAGCAGCTATGGCCAAAGTGCTGCCCAAGTTGGCTCTGTCAGGGCTGTCTTGCAGCTGCTGCCCATCCCTGTGCCCTGTGCAGCTCAGGCTGTCCCACAGTGTCCCTGCCCTGCGCCTCTGTCCCTGCAGGCTGTTGGCATCCCCTGGCTGCCCCACCTGGCTGGGCCCTTCCTTTGCTGACAGGTCTGCCTCCTGCCTGCCTCTGCCTGCCCACACAATGCCTTGGGCTTATTATCAAAAGGGTTAAATAACTTTTATTGTGCCTATGAGCTTTTAGCACAGGAACAAGGTGTGGGAATCTACAATCTGTGAAAAACTTTGTTAGACTAAAAGAATAATAATAAAAAAAAAAAGCCTAAACAGTTCAGTCGCCAGAAGCCCAAGCTGTTAAAAAGAAGAATAAATCATCCCCTTCGTCATCTACACCTGATGTCCTTGTAAGTAGTAAGTAGCATTCTTGGGGCTCCTGGGCTACACAATGGGAAATCATTTATCTAAACAGAACAGAATGTTTTTTACCAGCTTAAGAAAATTTTACAAGATAAAAGACGTTCAAACATCTCAAAACATAAACTGAAAGATTTATTAATCTGAGTAAAAGCAAATACTCAAAATATAGATTTCAGTCTGCTTTTACCTTTAATTTTTAAGACCAGATAAACTAGAAAATTTGTAATCTATTCTCTCTCCAAAAAGAAAAGACTGTAAACAAACTAATGCCTGTCTCCAAAGCTTTAATAAATAGCTTTAAACAAAATAATCGTAATAGAAACTTTCTCAAATGCCAAAACAGAACATCTAGTTCTGAGACTTTAATTCCGGGTAGTGCTGAGCCGTTGTCCTCTTCTGAAGAAATCTCAAGTTCTGTTCAAGTTTCCTTCCCTTCTAGTGCGTCCAAAGTTTCTCCAAGCAGTGTAGACAGCACCCCAATCCCCAAAAAAGAAAAATCAGATCCACTTTCAGCTTCAGTTGTGTTCTCTGTTTCTTCAGGGATTCCCTGCGTCACTGATGCTAAGACAGGCCGTCCTCCCATTCCTCCACAAAACCATTCACCCCTGCAATTCCCAAGAAAATGCTCGGGATTTTCGTTGCATTCCAAGAATGTGAAGAGTCAGAAGTTGTGTTCTAGAGAAGATGAGAGTCACGCAAGTCTGAAAGATGAGAGTTAAAAGAAGCTTTGCAATACAAAAGCTGCTTGTTCTGAAGTTGTGCAAGCAAAAACTGCTGAAATTAGCTCTATATCTACTCTGCCTAGTAAAAAAGCTGCGAAAATCACTCCTGCCACTGCTTTCCCTTCTCAAGAGGACTCCCTCTCAGATCTCGCTCAAGCGAGCAAATTGCTTTGCAGTTCTGAGAATTCTTTTCGTGTAAATTCCTCCCCCAAGCCTCTCCCAAAATTTTTGCCGTTTTTAGTTCCCCAGCCTCCAAATACAAGCAGCCATCATTTTTTGCTAGCTTTTGCTTCATTGGGTGTGCCCCAAGAAGTAAAAACTGACAATAGTCCCGCGTATATATATCTCAGAAATTAGCCACATTTCTAAAAAAATAGGGTGTTCGTCACATCTTTAGTATTCCACACTCTCCCAAAAGTCAAGCAATTATTGAGAGTGCACATCAGACATTAAAACACATTCTAGACCAACAAAGGGAGGGAGTGGAGGTCACACTACTCCCTGTTGAAGTAGGGTTAAACAAAGCTTTGTATGTTTTTAATTTTTTAAACAGCTCAGTTGCAGAACCCGATCCACCGGTTTTTGGGCATTTTTCAAATAACACACAGGCAAAACTGAAAGAAAATCCCCCTGTTTTAATTAGAAACCCTGACACTGGACAAATTGAAGGTCCTTTCTGATTAATCACCTGGGGCAAAGGGTATGATTCTATCTCTAAAGGTGCTGGAATTAAGTGGGTCCCAGCCAAAAATGTCAAACCATATCGCACCCCAGAATGTGTTGACGAGCCCAGAACGGAGGAAGCAAGTACGCAGATGTGAGTCAAGCAGATGGATCCCGGGTCACGCCTGACGTTCCTTGTGCATTGGTGGAACCTGCAAACTCTGATTTTATGTTATTTATAAGTGTGTCAATTGTTTGTTTTATAGAGCTTATTTTTGGCAAAAGCATGGTTTTTGTTAAGTTATAGATCCCCTCTATTGGATCTTTAAGGCAAAATCTTATCTTAAGGTCAAAGCCAAGTTTTTAAATTGATATGTATGTGAAAACTTTACTAAAACTTAGCTCATGAAAAGGATGGAGCAAAATCAAATTATATGCTGGTGTTGGTTGGTTTTAATTGCTTCTTGTCATGCAGATTTGCCTGCTGAACAATCGAAACCAAATGCTTGGGTGACCTTTGCCATGGCAGCCGGCTCGGATACCATATGTTTGTCTAATTTGGAACCAGAAAAGCCTTACTCAACCTGTCTGGTTGGTGTGCCAGTAAAAGATTTGCCTTTGATCAAAAAGCAATCCAATGGTGAGCCAGGTGAAATTGACAATGGGAACAATCCTGCACTGAATTGGAACGTTTGGGCCAAAGAACTTCCCAAAGCAGTATCTGAGCCCCAAGAATTGTAAATCCTTGGTTCTTTAACAATGGATTTTTGCCTTACATTTACAGCTAATGATTAGCAAGAAGGGGATCCCCCAAATACAATGTTACTCCCCATTATTTTGCATACAGAAACTTAAGTTTTTGGTGTAATTATTCAAACAGTTAGGATGTGCTTTCTGAGGCTGACCAATATCCTCGACAATTGCCCAAGGGATATTGGTTCATTTGTGGAGATAGGGCTTGGCAGGGCATTCCAGAATACCTTGAAGGTGGCCCATGTAGCATTGGAATGCTCACTGTGATAGCACCTACTACCGAGGCAGTCATTAGGAAGAAACAAAGGGGAACAAGATTTGCTTGTCATTATTATGAAAACTGAAAAAGATTTCATGCCTTGGAAGGCTGCAAAAAGAATTTCAGCAGGTTTGTTTTTACCCCAATTGGCTTCAGCAATGGCATTGAAACAATAAGATCAGGTTGGATGTTGCTGAGTAAACAAACTAATGCCACATCCACTGCAATCAGTGATATGTTGACTGATGTTAATAGTATTAGACCTGCTACTCTATTCAAAATAGAGCAGCAATTGATTTTCTTTTACTGGCCCAAGGACATGGTTGTGAAGAATTTGAAGGATTGTGTTGTATGAACCTGTCAGATCATTCTGAATCCATCCACAAAAGCATACAAAAGCTGAAAGCTTTGACAGCTCCAATTAAAGAAGATGGTGGGTCATGGTTAGATGATCTATTCCAAGAATGGAGCTTTGCACCTTGGCTAAGGGAACTTTGTAGAATAGGTCTCTATGTATTGGGTGTTTTGGCAGTGATACTAGTAGTAATACCTTGCATATGTCGGTGTGTGTGACAAATGATGGACAAAACTATCAAAGAAGCTTTTATCACACAAGAGCGAGAGAGGTAGGAAATGGATTCACAGAGAGTTCTCAAAATCTCACAGAGATGGTTGATGAAGGTATAGACATGGAGGAAGGTTTAGAATTAAGACCTTGGAATCAACAAGACTTTTTCGAACAATGACTTGTAACTATTGTCAGGCATAATTTATGCCCTTTCAACTGACAGGACTTCCACAGCATTAAAATTGCTGTGTTGTAATATAGCAATGTTTAGTGCAAGCGAGAAAATGCTTCAAATAGGTAATAAGCAGAAATATTATAGTAAGGCTACGAAACGCAAGTAATAAATGACACGATTATGAAGGTTTCTTTTTAGGTGAACAGAGAGGGGGAATTGTGGGAATCTAAAAAATTAGAGGGTGTCCTGGGGTGACGTTATGATACTTGTATCCCCATTCATATGTTCTGTGCCTTTAAGACCGGCTCTGAAGAGTGGAAATTTTGTTTGGGTTTCTCTTATCAGGGACACAGAGACGGGCAGTACATAGGGCTGTTTTGGCTTCTTGCTTTCAGCTTGCTGCTTTGCTTGCTCTCTTTTTTGCTCTTGCTTCTGCTCTCGCTTTTGCTTCTGCTTATTAGCTAGTTTAGCTAAACAGTCCAAATTCCTTCCTGGACTCTTTCTCCTCTCCTGTTTCTGTGACCATCTTGAACCTGCTCCGGACTGGGACCTGGGAACACCGAAGGTTTGCACCGTTTGGCTGCAGCAGCTGCCCCAGTGCCGGAGGGACTGAGAACAGAGCAACCACCCCCGAAAGAGACTTTCTGATTTTGTCATCTTTCTCAGAGCAGTGTCATCTGGTATTGTTCATTTTGTGTGCTGGGGGTGCTGTGTCTGTCAAATAAACAGGTTCTTTCCACTTCTCTCCGAGGAATTCTTCCTGAACCAGTTGGAAGGGAGGGGCTGTGTGGGTTTGCTTTCTGGAGGGGCCCTCCTTTGCAGATTCTTTAACAAATTTGCCCTAAGCCAGGACAGAGGGTTTTGGGGAAAGCTGCAAAAGGAAGGCCCCAGAGGCAGTAGAACTATGATTAGAGCTAAGCAGCAGCCATGAGATAGGTCAGCAGAAAAATTATTTAAACTGCAGAAAAGCAATTACAAATAGAACAATGGTCTGTGTATTAATGCTTGGCTAGAATGACTCTCTAAGGTATAGAAAAGTTTATCTAGCAAGATATTAGGAAGCTTGAAGCTTAATAATGGAGCTCTGTGCATGGTGTTTTAAGGCTTACAAGTAGGTATTGTATTCAAAATAAGCAAGCATTGTTTTAACCAAAGATACATGTGTTTATAATGACTGCTGTCAATATGCTTTTGTGTTGTGTGATTGGTCAAGAAACTTATAAAGTAAGTTGTAACATCAAGTTCCTTGTCTGCTGTCTGGGATGTGAGCTGCTGGCATCTTCCCATTGTCATAACCATGTAATGAGACTGATGCTGGAAAATAAAACAGCTCAAGGCATATTCCACAGCAGACCCGGCCCATTCGTGATTTCTACATAGCCCCCTGCCAGCATCAAATGGCACGGCTTGATTTGCAGGGCAGACAGTCTTAAACATCTGCAATATCGTATCAGAGTCCTAGTTTGGTTTCATTCAAAGAAAGAGGAGAGTGCACCTAACACTGACCACTTGTTAGGCAATATCTTCGACCTTGCCCTTGTACCCCTACAGAGAGGCTGTCTGCAAAATGCCCAGAACACCATCCAAATCTGCAGCAAGGACAGGAAAAGCAGGCAGAGAATCTTTCTGTTTTCAAGGTCCCTCTTCCTAGGCGACTTGACCCTTTCTACCTGATTCTCACTTGAGATCTACCCATGATAGAGCACTGCAGGAAAACATTTTAAAGGGTCATTAACCAGAATCTGCTTGGAAAGCAAGGGTAGAAACTTTCCCTCCTTGATGGGTTGTGGGCTGGCAACTGCTGCTCTGAAGATGTGCAGCTGCTCCTCTCTGGAGAGGCCATGGAAGAGTTGTGATGATCTACGGGAACCAGAGGAACGATGAGCTCAGGCTGGCATTTAAGCTTCATGGGAAGAAGCAGAATGAAGAGCTCACAGTGGAGATGAAATCTGCCTGTGTCTGGCTTCTCCGATGAAACCCCAAGAAGTCCAAATGATGCAAACACCTTCTCCCAAGAACCTAGGAAAACTTTGGAGTCCTGAGCACATTCACTTAGCCTGGAAGGGCCTGGAGGCAGCTCTAAATCCTCAGGTGAGGCAGCAATGAAGTCCTGGTATGAGAGCGCTGTGTAGCAGTGAGGGAAGGAAAAGGGAAGCAAAGGGAAGGCTGGGTCACTACTGGTCTTTGGGTGTGTTTCCCTTGGCAGCAACTGTACTTCTATCAGGGAAAACAAAAGCTCCCTGAATTGTTAAAACTGAAAATCACCAACAAAGACTCTCTAACTAGTCAAAGTTAGAAAGTGGTATGTTCATTACGCTGGCGGGCTGTGGGATCTCAGTCTCTCAGAACTGGGGTGCAGGGTGAGCAAGACCCCCCCTGGGGGGCTCGGGAGTCCTGGAATGCTGCCAGAAATGTCTGGTGGCTGGACTTTGATCCCACATGGGAGATGACATCAGTATGAGGACGGGAGGATTTCACTGGGGTGAATGGTGAAGGGACAAGTTAATTGGAGTGTGAGATACAGGGTTTAAGATCCCTGTACAGGGGGGTCTAGAGAGGCAAGATGGAGGGATTGGGGCGTGCCCTTCTCCTTCTTCTTCTTCCTCTGGGCCTCCATCTTCTGTGGTGATGTTGGCACTCCAGGATTGGACCTTACTAGGGGAACACTGGTTAATAAGGGTAGAGGGTATTGGAGAAAAATGATAAATATTGTATACGTAACTCCGAGTATAAAGATAAGTGACCGCCCCAGGGGCTTTCAGTGTGTGCCCATGGCTGACTGCTGAGCAGAACTCTGTCAGGCCAAGAGAAAATCTTTTAGATAAGCAATTAATAAACACCAAGACCAAGAACAAATCTGAAGCTTCCTCTCGTCCTTTCGAACCCGGGGGCCCAAGGCCATCTTTGGGCTTTTCCCCAGACCATCTGAACAGCCCAGAAATCCCACAATTGGCGTCCGCTGTGCGGGCTATCTCCCACCAAACCTTTCGGGGGGGGGAAAGCCCTGAAGAGCTGAAGAGCCAAGAGAACAGCACTGATAACTCCAGAGGAGGGAAGCCTGAAGAAAGAAAGAAGAAAAAAGAAAAAACCGGCCGGGAGAAGCTGCAAAAATCAGCAGTCACTGAGAAATCCCATCTCTCAGCTTCTGCTGAAGACAGCTCGTAGCAGAGCGGCCTGGACTGGGACCAGAAAGGCGCCTCTGATCCATCCCTCGTAATCTGCTGGACGGAGAACAAGGGCCTCCAGACCACGCTGACGACGGATTCGGTAAGAAGGCCAAAATAAAATTATGGGGGCAACACTCTCCCAAGAACAACGGGAAATCTTATCCACCTTACAAAGTGTAGCAGAATTATATACAGAAGGGATCCCAAAGAAAGAATTAAAACAGCTGTTATTATGGGCAAGGCTCAATTACCCACTTGCAGAAACATATCTTTTGTTCGAAGTCGGGTTTTGGCAAGAGATTAATAGGCATTTATATATTTTAGCAACAAAAAAAGATGAGACAGCGTTAAAGCTACTCTCGCCGGCAAGAATCATGTTACAAGGTATTTCAGTCCAGTCTAAAAGACTGGAAAAGCAGCGAGAAGCTGCGGTACCCTCAGAGAAGGGGGCGGAGCGGCAGAGCTCCGGGAAAAAAATTGCTCTGGCTTTGAAAGGCCAGGGGGAAAGGGCTCTCGAAAAAAGAGAGCGGGAAAAAATATTAAAACCCCCGATCAAAAAATGCAACAAACCCCAAGGGCGTCCTGAAACTCCAGAGAGTGTGGAGGAGTCAGGAGCAGAAGGGGGGGAGCAGGAAGATAAAGGATCGGGGGGGGGGCCTGTTCGCGGTGAAAGCGGCGACGCGGCGGCGGCGGCAAACGCGAGCAGCGCGGGTGAGGATGAGGACACGCGCGCGGAGGGCGAAACTCGCAAAACCGGGGTGTAGACTCACACGCGAACGCGGAAGGCGGGCTGAGGGAAAATTTGCAGCCTCAGAGGGCCGCCGCGGTGGGACGCAGGAGGCGCGCGGGTGTGACGTCAGAGCCGGTGCGACGGTCAGCTCGAATCGCGGGTAGAGCCGGGGGGCCGGCGGGAGAGGCGAACACAACGTCAGAGGAGGAGGGGTCGGATTCCGGGACAGACCGAGGGGCGGGAACCTCGGAGGTGAAACAGGGGGGAGACGATGATGACGTCACCTTGGGGGACACCGGAAGTAGCTCAGAGAGTACGCACGCGCAGAGAGTAAGACGCGGGCGGGCCCGAGCCCGGTCCCCTGTGACGTCGCGGGTGAGGAGGGGCCGTGCTAGGGATTCTACGTCCCAGGGCTCCACTCCGTCTCCAGATCTGGCGCCTTTGGTCCCGAGCCTCGGAGTTTCAGTTCCTTCCCTTCATGGGAGACGCCGAGCCGGAAGAGGAAGTGGGACAGTCGAGATTGCACCGCCATCCGAGCCAGGGAGGCCGGTGACAGCGCCACCTAGTGGCAGGAGGGCAGAAGTGCACGACATGCCGGGTCGGCTCGGCGGAGCCACAGCGCCATCTCGTGGCGAGACTGCAACAATGCAGCAATTTTTTCCAACAATATATAAAAAGAAAAGCACCTCGAAGAAGACAATGTTAACACGACAAAGGGATTATCCATCTGATCCACCGATCGTGAGACATTTTCTAAACAACACACAGGCAAAGCTAAGGGAAAATCCTTTAGTTTTGATCAGGAACCCAGAAACAGGTCAAATAGAGGGTCCTTTCAGACTAATCACTTGGGGAAAGGGTTTCGCTTGTATCTCCACAGATCGAGGTCTGAAGTGGGTGTCGGCACGGCACGTGAAGCCATTCCGAACGCGAGAACACGAGAATGCTGATCCAAGAAACAAAGAGACGAGTACTCAGACAGAAGTCGAGACTCAGACTGCGAAAAACGACCCAGAAGAGAAATAAAAAAGAAACCAAGGACTCTGGGGGGTTTTCACACAAAAGCGAAGTAATGGGTTTCATGATGCTTATGTGCATCGTTCTTTCATTCATTGCAGTAAGCAGTGGGGGAGATTTACCTGTTAGTCAACCAAGGCAAAATGTATGGGAGGCTTTAGCTCGGGCAGCGAATTTAGACAGCATCTGCCTGACACATTCAAGACCAGGTAAACCGTTTTCAGCATGCATGGTTGGATTGCCAGTGGACCAATGGCCAGTTCCGGGGCACTCTGCAATTAACATTTCGCAGGTCATTAAAAATCCTATAAAAGAGTGGTGTGCTTGGACACACCTGCTTCCTGTGGCTTCTACAGAACCTCAGGAATTGGAGATTTTTGGGTCCATGACAATGAGACTCTGCATGCAGTTTGAAGCTCCGAAAGTCACAAAGGTGAAAACTATTGATTTAACTCCCACTCATGAATTTTATAAGAATGCCTCAGCTTGGTGTAAATATACAAGGAGAACTACCAAAGGATCGATCCAAGTTCCGGTGCAATTGCCGCGGGGTCTGTTCTTAATTTGCGGGGACAGAATTTGGCACGGCATTCCTGCTAATGCCACGGGAGGTCCATGCAGCATTGGGGAAATTTCAATGCTATCGCCTGATTTGAACATGTTAAGAGAGGGAAGGCACAGAGAAAAAAGATCAATACAGCAATATGCAACAGATTGCAATGATGAAATGTTTTCTTGGGACAAGAAAACGAGTATTGCTACAGCAATCTTCTCACCTCAGACAGCATCGGGGGTGGCCTTGACTCAGATCGACCGCATGGGTTGTTGGTTGAGCAAACATGCGCGGTCTGTGTCTGTCACATTGGATGACATGTTAAAAGACGTCAGTAGTGTGAGACAGGCGACTCTTCAAAATAGAGCAGCAATCGATTATCTATTGCTCGCTCATGGACATGGGTGTGAAGAGTTCGAAGGGATGTGCTGCATGAATCTCTCAGATCATTCAAAGTCAATTCATGAAAATATCAAAAATATAAAGGACAGCATAAATAAGCTTGGTGAGATCACGGGATCATGGATCGATCAATTGGCAGAATTCTTTGACATCTCTCCCATTTGGAGAGGAATCTTAAAAATAGGGTTTTATGTTTTAATAGTTCTCCTAGTCCTCATACTTGTTGTCCCATGCATATTTGCATGTTTAAAACATGCAATGAATCGGATGGCGAAAAAGATCTTTTTGGTGCAAACAGAAGGGGGAGATGTGGGATCTCAGTCTCTCAGAACTGGGGTGCAGGGTGAGCAAGACCACCCCTGGGGGGCTCGGGAGTCCTGGAATGCTGCCAGAAATGTCTGGTGGCTGGACTTTGATCCCACATGGGAGATGACATCAGTATGAGGACGGGAGGATTTCACTGGGGTGAATGGTGAAGGGACAAGTTAATTGGAGTGTGAGATACAGGGTTTAAGATCCCTGTACAGGGGGGTCTAGAGAGGCAAGATGGAGGGATTGGGGCGTGCCCTTCTCCTTCTTCTTCTTCCTCTGGGCCTCCATCTTCTGTGGTGATGTTGGCACTCCAGGATTGGACCTTACTAGGGGAACACTGGTTAATAAGGGTAGAGGGTATTGGAGAAAAATGATAAATATTGTATACGTAACTCCGAGTATAAAGATAAGTGACCGCCCCAGGGGCTTTCAGTGTGTGCCCATGGCTGACTGCTGAGCAGAACTCTGTCAGGCCAAGAGAAAATCTTTTAGATAAGCAATTAATAAACACCAAGACCAAGAACAAATCTGAAGCTTCCTCTCGTCCTTTCGAACCCGGGGGCCCAAGGCCATCTTTGGGCTTTTCCCCAGACCATCTGAACAGCCCAGAAATCCCACAGCGGGCGGCACAGGGGAGGGTCATTTCCAAAATGCGTGACCGCTGGCTGGGCTTGGCTCGGCACAGCACAGCACAGTACAGCAGGATCCACCAGGACAGGGAAGGGCAAGGCAGGCAGGGAAGGGCAGGTCAGGGCACTGGGAGCAGTGACAGGCTCTGTCCCCATGCTGCATCCCATGCCTGGCTCATCATCGAGGACAGAGAGGAAGGACATTGCTCTCTCTTGGCTGCGGAAAGGATGAAAAGGGGGAGTTAGAAAACATTAATTTGGACTCCTTTTCAGCAGACTAGCTGTTTTTATCTCACCATGTCTGCCTGTCTTTAGCAGAGTTGGCACATTTCTCGTGAATTGGAGTCAGCTACAGCAGCAGGAAGGGGCAGCAATTTTGTCAGCATTGATATCAAAGCCAAAGTGCTGCCCCATGGATGGATGTTGCTTTCTTCAAGAGATTTCTGGCCTAGAGTTGTAGTGAATTCATGCTGATCTCTTCCCAAAGGGTGTTGCCTTTTTCTATTCTCAGGAATCACCTCTTCTTTTTCTTCCCCCCATCTGGGGAGAGCTCCATTGCAAATGCCTCCTGCAGCCAACTCTTGTCACTGTAGACTGACAAAGAAGTTCTTGCAGTGGGAAGAGACTCCCTAGAGCTGCTGTGGAGAGCTGAAGGGGGAAGCTTTGTCCCTTAGTCTTGAAATCTTGTTGTTGGGGAGCAGCTTGTGCTCTGGGGGATGGACACCAGTGATGTTTATCCAAGCCTTGCAGGTTCATTCCTGAGCTTCCTGACACACCAGAGGGACTTTGGGGTTGGTGTATTGGCAAACAAATTTCAGTCTGGGCACTTCTTGAAATGCTTCAATTATTCTTTTTTTTGCTTTTCTGCGGAAATGTTGTCATCATCTATTCCTTCCAGAGAATCTTTTCCTATTTTTTGGGGAATTCCTTTTGCTGCCCTCCCAGATCAGGCCAATTCCCAGGGCTCCTTCCCAAAGTGAGGTGCAGCCCATGGCTTCCACTCTCCAGCTGGAACAGAAGGAAGCACAGAGTTTGCTATTGTGGGAGAGGAGCTTCTCATTCCTGCCTGCTTTCCCTTTGGGACAGGTTGGTGTGTGCTCATTTGATAAAGGCAGGTTTAAACTCTGAAGCAGTTGTGTTTCAAATTGCTCCCTTCTCCAACACTTCTGTGGGTATCCTTGGACAAAAGGTGGGAGCTCCCCGTGGCAGGTTAAGGAAGGAGGTTGATATTTCAGGGTTGTGACTGCTGAAAGCAGCTGGTTTCTGGAGGTGTCCAGAACTGGGAGTGGCTCCTTTTCTCACCTGCCTGCAGAAAAGGAAGTTACAAAGTGGGAATTTCATTTGTGCAGATGGCCATCAGGAGTGTTTGCCAAGAGATAGGGTGGCAGAGAGGCAGGTCTCGTGCTAAACTGGCTGTGTGTTTGTTTTGATGATGGGGAGGGTCGGAGATGCAGACACAGACAACCAGCTGAAGGAATAGTGTAATTTACTGTGATGCAAAAGTGCAAAAAAGAGTCAGGAAAGGATAAGCTAAGCAATGCACCTCAGCATTATTACAAAAGGGTGCCTCTGGTGATTAAGGAAGATCCATCACCAGGTAGCCCAATGGTTTCCCCTTCATCCAGAGCTGCACATCAGCTGGGGGAAGCTGTCCCAGCCCAGCCCTGCAGAGCCACGGCCGGGAACCGGGAAATCCTGCAGTGCCTCCACCTTTGGTGGCCACGAGGCTTCTGAGTGCGCTGTGAGAGTAGCCCGGCTCTGACCGTGCTGGATGAGCAATGTGCCAGAGCTTCTGCTGGGGGCACAGCTGGTGTCATTCTCCTCTTGTTTTTCTCCCCCAGCCTGGCCAGGGCTCAAGGAGGAACCAAGGCCTGGTCCATTTTCCTCATGCAGAAAGGTGAAGACGTGTTTCACCAGTGAATGGATGCAACAATCCTTTTGATAATAACACTTGGTTAAGGAGCAGATACATAGAACATTGGGTTGGGAAGGTGATCTAGAGGGCAGCTTTGGCTCAGGTCCTCTTGTTGAGGCTTCAGTCAGGGTCTGTTGTTCAGGCCTTAGTCCTTCAGTATTTTGTGCTGCAAATCACACCTGTGCAGAGCTGGAAACAAACAAGTCTGTCTTTAGCACATTTCAGACAGGGAACATCATTAGCCCTGCAAGGCCAGGCTGGGGCCAAGAGCAGAAGGCCAGCACCCTGCTTTTGCCCACAGGCAGCCTTGCAGAGCAAACAGCCCCTCCTGCCCAGGGGCTGAGGTGCCCAAAGCTGCCTCCCCGCTGTGCAGCTCTGCAGAGCCCGCGGGGCACAGGGTCCTGGGCAGCCAGGGCAGCCCGGCTGCCTTGGAGTACAAGGAGTGCCCCAGAGAGAAGCTGCTGCCCTTTGTTTTGGAACTGTTCCTCAGAGTCTTGTCAATAATCCACAGTGTCTGATGTGTTTTTCTTTCTTCTCCCAAATTTAACACAGCTTTTTGAGAAAACTGACTGATGTAGCTGCTGCTGGTAGTGATGCTTTTGTCTGCAGGTGAGGGCAGGTGATTTGAACCAAGGACGGAGTCCATTGTTAATACCCCAGCCTTTACCAAGTCAAGGAAACCATTCACAATTAGGCTACCAGTGCTCAGCAGTTTTCCTAGGTTTTGTAAAGCTACCACCTTAAGAAACCCAACAGATTTTCCTCCAGGAGGATACCAGCAGTAGCATGATGCCAATGTTTTCCACCCCTCTTCTGTGTCTTTTTTAGAGTTCTGCAGTGCCCAGCAGGAATGAAATGATCTGTGATAATGCGATTTGAGAGCTCTGTGTTGTCCGTTGCCACATGAGTGTTCATGACAAGCTGGACACCCCACTCGTGGCTCTGTTGAGGTAAATTCATCCCAATTCTGTGCAAACAGCAGCCCCGAGATGCTGAGAAAAGCAAGCACAGTGGGTGGGTGCATGCACACACCTGGGAGCTGACTGCTGTGTGAGCAGATGGTTTTGCACTGTTGTAAATCTTCATACTCCCAAGCTGGAGGAAGAAAACAAATCTATATAAATCTATATGAAATGAAAAGATATCAAAATGAATGAAATAATACTTATTAATTTATCATAGATGCAATTAAGGATCTATATATTATTGCCAGCAGGGGGTCTATGTACAAATCACAAACAGGATGGGACTGCTGAGGAACTGCCTCGAGCTGTTTGTTTTCTAGCATCAGTCTCATTACATGGTTATGACTATGGGAAGATGCCAGCAGCTCACATCTCTGGCAGCAGACAAAGAACTTAATGGTACAACTTACTTGAAAAGTTTTTGACCAATCTCCCAAAGCAGAAGTATATTGATAGTAGTTCTATCCAACCACTATAAGCACACGTACCTTTGGTTAAAACAATGCTTGCTTATTTTGAATACAATACCTACTTGTAAGCCTTAAAAGGCAATGCACAGAGCTCCATTATTAAGCTTAGAAGTTCTAATATCTTGGTAGAGATACTTTGTTGAAGCTTAGGGAGTTATTCTAGCCAAGCATTAATACACAGACCATTGTTCTATTTGCCCTTACTCTTCTACTTCTTATGTAACTTTTCTGCTGACCTATCTCATGGCTGCTGCTTAGCTCTAATTGCAGTTCTGCTGTCTCTGAGGCCTGCCTTTTGCAGCTTTCCCAAAACCCTTTGATTTGAAGGATTCCCACAATTCCCTCTCTCGGTACAACTAAAAAGAAACCTTTGTAACCATGTTGTTTATTAACTACTTTGCATTTCATAGCTTTACTATACTATACCTGCTTATTACTTGCTTAAAGCATCCTTTTTGCTCGCATTAAGCTTAGCTATATTCCAACACAGCAATTTCAATGCTGTGGAAGTCCAGTCAGTTCAAAGGGCATGAGTCATGTCTGATAGCAATCATAAGTCATTGTTCCACAAAAGTCTTGTCTGTTCCAAGGTCTTAATTCAAAATATTCCTCCATGTCTATACCTTCATTGACCATCTCTGTGAGATTTCAAGAACACTCTGTGAATCCATTTCCTACCTCTATCTCTTTTGTGATTAAAACTTGTTAGATAGTTTTGTCCATCATTTGTCGCACACACCAACGTATGCAAGGTATTACTATTACTATCACTACCAAAACACCCAATACATAGAGACCTATTCTACAAAGTTCTCTTAGCCAAGGTGCAAAGCTTCATCCTTGGAACAAATAATCTAACCATCACCCACCATCTTCTTTAGTTGGAGCTGTCAAATCTTTCAGCTTCTGTATGCTTTTGTGGATGGATTCAGAGTGATCAGACAGGTTCATGCAACACAGTCCTTCAAATTGCTCACAACCATGTCCATGTGCCTGTAAAGAAAAATCAATTGCTGCTCTGTTCTGTAAGGTTGCATGTCTGACAGCACTAACATCAGTCATCATGTCACTAATTGCAATGGAAGTAGCACTGTCTTCTTTCTTCAGCCAACACCCCAATCGGTATAATGGTTTCAATGCCCTGAACACGTGCTAAAAAGATTTGCTTGAGAACTGAAATAGATGGGGAAGCTTTTGCCAAAAAGCAGCTGAACAGGAACATGGAGCTTGATCAAATGATATACTGGCGCTTGTTGGTTTTGCTTGCTTGCTTTGGCATGCATATATGCCTGTAGATCAACTGTAGATCAACCAGTAATGAATGTTGCCTTGCTTTAGCCTTTAGACTTGGCTATAGGCTCAGACACCATATGTTTGACCAATTTGAGCCCAGACAAATCCTTTGTAACCCATTTGGTCAGTGTGCCTGTGCCAGCCAAGGAGTAGCCAATACCCAATCGTGACAAATATTGGTGTGAGGCTGCCAACGAGACCAATCCCATAACCAGCTGGCATCACTGGGCCCCTGATCTTCTTAAAGCACCTTCTGAACCTCAAGAATTGGAATTCTTGGTTCATTGGCGATGGAATTTTGTGCTGAGTTTCAGTACCAGGGAGATCCTCAGTTAAATGTTTCTCCCCATATCCTGAGGACAGATACTGCAGTTTGTGGTGCAATTGTACTACCCCAGTGCCCCTTAAGGGTGAAACTGCTGACAATGGACATCACACTTTTGCTGAAAGAGCTCTATGATCCAAACCATTTTCACAGTCCAAAAATCAACATCAAACTCAAGATTTGTAGCTTTCACAGGTTGAACAGGGAATGTCTGGCATGCATCATAGCTTCTCTGTGCGGCTCATGTCTGCGTGCTCATTTCCCTGCTGGTGGAATTGTCGGTGAGCTCTTGTGTATGAGACGGTTTCACGTCCTTCGCGGGGACCCACTTAGGTCTAGCACCTGTGCAAATGCAAGCATACTCTTTGCCCCAAATGATTAGTGCAAATAGTCCTTCAATTTGTCCTAACTCAAGGTTTCTAATCAAAACGGAAGGATTTTCTTTCAATTTTGCCTGTGTGCTGTTTGAAAAGTGCCTAAAAATTGGAGGATTAGGTTCTGCAAATGAGCTATTCAAAACATAAAGACATATAAAGCTTTGCTCAACCTCATCTGAGGTGTTGCTTGGGCCGCTCCCCCTTTTGTTGATCTTGAATGGGTTTTAGAGTGTGGTGCGTCCTTTCAACAATTGCCTGACCTGTGTGAGAATAGGGAATTCCAAAAGTGTGGCAAACGCTCCAGTCCATCAAAAATGTGGCCAATTTTTGAGCTGTGTATGTGGGGCCGTTTGTCAGTTTTCACCTCATGGGGGATCAGTTTGGCGAGCTCTGGGCCCAGTGACACTGACAAGGACAAAAGCAAAAGACGAGAGGTGCTCTCTCTTCCTGGGACCAAAGTCCCACAGCTTTAATGGAGAACAACTCCAGGAGAGAATGGGAGTGTCCAGGAGAGGACAGAGGATGTCCAGGGGAAGAAAGAGAGCGTCCACCTTGTGGCAGGAGATTTTAAACCCTCAGGGTGGAGGGGTGGTAAAAAAGAAACTACCATAGTTCAACATAATACATCACCACACTGTAGTTTTCTGCATAACTGCTGCAGTTGTTGAAAGCAAAATCATAAAATCTCCCCAAACACAACCGTGCAGTCCCAAATGACCACAATGTGGGAGAAAAACCACTCAATCCCCCTGTATACCCAAGAACCAGGTGTCACAGGGAACACCAACCCCTGCAATTAGAAAGTCCACACACAGAGGCTCACCAGGAAAGGAGTATCTCTTTATGAGGGGACAGAGTGCTAGCTTTGCTCAACACAACACACACCATCCACCACATCAGCATCCACCCACATCATCTTCCTCAAACATTCACACACTGAAAACACAACCACAAATACAACACACAGGAAAAATAGCAGCAATAAAACAGGATTTGCTCAATTCACCCCCAGAATTGCTAGCAGGTCCTTATTGACACAGCAAATCCTTTCTGCCAGCAGCCAGACCCAAACCCAAACTGTACAGGTGTACGTTGTGCACAGGACATCTCTGTGTGACTTATGAACAGCCCTTCCCCTGCGTACGCCTTACGGGTTACTTTATACAGAGTTAAACATTCCCTTTCTCCACAGTCCCAGCAGTCTTGACTGTCCCCCACGAGGAAGAGCCGAGAGCGGAGGTGCCTCCAGGAAAGGAATGTCCTGGCAGCATCCAGAGACGTCCAGAGCCCGGTTGTTCTCGCTGGAGCAGAGAAGCGTTCCTGCCACGGTCACCAAATGAGGTGTGGAATAGAACTCACCACAGTTAAAGGTAGAAGGTGGTATGTTTATTACAGCGCCAGGCACACGAGGAGTTGTCTCCTAAAGACATGTGTGAAGAATCACTGCTGCTCTACTTATCTAAAAAAGTCTTACATATTCATATAATTTCGCAAAACGAGTAATTCATATTCATTAGGTACCCCACCTACCTCCTCTGTATTAAAATGTGTTATAATTGAGTCCAAAGTTCCTTCACATTTGCAGAATTTTTCACATCACGTGGGTGGGTGGGTTTTAAAGTGGGGAATGGTCTCCTTCAGATGAAGGCCAAGACGTCTTCCTCAATTTGACCTCTTTCCTTATGACCTGTTGGCAGGCTTTCGCACCCCTTGGCTATAGCTGAAGTTTCGGGGCCCAGATGCAGGCTACGGTCCTCTTCTTTGTCACAAAGAAATCTGCATCCCATCCCGCTTCTTTAAACCTAGTAAAGACAGGCAAGTGATATATTACCCTAACCTTAACTACCTTATCTGCTAAAAATTAACTATTCCTTAATATTTCTACTCTTCTTGCTATACTCTTTCCCCCTAACTAAATCTTGCTAAAATTTTAACTCTTCCAGTTCTTTTAAATCCTTGATTCATTGGCCTCATCTCACATGCCAGCCATGTGTGAGCCGGTGCTGTAACTGGGAAATTCCACTCCTAAGCAGGAGATGCAAGGCCTGGTTCTGAGCTAGAAGGGTGAGAAAGATGAGATGCACAGCGTTTTGATCCAGGAGATGTCCTGAAAGTGCACTGCCTACCTGCCCCTGCTGCTGAGCACCACTATCCATCTCCTTCTGCTCAGCGGATTTTTAGGACTCCAGGGCTTGGTATGTATTATTTGCCACTTCAACAAATAGAATGAATTTCCTTTGCAAGCCCAGTTTTGTCCTGGGTTATTTTGTGCATGGGTCTCCTCCTGAACCTGTGACAATGACCAGCAGGGACTTAAAGGACACTCCTATTCTCATGTCAGTAAGTTTGGAGAAGTAATTTAAGTATCAATAAGTCAATAAGTATCAATCAGTAAATTAAATAATTTGGGGGAATATTTAGCCTGTGAGTTTCAGCAAAGTATTGAATGGATACAAACTAGTAAGTGAGATTGTTGGGTGTGCATGTATTAGGGAAGTGATTCCCCACACACCTAGTGCTGAGATCAAGGATTGCCTCTCTTCTAACCCTGATCTGGCAGCAGGGATCGGGCCCTGCTTGGTAACGTTCATTTTGAAGACTTCTGTTGAGCAGGTAAGAATGGTCAAAATGAAATCTTTTACAGCTCTTTCCCTTTGGTTTACCTGTTTGAGGGTTAAAATTCTGTGCTGCAGTGTCCTGGGTGTGTGCAGAGCAGTGCAGCCCCAGAAACCCCTTGGCTTGCCCACAAGTTGTCATGCCTTGTTTCCAGGTGTGCCCAGCTGTGGCAGCAGAAGGAGCCCGCAGCACAGTGGGCACTGTGCCCTGCCCAGCCGGGGCTCTCTGGCACAGAGCAGCAGCAGCGCCAGCACTGTTCAACCCGCTCCTGCCTTGGCTTCCTCTGGCACACAGAAGCCTCTGGAAATCAGAACCGCCAGTGGCGTTCCCAGCTTGGAGCAGCTGCTGCTGGCGGGCAGATGCTGCCAGTTCCACTGCTGCCAAAGGGGAAGAAAGGCAGAGATGTACACACACCGGAGCCCTGGGCATGTCCAGTAAAGGTGCAAATATGTGGGGAGATTTGTTAGGAAGCATTTCAGCTGTGATGCCAACAGTGGCTTCTCTCCTGGTTCTGTGTATTCTAGACAAGTAATGCAATGGTTGGCTCTGACAATTAAGAAGTAGATGTTATGTGGATGTTCAAATGTGTAGTGATGGTATTGTAATATATCCTCCCATAGTCCTCTTTCCCATCCTTCTTGTAATAACCTTGGTAGTCAGGGCATTTGGGGAGGGCTGGCTTGTGACCAGCAGGCAGGGTGTAACAACACCTGACCTCCAGTCAAGATGCAAGAAAGTAATCTCCACCAATGGACAGCAGAGAAAGAGTTGACTGACAAAACTTTTAGAGGGGCTAAGGGTATAAAAGGCAGAGCATCCTTTTTGTAGATGAGCACATGGCTGCTAGTCACAGAGACTCCCAATGCTGCAATTTTTCCCTTTGTAGTCCTTTGTTAAGGTTTAATAAACCTTTAAATTTTAAAAAGTGAGAGTCATTTTTCACATGTGCAATGCTGTGTGCCATTGTCTTGGTCTGGTTTCCTTTGCTTGTGTCCCATCTGAGTGCTCAGCTGAGGTAGAGGCTGTAGGTGCTTGAGGCACTCTTGGAGTTCCTCTTGGATCCCCTGAACAACAGGGTTTTGCCCATTAAGGGAATTTGTGCTGCTTTGTGACAGAGAAGAACTTCCCAGGCTCTTTTGTGTTTGCTGTAGGGGAGGTTGGTTATTGCTGTGCATAAATTCACAGACCAACGTGGAGCGTTTGCTTTGTGAGGTCAGGGCATGGTTGCCACCCTGTCGTAGTGACATCAGAAGGTTGCCTTGGTGCACGGAAGGCCTGAGTGTCAGAGCAGCCCTAGGCCTTGCTCACATCAGGAGAACCCTCCTGGTTGGGGAATTTGTCAGTGGGTAGCTGCCCACTGACAAGAGCCTTGTTTTTTCTATATTTACCTAACTTTCAAAAAGGACAATGTTTCACCATCTGGCCAGGGCAACTTTTGCTGTGTATGGCATTTCTTTCTCCATGTATTACGTGACACACTTTACCCGTAAGTGGAGGTTTCCGTTCTACTTAGGTTAGGGTGTAACCTAACCTGGCTCTTGCACGTCTTCCTGCTCTTTCTTCGTGGCTGAGTTTCTGATTTTGAAAGAGAAAGAGCATTAGGATGCCACTGGTTTGGTAAAGCTCCTGTCAAGAGGTTCAGCTAAAAAGGGGGTGTCTGTAGCCACAGGGGCAGCATTTGCAGGGGAACTTGCAGGGCTTCCGTTCCCTCCACGGGAGAGTCTGTGGCAGCAGAGTCTGTCATTTCCTCAGTTTGCTGGGACAAGCAGGACAACTTCCCAAATGCAGACTGGGACGCCTTCTCAGAAGGCCTTCTAAGGACTTTGTAGTTCTCCCCAGAACTCAGGGAAAGCTTCTTTTAATCTAAATTTTGTAATGAAAGGATTTGATTGTCTGTTTTGACCCTTGACTGAGTGCTAAAATAGTGATTCCCTTTGAAAGGAAATGCAAACTCCTAAGAAGTGAGTGTCTGCTCCTGAACCCTAGAGGTGCTGCTGTGCTCTTCCACAACAGAACTGCCACAGCTCAGGGGAATTTTGGGAAGCTTTTCTGGGCAACTGTTTCCCGCAAGTTAATGAGAATTAGTGCATGTAACTCATTGAAAAAAAAAAAGAGTACCAGAAGGAGAGGATTTCAGAAGCTGTTTTATGTGTTTGGTAGAACAGGAGCATTGAGAGTTAAAGAACAATTTGCATTTTCTTGATCATATTTGTATTCATTTACTGGCTAAACAGGCTGAAGCGTAGGCACAGCCAAGAATATTGTCCTGATCTCTTGCTGACTGTGTGAATGAAATGTGTCTCCTGGAGGGGTGTTGTGAAACGGGAAGTCATCTCTGTTTGGGTTGACTTGTTCTGTGGGATTCAACAGCTCAGGAAGTTTTCTGACAGCATCTGGTTCATTTTCCCTTCCCACTATAGGTCACCTGAAGTGTGTATTCAGCAGTGCTGAAGATCCTGAGGTGAGTGAGAAAGGAACATTTCATGTTCCTGGTTTTTAAGAATTGTAGAGCAAGCTGAGAGCTTGGCCAGTAGCAGTAGATTGTAGAGGGCCAGCTAGGAAGGCTGAAAGAAAATCCATTTCCATGCCTGAAACAAAAGTAACAAATGCAGCTATAGATATTTTTAAATTTCCTTCTCAGAGTTTGAAGAACTAAAAACATAGTTTTGAAAGGAGAACGATGCTTGCTGACAGCAGATAGGAAAAATTTAATTAAGAGCAATTTCCTGTACAGCTGAATTAGATCATTTTAATTTAAACAGAGTGACTTAGAATCCTCTTCCTATCAAACTTAATGATATCTACTTAGAAGATGTGGTTATAGAACAGGAAGGCCATCTTGCAATGATGCCTGCTGGATGTGAAGTGAAATGGGCACCTTTGTGGCTGGGGAGCTGCATGGGCCAAAAGGACGCAGGGCTGGCAGCCTTGAGCAGCTGAAGATGAGGCAGCGTGTGGCCAGGGAGCCAAGAAGGCCAAGGGCACGGTGGCCTGCGCCAGCAGCAGTGGGGCAGCAGGAGCAGGGCAGTGAGCGTGGCCCTGTGCTGGGCAGCGCTGTGGCCACAGCTGGAGTGCTGTGTGCAGCTGTGGGCCCTGGGAAGCAGAAAGTCATGGAGGGGCTACAGCGTGTGCACAGAAGGACAGGGGAGCTGGGCAAGGGGTGCAGCACAAGGCCAGTGAGGAGGTGCTGAGGGAGCTTTAGCCTGGGACAATGGGGGCTCTTGAGGGACCTTCAGGCAGACTTCCATAGATCCCTGCCTTAGATCCATAGAGCCAATGCTCAGCACAAGGGCTGTTTCCCTGCCAAACATCCCTTCACTGCATCCAAGTGCTTTAGACACTGGAGTGGGTAACACTTTCATATTTTGTTTATTTGTTTGTTTGTTTGTTTGCTCGAAGGAGAAGCCTTGTGTAATTTCTCCTTCTCCAGGGAGCAAGGGAGCTTTTTCTCAATCTTTCCTGCCCTTTTCCAGCACTGGCAGAAACACATCACTTTCGGGGTAATGGCTCCCGTGTCTTTTGGCAGCCCAGGGACAGCCCATAACACAAAGTGTTGTGTTTGGGAATTGAGCAGGAAATCAATGCCCTTGCATTCCAGCTGGTGCTCAGAGATTAGAGGAGCTGGAGGGGCTGGGCTGCATTTCTGATTCCAGCTACTTCAGCACCATCAGTGTGGTCGAGTCCAAGAGAAGAACTTGCCCGAGCACAGATGCACAAAGAATGCAGTTCCCAGTGCAATGCTCTGGGTCTGGTTGCATTCCATAAGGACCCACACGCTCCAGATTGCCCAAGAGTGTGGGTTACTGAAGCAACAGGAGAGCAAGTTCAGGATGGCTGCTGATCGGGGCACTGCTACCGAGTGCTGATGTGTGTAGCGACAGAAAGGACAGTATTGATTCAGGGTGACCCCCACGTGGCAAATAATGTGCTTTGGCTCTATGATTTAGAAGGTTAAACAAATGCTTTCTTAAGCTATATTACACTAGTACTATATTAAAACTAGACTAAAGAGATGCTATACTATAAAGCTACTAAAGAAAAACTCGTGACTGTCTCCAGACAGTCACGACACAGCTTTTATCTAATTAGCTAATCAAGCTAAACAACTATCACTAAAATCCAATTAACAAATCACTTTCAGTAAACAATCACTATAACACATTCTACATATACTAAACAACAAGAACAGCTAGTAGAGATAATAATTGTTTTCTCTTCTTCTCTAAGTTTCTCACTACCTTCCCTTAAAAAAAAACCTAGGAGAGAGAATTATATCTCTCTGTGTTCAAAGAATGTAAATACCACAGTACAGTAAAGAGAGATTATAAAAGTGAAATCTGTCTATCTGTCTATCTATTTGAATCTTCCTGGCTCTGCTCCAAAGCAGTGGAAGATGCAAAGCTCACCTAAAGGCATCCCTTTGATAGTGGAACCCTGGAAAAAGTTAAAGATAGAATCTAAAATGTTAGGCTTTGTGCTTTCCCAGATCAACTGCACCTGCGTAAGCAGTATGATAAATTATATAATTGTTAGATGTGATGATTGTTTAGTAATTAAATGTAATTATTATATAACCATAAGAAGAATAGTGAGAAACTATGTTGGAAATTCAGAGGGGGGCTAAATTTATGTATACAATAGAACAATATAAGTTTAATAATTAACATGAAAGTTATGTAACGATAGAGTATAAAACATGATCATTTCGGATGTATGGTCAGAGTCAGATTTGGGTTGAATATACCCTGATTCCCAGAGCTCTTAATAAAAAGCACCGCATAGAATCGCTCCGTGATGATGTGTTTTTGAATGCTAACATTTTGGCGACCCAGATGGACCCTTGTGAATGCTGCTGAGCGAGTTCGCGACTCAATCACGCTCCAGCCGGCACCGAGGGATTCACGGGGAGCCCATCGGCCGTGACCACTTTCGCCGCTCACAAATGTCCCCGGGAGAAAGGTAAGGGGCTTTTTACTTTGGTTTGGATGCCTGCCAATAAGACGCAGCGAAAGCTACGCTTGGTTGGGCTAAAGGAATTCCTGTTGGTGTAAGCCTAGGCACCGTTCCGTAAGACAATCGCGGAAGTGTTGCGGGTTTGGCATTTGTGGTATTTTTGAAATGGAGAAACTTAAAGGTATTTTGGGCAGTAATACCCCTATCCCTCAAAATTCTCCTTTGGGGTGCTTATTAGCACATTGGAAACACGGTAACTTTGGGGAAGGATTACGTAAAATTAAGTTGATTGATTATTGTAATTCATGGTGGCCAGAATATGCCTTGGAGAACGGTGAAAAATGGCCAAAATATGGTACTCTGCAATATAACACTATTTCGCAGTTAATGTCATTTTGTAAACAAGAAGGAAAATGGGATGAAGTCCCATATGTTGATCTGTTTTTCTACTTACGGGGAAAGCCAGAATGGCAGGATCAATGTGGATTAATAGTGGTTAAAACATCTGCAAAGTGTGGGGTTTGTGAGGAACGTTGTTTAGAACACTTGGCGTTAAGAGAAAGCTTGAGTAGGGAAAATTACACAGATATTGATTTACAAGTAGGTCCAATAGGAACAAGAGAACCTAACCCTATCCCACCTGTTTCATCTGTCCCTATCCCACTACCTGCTCCTCACCCACCAATCTCTGAACCTGTCTCATCTAGTACACCTTTCCCTCTTTATCCTCCTCTCCTATCATCACCCGATCCCTCTTCCTCGGAAGATGAGCAAAACTTAACTGTGATAGAAAGGGGAAAGAGGTATGCGAGTGAAAAAGATAGCAATGGTAATGAATCAGTGATCCCAATAGCCCATAGAACCCGGGGTCGGGCAAAGCTTGCTCCATTTGTGCATAGAGATGGCATAAGGAAACAAAAACGGACTGTGATTGCCCCCTTGCGACAAGGTGTCGGAGTGGAAGGGCCAGTATTTGTAAAAGTGCCTTTTTCCCCGGCAGACTTAGTCATTTGGAAACAGTCAGCCGGAACTTATAGAGAAAATCCTGATAAAGTGGCACGCGTGGTAAAAATGGTTATGAAAACTCAAAATCCTGACTGGGATGACATACAAGTAATATTAAATACTCTGATGGATTCTACTGAAAAAGAAATGGTACTTAAGGCTGCCAAAGAGAGGGCAAGGGAGGATATTAGAAATGGACTAGTAACAAGGAATTTAGATGCGAATTTCCCAATTGAGGATCCAAATTGGGACCCTAATTTATTGTGCGATATGAGGAGATTACGGAAATATCAAGAGTGGATCCAAATACGAGTTCAGAACGCTGTGCCCAAAACTATAAATTGGTCCAAACTATATGAGGTTTGACAGGAAAAGAAGGAATCTCCCACTCTGTTTTTGGAGAGGCTTAAAGAGGTAGCAAGGAAATATACAGACCTTCAAATGGATACAGAGCAAGCAAAGGTTCAGCTCGCTCTCATATTCTTGGGTCAATCACAGGATGACATTTGTAGAAAAGTGCAAAAATTAGAAGGGGAAGAATTAAGGAATTTGGATAAGTTACTCGAGGTCGCTTGAAAGGTATATAACAATCGGGAAAAAGAAGCTAGTAAAAGGCAGCAGCAGAATCTTTTGGCAGTAATACAGGTGAGAGGGAACCCAAATTTCAGGGGGCGTAACAGGAATGGTCGGGGTAGGAGACCAGTTACCCAAGGGTTAAGCCTGAATCAGTGTGCATATTGTAAGCAGAAGGGGCATTGGAAGCGAAATTGTCCAAGTTTGAATAACCAGTTTGACCAGGGCAATCAGTTCCAGCAGGCTACCAAGGAGATGGTCCTGGGGGAGTATACCAGCTGACTAGATGTAGAACCAGTAGAACAAGTTAAGGAACCTGTTGTAAATATACAGTTAGGGCATAAAGAGGTCAGATTTCTAATAGATACGGGAGCTACTTTTTCTGTATTGAATGATTTGCAAGGACAAATTGGGGACAAGGAAATGACAATCATCAGCGCTACAGGGAAAGAGGAAAAACGGCCTTTCCTGCAACCCCTAGATTTGTGTTTTGGAAACAAGATTATAACACACGAATTTTTATATGTACCTGAGTGTCCAATTCCACTTTTAGGGAGAGATTTGCTAGCAAAACTTGATGTGGTAATAACCTTTGAAAATGCAGAGCTTATAATGAAAATACCTGAATCAAAGACGGGACAGATATTAATGATCAAAGAAAAACCTGTCTCCTCTATCCCTAGGGAGGTAGAAGATGCAGTGATTCCCTCTGTATGGGAGACAGATATACGAGGGAAGTCTAAATTGGCCCAACCAGTGCATGTAGAGTTAAAAGAAGGGGCAAGGGCTGTACAAGTCAAACAATATCCCACAAAACCAGAAGCACGGCAAGGAATAGTAAAGATTATTGAGAAATTCTTGAAATACCGAATTTTAGAAGAATGTGAATCCGAATTTAATACACCAATATTTCCAGTAAAGAAGCCAAATGGTGAATATAGATTAGTGCAGGATTTGAGAGCAATAAATAAAATAACAAAGGACATTTATCCAGTGGCAACAAATCCTTATACATTGCTAACATCCATAAAGGAGGTATATAAATGGTTTACCGTAATTGATTTAAAAGATGCCTTTTTCTGCATCCCCCTTGACAAAGAAAGTAGGAAACTGTTTGCCTTTGAGTGGGAAAACCCAGGGAATGGAAGAAAAGACCCACCTCACCTGGACATGACTACCACAAGGGTACAAGAACAGTCCCATCCTATTCGGAAACCAACTGGCAAAGGAACTGGAGATTTGGACCGAAAATGGGCAAGTACCAAGAGACCAATACTTATTGTTGCAGTATGTTGATGATATACTAATAGCTACAGAAGAAAGAGCAACCTGTATAAAGGTAACCATTGAGATTTAAAATTCACTGGGGATAGGAGGCTATAAAGTATCCAGAGGAAAGGCACAAATTGCACAACAGACTGTGATTTACCTGGGATGTGAAATTTCACAAGGGCAACGAAAACTAGGTACTAATCGTATCCAAGCGATTTGTGCTATTCCAGAGCCCCAGAATTTACATGAGCTGCGAGTCTTCCTCAGGATGGCAGGATGGTGTCGCTTGTGGATCATGGACTATGGACTGATTGCGAAACCCCTGTATGAAGCTCAGAAGACGTAGCCATTCACCTGGGGCAAACCACAGAAAGAAGCCTTCCTAAAATTAAAGGAAGCACTGACAACTGCTCCAGCACTAGGGTTACCTATCTGTCTAAAGATTTTCAGCTGTTTGTACATGAAAGGCTGCGCCTAGCACTAGGAGTCCTGACCCAACGTCTGGGAAGCTGGAAAAGGCCGGTGGGCTACTTTTCCAAACAACTCGACAACATAAGTGCTGAGTGGCCCCCATGTCTGCGGGCAGTCGCAGCTACTGTGATCCTGATACAAGAAGCCAGGAAACTTACTATGGGAAGGCACATAGATGTCTATGTACCGCACATGGTAACCACTGTCTTAGAACAAAAGGGGGGCCATTGGCTATCTCCCAGCAGGATGATGAAATTCCAGGTAGTCCTGACTGAGCAGGATGATCTCACACTAAAAACAACTAACCTTTTGAATCCAGCTTTGTTCCTAGGTATCACAACTGAAGAAGGCCCATTAGAACAAAACTGTGTAGAAGTAATAGAGTGTCCCGTCCTCGGCTGTTTTTGATGGCCAGGAAAGGCTCGGGATGGCCTTGGGACAGCCCGCGCTCCAAAGGACGAAAAGAGTCTTCAGGTTTTTTCTCGGTCTTCAGTGTTTATTAGTTTTTATCGACAAGATTTTCTCTCGGCCCGACAGAGGTCCGCACAGCACGTCAGCCATGAGCACACTGAGAGCCCTCGGGGCGCGGTCACTTATCTTTATACCCAAAACTACGTATAAGATATTTACCTATTTTCCCCAATACCTTTCACCCTTATTGACAAGTGCACTTTTAGAAAGAACCAATCCCAAAGTGCCACCACCACCACAGAAGATGGAGGCCAAGAAGAAGAAGAAGAAGGACAGGACACGCCCTAATTCCTCCGTCTTGTTTCTCTAGACCCCCCTGTACCGAAATTCTAAAACATGTGTTTCACACTATAATTAACCTATCCCTTCACCATTTATCCCCGTGTGATCCTCCCATCCTCATACAGGTGTCGTCTCCTGTGCAGGATCAAAGTCCAGCCACCAGACACTTCTGGCAAAATTCCAGGACCTCCGAGCCCCCCAAGGGTTATCTCGGTGACTCTGCACATCAGGACTGCTGTGCTGAGATCCCACATCTCCCCCTTCTGTTTGCACTAAAAAGACTTCTTTTGCTACCTGACTCATGACACGTCTTAGACATGCAAAGATGCACGGGACAACAAGTATGAGGACTAAGAGAATTATTAAGACATAGAATGCTATCTTTAAAATTCCTCTCCATATGGGAGAGATGTCAAAGAATTCTACCAGATCATCGATACATGATCCTGTGATCTCGCCAAGTTTATTTATGCTGTCCTTTATTTTCTGAATACTTTCATGAATTGATCTTGAATGGTCTGAGAGATTCATGCAGCACATCCCTTCAAATTCTTCGCACCCATGTCCATGAGCGAGCAATAGATAATCGATCGCCACTCTGTTTTGAAGAGTCGCCTGTCTTACACCACTGATGTCTTTTAACATGTCACTCAATGCGACAGACACAGACTGAGCATGGTTGCTCAACCAACAACCCATGGGGTCTATTTGAGTCAAGGCCACCCCTGATGCTGCTTGAGGTGAGAAGATTGCTGTAGCAACTCTCGCTGCCTTGTCCCAAGTAAATATTTCGTCATTGCAGTCTGCCGCATAATGTTGTATTGATCTTTTTTCTTTGCGCTTTTTCTCTCTTAGCGATTTCAAATCAGGCGATAACATTGAAATTTTCCCAATGCTGCATGGACCTCCTGTGGCATTAGGAGGAATGCCGTGCCAAATTCTGTCCCCGCAAATTAGAAACAAACCCTGTGGCAATTGCACTGGGACTTGGATCGATCCTCTGGCAATTTTCTCTGTGCATTTGCACCATGCTGATGCATTTTTATAGAATTCATGATTGGGAGTCACATCGATAGTTTTTGCTTTTGTGATATTCGGAGTTTCAAACTGCATGCAGAGTTCCATTGTCATGGACCCAAAAATCTCCAGTTCTTGAGGTTCTGTAGAAGCCACAGGAAGTAGATGGGTCCAAGCACACCACTCCTTCACAGGATCTTTAATGACCTGCGAGATGTTAACTGCGGAGTGCCCCGGAATTGGTCATTCGTCCACTGACAATCCAACCATGCATGCTGAAAATGGTCTCCCTGGCCTCGAGTGTGTCAGAAAAATACTATCTAAATTCGCTGCTTGAGCTAAAGCCTCCCATACATTTTGTTTTGGTTGATTAATAGGTAAATTTGCCCCATTGCTTATTGCAATGAATAAAAGAATGATGCACATAAGCATCATGAAACTCATGACTTCACTTTTGTGTGAAATCATTGTTATGTTTTTCATTCAAGGCCCCAAAGGAAAAACCCCCAAAGTCCTTAGTTTCTTTTTATTTCTCTTCTGAGTCGTCTTTTGCAGTCTGAGTCTCGACTTCTGTCTGAGTACTCGTCTTTGTTTCTCGGATCAGCGTTCTCCTGTTCTCGCGTTCAAAATGGCTTCACGTGTCGCGCTGACACCCACTTCAGACCTCGATCTGTGGAAACACAAGCGAAACCCTTGCCCCAAGTGATTAGTTTGAAAGGACCCTCTATATTTGTCCTGTCTCTGGGTTTCTGATCAAAACTAAAGGATTTTCCCTTAGCTTTGCCTGTGTGCTGTTTAGAAAATGTCTCACGATTGATGGATTAGGTTCTGAGGATGAACTATTTAGGAAATTCAACACATACAGCGCCTTATTTAATTTCATGTGAGGTGTTGCCTCTGGCTCACCCCTTCTTTGTCTGTCCAGAAGGGATTTCAGGGTGTGATGTGTTCTTTCAATGATTGCCTGACCTGTGGGCGAATGTGGAATACCAAACGTATGTTTGACACCCCATCTTTTCAGGAATTTGTCAAGCACCCTGCCTGTATACGTTGGGCCATTGTCTGTTTTTATCTCCTGAGGCACACCTAATGATGTGAATGCTTGCAGAAAATGTCGACAGGCATGGTCTGCTGTTTCCCCTGCATGTGCCGAAGCAAAGACTGCACCTGAGAATGTATCTACAGAAACATGAACATTTTTGAGCCTCCCAAAGGATGGATGCTTTCTGACATCAGCTTGCCACAATTGAAGACTTTGCAGTCCCCGCGGATTGACTGCTCCTGTAGAAGAAGGTGGCTGCACAAGCTGAAAGTCTAGACAAGCACTAATGATCTCCCTCGCCTGACTCTTTGTGAGACGAAAGGACTCCATCAGCGCCTGTGCATTCTGATGAAAGAACGCATGACTTAATCTTGCCTGCTCAAAAATGTCCGGCAGTGTTTGCGAAATGGGCACTGTCAACCTGTCGGCCCGAGCATTCCCTTCCACTAAAAACCCCGGAAGTGTTGTGTGCGCTCTAATGTGCGTGATAAAATATTCTCTTTCTCTGCTCTCTAGCAATGTTTTCAAGCTCGCTAGATATGAGTATAAAACCTCATTACTGACTTCTTTCAAGAGCGAACCCTCTAATCTTTTGACCACACCTGCAACATATGCGTAATCTGTGACCAGATTGAGGGGTTGTTTGAACAACTGAAATGCTCGGACAACAGCTGCCAACTCAACAATTTGTGGAGAGCCCTGAACCATCTTCACGTCTGATTCCCAATCCCCTGTCGTTGAGTTTCTCCACGTGATCACCAATTTGTGTGTCTTCCCTGAGCCATCAGTGAACACTATGATCCTGTCCAAAGGTTTTTCACTTTTTCTTGGTTTCACTCTGCAACCTATTTGCAGTATTCTATGCTGTGGAAAATGGACTGTGCAAATTCCTGGGAAAGCTAACAACGCGATTAATAAGTCTTTCGATTGTTGCATTGCCCAATCGAAATAGTCTTGCTTCAGAGGTAATCTGATGACTGAGAATTCTCTTCCTGCCATTGTCAGCAACCTCGTTCTCGCCTTTATGATGATTTGTTCTGCCATCTCTAAATCAGTGAGAATTGTCTTTGAGGGCCTGTGTGGTAGAAAAATCCACTCTATAATTATCAAAGAGTCCTTTTGTGATTCATCCCATTGAAGATCAAACCATGGAACTGTGTTTTCTTCCTCAGCACTGCCAACTGAAAAGGCAACATTGGAACAAATCGATGTGCCTGCCTTTTCTGTATCGCATCTGTGACTTTCTCCAACTCTTTCTTCGCTTCTTGCGTGAGTGTCCTGAGAGACCAAATGTCTGTGTCTCCTCTCAAAAGATCGAGCAACGCTGGAATGTCACTGTTTGTGATTCCCAAAACTGGCCTCATCCAGTTGATTTCTCCCAAAAGCTGTTGTAAATCATGCAAATTGTTGATCTTAGTGCTGATCTCCATTTTCTGAGGTTTTATTGTTCTCTCTGAAATTTTCCACCCTAGATATTTCCAAGGCGCAACCTCCTGAATCTTTGAAATGCTGATTTCCAGACCTCCTTTTGCACCTCTGCGATCACACAATCACGAGCTTCTTGCAGCTCCTGTTGTGTTGACGCTGCAATGAGCAAATCATCCATGTAATGAATGATCTTCACCTTCGGAAATTTCTTCTGCGCTGGTGCCAAATCTCGTGCTACGTACCATTGACAGATCGTCGGAGAATTTTTGAGTCCTTGTGAAAGGACGAACCAATGGTACCGCTGCAGAGTAGTTTCCTTGTTGATACTCGGAACTGAAAAGGCAAATCTCGGAGCATCATGTGGATGGAGTGGAATACTGAAAAAACAATCCTTGAGGTCAATGACCACAAGCGGCCAATCTCTGGGAATCATTGAGACAGATGGAAGTCCCAGCTGAAGTGGTCCCATGTCTTCTATGACTTCGTTGATCTTCCTGAGATCATGTAACAACCTCCATTTGCCTGATAGCTTTTTCTTGATGACAAACACTGGAGAGTTCCAAGGGCTGTCTGTTGGCCTGATGTGTCCCTTCTGCAATTGTTCTTGGACCAGGTTTTTCAAAGCACTCAACTTTTTCCGCTCAAGGGGCCACTGATCCACCCAAACTGGATCGTTTGTTCTCCATGTCAACTTCAGTGTGGCGAGTGCCACAGTGACCCCTATTAAAAATCCACTTCGATCTTCGCGCCCCATTGTGCCAAAAGATCTCGACCCCAGACTGTGATCGGCTTTTGGACGACAAAAGGACGAATGATCGCCGTTTTGTCTCCTGGTCCCGTGACAACGACGGAATTCTCACTTTGCAGACACAGAGATGCTGCCCCTATGCCTGAGAGAGAACCCAAGGGCACGACCAAGCTCCAATTGCGTGGCCAAAAGATGTACGATATTACTGTGACATCCGCCCCTGTGTCGAGCATACCTCTGATTGCTATCATCCTGTCTCCACATGTCAATTAGCACAAGAGTGTGGGTCGGTCTTGACCGATGTGCTTCACCCATGTTGTATGTACCTCATCATGTTCCTTCATAGGGAACCCTTCTTCGTCAAAGATTGACATGGCTTCTCCAACTGCGTGTGGCGGCAAGGCGAAAGCTCTTGCAACAACAGTATTTTCCGGCACAGTCAATGGTGGACGAAGCGCTCTTGCCAGAACCGTCAATTCTGTATTTTTGTCTGCAGAGACAACTGTAGGATAAACAATGAGTCCAAGGATACTGCATTTGTCTTGCCCAACTATCAAGAAATTTTGTTTTTTGTATGAATCTCTGCGGATACCCGTTGGTATCTCTGCATGATTTTCATCTAGAAAGCATACTAGTTTTGAAGCTGCCAATGCACACTGTGCCCCTGGTGGGAGAAGGTCTGGGTCACTATGGAATCGACTGAGGGTTTTGCTGAGGGCATCTGCTTGTCGCTCACTGATGATTGCCCTGTCTGCTCTTGTGTCACCGCCAGTACTTGTGTCTGAGCGCGCCGGCGATTTCCCGCGCTGATTTTTTCGTTTCCCAGATGCGGTAACGGATTTCCTTCCACGTCTGTCTGGGAATAACATTCTTTCACAGAGTGTCTTCCTTTTCCGCACTGTGCACAAATTGGCCTTTCCACTTTTTGTGCTGGCACTGGTGTATGTGTTCGTGGACAATTCTTTCTTATGTGTCCAAACTCCCCACATTTGTAACACTGTCCTCCTGGGGGATTGCTCTTCTTCTGCATCATTGCAAGAACTTTGTTGGTGTTCTTGTTCTGTTGATGAAGTATTTTTTCTAGCATCTTTTCCAATGTCTTGTCTTCTGATTGCCTCTCTGAGTGTCCCTTTATCTGTTCTTCCCATTCCTCTCTTAATTCGTTCTTCACAATCGATGCAACATGCTGAGGTGTCCCCACCTTGCTGCATGCCTCCACCATCTCTGCCAAGGATGGCCGTCCTGGCATGGCACTAATGACCCATTGACAATCTGGGTTGGCATTGCCAAAAGCTAAGCCCTCCAAGAGAGGCCTCTTCACTTCTTCAATTGTCACCTGTCGATCCACGGCTTGCGTGAGTCGATCGATGAACGACATGAATGGTTCTGCGGGACCTTGCCTGATGCAAGAGAACGGAACATCCGGAGCTCCTGTTGGCGTAATCTGCATGATTGCCATTCGTGCTGCTTCTTTGATGTCACTTAACACTCTTCGTGGAAGCCGCACTGCTTGTTCCCCTGGGTTGTCATCTGGAGGATCCCCTGCTAACTGCACTTCCGTGAGATTCGTGTTTGGCCCACCTTGGTATCTATTTCGCAACTCTGAAAGATACTTTTGCCACCTTTTTTCCCAGACGAGACTCTGTGTGTCAGTGAGAATCATTGCCACAATGCTACGAATATCATATGGCGTAAGGCCATACGTGGTGAATGTCCCTCTTAATAGTTGTTTGAAATATTGTGAATCCAGCCCAAAAGTTTAAGCCGCCTTCCCTAAGTCTTTGAGTGTTTCATGACCCATCCTTTCCCATCTCGGGTTCTGTCCTTGGGCATCATTAGTCACCGACATTGTCAAATCTCCTGAACCCGGAAATAAATGCTTGTCTTTTGCCAATGCTTTTCTGATGCGCTTCCAATCCATCGTCTTCACCAGCTGTTGAAATTCCTCCTCTTGAGACTCCATTGGGATTTGCATGAACAACGGTGTTGTGGAGGTCATCGGTGATTCGTTGTACCTCATTTTTTGCCTTGAGGTTTTCGGCCTCGCTTCTAAATCCAAAAAGGAAACTTGAGGATCCTGTTGATATTTCTTTTTTGCTGTATCAAATGAATGCAAGAAGCTTTTTGCTGCTTCCGCTGCTGACAGCATCCATGCCGGAACACCTTCCGATGCTGTGATTCGTATGAAGTCTTCTGCTTGTTGCTGTGCTTCATCTGAACTTTCATCGTCTTTGCGAAATCCCGAAGTTGAAGGATAATCCATTTGTTGTGTTATCATTGTCTTCTTAGAAGTATTTTTCATTTTATATATTGTTGGAAAAAAGCGCTGCATTGTTGCAGTCTCGCCACGAGATGGTGCTGTGGCTCCACCGAACAGATCCGGCATGTCGTGTACTTCTGTCATCCCCCCACGAGGTGGCGCTGTCACCGGACTCCATGGCTCGGATGACGGTATGAACTCGACTGCCCCTCTTCCGGTCGTCTGCCGTGTCTGCAAACTTGCTTGAGACCAGGGGTGCCTGGCTTTTGATTCAGCTGACAATGGGGCTCGGACACCAGAACTTCTCCCTTGAAGGAAAGAGGTTTGGACTCTAAGGGTTTGGATTAGAGGCACTGGGACTGGAGAGGGGGTGGAGCCTCAGGATGTGGAACCCCGAGCACAGCCCCTCCTCGCCCGAGACGTCACAGGGGACTGGACACGCCTCCGCCCGCGCTCTGCTCTCCGCGCATGCGTACTTTCGGAGCCGCTCCCCATCTCTCCCCAGCTGACATCACTCTCTCCCCCCCGTTCCGCCTCCAAAATCTCATCCCCTTGGTCTGTTCCCGACTCTCTCTCCTCCTCCTCTGACGCTGTATCCACTCCTCCCACCGGTGTGCGCTGCCCGCCCCCCGCCGGCACCCGGGCGCGCTCCACGATCCGAGCCAATCTCCTCGCCCCTACTTCCGGGTCTGACATCACAACCGCGTGTCTCCTGTGTCTCTCTATGGCGGCCTTCTGGGGCCGTGCAGCTTCCCCCAACTCGCTGCCCGTATCTGATGTTCCTGCACTGGTTTGTGACCCCCCCCCCAGGGTTTCCGCTAGCCTTGCCCTTCGCACACGTTTCTGGCACCCTGCCGGCCAGAGCGGCCGCTGCTCCCGGCGTTGTGCTTACGAAAGCCGCACCAGAACCCGTGTCTCCCATTACCTCCTTACTCGCGCCCCCCGCCTCAATCTGCACCACTGCTGCTGCGCCGCCGTGCTCTGCCGCCGCCGAGCCGCCGTGCCCGCCGCGAGAAAGCGCTTCCCCTGACCCCTTTTCTCCCCCTCGGACCCCCCCTTCCGATCTCACTTCTGAGTCGGAGCCTGAAGCCCCTGTGCTCTCTGGGGTTTCAGGATGTTTTAGGGATTTCTTGGGGTTTCTGGGTCTTGGAATCGGAGGCAATGACATTATTCACTGCTCCTGTTCCTCGAGAGCTTTTTCCCCCTGGCTAGCTGGGGCCAGAGCCGATCTCTGCCTAGAGCCTTGCTCTCCTTCCCCTGTTCCTGAGGGTCCCGCAACATTTTGTTGCCTTTCCAGTCGCTTTGACTGCACAGAAATGCCTTCTAACATTATTCTTGCTGGAGACAGCAATTTTAAGGCTGTCTCATCTTTTTTCGTGGCTAA
Source organism: Melozone crissalis (assembly GCF_028551555.1). Taxonomy (NCBI): domain Eukaryota; kingdom Metazoa; phylum Chordata; class Aves; order Passeriformes; family Passerellidae; genus Melozone; species Melozone crissalis. The sequence goes on from NW_026535824.1 coordinate 16,617,654, forward strand.
GAGATGTAAGCGCCTATTAATTTCTTGCCAAAAACCTACTTCGAATAACAGACGCATCTCTGAAAATGGGTAATTAAGTCTCACCCACAATAAAAGCTGTTTCAGCTCCTTCTTTGAGATCCCGACCGTGTAGGTCTGAGCTACGCCTTGTAAGGCGGACAAAATTCCCAGCTGTTCCTGGGAGAGTGTGCCCCCCATGTTCTTATTTTTGACCTTCTCATCGAATCTCTGTCATCAGAGCAGTCCGAAGGCTCCCGATCTCCGTCCAGCAGGTCACAAGAGGTGGGTCCAGAGGCGCCTTTCTGGTTCCGATCCAGGCTGCTCTGTACGAACTTTCTTCGGCAGAAGCTGAGAGATGTAATTCTCAGTGACTGCTGTCTTTTTCAGACTCTCTCAGCCATTTTTTTTTTTCTGCTGGCTTGTCTTCCCAGGAGTTATCAGTGTTCTCCTGGGAATCCGTCCAAGTCCGGAGCTGTCCTCTCGGCTCTTCAGGGCTGATACCCCCCCTTAGTGGGAGTAGCCCACACAGCAGATGTCAGTTGTCCCATCCTCGGCTGTTTTTGATGGCCAGGAAAGGCTCGGGATGGCCTTGGGACAGCCCGCGCTCCAAAGGACGAAAAGAGTCTTCAGATTTTTTCTCGGTCTTCAGTGTTTATTAGTTTTTATCTACAAGATTTTCTCTCGGCCCGACAGAGGTCCGCACAGCACGTCAGCCATGAGCACACTGAGAGCCCTTGGGGCGCGGTCACTTATCTTTATACCCAAAACTACGTATAAGATATTTACCTATTTTCCCCAATACCTTTCACCCTTATTGACAAGTGCACTTTTAGTAAGAACCAATCCCAAAGTGCCACCACCACCACAGAAGATGGAGGCCAAGAAGAAGAAGAAGAAGGACAGGACACGCCCTAATTCCTCCGTCTTGTTTCTCTAGACCCCCCTGTACCGAAATTCTAAAACCTATGTTTCACACTATAATTAATCTATCCCTTCACCATTTATCCCTGTGACATCCTCCCGTCCTCATACAGGTGTCGTCTCCTGTGCAGGATCAAAGTCCAGCCACCAGACACTTCTGGCAACATTCCAGGACCTCTGAGCCCTCCAAGGGTTATCTCGGTGACTCTGCACATCAGGACTGATGTGCTGAGATCCCACAATAGAGTACACCTATTCAGCAAGAGAAGACCTGAAAGACGTCCCACTAGAGCAGCCAGAGTGGGAGCTGTTTACAGATGGGAACAGCTTCGTGGAAAACGGAACCAGATACGCTGGATATGTGGTAACAACAGTCAATACAGCAGTGGAGGCAAAGGCATTACCACCAAATACATCTGTCCAGAAGGCAGAACTGGTTGCTTTAACCAGAGCACTAGAATTAAGTGAAGGGAAAAAGGTAACTATCTGGACTGACTCAAAATATGCTTTTGGAGTGGTGCATGTACACGGAGCACTGTGGAAAGAAAGAGGACTGTTATCTTCTCGGGGTATGCACATTAAACATCAGGATGCAGTCCTGCAATTGATAAAGGCAGTACAAAAACCTGAACAAGTGACAATCATACACTGCAAAGCACACCAATCAGGAAACTCCAAAATCTGTGAGGGAAATCGAAAGGCAGACTGGGCAGCCTGACAGGTTTCTCGAGAGGTACAAACAACAATGGCATTGATACCTTTGAAGCTTAATGTATCCCAATTCAATTTGCCTCCAAAACCAAAATATTCAGTAGAAGATGAGAGACTGGCACATTTGCTAAATGCACAAAAGAATTCAGAGGGATGGTATGTAAGTGCACAAGGACAAATAGTGGTACCCCCCTTGATAATGAGAGAAGTTCTACAAATTAAACATAACGAATGTCACTGGGGAGCAGAGGCATTGGTAAAATTGCTAAAGCAGAGTTTAATTTCAGTACGGATGTTAACAATGGCAAAATCAGTAATGTCGAAATGTGATATCTGCTTGAAAAACAACCCAGTGGCCAGGCGACAGGCACAGCTAGGAAGAATTCAGATAGGAATAGAGCCAGGAGACTATTGGCAGGTAGATTTTGTAGAGCTACCAAGAACTCGAGGATACAAATACCTGTTAGTGGGGGTTGACACATTCTCTGGGTGGCCAGAAGCCCTTCCCTGTCGCACGAACCAAGCAAAGGAAACACTTAAGTGGTTACTACAGGAGATTATTCCCAGGTTTGGGGTACCCCTAGGGGTATCACCAGATAGGGGACCCCATTTCACAGCTACAGTAGTAAGAGAGGTAAGTAGATTGCTGGGGATAAATTGGGACCTCCACACACCGTGGAGACCCCAGTCAAGTGGACAGGTAGAGAGGATGAATCAGACACTAAAAAGGCAAATCAGTAAAATATGCCAAGAAGCCAAATTGCAGTGGCCCCAGGCTTTGCCAATAGCACTGTTGAGGATTCGGATAAAGCCTAGGAGTGGGATGTCAGTCAGTCCTTATGAGATATTGTATGGGAAACCATATGAATCTCCTGAGCCTAACCCTAATGTACATGTCACAGGAAAGCAGGAAGTGTATCATTATGTTCTGTCTCTTGGGAAAACTTTAGCTCGGCTCTGGAGTATCCTAGTGTGGAATAGACCAGTGACTCTCGAGAACCCAGTCCCTAACATACATCCAGGAGACGAGGTGTACATCAAGAACTGGAATGAGGAACCGCTGAAAGAAAAGTAGAGTAGACCCCATCAGGTACTACTGACCACCTTTACAGCAGTCAAAGTAGCCGGCGTGGAACCCTGGATCCACTATACCCGAGTGAAGAAAGTCCATCCTGGATCACAGACTGTATAAACTCTGGAATGAACAAAGGCTGCAGATAAGATGTGTTTAATTGCTTTCAGAATGCTATCAGTAATTGTGCTAACGTTATGGTTATTAATATCTTTGGGGTGTGGAATGCAAAATGATCAACTAACCATTCTTCATTCTAGAATGAAGAGAGAGGTACAAACGGAGACACAGGTGATAAAGGTTTCTAATGCAGTTCGGGCTGAGAATGTAATGATCGGATTAGTCAAAGATTTTGCCAAAATGCAAAACACCAGCCGAATAACTGCCTGTCTGCCAATACCAAAGGCAGCAGGACACCCAGTAAATTGGGGAATCATAACATCAAAACTACCTGAAATACAAAAGAACAAAACAATTACATATAAACTGGTACCCGAATCGAGGCAAGTTACAGAAACAACTCTGGTATGGGAATGTGAGGCCAAGGATAAGAAAGATCAGATAGAACCTTGGGACAGTGCATGGTCTGTGAGTATTCTTCAAAGATTCCAATATATGGCAAACAGCCCTTGGTGTATTAAGTGGGAAGGCCCCGAGAATGAAACAGATCCAGCAATAACGAACACTGACACTAGTAGCAGAACGAGGGCAGACAAAGTAAGTTGGTGGGCATGTAATAAAACTTACGACTGCACTTCAGATGATGAAGAGATAAAACAGATGCCACCCCTGGCAATAGCCCTACAAATTGGTTGTGCTTGCAGAGGGATCAAACATAAACAAGGCAGAGTGAATTATAAAGTAATTATAGGGTGTACCAGGATTACAATCCGAGGTCCAGGACAATTTGTATGGGCAGCAAGTGATGGTACCTGGACAACACATCTGCCTGTAGACGGGAAAGTAAAGGAGATTACTTTAGGCCTCCCAACCTTATGTCCAATTTGGAAAAAGTCCCCATTTAATGGAAAACATGAACTTCTGCAGATAAGAGCAAGACGAGAAGTTCTAGACAATGAAAATCCAGATGACACTTGGCAAGAACCCTCTAGTGGAGTGAAATTTGGATGGGCCCTAGAGTCATTGCTTGGTCCTATAGCAAACTATAAGAGCAGAGAGATGCTGTACAAACTTACAGGTCAGGTAGGTAGACTGGCAAGAGTCACCCGGGAAGGAATTAAAGAATTAAATATACAATTACAAGCCACCACAAAAATGACTTTACAAAATCCATTGGCCCTAGATATGTTACTCCTGAAAGAGCATGGAGTATGTGGATTGTTAAAGGGACAAGTTGATCATTGCTGCATTCATATCCCAAATGTAACTGCAGATGTAGAATATGACATCAATCAGTTGAAACAAATAGATCATGAAGCAGAAGAAGAGAAAAAGGATTTGGCTACAAGCTGGTTAGGAAAAATCTTTAAAGGATTAGGGTGGAATGTGAGTTCATGGATCAAATCTATCATTGAGAGTGTGATAATCTTACTAATTGTATTCTTAGGAATTTGGTTAGTTTACAGCATCTTAAAGGGAGAGATACAGAAGAAAACATCCTGGAACCAGAGGATTATAAAGGCACTAACATGAGATCCATGCCCACCATCTTCTGGTTCTCCACTTGGTAACAGCATCCACGACAACGTTTACATCAACCCTGGATTTGAAGAACCAAGTATGAACTGAGGAACAAAGGACTGTATAAAGTGAAAACATTTACACCTATAGTGAAGTGAAAATGCTTTCAAAGGGGGAGAATGATAGTGGAACCCTGGAAAAAGTTAAAGATAGAATCTAAAATGTTAGGCTTTGTGCTTTCCCAGATCAACTGCACCTGCGTAAGCAGTATGATAAATTATATAATTGTTAGATGTGATGATTGTTTAGTAATTAAATGTAATTATTATATAACAATAAGAAGGAGAGTGAGAAACTATGTTGGAAATTCAGAGGGGGCAAAATTTATGTATACAATAGAACAATATAAGTTTTTATAATTAACATGAAAGTTATGTAACGATAGAGTATAAAACATGATCATTTTGGATGTATGGTCGGAGTCAGATTTGGGTTGAATATACCCCGATTCCCAGTGCCCTTAATAAAAAGCACCGCATATAATCGCTCCGTGATTATGTGTTTTTGAATACTAACACCTTCAGGAGAGGAGTAGAGACAAGTTCCATTGACTGATCGTGAGCAGGCAGAGATGTTTTCCCCTCCAGAGATGGTTGCTTTTTCCCCTCATGTTTTCCTACTCCAGCCTCTTGTGCCCTGAAGCCTTCTTTTTATCCTTTAAATTTTTGCATGTCCTGAGGGAGTGGAACTATCCCATGCTGTAGCTGGGGTCTGGTGACTTTGCTCACACATGCATTACATGACACATGGTTTCCTTCATTGGCATCCCCAGGGCTGTGTAAGTGCATTCGCTTATGAGAAACTCTGTTAGTGCTGGTCAGAATTCTCAGTTGACAAAAGAGGGAGAAGAAACACCTTGGTCCTCCTCCATGTACTGAGGTGGCCGTAGAGGTTCTCTGACTTCCATCAGAGATCTTTGCATGCATCCTTATCTCCTGAATGACCCGGTTTTCTAACAAGAGTGTGGATGTCAGGAAGGAGGAATGTTGGTGCAGGCCCGAAGAGAAGGTGAACTCCAGAAGTGTCTCTCACAAGGAATGAGCTCACCCAGGAAGCCACCTGCAGAGCCAGGATGGAGCTGTGGGACAGGCCGGGGTGTCAGTCACTACTGAAAGACAAACAGGCCATGGCAGAAGCAGAGGGAGGCTCTCACCAGACCCTTGAGAAATGCCACACCTTCCCTGTCAGCTGCCTGAGAGGCTGTTGGAGCTTCAGTCCCAGATGGCCCCAGATTGTAGGGCTAGGGTCACTTTGGAATCTGTGCCTCCCCTCGGGCAGAGAACGACCCAGGAGAGCAGCAGCACAGTGCTTTGGGAACGTGTGAGCCCAGCAGTCTTTGAGTCTTGGCCCACAAAGGGCATATGGGAAGTTCAAACCCATCTTCTCTTGCTTTCTGTGCAGGTGCTTCTAGAGAAACAGCAGGAGCACACTGCCTCATCTGAGATGCCATGCCAGACTCAGGGAGAGCTGTTCCCTGCCCGAGAGCAGGAAGAGCAGCTCAGGCAGCAGGTGGAAGAGCCACAGGAGAATGGCCAGGTAAGCATGACTGGCCAGGGGACAGAGGGAAGGGCAGGAAGAGGGGCATAAACCAGAGCTCCTGGGACTGAGGAGGCCAGGAGTCCCACAGGCAATGGAAGCACAGAGCCTTGGAATCTGCAGAGATCAGCACCAGGACAGGATGGTGACAGTGGAAACAGAGCTGGGAAGGGAAGCAGAAAGAAGGGGCTGAATACATGTGATTTTGAGGCTAAAAGAGGGAAAAGCTGAGCTTGATGGCAGCTCTCAGTCACTTGCTCTGCTTTTGTGTGTACAGAACATCAAGGCAGAGCCACAAGCAGAGCTGCCTGAAGCTCAGAGTGCCATCATGGCAGCGAAGAGGAGGAATGAAGACATCCAAGAGGACAAGAATCTCCCTATGCAGAGTGGCAATCAACAAAAACAGGCGAATGAAGGAATGGCAGCCACTCCACTCATGAAAGAGAGTCCTTTCCATTGTTGTTTACAGAAAATTGACAAACAGATGCAGGCACAGCTGTATGAAACTGAGGCTAGGACCAAGGTAAGGAAGATGAGGCTAGACAAAAAAATTAAAATCATCAAAGAGAAAATGAATCGCCTCCTTCAGGAGCAAAAGGTTCTAGAAAAGCAAGTGAGTGAATTAGCAATAGGCACTGTAGTCACCCAAGGGGTGGTTTCTGCCCTCCTTGCCTTTCCAGTGCAGAGCAGCAGGGGGTGGGTGATGCCTCTGAGTGCCATCCTGATAAGGCCTCTGTCAGAGCTGCTCTCAAGGACACTTCCTGCTCTGCTGGATCTCAGCTGATGCTCTAGACAGTGGCATTACTCCTTTGGCCATTTATCCAGCAGTCATCCGAATGAACTCCTTCTGGCTTCTTCCAGGTGACCTTGTTTCTTGAGGTGTATTTGCAGGTGAACATGGTCACTCACGTAGATTTGGAATACGAGCTACAAGCTGTCTGTATCCCTTGTGAATAATCTGCTCCTGTCCTTTTCTTTCCTTTCTTCCCAGTCGATGACTCCTGGCTGACGGGGACAAGCTGTAGTCTCTGACTGCTTTGTTCTGTTTGACTTGAGGTGGAAGTGTCGCCATCCTACCTGGCAGCCTGCACAGAGTTCCAGCAAATGACGGGCAACCAAGAGCCCCGAGGCTGGCATGAGGCCCAGGAACTGAACCATCCAGAGATGCTGCAGGATGAGCACGTCTCAAGGAAGGTGCAGAAAAAGAGAATTTCATGGCGGGAGGTAGAACATTAGAATGAGGAGCTGCAAATGTATCTGCAGACCTAGGAGGGGGAAAGGAGTCTTTGGGAGGAAGTGGAGCGGTCGTTGCTGCAGTCATCCTTTAGAACAAGAAACTGGCTATGAACTCGAGTAAAACCAGCCTTTGGTTTTGAACATTTGGTTTCACAAGTAGACATCCAAAGCAATCCAGTTGAAGAGCTCTGCATGTGGCTGACAGCAGCTTCCTAAGGGCTTGCATTTCAAATGGCAATCTCTCTTGCATTTCAGGGCAATCTCTGCCACACCTTCCTGACATCAACTCATTTCTTGTCTCAGATCTACACCAGCTCTGACACTGAAGCTGCTGCAAAAGCAGCAGTGCCGTCCCAAGGAGCCTTTGCTCCCCAGCTGAAGAAGTGGAGCCTGAGCCCTTGGTTCACCTCCCGTGCTGACCCAGCTGCTGCTCAGCAACAGGAGATGGCGGGTGACTCCCTGGAGCAGCAGAGTACGTCTGGTATCTTTCTTATCTGAGGGACAATGTGTTGTGTGCACGTGTCAGCATAGCTGTACCAAAGGGTTCTCCTCAGTTTAGTGTCACAGAAGTGCTGGCATTGCTCTGAGACAGCAAGAGAGAGCTCTGGGTGTTCCTGCTGCCTGTGAGGGCAGCTTAGACTGGCTGGAGTTTGCCTGGGCTTCCCTCTCTGCCGAAGGCAGAAGCAGGGATTGTTCCTGGATCAGCAGAAGGCTGTGACTGCTTGAGTCCTAGCCACTGGCAGAAACCCTGCTGAGATCAGTCTCTAGGAGAACACAACAAGCCCTTTGTGATTCTGCAGCACAACCCCATGAATCTGCTTCTTGCCCTTAACAGCTGCCACTGCTGTGCTCTCAGATAAGATCTGGTAGGGTTGAGAAGAGAGCCCAGTGGATTCTGTGTCTACCATCACCATTTGGGACAAAAAGGGCACTGATCTGCGCCTTGGTGTGGCTGATCTCAAAGCCCATCCTGTTGTGTCCTGAATGGGGGCAACAGCTTGTCCGGGGCTCAGGCTCACTCTAGCTTCTTCCCATCAGTGCCTGTCAGTGCTCATGCTTGGGCTTTGCCAGCCTTGTTGTGGTCGCTGCCCTGCCCCTGACGGCTGGTGGGAATGCAGAGGCTGGAGCCTTCCTTAGCTGGGAGGGTCCCGCTGCTGCTCGGCTGCTGCAGCGCGGAGCTGCCTGAGGCAGCAGCCCCTTCTCTGGGCCGGCTTCTGGCTTGCACGGCCTGGACTCACAAGAGGGTCAGCATCTCCTCTGGGCAGCTCTCTGTGTCACAGGGGTGCCTGAGGTGCACTGCTGTCCTCTGTGCCTGTGCCCGCCGTGCCGAGTTGGGAAGATGGGGACTTGTGTGGTGCTGAGAGGGCGAGTGCAATGGGAGCGACTGATCCGCGCTGTCAGGGTGAAGAGATGCGGCGCGCTTCTTCACACGGGGCACGGGCAAGGCCGTCTTTGAGCTCAGCCTGCTCATAAAGGGTGAGGGTCCTGATGCTGAAAGCCCCGTGGGGATTGGTTCTAGCATGAGCTGCTCTGGTTTACAAACGCAGAGGCATTTTTCTGGCAAACTCCTGCAAGGTGGAAAAGATGGGAGCACTTGGCAATATTCCTCCTGTTCTGAACTTGGCATCTGTCCAGAAGAATTGATTCTAGATGTCCAGGTGCATTTAATCTTAGCAAGGAGGAAACCTTTTCTAAATCTCACAGTGTTTATTCCCAAGAAAACAAAGGCACTGTTAGTTCCAGCTCTCCTTAATGTTTCTAGATGACAAACTTACTTGCCTTTCTAGGTATTCTCTTCTAGTCTCAGTCTCCTCTGAATGTATCTCCTGGTGCTTCCCTGTGTGTCTGCTGTCAAGAGGGCTCTCAATTCAAAGGATGCTAGAAATCGCTCTCTGTGCCAGCCACTTGTGCTGTGGGCCTGCTGTTCTTTTCTTGTTGTTCCAGTTCCTGTTCCTGTTGTTGTTAGCCAGCTGTCCACAAAGGGAGGGCTCATAGCCCCAGACAGTGGGGCTGCCTTTTGTATCTCCTAGAAGGTGGGATCTCTGCTTTAAAGTGAACATCTTGCATTTTGTTTCCTTCAGGGAGAATGGTGAAGATGGAAAATCCTATTCTAAAATACATTGAACTGGAAAATATTGGCAGTGAGTGAGTCCAAGCAATGTTAATTTTACAAAACTATGCATCAGGTGTTTTGCTGATGGAATAGGTATCAAGTGTGAAGTCAGACAAGCTGCAAATGTGTTCAGGCACTGGGCTTAGATTGTCAGTGCTGATCAGAATTTCTAAGCGTGCTCAGAAGGCATTGTCAAAGACATCTCCATGCTTCCAGTGTCCTGAAGGTCTTAGGCATTGACAGCACAGATCTCCTGTGTGGGCTGGCTTTCATTGCAAGGTCTAAATGGCTTCTCCTTTCTCTGCTGTTTTGTTTCTAGGACTTTTGGAGATGTTTGTAAAGCACTCGACACTGCCACAGGAGGAGAGGTAAATGTCAACAGCACCTGCAGACTCTGCTGCACTCGAGGGCTTTCCCCTCTGGTGTGAGCTGTGGCTGCAGCTTTGGGCAGAGCTGTGCTGAAAAGGCACAAGAAGCACAGACTGGTGCCAGCCCACAAAACACATTTGGGACTTTGTCCTCCTCAGCTGCCGGAAGGAAGGCACGGAGGGCAGCGGTTCCTTTCAGAGAAGGACGCGCTCACTTGCTCTCCATTGCTAAAACAAAGGTGGTGCCTTCGAGCGCCTCACTGCTCTATGGGGCTACAGCTTCAGAGTCCTGAATTCTCGATTCTGGCTGCCAGCAAATCCATCTGAAAGTTACTGGTAGTTCTTTAGCCACCTGCAGTGCTGCACTTGGGAACTGCACGAGGGAGAGATCCGCAAGGCGTCCCTGAAAGCCCTAAGCCCTGCCCATAGCCCAAGATGTATCCACAGAGTATTGAGGCATGGATTACTTCTTCTGAGTCCCAAACAAAGCAGCAGAGAGTGTGGTCAGAGGTTTGTGGGTGGTAACTGAGACACCATTGTTACCACGTGGTCAAGGCAAAATGTCAGTGCCCCCACGTGTCCTGTAACTGGCTCCCAAGGCAGCAGAGAAATGGGCTGTTGGAATGTCAGTTCCTAATTACTGCAGTGCCTAATCACAAGGCAGTTTGGCACAGCTCAGCTGTGTCATTGCAAAATCACTCGCTCCACATGCCTTGTGGTCTTGTGCCACCAACCTCTCAAGTTACTGATTTTCAATGTCATTTTAGGTGGCCATAAAGAAAATACAGCTTCAAGGACTGAGGAAGAAGGAACTAAAAGTCAACGAACTCATGGTCATGAAGGTGAACAGAAATCCCAACCTGGTCAACTGTTTAGACAGGTGAGTTGTGCTTTTGTCTCATGAATGTTTGTTCATGTACTGCAAACATGCAAGGTAAAATCCCACTTTGGTCACTGGCAGAAAATAGAGCTGTAATTATTGGCCAATAATTATTGCTCTTTTCATCTCCAGTGGATGGGAAGAGATTGCATTTTGTCTGCATGAGTCTTCACTGGCACATGGTATTTGAAAATTGTTCAAAAACCCAGATGAGTCGTGTCTTACTAAATCAATGATCTCTATATTCACAGACACCACTTGGTTTTGCAGCTTGATTTTTTTCAAGTGTCTTCTTACGTCCAGGTAAACTAACAAGGATTTCCCTTGGATTGTTGCCACTGTTTTCCATGGCTATGCATGCCAGGAAGACTAGGTGCTTTTTTCCAGAAACACCATGCATGACAGGTTTTTTATCTGGGCTGTTACCAAACTGCACATTTTGCTTGCTGCCCATCTAAGACATCTCCTTTTTCACAGCTGTGCCTTTCTCCTTGAGACTGCACAGATGGCAAACAATGCACAGCCAAGAGGGAATATCTATTCCTTTATTTTGTCTTTGTCTCAAAGGGACGTGAAAAGAAGAATCAACCCGTCTTTTCCAAACAGCAACCTAGCCATGTACATTCATCTCCAAGCCCTTGTTTCCTTCTTTCAGCTACCTTGTGGGTGAGGAACTGTCCCTGGTTATGGAGTACATGGATGGAGGCACTCTGAGCAATGTCATCAGCCAGACCTACCTGTCGGAAGATGAGATGGCAGCCATCAGTCGGGAGGTCAGCAATCCCATCTGTGTTTCCAAGGGCTTGGGCAGGATAGTCTGGGAAACAGGGGCTCAGAGCTGGAGTGATTTCCCGTGCCAAGCTTTGTTTCTGTGTTGCTGCTATTCTATGGGCAAGTAAAAGCATCTCAAGTGAAAGGCCTGCCAGTGCCCCTTCTCTCTCTGTACTCAGTGCCAGTACTCTTATCTTCTGCTGTTTTATTCTCACTCTGTCTCTTGTATTTGTATTTGCTGTTCTCCACCTTGCCTCTCTAAATGTTTTCCTGGAGTCTGTCTTCACTGCATTCCTTACCTGTAAAAGCAAAGGGGCTGGTGGCAGGATTTGAAATGACCAGCAAAGAAAAAAGACTCATCTCTCACAGTCCTCAGCTGTAAAGGATAGTAGTGCAGCCAAAATGTTCTTTGCTTCCGGAAAATGACTGGTGTGATACTTCCACGCCTGTGCCGAGGCCAGCAAGAAAATCTTTGTCATGCAGCCTCCCACCCAAAAGTGATCTGCTTCACACCAAAGGGAGGGACTTTTCCTTTCAAAACCCCTCCTTTGTCCTCTGCATGGAAAAAGCACGTCCACTGCAGCAGGAGTCATCCTGGATGGTTGGCAGGGGACAGCCTACAACAGCAGATGCTGTTACTCTTTCAAAAGCTGACGTGCCTTTCCTCAGAAAGGTCCTGCTCTGCAAGTGTTGGAGCAGCAAACTCTTCCTCTCAGTGGCCATTACTGCTCTGCCATTACTCCCCATTCCCCTGGAGGGGGAATCTTTTAGGTTCTTTGTTTCCTTTCTTGTGTGATGAAATCACATCACTCATTTTTGCCCTCCTCTTTCTGTTTTCTCTCTCAGTGCCTGCAAGGACTGCATTTTCTTCATTCAAACCACGTCATCCACCAAGATGTGAAGAGCAGAAACATCCTTCTCAGAACTGACGGTTCTGTCAAGCTGGGTCAGTATATTCTTGGTCAGGTGCAGCGTTCCAGGGATGTGGGTGTGGGGCTGCTTGGAGTGACTGCCAGCTCCCCAAAAATGGTGCTGGTGGCAGTGCAGGGACCCCTGCTGCGAGCCGAGGGCACAGTTGCAACGTGCACAGAGGTATAAGGAACCACAAGCAGTCAAGTGGCCTTGCTCTGTGTGTGTCCCTTCCAGACAGAGGGAACTACAATCTAAAGCTTCAGTGGCAAAAAGTCCACTGCTGTGAGCAGTGTTAAGAAACTTGGGTTTTTTTGGAAGTGGCCAATTCCATACTCCCTTGGCTAAAGTCCCAAGGAAATCGAGTGTGGACAGTTCTCCAGGAGATTCAACAGCACATTCTTAGCCTGAGAGTGGGAAATTCTTTTGCTTGGTTTCCTAATTGGAGCTGGCTTTCATGGTTTGTTGTTTTCTCCACAGCTGACTTTGGCCTCTTTGCTCAGCTCAGCCCTGAGCAGGGCAGACGGAGCTCTGTGGCCGGCGCTGCTGGCTGGCTGGCGCCTGAAGTGGTGACAGGTCAACCATGTGGCCCCAAAGTGGACATATGGTCTTTGGGAATCGTGGGCATCGAAATGGTGGAACGAGAAGTTCCTTCCTGGAATGCAACTCCTGTCTTGGTAAGGTGCAAATACTCACTGATCCCACTGTCTTTCTCACCTGTCCCATGTTCTGTGTGCCATTAGACAAAATCCCATTGCCATCTGCTGGCATCACTTCCACCAAGGTCCCCTTCTAAAAATGCCCCTGCAACACATCAGCATCTGCTGTAGCTTTGGTTGTATCAGAAAGGAAAGTGGCAGTTCAGAAACCTGCCATTTTGGCCTCCAGCCATGCCTGACATTTCTCACTTGTTTTTTGAACAATGTTGGAACTCTCTTTCTGAAGGACAAGAATTTGTCAGTGGAGAGGGTAGACATGTGATAAACATCCTGAGCAATGGAGGTTAGACCTTCCCAGTTTCAATTTTATAGAAAACATAAGAAAAAAAGGAAAAAGAAAAGTAAACAAAAAAGAAAAAGAGAAAAAAACCTACTGCCAAACCAATGCTCAAGCAGTTCTGCTTGCTTTTTCATTTTTTAAACACAGCTCTTCTCTTCCATTCTGTAGCATCTTTTCCAAATCCTGTGAGTCTTCAAAACTTTCAGGCTTTCAAGTCATCTGTACATTGTTCAGTCACGTATGTGGGTGGCCTGGATAAGTTTAGGATGTGTTTTTCTCCAACTGCAGTTAGAATTGTTTGCCAAACCCTTGGCTGTTTCTTGGTACTTTAACAAGTTGATGAGCTTGCAGGCAGGTGTCTGGGCTGGGATCCAACACGGGCAGTTGACACCGGTGCTGTGTTTCTTTACCACAGGAGCAGGGCCATCCCTGGCCTGCACAGTTCTAATGACAGGGAGGACTCCAGCTCCCCACCATGGCCAGTGGCTGAGCTCAGCTGAGAGTCAGGATAAAACCCTCTTTGTCACCTCTGGTGATGTGGGAAAAGGACAGAAAGCCACATAAATTATTTGTACAAAAGGGGAGTGCATTGCCATTTCTGGCTTTGAAATTCTCCTTTGGGTTAAAGAGGATAATAGCAAAGTCTCTTTGGTCACCATCTACTTCAGTGCCATTAGCACACAGTTATCATTAGAGTGGTGGGCATTTTTATGGAGACTCCAAGGCCTCTTGCCATTGTTATTTTTCTCTATTTGAGATGGATTCTGCAAGTTGAGGTTTGAATAGTTCCAAGTCAGTGTCTAATGTTTCTAAATACCATCTTGCAAAAGCAGAATGAACTATCTCCCTCTGACTTGTCAGCATGTTAGAGCTTGGTTCCACATGAACCACACTGGATAATGATCAGCCAATGTCTTGCCAATCTACACTGTAATTCCTTGGCCTGAGTAGTATCAGAAAGACCTGCTGAGCTCCATGGACACTGTCAGCTGCATGGAAGTGAGCATCCTTGGCCTTGCTGTAGAAATTGGAGCTCAGCTTAGGTTAGATGCTCTTGAGCAGGAGAAAGGCTGGAATCCTCGGGTGTTTCCAGAGGCCTGCGTGCCCAGAGGGACTGAGTTCTGGGGAGCAGCTGCATGTTTCTGCACATCACGGAAGGGAATTGCCAGACAGCTCAAGCCTCACCACAGGCAAATACTCCCCAGCTCTTCTCAGGCAACATTTGCTTTGGGTTTCAAGTTGTTCCCACTTGTCTGTCTGTGAAGATGCCCCTAAAACCACAAGGCAAGCCTCTCGGAACTGGTGTTCCATTTCCAGAAATGAAGAAAAGAAGCCCAAACACAAGAAAGTTGCTAAGGCACTGGTTTTTAGAGAGGAACTTAACCCCTGTGCAGTTTCTCCTCACTGGGAAACATGCCTGAAACCTGGGCATGAGGGTGTAAAGGCCACAGAGTCTCTTCTGCTTCTTGTGCAGTGCTGTTGAAACACTCAGTGACCATGTTTCTCTCCTAGCCCAAGGCACATTGTGCACATCACCAAGCTAGAGCCTGGTGATGTGGAGAGCCTGCCAAAACCTCCCATTTGTTGCCTGGCACTTTCTGGGATGGGCCTACCATTCATGCATTGACTTGAGTAGCCAAAGGAGTCGAGGGTGACCGTAGGGATGGAACTTCTCCTGATTTGACCATGAGAAGTTTTTCTTTTCCATGTAAGGAAAGCAGAAATTTTCAGACTGCTAAGAGACAGAGCTGCAGGTGGCTCCTGTGTGTCCAAGCAGGCCTTTTCATCCCAGTACATTTGTGCATGCATCTTAATGTGTCTGTGTTGAAGATGAGATTCCCAATGTTTGTTTCCTTACCTGAGGAAGACCGGGTGGATTTCCTTTCTTTGCTTCCAATTCCCATTGTTTTCAAGAACAAAGCAAAAAGCTTGATTTGTTTTCTTTTATGGCAGCTGTGCTTAACGGACAAGAAGCACTGCAGAGATACTTTTCATGTACTAACCCTTGGATACAGTAGAGTCAGTATAGCAAAGTCCTTCTTCCAAAAAGCCTCTCAAGCTGGTGTGAATCCTCAGGGAAGGAAATGTGCTTGTGCTGATGTAGTTTCCACTAACTAGGTCAGTCAATGAAATCAGCTGCCAAGGCAAGATCTGCAGGATGGTGGGAAAGCTGTGGCTGCATCGGAGTTTGGGTTTTTGGTTGGTAAAGGAAAGTCATCTCTGGGTCTCTGCCAGGGCAGAAACTGCCACTGCAGAGTGGAGCTTAATCAATGGGATCTGGGAGAGCAGTGACAGATGGGAAAGAAGCAGGTGGAGCCTGGTGTCTCCTTTTCCCCCCCCCAGCCTCAACCCCTGATAGCCACAGGAGGAAGACAAAAGCTGCAGCAGACCAACCTATTTTCATCTTGCCTGCGTGAATTCCTGAGCTGCTGCCTGGAGAGAGACGAGGCGCGGTGCTGGTCTGCCAAGGAGCTCCTGCAGGTAAAATGTGAAGGGGCTGCAGGTGAAACAGGCTCTGAGGGATGGGCTCCTCCTCCACTCAAGCCCAAGGCATCAGATGAGCCCCCTTCCTTCTCACCTCCATTCTTGGTGCTCTTCAAATGAAAACAGTGAGGAATCCTAGACTGGGCTGGGCTGGCAGGGCCCTGTAAAGGTCCTCTGGTGCAAGTGTCCTGCAATGAGCAGGGACATCTTTAAAGAGATCAGGTTGCTCAG
Organism: Melozone crissalis; assembly: GCF_028551555.1. Lineage (NCBI taxonomy): Eukaryota > Metazoa > Chordata > Aves > Passeriformes > Passerellidae > Melozone > Melozone crissalis. Next base: position 16,633,586 of record NW_026535824.1, read on the forward strand.
AGCCCTTTGCCACCCGAGCTGGAATGGTTGCAGGGATGGGGCACCTACAAGCTCTTGGGGCAAGCTGTGCCAGGGTGGCACCACGCTCTGAGTAAACAAGTTCTTCCTTAGACCTACTCTGATTAGATGCCCTTTGTGTTTTAAAATATTTGTCCATATCCTATTGTAACTGACCCTGTTAAAAAAGATGTCCCCCACTTTCTTCAAAGCCACTCTGAAGTCTTAGAAAGTGGCAATAAAGTCTCCCTGGGGCCTGTTCTTCACAAAACTGAATAACTCCAGCTCCCTCTGCATTTCCTGAGAGGAGAGGCGCTCTGTCCTCTGACTGTTTCTGTCACCCTCTTTTGTAATTTGGTGGAGTGTTCAGTTTTATCTAATGGCAAAAGAATTGAAGTAGAGCAATGCAGGGTACAGAGACATGAAATGGTGGTGGAGGAACCCAAGGAAGCCAGTCCCAGCTGAGCAGTCAGAGATTTGGCTGTGGGCAGGAGGGGCTGTGGGGGGCTCACTCTGAGGGGCCCTGGTTTGTGCCCCCCAGCCCACGCTTAGAGGTTTCTGCCACGCAAACAGGGACAGCTGGGAGGGACTTGTCCCAGCCCCATCTGCTGCCTGGCACGCTCAAGCAGATGGGAACTGTGCCAGGGTTACTGCCAGGTTGTGTGGCAGAGAGGGAACTGCAGGGCCCAGTGCCACTGGGCTGGCCCTGCTGGGAAGGAAGGTGCCATCCAGCACACGAGGGGCAGGGCATGGAAAGGTAGACACTGCTTTCCGTCCCTATGGGAATTAGCACAGTGCCTGTCTTTCAAAAGCAGGGACCTGTGTGAGTCATTGGAATTTGCTGAAAGCAAGATAACCCAGGGACAGAAAGCACCATTTCTAGAGCACTGGCAGGGCAAAAATCCCAACAAGATAAAGAAACCTGAATAAATGGATGAGTGGGATTCTGGGCCAGGTTTGCCTATGATGGCAGGGTCCTGCACATGACTGCTGGGTAGCAGATGGTCCCACTGCTCCTCTTTCTGGGTCTTTTCAGGACCCAGAGCAATCCCAATTGAGCCTGTGAAGCACTGAGCTTGGAAAGTAATGGCTCACTGTTCACTGTTCTTTGTCTTTTTGTTGTTTGGTTTGTTGTTTGTTTTTGGTTTATTTGTTTTGTTTTGGTTTTGGGTTTTTTGTTTGTGTTTGTTTTCGTTTTTGTTTTTGTATTAGTTTTTTGGGTTTATTTTGTGAACAGCATCCATTTGTAACATCAGCCGAGGCTACAGCCACCCTGGCACCACTCATCATCTCGGTGAAGAGGAGGACGGAGAAGCAAACAGTGCTATAATCATATCAGGACCATTTTCTCCATAGCCATCTTAGAGTAGGATTGTAGAGTAGGACTGTAGAGTAGGATTTAGAGTAGGGCTATGTGGAGAAAAGAAAAAATACTCTGCACAATTTAATGTGAATCAAGGAGAAGCCATTTATTGTGCTTCTAAACATAGTTTATAATTAGTTCCTATCCTATAGCTTTCTGTAGTCGTGCATTGTTTGGTTGCATCTTTTTCTTAATCTAATTGGTAGATGCTGTAAGGGTCATTTTATTTGGGTTGCTGCCCCTTTGTCTGTCAGCAACTCTTCTGCTTCTTCTTTCTGCTCGCAACATCACCTTTTTGTCCACAAAGTTGAATGCAGCTTTATTAAAAACCTGACTTAGTCCTAGAAGGTTAGTTAGTTTAGTTAGCTCCAGAAGCTTAGGCTGGTTCATTTAGTGCCTGTCCGTTTTTCTGTAAATATCACCCTACAGGATTATAGAGTAGGATTTTAAATAAATAAAGTTTCTGAAACTTTAACTCATCTGGAAGAATCCTTTCTTTCTCACCCTGTGAACAAGCTGAGCATTTCCTTCTGAGTTGTCAGCTGTCTCTTAAAGGTGCAATGGCTTCTTTGGTGTTGTAAAAAGTACATATTACAGGATAGGTTCTTCAGAGATATTAAAATTTTTATATATATATGTATATATGTATATATAAAATTAATATACTATATGTGTTATGTTGTCTTAGTAGTACTGTATTTTTTTAAGTAGTGTGCTATGTTGTGGCGTGGTGTCATGGTTTGCCTCAGATACCCCAGGTTCCTCCCTGATAATTCCCTGCCAGGTGTGTCAATCATCCCTCCTTTCCACACCCTGACCCCCGTTGAGCGCTGTCTGTCAATCCTGGCATTCCAGAGGGGCGTTGAGTGATTGGCAGAATTCAAAAGATGTCCTCCCCTCCTGGAAGGACATTGGGCCATCCAGGTGTCCTCTGTCCCTTGAGACTTCCCCGCCCCTGTACCCGGTTGGTGTTCCTTCCCTGCCCCTCTGCCCTGGGTAAAAGGGCGAGCAAACCATGCGGTTGGGAGTTCTGGAGCCGTTGCTGGATCCAGAGGCCTGTGGGCCAGGAATGAAGCTCTGCATCGAAACCCTCCATCAGAACCGACTCCTTTCCTTCACCTTGCCTTAAAGCTTCTCCACCAACTCCTGCATGCCTGGACTTGCCTCCAAGCGCCCAGCTGCAGCATCCAGCTAGCCAAAAGTGTCTCTGGGGTAAAATTCCACAGTTGCCACTATTTGGTCAAGCAGCAAAGGCCAGACAAGCTCATGTACGTCCCGTCCAGCTATACTGGTAATTATTTCAGTGGTAAATATAGTTTTAGGTTATAACATTATGTAAAACAGGAGCTATGCGACGTAAGATACTTTTTAAACTAGCTCAAGAAAGGGATGGGGTAATCAAGAAATTCTTTGCCCAGAGATGACAGCAACAGGACACCAAAAGCCCCAAGGGAAGAATTCTTGCATCCTTATTGGAAAAGACCAACTTTCTTCCACCTCCTTCCCGACTTTGAGGAGCCAACAGGATTAAGGGGGAGAACTTGACAATAAGCAGAGAACACCCTTTGTTTGAAAAGAATTTATGCATCATGTATGAGATACATGAATATGCAACAGGCTATTGCTTTTAAGGGCTAATCCTTTGTTAGCATGTGTGCTTTCAGGGCATAATTGCCCAGGGGGCACCAGGACTGTCCGTATGTCTTTGTTTTTATTGTCCTTTACTGTTCTAACTCTGATTGTCCAAATTCTTATTATTCTAACTTCTATTACTATCTTAATAACCATTTTATTGCTACTAAACTGTTAAAATTTAAAAAGAAGGGATTGTTGTTTTTTGCAATGTGCTTTGAAAGCTGGGAAGACTCTTCATTCATCATCTCCAGAGCACACTGCCTTTGGCCAGCACACTGGCCCATTTTGGTACATCTGTGACACTTCTAGTTGAGGCAGAAAGAGCAATGGCATTTGAAGGCAAAACCAAAGGAAGAACGGAGCAGCCCAAACATCTTGCACAGATGCAGGCCTTCAGCTGTGACTGGAGAGCATTGGGGTTCCTGCCACTTGGATTTGTATCCCTAGATGTAATGCTCGGGAAGGTCTCCTGTGGTGCAGAGCTGTCAGCGCCTGTGAGGTGAGAGTGGGCCCGGCCTTGCCCGGGCTGGAGCCCCAGCAGAGCCCCGGCAGAGGCCGGAGCAGCCTGAGCCCCGGCAGAGGCAGGCTGGAAGGAGGCCCTTGGAGCTGCAAGAGGCAGCAGCCGGGCCCTGGGTGCCTCTTCCTGGGAGCGGGCGAATCCTCCGCTCTCAGAGCCTAGGTGGCAGCTGGCTGCTCCCGAGGGGAAGCGCAGCCGTGCTGGGCACAGCCCGGCCTGGAGGCATTGGCCATCTGGAGTATGCCCAGGAGCAGAGAAAGGCCAAGGGCAGCCGCGGGCTGCTGGGCTGGCTGAGGATTCCTCCTCTTCTGCTGGCTGCCCTGCAACTCCTGGCAAAGGCCAGCAGTGTGTGCAGCACTCTGGGCACCGGGGCAGGGAGCCGGGCTGCTTGGCAGGCTGGAGCACAGGGCAGCCTCCTTCAGGCCCGGCACTTGTGCCAGGGGAAGTGAGGCCAGCGTGAGGCAGGGACAGCTTGGCAGGGCACATCTGCAGCAGCCAGGGCCTCACGCAGCTCTGGGAGGAAGCACCTGCAGTCCTGCAGTTCTGCACTGAGCCAGAGCAAAGGCATGAGATGCAAAGTGTTTGGCAGAAATATTCAGGCCCACCAGGCCAGCCTGCTTTGTGCTCTCTGGCGCACAGCAAGCGCAGTGCAATGCAGCTCTGAGCTGCTGGGAGGGAGGGCATTGGGGATGTGCCTGAGGTGAGTCAAGGGGTTAGCTGAAAATGTAATTAGTATAATTGAAAAGTGCAGATGAAAAGCTTTCCTTGTGTATTTGATTTATGTCTGCAAATCTTGATACGTAACTTTAGGTACCTGAATTTAGCCCATTTCTCCTCTCGCTTTAATTTCAGAAAATGTCAGAATTACAGATGTATGCACTAAAGTATCCAAGATTTCTGTGCAACTGAAAGTTGAGTAAACAGTAGTACAGCCCAATCTACATTACCTTTAGCAGTTACCAAAGCCAGTAGGGATTTAGAAAAGTGTGCCTTCTTTCAGCAATATTACAAATAGAATGGTATATACAAATTTTAATATTATAATACTGGCTTTACACAAATATTAAAATGGATTCTATATGTGGGATGTTAAAGTTGTGATCTTTATAACTTTGTTATCAAGATATAGTTTTTATTTCTGTTGCTAATTTAGCTTAGAGAGCTCCCAAGGCCTTGAACATACTTGAGACTGATTTTGCAACAAACTATCTTTTAAAACTCTGTTTGGAAAGCAGAAGGTAGGAACATCAGTCATCTGTTGTGTTTGACTTAATTGTTATTTGAGATTGTAGTAAATACTGAGCATGAGCTGGGATGCAGATTGTAATTGCTCATCTTTCCAAAGATAGATATGGATACTATTAACATGGTCCCTGTTTATTGTTCCTAACTGAGTAATGTACTGCAGTAGTTTTATAGTGCATTTTTATTGTTGTAATGTCTAAATGTAGTGGGAGAATATATATTTGACTTGGGGTAGTTTGGCTTTTGTTTTTCGAATAATAAAACCACTCTCTTCAGCCTGGTGAAGAAGAAATCTGCTTCTGTCCTTGGGTACAGCTATGGGTTTGTTTACATAGCTTCTCCTTCCCTTTTCTGCCTAGGCTTTCTCACCGGCAGTTTTCAGAGAAAAGCAACAAACCTTTGAAAGGCTAAACCTCAACATAACTGTGACCCTCAATCAATACTTCCTTCTTCCAGTTTCTTAAGTTCTCTTTGTCCTGGGCACTCAGTATGGCCTTTTTCTTCAAAGTTCTTTGGCTGTCTTGAATGCTTACAGCGTAAAAGGTAATCCCTGATCTATTTTCAACTCCCTGCTCAGATGCAGACTGCTGGAAGGGAGCTAGAACTGGTACTGGAGACCTGGCAGCTTTTCCAGGAAGCACAATTTTTGAAATAATGGAAATGTGGAGAAGCATGCAAGTCCAGGTGGTGAACTCATATATGCAAGTACTTGCAGTTTCCTGACAGGACTTTACAGTTCAAGGGTATGGTCTCTTCTTATTTCTGTCCCTTCATGTTCATCCTTGCCACATTTCTTCAACTACTTTTGCATTGTCATCTTCCGTGTTTTCTTCCTCTCTTCATCTCTCTGTGACTTTCTATGCAGGACAGATAACCTGTCATACACTGTCAGCTTGCTCAGTGACCAAGTAGTGATATGATGGTGTAGAAATTGTAGGTGCACAGTAGGGAAATGTGTCATGCTTCTGTGTGCCCTCTGCAGGCAGACCTGCTTCCCAAACCTTCAGTCAGACTTGGAAAAAAGGCTTGTCACCACTGCTTTGTTGTGGTTTATGCATTGATGAAGAAACACTTCCATCTCAGCCCGCTTAAGCCACTGCAGAGCAGGAATTGTTGTTTTGGTAGCAGATGTGCTGTCAGGGTCCTTACAGCTCCACAAGATGTGCCTCTTCTAGAACAGATTTTTGCATTTTTGTACAATAAAAACTATGCTTTAAATTGCACCAGTGTAAGTCATGCACTCATGTAGATGTGTTTTCAGACATAGATATTTATATATATGCCTAGTGAATGGCCTCCTGGGGAGCAGGAACAAATGAGGAAGGAAACTGGGCTGATAAAACATGCTTCTGCTTCAAGAAAAACCCCCCAGTCTTCCCTTTCCAGAGAAGGCTATAAATTTTTTCTTGATTGGCCTAAAGGGGATAAACAAGTCCCTCCACGTCCTGATCTTTTACTAGTCTCAAATTATTTAGAAAAGTTTTATTTTTATTATTTTTTGGTGGGGGGGGGGTGGTGGTATTTGGGTCTGCACTTCAGACCTGTTCTCCCAGCAGCCAGGGACCTACAGCTGCTGTAGGTGGGACAGGTGCTCAGGTAATTACCAACAGGTGCTTGGTAATTGCTAGCAGCAGTTGAGGTGAGAAGTTGGCTTGTGCCTGGCTGAGGGCTTGAGGACTGTGGTGAGAGAAGGGATAGGGAGTGGAGTGGAAAATATTAGTTACACAAGCAAATCTGAGGTGTAGGTGGGATTTAACTGGATTAGGTACTGCATTTCATGGACTTGATCACAATTTATGAAGAACTGAACATTTAACTATGATATAGGACTATGTAGTTGTTATTCTAAATGCTGCATTTACTAATATGTAATGTAGTTTCTTTGTATTTTGCTCAGAAGCTGTCTCAAAAACATTGAAGTCCAACTAAAGTCTTCATAAACACAAGTTAATAGCTTACTTTTTGTTAAAAACAGAAGCTGAAAGGGCCAATGGCCCTTGCATTCAGTAATTCACACATTTTAAAAGAAGTGCCTCTCTCTTGTTCCTGTGGCTAGCTTGTCTCTTCAGGCTAGAAAACATTTCTGGGAGCATTTCCTTGCTGCTCCTATATCTCTAAGCCCTTGGAATCTGATGCTAATACTATGTTTTTCTAAAATTAGAAAATTTTAAATTTCTGTAGGCCCTTTCATTTTGTAATTTGCACCTGTCACTCATGAAATAAACAGGGCTTTTAATGCCTTTATTAAAAGTGATCAGCTCAGGATTGGGCAGCTTGGCAGGGCTGCAGTCTCCCGTTGTGTCTCCCAGGGCGATTCAGAGGAGGAGGATATGCGCAGCTATGTCCACTAGGGGCAGAACTGGGGGTCCGGTCCTCGTGGGAGCCTTTAGGGTGTGGTGACCCCTTCCGATGTTACTGTTCGCCACCTTGCTCTGTCTGCTCCCGGTTTTGGGACGACTCCACGCTCAGAGTGAGAGGGATTCTGAAGGTGTTCAGCATGTCTGCAGGCTCAGCACTCCATTCCTGACATCCAGACATCACTCCAATCTCTCAACTCTTAGGTGGCTCGTTGTTTTTGGGGTCTTTTTTAGCAAGCTAGAAGCAGTAGCTTCTCATGGCATGCTGGTCCTTGGAGTTATTTTGCACATCCCTCCCCTCAAGTCTCTTCTCCTCATTGTTCAGGATGTCCCCACCCTTCACTGTCTCAGAGAAGGGCCATTAACTCGCCCCAGCCAGGGCTTTTACTGATACAAAAACAACTATTAACAACAGCAACCCGCAATTACCATAACACAAGCAGCACCCCAGCAGCAACAGTGGTAACCTTTTTCTCACAGAAAAAAATTGGCAGAATTTTTGTTCATAATAGTCCCCCCTCTTTTTCTTTGATCGAGCTTAAATTTTAAGCTCGCATCAACTTACAATTTTTGAGCTTCATATTTAATTTTTTGAATTGACTATAAATTTCTTGAGCACTTTGGTAATCACTGTTGCTTAACCTTGTTCCTTTCCTTGGTTTCTTCAGGTTAGTCTGCACAGCAAATACTATTTTAATGAAACAGATAAATAAGCATAGTAAAAAGAGCAATCCTCCAAGTATACACACAATGAGAAAAACCACTTTTTCCCATACATCCTTTTTGAAAATCTCTAGGTTCTCCCACCAACTGGAATCAAGTGTAGGAGTTTGTTCTTGATTATTTACACATGCTAATCTTTTGATTTCATTTGAAACGTTCCTAATAATTGCATTCTTTATTTTTAATACTGCCTGGAGCCTGGTGACTTTGTTCAACATAGATATTGGAGTCTGAACTTGTCTTTTACAATTTTGAATTTCCTCAATTTCTATTTCACTTGGCTTGTTCTGTTTAATTTCTCCCAAATCATTATATATAGGAACTCCTAAACTTGATCCAGTTTCTTTGGGCAACTAGAAGAAAATTGTTTTATCATTCTAGCGGTGCAGCTGCCAGACCAGTCTCCTGACAATTTGGTGTGTGCTGTGGTATCAGAGATCAAACCTAGGGGTTTAGAGCTCCCCTGAAAGGTGTTTTCAGCTTCTATTGGGCATTCCCTACATTTACATAGTTCTTTCATTTTCCAAAAGGGGTTTATATCTTTTTCAGTACACTCATAACATTCATAAAATTCATGGTGAGTACATTTGTCTCTTTTTTTTAAAACAGACTCTAATTTGTTTGGATCTCTTGGGATCCACTGGGTAGCTAAATACTTCACTGCTAAAAACTTGATACAAACCATTTTTCTTACCATTTTTACCATTTCTTTTCTTTTTACTAGATCTACTGAGCTTGTTTCTGCAGCATCACATTCAAAGCACAACCAGGCTTCCCCTATAGGGCACTCTCCTAGGAGTGGCTGCCTAAAAGTGGCAGTATTGTGTGCTATCCAATACATTCTCTTATTTTTCTGATAAAGGACCAGTTGGGAGAGGTTAACACAATTTGGGTTAGAACTGATGTGGACTCTAGACCAGGAGCTCACTTCTTCCTCCTCATAGAGGAGTTGGTAGCACTCACTGCACGGCTCTCCTGGGCTGCCCGGAGCACCACCAGCAATCAGAGCCATCATTACTACCCTTCCCAAGAGTCCAGTATGGGTCATCTTGCACAGCCTGCCCACCCGGCCTTGCCTCTTGGGGAATTTCTCAGTAGAAGAAGCTTCCAAGCTCTTTAGAGTCTCTTCTACCCGCTTCTCTGGTTAAACCTCTCTTGGTCTGTTCCCTACCAATTTTGGTTTCTCCTAGGAGAGTGCTCTGTAGAGGATTAACCTGGAGTCTTTAGAATTAAATTGGGGAACTTAACTAGAATTACTTATTTACAGTCTTAAACTTTTAACCAACATAGTTTACACAGAACCGTCTTGAAACTTTTTAAGCAATGTTAGAGCTCTGATACCAATTTTCCCATACAGTTCAGTCTTTTTGACTCTTCCTTCTGAGCGTCAACTTTAAATCTTTTGGTCCTTTTATCACAGTATACTCAGGTGATTTAGCTTGTGATGTGGTTGTATCCTTATCCAGTGCCCGGAGGTGAGAGTGGTGTGGACTCTGGCCCAATGCCAGAGGGAAAAACTGGGACTCTGGCCCAATGCCAAAAGGAGAATAGGGTGGAGTCCAGTCCAGTGCCAGAGTGCCAGAGGAAGAAAGCTGATGTTGAATCCTGGTCCAATGCCAGGGGGTGAGAGTGATGTGGGTCCAACCTTTTTCTTTTGGTCTGCACAGTCAAATTAGTGAGGAAGAGTACCTGAAACGGGCTTTCAAACACAGGCATTAATGGTCTGCTCTTTTATGATTTTATCAAAACTCAGTTTCTCTGTTTAATGTTATTGGTAATTTCTCTTTTTCCATAGCTTGCATGTTTCTCTCATCAACTTCTGCATACTCTGTATTTTGCAAGGAGTTGTATTTCTGTTAGCTAACTTAACTCCCAGAGTGCTTTTATTCTCCTATTTTTTCTGTGTATTTAATTCACTGGTTTTCTGTTCTATTTTTCAAGATCTTATCTATTTATCTCTTGCTTCTGTTTCTTACTTTCACTTACAGCGTAAATCTTTCAACCCCTTACACTTAAATTTTTATTTTTTCTCACACTATTCTTCTACACAATGCACTTCCCTCTAAGGAGACATGGTAAAACTTATAACGCACAATCTACATTACCTCTACTTTAATTCGTCTACATTATTTCTCGTTCACTTTCACACATTCCTTCACACCCTCAAGACACAAACTGGATCATTATTCCTAGAAAATCACGGGTCCCTGTAGCCCCCCCTCACCTTGGGGTTGGCCCACAGGTCTCAGTATCTCTGGGCCTCTTGAAGGGCCCTGACTCTGGTTGCCTCTGGTGCACATTCACCTGTGAGGCTGTCTGCGTGTCACTCATGCTCTTACAGCTACGGCTCCCTCACCCATCTGGGGAGCACTAGTCTGGTTTGCAGGTCACACACACACACACTTTGACCCTTGCCCCCCACCCGTCTGGGGGACACAAGCCTGGTTTGCAGGTCACACACACACTTCCACTGCCCCCTTTCCACGTGCCTGGGAAGTTGAGGCCGACTTTGCTTGTGACTCACTCCCACACACACAACAAGACAACAATAAGGTACCTTTTACTTTCACATCACTTATTACAAGTTTAGTGTTACTGGCCAGTTTCTGTGGTATTGGATATCCTTTCTACCTAGCTGTTTTTGTCTAACTTCAGATGTTACTTTGTTTAGACAAGACTTATCTGCTCCTGTAGCTACTCAAAAATTCAAATTCTTCATTTAGGGGTCCCACTTCAAAGTTTACCAAGGGCTCTTCTAGATGTTGCATCGGGTCCCCTAAAGTGTAAAGCCCCTGACCCTCTAATCGTCACCTGTAAGGATCTTCCCTAAATTATCTTGTTCCCTGGCTATTGCCGCATCAAGACTGAGCTTTCTACAAAACCTCCTGACGTGTCCTGACTCTCCACAGTAATAGCAATGTCGTTCTCTCAAAGGGACTTGAGGTCTCTCCATCCCTCTTGTACCTAACAGTAAAAGAGGCCTATCCTTGCCTCCTCCTGGTGATGGACCTGCCCACCCTGCACTTTCTCTAGCTACAGCAACCGTGATCTTAGCCTTGGCCTTTGCTTTTTCTTCCTCCCTCCTTAAATACACCTTCAATGCCTCTCTTAATAACTCATTTATGTCCTTCTCTTGCCAATCTTCCATCTTTTCCAGTTTTCTCCTTATATCAGGCCAAGATTTGGTAACAAATTGGACTTTTAGTAGCATTTGACCTTCTAGGGTGTCTGGGTTTATTCTAGAGTACAACTGGAAGTTCCGCTTTAGGCAGTTACGCCAGGAAGCAGGAGCTTCATCCTTCTCTTGAGCACCCTCAAATGCCAATTGAGTATAAGTTCCTTTGGGAACTGACTCTTTAATCCCCTGTATGATCAAAGATCTATATTCCATCATGGCCTTCCTCCCCTCCTCCTGGTTAGGGTTCCAGCTGGGATCCATTAGTGGCGATTTCTGTTCACCTGATGGCACCTGGGGTCCTGGACTGTTATCTTTCTCCCATATTCTTATGCCAGCCGCCCTAATCATCTGGACCTCTTCTGGGGAAAATAATATATTCAAGACGGAATTCATCTCCCCCCAACTGTAGATATTTGGACCTAGAAATTGATCCGCTTGGTTGGCTATGCCCACTGGGTCCTCAACTAAATGCCCCAACTCTTTCTTGAATCCTCTCACCTCAGAAGCAGTTAGGGGAGCATTCACAAAGCTAACACCTCCCACTACTCCTCCCATAGGAACCTCTCTGAGGGGAAACAGTCTCTCTGCCTTGGAGGTCTTGGATCTGGTACTACAGTACGGCCCATCTTCAGATGCCAAACTACTTTGAGGGATATCTGGGTTACCCTGAACTTTCTGCCCATCAGCAGGTGTATTTGCTGATAGCTGTTTACTGGGCAAGGAGGCATTTGTGTCCCAACTAGGAGGAGGTAAAGGGACAGCAATAGGAGGGGCAGAAGAGCCTGAGTGGATATTAAGTGGAGCTGGAGAAGGGGTGGAGAATGCAGCAGGTGGAGTAGGCACTTGTGGTGATGCAGAGGGAACTGGAGGAGCTGAGGGTGGTGAGGGAGTGGTTACTGGAGGGGATACTGGGTTTATCATAGGGGAAGCTGAAGAGGTAGAAGGAGGAATTTGAGCAGGTGGTAATGAGATGGCAGCTGGGGGAAGAACCAGACCTGCCATTTGAGGTGTTTGAAGAAGAGGATTATAAGGTGGAGGGGCAGAAGAAGGCAAATAATCCAGGGGGTCCCATCTTTTACTAGTCCTATCATCCCCTCCTTCATTCCCCTCAACCTTCCTCTGTACCTTACAAATTCACACCACTTCATCCCCAATAGCATTCTTTAACCAGCAAGATACATACAGTAATTGCTCAGCATCAGTATCTCCTTGAGCTGTCAGATAATGACTCAGTTGTTGGCATATCCACTTATCCTTTGTCCCACACCAAGGTCATCCTCCTTGCACCTCTAATTCCGGCCAGACTTCTACACAATAATGGATCATTTTCACTTTATCTAATCCCTCTGTGGCCTCCATAGAGTCCTATTTTACTAACAGTTCTCCTAAGGGACTATTGGGATGTATATACCTCAGTCTCTTGCCAGTCTTTTTACTATTATACTCTCCCATTTTTCAGGTCTCAACAGTAAAAAGTTCCAAAGGTACCTCTACTGACCGGTAATTTTCAAAAAAAACCTTCTTTGAGGAGCTTCAGCCTCCTCCACCGAACTTCATATTTCTGCCTGATGCTCAGGACTTTATACTGAAACAACTGCCCGATCTCTTGATTGTCCAACTTTCCAGTGTCAGGTCTTACATCTGTCGGGACTTGAACACACGAAACCTCGGCCTAAGAATCTGGGTCGTGCCTGACTCCCTCAGTCAGGAAAAACAACTGCCTGATTTTTAGTTTGCCTAACCTGCCAATTCTCAGGCTTCACCGTATCAGGACTTAAAAGCAAACCGCAGCCTCCTTCGCTGGGGTTTGTGCCTGACTCCTTTGTCAGGACTTACTTTGCCTGCAGGGCTTGAGCTTACCCGAATCCTTCTCGGGACTTACAAATCCTACCCGAATCCTTCTCGGGACTTACAAATCTGCCTGACTTCCCTCTGTCAGGACTTACATTGGGTGCGTGCCACTCATACAACTATTCCCTCTGCACGCCCGGAGGCGGGGAGGGTGCCTTTTTTTTCCCCCTTAGGAGACGACTCACTCACGCTAATTCCACTCGCTTTCCCCAGTTCCCGGCCGGCTTTCTCGCAAAAGTTCAGAAACGCGGTACTAAGGGCTCCGCTCTCACTTTGAAGGTCCGGCTGCTGGCCCTCGTCTCACTCATACACACATGTGCACGTCTCCCACTCCCGCCACCGGATTTCTCACCAGTCTGGTGCTCCGATGCTCCTCTGCATCGCTGGTCCTGAGCTGATCCCTCTGATCCTGTGCAGCGACGTGTATTTAGCCTTCTAGAGCAGAGAAGGTCAGAGTCCGGCTAGCTGAGGTTAAGGCCGACACCTCGCTGCATAACCTGCCAGCACCCCTCGGCATCGTAAGGCCTCGGGCTGTGCTGGTTGCAGACTGGATCGCTGCTAAACGACGAGAATGAAGGAGCTGGACATTTGCTGGGGGGGGCTAAACTTGCTTTATTGAGAAGCCCACGATGTCCCAGCGAATGACCAAGAACAAAGGGTGCTTACGGGTTTTAAAGGGAAGGAGTGGACCCGGGAGGGGTTTACAGAAGACCAATGGGGGGAAAAGAGGGGATGAACTTAACACAGATGACATAGTGGAGAGCCCAATAGGTACCAGGTATGGGAGGGGTCCCGGGACCACAGCCAACCACAACCCCCAAAGAGGAGAAGCTTCTAGAATACTAGGTGGAGTGGGGGGTGATTGACTTGGCCCAGGGAGGAGAAAAAGCATACATATAAGGGAAAAAGGGAAGGAGGAATTATATAACCTAACAGATTGACAATATAACTGGCAGGGCTGTGGCGGGAAAACTGAGGAGGGCAGAACCATTTTACACAAAATGGGGGGGGGAACAGATACATAAAATGGGGGAGGAATTAAATGAACTTAATGAACACACTACAACATCTCCCCGTTTTTTACCAAATAAAAATAAAAGGAACGGAAAAGTCCATGTAAAACTTAGAAGTCCAAGTGAAATAACTTAAAAGGCTGTGACTCGCGGCTGGTTTTGATAAGTGCCTTCGTCTTCTGAACATAGTCCATCGGCCCATGAGTAGCTGGATGTTGGAGCGGTAGCCCCCTCCTCCTCTGCGGCTTGCCTCCGAAGAGAGGTTGAAGGAGAGGGGTCGCTCCTTTCCATGGGCTCGTTGCAAGGGACAGTGGCGCGTGGTGCTGTCAGTTTTCTCTGGACTAGCTCGTGAATCAGGGGGGTGAAAATCAAAAGTGAGTTGGGGGAATGTACTAAAAGACAAAAAGGGAACAGTTAGACACAAAATACTTAAACAGATGGTTCTGCCCCAAATAATAAATCAAGTTCGGAAGAAGGAGAGGAAATGGGGGAGGAAGGTCGGGATTCATAAACCAGAGGTAGTTCAGTGAGGAGAGGGGTAGGAGGAGGGGTCTCAGCATTGGGGAGCAACTGAACATCTGAGAAAACTGATGGTGTTTGGGAGGGTTTTCTCCGTTGCTGCCAGAACGCCACCTGAACCTGTGACACAGCCTCTTTCTGCGTCCTCTGCTTCGGGACGAAGGGCCTGACCCATTTGGATGGTATCCAGCAGGGGCCTGAGGGCATGGACACGCAAGCGTATCCCCTCCCCCAGGTCACTAGGTCAAAGGGTCCCTCCGTCCGCCAGGTCTCCGGATCCTTGATAAGGACCGGCGGCCTGGCTTTAGGCTGCAGCTGCTGGTGACTGCCGAAGTGTCGGACCACTGGAGGGTTGGGGTTGTCGAAAGAGCAATTAAGGAAATTGAGAGTGTAAAGTGCTCTCGACAACCGGATGTGGGGGGTCTCCACCTTCACAGCAGCTTGCTGCCGAGCTAAGGTCTTCTTCAGGCTCTGGTGGGCCCTCTCCACCATGGCTTGGCCTGTCAGGGAATAGGGGATGCCTGTCTTATGCATTATTCGCCATTGTTGCAGGAAGCTCCGCAGTTCCTTGGACGTGTATGCTGGGCCATTGTCAGTTTTGATGGTCATAGGGATGCCCAAGACAGCGAATGCCAGAAGCAGGTGCTTCTGGACATCCGCAGCCTTCTCACCTGTGTGGGCAGAGGCATAGATAGCACCGGAGAAGGTATCCACTGAGACATGGACGTAACACAATCGACCGAAAGAAGGGATGTGTGTTACATTTATTTGCCACACCTCGCAGCTCACCAAGCCCCTGGGATTAGCCCCTAAGGCAATGGTGGGCATCTGGTCGCGCTGGCATTGGGGACATGTGGCTACGATCGCCTTGGCCTGGTCCTGGGTCAGATGGAATTGCCGGACCAGGCCAGGCACGTTCTGGTGGAACAGCTGGTGGCTGATCTTAGCCTGGCCGAACACATCTGGGAGCGGGCCCATCGCAACTGCAGCCGCGGCCAGGGAATCGGCACGACGGTTGCCCTCAGCAATGAACCCAGGCAGCTCTGTGTGCGATCTCACATGCATTACGAAAAACGGATGCTCGCGGTGGGAGACCAAATCGACGAGCCTAGTAAGTAATTCAAATAATTTTTGGTTAGAGACCTCCTGCAGAACTGCTAATTGAGCTCTGGACACTACACCGGCAACGTATGCAGAATCTGTTACCAAATTGAAAGGTCCTGGGAACCTCTGGAATGCCCTGACTACTGCGTCTAACTCAGCAATTTGTGGAGAACCCTCCACAACAGCAACATCTGTCTCCCACTGCTGAGTCTGAGGATCCTTCCAAGTCATCACTGACTTGTGGGATGCTCCAGACGCGTCTGTAAAAACTGTCACTGCATCCAGAGGCTCCTTACTTTGGACCTTCTTTAGTGATAATTTAAATTCCAAATTAAATAATTTGTGGCCCGGCCGATTTACTGCAATCTGCCCAGTGTAGCTATCCAACGCAAACGGAAGGTTCTCATTAGTTTGCAGCAGTTCAATGAACGTTTTCATTTTTAATTGGCCCAATACCAATTCAATTGGCATGTAAATGCATTCGAAATCGCATCCTGCCAACTTTCTGATCCTCGATCTTGCTTTGAGGATCAGTTCAGCTACCAGCTCCTGTGGCCTTTTCATTCTTTTGGACCGATGGTGGCTGAGGAAGACCCACTCTATGATTAAGAGCTTATCTCCCCAGCCTTGGTCCTTCACAGTCTCATCCCACTGATGGATTATGCCATGGAGGTGTGGCAACTTTCCCAGTATGATGAATTTGAATGGCAGGCCCGGATGGTAGCGGTGGGCCTGCCTGGCCAAAATAGCTTTTTGGATCTTCTCCAGAGCTACCTGAGCCTCTGGGGTGAGAGCCCTAGGGGAACTAAGCCCATCTCCCCCTTTCAACAAATTGAAAAGGGGGGCCAGGTCTTCGGTGGGAATGCCCAGCCAGGGTCTCACCCAATTTAAGAACCCACACAGTTGGTGAACATCCGCTAGGGTCTGGACTTTCGTCCTTATAGCCCATTTTTGCAGCACAATGATCCGCTTTGTAATTTCAAGGCCCAGGTACCTCCAAGGGGGCATCCGTTGAATCTTGTCCTGCTGGAGCTCGAACCCTGCAGCAACCAACGCCTTGGTTGTCAGGTCAAGCGCATGGGCAAGCAAACTGGCATTGGCTGCACACACAAGGATGTCGTCCATATAATGATGTAAAATAACGGCATCCCCGAGGGCTGTACGTACTGGGGACAGCAGAGAAGCGACGTACCACTGGCAAATCACAGGGGAGTTTTTCATTCCCTGTGGAAGGCATCTCCAGTGGTAGCACATGTCCGGGGACTCACGACTGATGGAAGGAACCATGAAGGCAAAATGCGGGGCATCATCTGGGTGTAAAGGAATTTGGAAGAAGCAGTCCTTTATGTCAATCACGGCCAAATTCCAATTTCGGGGGAGCATTGCAGGGGATGGCATCCCTGGTTGGAGAGACCCCATATCTACAATTCTCTCATTAATTTGGCGGAGGTCGGTCAGGAGCTGCCACTTGTCCTTATGGGGCTTTTTGATGACAAATATGGGAGAACTCCACAGAGACATGGTCTCCTTGATATTGCCCTTTAGTAGCTGCTCCTGAACGAGCTCGTGGAGCGCCTTTAATTTTTGTTTGTTAAGTGGCCACTGTTTGACCTGTACTGGTTCATCAGACAGCCAATCCAGCTTCCAGGTCCGGCGCTCTTCAGTGGCCACTGCCCGAAAAACCTGGGGAGCCTTTGGAAGGTCAATTTTGGCTCCCCACTGGGCTAGAAGGTCTCTCCCCCAGAGAGGCTCGGTGTAATCCAAAACAAATGGGCGCACCGAAGCCAATTGCCCGTCTGGCCCTGTAATTTGTACAAAGCCCCTTGATTGTTTAGCCACTTTGAACCCTCCTACACCTTGAATTGCGCCAGCTGCATTTTGCAAGTCCCAATGTGACGGCCACTCCCGAGAGGGAATGATCGTCACATCTGCCCCTGTGTCCAAAAGACCCCTGACGATTTTGTCGTCCCTGCCCAACGAGAGTTGACATGTCAGGCGAGGCTTCTTCCTCCCCACTACTTGCGCCCAGGCCACCGTTGGAGGTGAGGAGTCCCCCGATGTCTTCTTCCAATGGTTCTTGTCAGGAAATGGAATGGCCTGGGCGATGATCTGTCCCTTGGGGAGGAAGAGTGGGGGTCGGACCAGTACAGCCCTACCACGAAATGGTCCCAGTCCGTAGTGACCAACCCTGGGACGATGTAAAGGTCTCGCGGCGTGTGCTTAGTATCTCCGACGACAGTCCACCTGCAGCATCCTAAACTCCTCCATCGACCCAGATGTTGGAGGTCGACAGACATCAGCTGTAAATCACTATTGGGGAGGTGTATGCCCCTAGTGAGCTGCAGCCTGTATGGGGAAGCAGAGGACAAGGTGTTAAGCGCAGGTTGAGGCTGTAAACCACGGTTGTTAAATGTCACATCAGGTATAGATAAGAAATAAGACAAGTCCAGTAACGTGAATGACGGGTTTCCCTTTTCTCCTCCCTCCCTGCTAGATGTTACATCACCCGCCACATTTCTATCTTGGTGCAGGGAGGGGCTGCGCTCTGATTCTAGTTTTTTTGTTCTCGTTCTTTTTCCTCCCTCTTCCTCCTGTATTCCATGTAATCTTGCCTCATGGGACACTGAGGCATCCAGTGTCCCACCTTCCCACAAAGGTGGCAAGGGTGAGTCGCCACTGTTCTTCTGCCGGACCCTGGTGTCATTGGCCCGGCGGCGGCGGCAGCTTCGGCTTCCAGGTCTTCAGGCGTTAGGGACTCTGCGAAGGCTACGGATGCACTCTTAGGGTGCGCTTTTGGATCTTGTAGTGGAACCTCCCTGGCGCACACTTCTATCATTTGCTCAACCGTGGGCTGGGGGTTTCGAGGGGGAGATTGGATGGCCCGCCTACACGCGGTGTTAGCGTTGTAGTAGGCCATCTACCTTAACATCTCCTCCCTCTCCCCCAGAACCTGCGCCTCGACGAATCTGTATAACCTTTCCATGAACGCCAGGTAAGGTTCCTGCGCGCCCTGCCTGATCTCATCTTCTTCCACTTGGGAGGTGGTTGTAGCTAGCTTGTAAAAAGCGCGTTCTGCAGCCTTCCCTGTTTCAACCAGCTGTATAGTAAACAATGCCTTAGCCTGAGCTGCCCCACTTGCCCACTGCCCGGTGCCCACTAGATGCTCTTCCGAGATCACCAAGCCCTCGGTGTCGTGAGATGTGGAGGGATTCCCCCAAAGTATTGGGAGAACCTCCACAATCTCCCTCCTCCACTCTCCCACCCAGACCCTGAATTCCATCGGGGCCTAAAAGGCTGGAGAAGAGAGCCCTCAGGTCCGCGGGCATCAGATCTCCCTGTGCAAGAGCCGGCCGAAGGAGCCCCCGGAAATATTCAGATTCCCGGGAGTACTCCCTCTGGGCCTTGCACAGTTCCTTGATCCTGGCCTGGGTGATAGGCACCCATTGGGCCTGAGCACTCCCCTCCCTGCTGAGGTGGTATGTAACCAGGGCGGCTTCCAATAAAGGCACTTGCCCCGGCTTCCGGTCATCCACTCCCCCCCCCCCCTCCCCCCCCCCCCCCCCCCCCAGAACACGAAGCGTGGGAACCGGAATTGGAGGAGGTTGAGGCGGGGCTTGGTCTCTGGGACGGGCACCAGCAGGGGTGTGGTGACTCATTTTTCTCCACCTCCAAGGTGGAGTTAGGAGGCGGAGTGGAATAAGGAGGTGGGACATGGGAGGAGTCGGAGTCAAAGGAGGGAGGAACCATGGGCGGAGAAGGGGGTGGAACTGAAGGAGGAACCGAGGGTGGAGGTATGGGAAAAGACAGCAGGTCAGGGGAAAGGAAGGGGTTGGGTTTAGGGAGAAAGGAATTTGGGGTAGAAGAAGGGGCAAAGGCGGGAAAGACCATGCGGTCTCCACCATTTTGGGCTCCTTGGGAGCCATCTTCAGGAACTTCAGTAAACCTTACAACTTTGTAGTTTACAACCGGGGACTTGGGGATAGGAGGAACAGGGGGATCAGGAAGAGAGCTCCGAAGAGCTTGGCCAGGGCTCTTCGGAGGGGGAGGCCGAGCTGGTCTCGAGGGAGCAGTGGCAGGGTGGACCCCCTGCTTCTTACTGGCCTTGAGGATCCCTCGAGAGGGCTCCTGCCGCAGGGAAGAGGGAGAGGAATGGGGAGTAGGAACACATGAACCGGGAGAACTGGGGAGCAAACTAAAACGAGATGGGCTTTTCCTCAAATTCCCGGGTGGGCGCAGTGTGGTTAGCACTTTGCCCGCCCAATACGCCACAGTAGATAAATGAGTCTCCCCAGAATTGACTTCACTATCTAATTTTGCCACAATGGCTGCCCAAAACTGTGGCTCCTTTACAAGTTCCGGGATGACCTCAGGAAAATGAGAAAAAGTCCACTTAAACAATAACGTCAATTCTTTCTTGAGGGCAGCAAACCCTCCCCCAAGCAACAAACCTTTAATAATATAAAAAACTCCTTTCTGGGATTTGCTCAGACCTGCACCCATGATCCTGCTCCTAAAGCACCCTAGACAAGGCGACTTCAGGAGGAGCAAGCACCCACGATGGAACACTCCACCCGCCCGAGAAAAATGCAAACTAAAACAATGAAGCACACGCTGTCGGCCCCTGCTCCCTCCACTGTCCTCAAGTCTGAGGGTTCACTGAGGGGAAAGAAAGGAATTTAGGTGGTAGGACCTGGCCCCAAGTCTGGGAAAGCAGACCCCACAGGAAAGGGAAAACAAAAAACGATAGGGGTGAGGACTGTCCCCAGAAGAACACCCCGCGCCAAGAGGACCCCCCCTGACAGAGAGAAGGCAGAGCTTCCCCGCGCCCACTGGCACGAATTCCAAAAGACAGCAAAACACGCCGCAGAGAGAGACAATGCAGCTGTGTATACTGCTTTTAAAATTCCCGGGCAGCAGCAGCAGGGAGCTGGGACACGCTCTGCCAAGCCGGGGCAGACACAAAGGCTCCCCTGCCGTGGAATGCAGCCCCCCTGCAGAGCCGAGAGCCGCGCGACGTGGCAGGCATCGGGGCCCCCTGCGCCACGCGGCGAAAAGGCGCGCGAAAAGCGGTGAAGGGGGCGGGGGGGGGGGGTCCCGCCGTGGCGAAACGCACGGAAAAACCGCCCCGCACTGAAAAAACCCGCGGCAGCCGTTCTGCGCCGCACCGAGAGCTCGGAACTGGCCCCGGCACCGCCGAGCAGGGACACCGGGCGCGCGAAAAGCGGCAGAGGGCTTCGCCGCGTGACGCGGCAGGCGGCGCCTGCCGGGGCTTCCCGCGGAACGCAAAAAATGGCAGACCGCGGCCCCCAGCGCCACGAGCTCTCCCCCCGCCCCGCACCGAGAGAGTGTGAATTTCCCCCGGCCGCGAGCAGCACCCGGGAACCAGTCCCCAAGGGAAGAAGGATCGGGAGCGCTCCCCAGTGCAGGGAGGGCTCCCAGGGAAAATTAAAAAGGCAGGGGAGGGTAACCACAGAGTCCGGGGCTCACCCAACCCAGCAGCAGTGCAAACGAAAAGTTCAGGCAGATGGTTTCTTGTCTCGAAGCCCTCCTCAGGTGCGGGGAGTTACGGCTTCGAATCCCCTGGGAGCGCCACCCCTAGAATGGGGTCTGCTGCCACCGGAGATAGTCTGACGGCCAGAGGAATTTATAATCGGATCCACGGGTTCCGGGGACCTGGCGTTCAGTCGTCCAGCGGTCCAGAAATGGCTCCCACGTTGGACGTCAAACTGCAGCGACGTGTATTTAGCCTTCTAGAGCAGAGAAGGTCAAAGTCCGGCTAGCTGAGGTTAAGGCCGACACCTCGCTGCATAACCTGCCAGCACCCCTCGGCGTCGTAAGGCCTCGGGCTGTGCTGGTTGCGGACTGGATCGCTGCTAAACGACAAGAATGAAGGAGCTGGACACTTGCTGGGGGGGGGCTAAACTTGCCTTATTGAGAAGCCCACGATGTCCCAGCGAATGACCAAGAACAAAGGGTGCTTACGGGTTTTAAAGGGAAGGAGTGGACCCGGGAGGGGTTTACAGAAGACCAATGGGGGGAAAAGAGGGGATGAACTTAACACAGATGACATAGTGGAGAGCCCAATAGGTACCAGGTATGGGAGGGGTCCCGGGACCACAGCCAACCACAACCCCCAAAGAGGAGAAGCTTCTAGAATACTAGGTGGAGTGGGGGGTGATTGACTTGGCCCAGGGAGGAGAAAAAGCATACATATAAGGGAAAAAGGGAAGGAGGAATTATATAACCTAACAGATTGACAATATAACTGGCAGGGCTGTGGCGGGAAAACTGAGGAGGGCAGAACCATTTTACACAAAATGGGGGGGGGAACAGATACATAAAATGGGGGAGGAATTAAATGAACTTAATGAACACACTACAACAGCCCTGGTAGCTAGCTGTCCTGGAGGTCCAAGATGGCCAGTCCTGTTGTCCTCTTTCGGCATGGCTATTCCGGACGAGCGCCCCAGCTGAAATAAACAGGGCAAGGAGACTTCTTCTCCTTTTTAATGCCTTTATTATAAGTGATCAGCTCAGGATTGGGTAGCTCGGTGGGGCTGCAGTCTCCCGCCGTCTCTCCCAGGGCGACTCAGGGGATAAGGATATGCGCAGCTTTGTCCTCTAGGGGCAGAGCTGGGGGTCCGGTCCTCGTGGGACCCTTTAGGGCATCAAGACCCCTTGTTGTTATTTTTTGCTGGCTGTCTTAGCCGGCCCTCAGCACCTGAGACAACTCCCATGCTCAGGGCAAGAGGGACTCCGAAGGTGTTCCGCATCTCTGCAGGCCCAGCACTCCGCTCCTCTCATCCAGACATCACTCCAATCTCTCAACTCTTAGGTGGCTCGTTGTTTTTGGGGTTCTCCCAGCACGTTTGAAGTAGGGTGTCCACACAGCATGCTGGTCCTTGGAGTATTTTGCATATCCCTCCCCTCCAAAGTCTCTTCTCCTCACTGTTCAGGAGGTACCCCACCCTTCACTGTCTCCGAGAAAGGCCATTAACTCGCCCCAGCCAGGGCTTTTACTGATACAAAAACAACTATTAACAACAACGACCCGTAATTACCATAACACAACAAGCAGAACTTCGGCAGCAACAGTGATCTCAGCTGATTTTTGTAACCTTTTCTCACAAAAAAAATTAACAGAATTTTTGTTCATAACAGGAAATCCTCAGGGTAGCACTGAGGGGATTACATCAAGTGCCTAGGGCCACTTTGGGTAGGAGGGTGGGGAGGATGGCTCACATGGGCCAATGGGGCCTCCAGGAATAGGGGAATTCCAAAGGGGTGTTGCAGACAGGGATTGGCTCCAGGTTAAATTGGCAAAGAAGGTTGGGGAACAAAAGGGGCTGGGTTTGACAGGCAGGGAAACAGCTAGACCAAGGGGAAGGGAATGGCATGAGGAACAGCTTTGAGGGAGGGTAAAACCCAGGGGTAAACCAGCTCAGGGAGAACATGGGGTACAACAGAACAAACCACTTAACAAGGAATCAATAAAATAAATTTGAACTGCTACACATGGCTGCAGAGTTTTTAGTCTCCACTGGAGCTTCCTGCAGTGAACACAATTCATTCTGCTCTCCAGGAGGGGGAAAATGAGACAAAGAAGAAAAGCTAACTGCTTTATACAATAACATTTCTCTAACAGCCACCTTCTGCCCTCATCCTTGCTCTGCCCCCTTGCAATCAAATCAATCACTCTCAAAAACACAACAATGGCTTCAGGCCTTGACCATAAGGTCTGTGAGCTCAGCATATGATTCTGGAAACCAAACAGTGCTCCTTGAGGAACATCCCGAGTAAGCCAGCTAGCAGAGGCCTCCCAGCAGTGCAGATCTCTCAGTGCCAGGATGCTCCAAGCTGGCACCAGAGCTAAAGCCCTCCCACCCTGCAGGGCAGCTCCAGCCCTGATGCTGCAGCGGCTGTGGCCGGGCTCTTGCCGTACCTCAATGTCCTGGTGTCCCTGGGGGAGGATGGTGACTTGGCTGGGATTCATGATGAACTCCCTGGGCTCCACATAGAAATGGATTTCCTTCCTCCAGGCCGGGTCAGTGTCCCTGTGGATCTGATCCACGCTGTCCACAGCCGGCTGTGTGCCATCGTCCGACATGCGGAGCTGGAACGTCAGGGGCACCGGGGAACTGTTGGTGAGGCGGCAGTGCTGCGTGTAGGGAAAGCCTGGGCAAGGACACAAATTTCCATTCAGACACCCATCAGGGCATGATCCTGGGGGGAATATTCTGGCAGGATCAAAGGGATATTGGAGTTGAGCTCTTTATTATCTGAACTACAGCTCACCCAGAAGCTGCAGGAGGAATTAATTGTCACTTAGTTCCCTTTGACACTGATTCCAGACTGCAGCCTTGAAAATGCCCACTCCTAGCCCTGCTGAACACTGCAAGCTTCTCTCTTTGTGATGGGGAGCAGCTCCCTCACCTGTCCCAAACCAGCACCAGTTCTCTCTCAGCGATGAGTGTGCATCCAGACCCAGCATTTCGTTTGAGAATTCAAGCTGCAAAATTCCCTGGTCAGCCTGCCAACACTCCTACCACTTTCAAGATATATAAACAGTGAGTTGTCATTGAGAAGAAGCTACAGCCAATGAAAGTGAGGATGGAATCAGGAACTAGAACGTGATGCAAAGCACCCTAATGCAGCTTGTCTCTGCAGGACCCTTAAGGCATCTCTTGGTTTGGGCCAAACAGACTGAGCACGTGACAGCTCAGAGCCCACTCAACTGGGGGCACAGCCAAGCCTTGCTTTGAGATTAGCAATTAAGAACCAGGTCCCACCTCACCCAACAGACGGGGACATCACAGCCATGCTGCTCACTGGGATTGCTGCCTGCAAGGGTTTACCCCACTTTAGCTCTTAGATTTGCTTTCCATCCTGGAAAGCCAGAGATGCAGCCACTCATGGTGGGGATGTCCTGCAGAGCCCACAGATCAGCCACAGCCTGCTCTGCAGTGCACATCTGGCTGGGCTGGCCAGCTCTGTGGGGAGGAGACTTCTCCCCAGGCCCGCTCACCAAGAGCATCTGGGACACAGATGGGGAGAAAAAACAACTGCAGGTGCAGCCCAGAGCTTCTCTGTGCCCATCCAAGTGACCACTGCCAGCTCCAGCAGGGACTCCAGCAGGGAGGCAAGAGAGACATAAAAAGGACAAATCCAGATGTCAAAACCTCAACTGAGACTGAGGCCAGAACATGCAGACAACAGTCAACAGTAATCAAAGAAGCAAAGCTACAACAGCTGCCTTCAGCTGAAGAGACCTTAGGAATGAAATCACATTCAGCAGGATCAATCTCCTGCTTCAGAACCATATTTCCACCTTTTGCCTTTCTTGTTTCATTTCTTCAAAAGGCAACTTGACAAGTGCCTCTGTGGTGATTCAGGCTGGGGCAGAAGCAGCTCAGGAAAGGCAATGAGTTTCCTTCAGAAGTTCATGAACTTCATTGTTCTGGGTTTAGGCTTGGCAGCAAATGTTGCCCTTGGCAGTGAACTGTTGCTCCAGTCTGGGAAGGGGGATAGGGGTTCTGGGAGTTTTGGGGAGTTTTGGCCCTGAGCTGGGCTTTTCCCTTGGGGGTTTTTGGGAGTTGTGGCGTGATGCCGTGGGCGGCTGTGCAGTGGGAGCTGAGGCTGGGCAGGGAGCGGAGCTTCCCTTCCTCCCGCTCGGGGATCGCAGCTCGGCCGCTGCTGCTGCAGGAGGTTTGTGCTTGACCCGGGACTGCCCTGGCTGCAGCTCACCGCTGGCACTGACCCTGCCTGCCTGCCCCGCTGCTGCTGCTGCTGCTGGGCACTGCCCACATCCCCCTGCCCTTTGGGGCTTTGCAAAAGGAGCATTTCCCCCTTCCCTTCCCTTCCCTTCCCTTCCCTTCCCTTCCCTTCCCTTCCCTTCCCTTCCCTTCCCTTCCCTTCCCTTCCCGCACTGGCTGGGAGGGGATCCCTGCCCTGCCAGAGCCCACAGCTCCTCCTGCTGTGACCACAACTCCACCAAAGCGGAAAAACGAGACTTGGCCCCTGGCAAACGTCTGTTCTTGCCTTCTTGTTTGTGCTCTCCTGAGATAGTCTAGCAAAGAACTGTTATTCCTTTTCCCATAGTTTGGCCTGGGAGCCCTGTCATTTCAAAGGGATAATCATTTGGAGGGAAGGGGCTCATCTTTCCATTGCAGGAAGATTCCCACCTTCCTTGGCAGACATCTGTCTTTTAAAGCAGCACAGAGACACCAGAAAATACTGCCTTTCTATTCCTTGCTTCCATTGGATCTCACAATGGAAAAATGCCCCCTGAGGCAGCAGCAGCAGCCCTGCAGTTCACAGCCTGAAGAGGCTGCTGGGGCAGAGCAGGAGTGAGGGATGCTTTTCTGTTGGAAGGCACAGATCCCTGAGGGTGTGTCCCAGCCCAGGGAACACTCACCAAAGGAGATGTCCCCGAAGTCAAGCTCAGCGAGGTCGAAGTGTAAACTCGGTGCAGTGACGCTGCCCCTGGAGGCCGAGGACAGAGCAGACAATGGCTCAGTTAAAGGCATTGCAGTGTTCCGGCTGTTGTGGCTCGGGGGCACAAAACCTGGGCTCAGGCACCCTCAGCCAACAGCCCCTGATGGGCTCTGGGCACAGGACAGGCAGGAGAAGCCCCCAGGGTGCTGGGGGTCCCATGAAGGACCCTGAACACACACCCAGACATGGCTCCGTGCCTCAGTTTCCCCATCTGCAATGGCATGGACATCAAGGTGTCCCCACAAACTTCTGTAAGCAGCCCTTCCAGCCACAGCTTCCCTGCTTTGCTCCTTCTGAGCTGGAACTGCTGTTCCCATGGAGGAGCTTTCTCAGGAGAGTTTGACCCACACAATCATTACAGACACAGTTCTGAGACACGAATCCAGGGCATTCCCAAACATCCTCTGAAAAGAGCAGCAACAGTTCTACCCAGGGCACAGATGGATCCTAGAGGAAAGGACCAGCTTGTCAGCAGTGCACCAGCTGGCACAGCCAAGAGCAAGAGCTTCAACAACCAAACTTGGCTGTCCTGAATCCAGCAAAGCACCTCACCTGTCCTTGAACTCAGCAGACACACTCCAAAAGTCACCAACATACACTGAAATCAGCGCTTGAAGCTGCGCAACACTCACCAGTTGATTTCATGGTTGATGCCCATCAATGCCCACTCTGCCTTTTGGTTCAAAATCAAGGAGCAGTGACCCCTGGGCCTTGTGTTGTACTTACAGGACTGCCCCTGGCTCTGCTCTGCACATCTCAACAAGAGACACCTGCCCTTGCTCAAGGAGAAAGCTGCTTATGCAGAAACACCCCATGACCACTTTGGGGGAGGGACAGAGGAGAATCAATTCTTTGACGGTGAAAGGTTCCCTCTTGATTTCCAAAAGAAAAAAGCAGCACTTTTCCTCCAAAAACAGAGCCAGCATCATTGTTTCTCCACTATGGGCACACATGCTCACCACTTTTCTCTTGCTAAGGAATAACTTCCTTGTTCTTCTTTATCCATCTCCCTTATCTCATTGGTATAATCCAGTGCAGATTGCTTTCATTGCTTTACTGCCTTGAGCCAGTGCCTCCCAAGGGCAGCAGCCCAGCTCCAAAACTGCAGAGCAGCCAGCATCAGCTCTCCTGCTTCCACTGCATTATCCTGGCAGCACATGGCTCAGGCTGGCAGGGACAAGGCCTCACGCTGCTGTGGTGCTGAGCACTGAGCTCTGCCTCCCCTATGATCCGCCCTTCTCCCTTTGGCTGGGCCAGGATTGTCTCTTGCCATGGCAACAGCCCACGGGATGGTGCCCAAGTCCTTGGCACAGTTCCTGCTGCACAGTTCCTGACTCCACCATCAGCCCTTTGCTGGCTGTGCAAAGGAGGCACCAGAGCCCTCTATGCACAGGAGCTGGGGGCATAGCTTGTCCCCACAGCATGGCTGGCAGAGCTTAGCTGAGGCTGCTGCTGCCCATCTAGCAGGGATTATTCACATAAGTTTTTACAAACACTGCTGCTGTATTACAGCGACCTGATTAGGTCTTCATAGGTGAGAGAAGTGGACGAGAATCTTGGTTGATGATCAGAAGGCTGGATTTATTGATATATGATATATAATACATTATAACTATCCTAAAAAGAATATGGAGAGAAGTTGCAGAGGCTGCTAAGCTAAGAATAGAATAGAAAAGAATGAATAACAAAGTTCTGTGTCCAGCAGAAAGCAAGGACAAACTCTTCTGTGAGTGGTTAGCAAATCCAAACACTCACAGAAGCCCAATCACCGCTGCACCTGTTACATTCCACACCAGCCAATAACAATTGTTTACATTCTTCTTCTGGGGCCTCAGCTTCCCAGAAGATGAACAAATCCCAAAGAAAGGATTTCTATGAAAAAATGTCTGCAACACTGCTGCTGCAGAATCACCCAGGCTGGCCCATCTGCAAAGCCCTGGTGGCCTTGCTGGGTGTTCAGGTGGGACATCCCAGAGCAGCTGCTGCCCAAAGCTGATCCATCCCACTGCCTGCCATGGCCCAAGGCACAGGGAGATCCCTGCAGGGAGGAGTCATTCCAGCTCCCAGGCACCAGGCAGGGCAGCAGGCAGCCTCACACTAAAGCAATGCCAGCAGCAGAGCAGAGATTCACACCTCAGGAAACACCTTTTTTCTCTGCTCCAGCCCAAAAGGAGGTAGGTGGGGGATGTCCCAGAGACAGCCAAGATGTGCTGACCCAGCTCCCAGGGTCCTCACTTGATGGTCAGCATGGCAGGCACAGGAGATCCAGCCACACTGAACTGGAACTCCTCCTCAAAGCTCCCCAGCTCGGTGGCACTGAAGGAGACCTGCACACTCTGGCTCCCACCTGCTGCAATGATGCCCTCCTTGGGGAAAAACTTGAAGCACAAGCCCATGTTAGTAGCTGAAGGGAGACAGGTGAAGGGAGCATCAAGAGCTCCTTGGTTCATCAGTTTCACCTGCAGCAGCAAGAGAGCAAAATGGAAATACATGTGGAATCTTCCCTTCTTGTGAGTTATTGTCCAATGATGCAATGAGCACCCAGCAAAGGCAGAAGATGCTTTGTGCTGCTGAATGGCAGAAGTCCAAAGATACAACAGGACAAGTTCTGCCTTTGGGTTTTCATGCAGAGCAGTGGCAAGTCCACAGAACTGCAGTCACCCTGGGTTTATCCCATGGACACAGAGCAGTGCCCCTCTGCTCAGCAGCACCAAGCTCATGGAGAGCTGGCCCTGAGAGCAACGTGGGCTGATTGCAGCTGCGTAGGGATCTACGCAGAGATCCCAGCTGCGTAGGGATCCCCAGAGCTGCTGCTGCCCCACTGAGCACAGCTCCAACAGCACCATCTACTCATTCACCTTCTCCCATACCATGAAAACAATCCATTGAGAATGAGGCATCAACATCAAAATGTACAGACAGCACCATCTTTTGGTAAGAAAACTCAGGGTGTCTTTCTCTTCTCCAGCCAAGCTTTTAAAAGTGTCTGGCATGATGCAGTGCCTCATGAAGTTTTTGCAAGCTTGACACTACTGGGGGGAGGCAAATAGGTAGAAAAATCCTTTGCTTTATTCCCAGGAACACTTTTCTCTTTCTAGAGCCAGAGATGCAGCAAGGCTGAAGTGTGGTGAGGGACTGGTCAGCAAGGGAGAGAACTCCCAAGGCTTTCCTGTGACTGCAGGAATAAGCAGGGACACTTTGTTGGGAGCTGTTGGCAGCAGGCTGAAGCTCAAAGGCAGCCAGTTTGTTGCAGCTGCTTCTGCAGAGCCCAGTCCAAAGGTGCCTTGTGTCTGGCACTGCCACAAAAGCCTCTGAACATGCAGCTTTTGGAGCCAGTGCTGGTTTCATGGGCCAAGGGGTTGTTTTGCAGGAAGCCTCCCATCTGATCCCTAAGGAAGGCTGCCCAAAAGCAGGGAGTGGGCCTTCAGGAACAACAGACACACCTTTGTGACCCCCCAGATTTGAGCAGTCCATCAAATATTCCCTGCTCACAAATGCCCAGGCTGGCAGCAATTCCACAGCTGCACCAGGCTTGCTGCTGCCTCAGGAGCCATCAGGATCCATCCCAAGCCCTGCTGCTCACCTCACAGACATGGGGGGTGTTGACAAAAACGTTCCCGAGGCTCAGACTCTGAGAGCTGAGTTCAACCAAGGGTCCTTGGCCTTCCCCTCTGAGCTCCAGGGGCAGCCTGCTCTCACAGCCTGGGGAGAGATGTCCATTGCAGTACAATCATTCCCTCTGTGCCACTGCATTTTCCAGGCTGCCTCAGTGTTAGTCCCTGACTCTGAGCTGGATGCAACCAGCTCCTGATGCTGCAGGAGAAGATATGCACCCTTCTCTTCCCTCAGGAGAAATCCCTTGGGGCTGACTTCTAATTTCTAACCCATTCCTTGGGCTGCTTTCCCATTTGAGCCACCAGTTTGCTGAGTTTAAAACATCTCTGGTGCCTGTAGTGACAGGTCAAGGAGTAATGGGTAGAAATAGAAAGAAAGGAAATTTAGGTTAGATATTAGGGAAGAAATTTTTCCTGTGAGCGTGGTGAGGCACTGGAGCAGGTTCCCCAGGGAAGTTGTGGAGGTTCCAGCCCTTCAAGTGTTGCAAGCCAGGCTGGATAGGGCTTGGAGCTACCTGCTCTAGGGGGAGGTGTCCTTGCCCATGGCAGTGGCCTTGGCGCTAGATGATCTTTAACGTCCATTCCATCCTTAACATACTGTGATTATATGGTTTCCTTCCCATGCACCTAGAGGAGCTTTGAAATCCATTCAGTGCAGGCACAAAGCTCATACAGAGTTTGGCAATTCCCAAACTCCCTGGCCCAGGAGCACAGGGCTTTGTTGCCCAAGTGCTCCCCTTCTGAAACTCAGCACTGTGTTCTATTCCACAGACTGAGAGCTGCAAGGTGACAACTCCCACCCAGGGAGAGCAGCAGCTGCTGGCCAAGGCTGCTTCCTCTGGCTGAACAGCCTGGGCTCAGTGGGGCTCAGCCCCCTCTGCTCTGCAGCTGTCTGGGCACTGGGAGGTGATCCAGGCTCAGGGAGCCCATTTCTAACTCAGCTGCTCCCCCCTGATGATGGATCCATGGCAAATGGACCCATCCTGGATCCAAGGCCAACTGTGGATCTCTCTTTCCCTCTCACTCTTCTCCTGATTTCCTCTTCTCAAAATCCACACCTTCTCTGGGCAAACTGTTCTAGGAGGGTCTTTTTTCTGAATCTTTACCTAAACCTACTCTCTTTCCATTTGGATTCATTCTCCCTTGTCCTGTCCTTGCCTGCCCTCATAGAAAGTCCCCGTCCAGCTTTCTTGTAGGTTGCCCTCAGGTACTGGAAGGCCACAGCTCGGTCAAGTCTGAGTCTTTTTGCCAGGCTGAAGAAGCCGAGCTGTGTCAGCCTTTCCTTGCAGGAGAGGAGCTGCAGCCCTGGCACCATCTGGGTGTCCCTGCTGGGCCCCTACTGCAGCGTGTCCATGTCCTTGCTGTCCGTGCCGGGGAGCCCGGCAGAGCCGGAAGCAGCGCTGCAGGTGCAGGGTCAGCGGCGGGGAGGAGACACGGCCCTGGCAGCGGCTCCAGGAGCAGCGATTGGCGCTGGGCCGCCCGCACTGCAGAGAGCCGGGGCCCTCGTGCCTGCCCTTGTGCCCAGGGCGCCTTTCCCCGCCGCTCGCCTGCCCGCCCGCCCGCTCGGGGCAAATGCCCCCTGTGCCGCCCTCAGGGCCGGCCTTCGCCGCTTCCCCGGGGGCTCCCCGGCGCCAGCTGGAGGGGCCCAGGCGTCGGCCTCACCCTGCTCAGCCCAAGGACTAGAAAAGCAGATTCAAACACCCACCCAGAAAGTGCCCCAGGATTCCAATCTTTTCTCTACAGCACTGCTTTGCTATCAGAGTCTGCACGGGATTATAAAATCACCAGGAGAAAAGAGCATGAACAAGTTCTGCTTTGGCAGTACCTCAAGACTTTGAGGGAGAGGGTGTGGTGCTTACTCGCTCACAGGGATGCACAGAAAGTGTTGAAATGGTAAAAACAGTCCAAACCCCTTAGAACTGGGAAGAAAAACCTGAGGCACTGGCAGCTAGCACCTCAGAAACACTTGGCTTTTGCTCCTCTCTTGCACCTGAGAGCTTCCTGGACAGGGGCAATTCTTCCAATGGCCATGGCTACAAAGGGCAGCGAGCAGCTTCTCCTACCAGCCCTGAAATGCCAGTTGTCATTTGTGTGCACTGAGGATTCCGTTTCAGACTCTGAACTGGCACAGCTGCCCCTCGGGTGCTGCTCGCACGCAGGCGCAGCGGTGCTGCAGCAGCTGTCCCACACACAGGGAGGGCTCTGGAGCCTCCCCGGGGCCACCAAGGAGCGCAGGAGGGAATGTGCCCAGGATCTGGTGCAAAACCACGGGGTTGGGGGATCCTTTGGTCTCTTTGATGGGGGAGGGAGTGGGGCAGATGGAATCAAGATGAGACAGCCCCACACCAGGCAGCGTTTTCTCCTCTGACAGCTCCTCTGAGCTGAGCAAGCTGGTGAAGCCTGTGGAGCAAATGAGAGCCAGGAGTGAGGGAAAGGCTGGCTGGGAAGGAGTCAGATAAAGCCTGTGTGGGCATTTTGCTTTCCAAGGGGCTCCTGGGAGGCAAAGAAGACAAGAAGGATGTCCCATCCCATGACATTTCCTGGGATATGCTTTAGTGGTGGCCTTGGTAGTGTTAGTGGTCTCAGGTTATTGGGAGGACTCTATGATCTTAAAGGTCTTTTCCAATGGAAACAGTTCTGCAACTCTAAACCTCCATTCCTGCTTTTGAAGGATGCAGTCCCAAATAGACCCACATTTGTGTTTTTAAGGAATTTAGCATCTACCGTTCCTTGAAAGTAATAAAAATCAGGCTTTTAATGCTCTCAAAACACTTGAATTCCTTGATCTTAAGCTGTGTGTTTGAACTGAGGTGCTTTTATTCAGAAAGGTTTGACCATGGGATAAATGCAGGCAATTCAGCCACAATGGCACTTGCTTCATCTGCTTTTCTTCTTCCTTTCCCCATGGGTGGCTGATTTGGGACTATTTGTCTTGTACTTTGAGTTCTGGCTCAGACTTGCTCATGCATGTGCTGTAAAATCTTATCTACTCCTTTGTAGTGAAAAATGCTTGCAGATTGGTGGGAATTGCTAGAGACAAGGCTTACAAACCAGCCCCCAGTATGATTAGCCCAGTATCCCTGCTTAAATCCCTGCTTGTATTAAAAAGGAATGAGCTATTCTAACTCACTTGTCCCCTCCCCCACCCCATTTTTTTTTTGTAGCTCTTGGGACAGTCCTGTGTGTCGTTCCTAGTGTTTGTTATCAAATGTATGAAGGCATGGAGCTGCTGTAGCAGCAGCCTGAGTTCAGTGGGAACATGTCCAAAGCACTGGGTCCCACAGCAGAGGGCATGGTGAGAGACTTGCCTCTGCTGCCATGGCCATCCAGCCTGGGGAGAGCAGCTGCTGGGGCTTCCCCCATTCTGCCAACAGCAGTCTGCCTCCAGCATGTGGCCTGTATGGCCATGATCATGCCAGAGTGTGGAAAATGCATTGTTTGAATGTATTTTGATGGTGTCTGACATCACCTGACTGGAGCAGTTTGGTGGGCAGGACGCCCTGTGGGCAGGGCCATGGCAGGGATGGGTTGCTGGCACTGGCACTGGCAGTGTTATTTTCCCAGACAGGCTCCTGGTACAGCTGTGGAGGAGAGCACCAGCAGCTGTATCAGCCCAGTGAGCAGCAGCACATGGAGGAGACCCTCATCTGCAAAGAGCCCCTAACCCCTTTGCTCCCCCATGGCAGCGCAAGATGATTCCGCCGCAGGTGAAGAGCTGCTGCAGGCTGGAGACTCCTGCAGCCAGGCCTTGTTGCAATCTCCTTGCTGCAGCTGTGCCTGGAGGGTGTTGGCCTGCAGCAGCATTGCTGATGCCCGGGAATGCTGCTGGGCTCAGAGAGGCAGAGTGTGTACAAAAGCTGCATTCAAAGCCCTGATGGCGAGACCCGGGACCTGCTGGCAAGGGCAGCAGCTCTTCTTCATTCCATGCAGGTGAGAGCCCAGCCTTGGATCCTGTCGCTGGGGACAGGGAAACGCTCTGAGTATAGGTTTGAATTCTCAGGACAGTCCAAATGAGAATTGCTTTGTGTTGCAATGTTGGGTTTGGGTGTGTCTGCAGGAAAGAAAGTGGGAATAAACCCCTTGAACAACAAAGGAGAACTCTGCATGGCCAATTTACACCCTACAGATACACTGATCATATTGGCCCACTGAACACTGGGGGTATCTAATGCAGAGTACAAAGCTTCTTTGAATAGATAGGGGAGATGAGACTTGAAGAAATAATTTTGCAGATGGAGAAAAAAGGGATCAGCCCCAGGGGTCCCATAGATTGGACTTAGTTCTGCCAAATCAATCATGATTAGTTTTATCTGCTCTGTTGGGGAGTATTTCAGAATGACTGCCCCTTGCCATTTCCATTAGGAAAATTTGGAATTTTCAGGAACTGCCAGGATCAGAAATGTTTTGAGGCAGATCATGTTTCTGTTGGGTTTGGGTGTCTGTGCAATAAAGAAAGAGAAATAAACCCCAAGGAACAATGAAGCAAAGCAAAAGAGGAACATTTGAAAGGTCAATTTGTTTCCTACAGCTCTCAGCCAACTGATTTTGGGGTCATTTACTGGGGAGTGCAAAGCTGCTTTTACTTCCACTACTGGGTGTCAGAACCCAGGAAATTCCTCTGGCTGCCCTGGAGGACTTGAGCCCCTGCCCAGAGGGCTCAGAGACCTTGGCACAGAGCCCCTGTGCCTTTGATTTAGCTCTTGGAAAAAACGATTACCAACCTTATATGAAGAATCACAAGCCATGAAATTTTCAGTAGAATAATAGTTAGCTTGTCACGGGGTGAAAAATACATTTTTGAAGCCTTTAGAATGAGGGCTTGGGGTCCCAAGATGGAGGAATTTGGGTGGGCCTTGTCCTTTTTCCTTCTACCTAGCCTCAATCTTCAGCTGTGATGTTGGCACTTTTAGATTGGGTTAGAGTAGAAAACTGTCTAACATAGATGATAGGTATTGGAAAGTAATTGTAAACATTGTAAACATAGTTTTTAGTAAAAAAAGATAACACCGCCTCAGAGGCAGGCAGAGTGCCTCTGACATTCTTGCTGAGCGGACCTCGGCAGGTCAGGAGAAAGAAGTTTATAGATAGGATACAAGAAACAACCTGGAGACCAAGAAATGAAGAGCTCTGACTCCTTCTTCAACCTGGCTGGGAAAAGAGACTTTCTAACTTATCTTGGGGTCTTCTGACCAGCTAGAGTCCTGAGAGCCCAGTGCCATTGTTTGTGTCCCACCACTTTGTTTGATGTGAAGAGAGTTAAACAAAATACCACACCAACAAGCTGCAACCCAGAACTGAGTAGGTATTACAGAAATAAAGGCCCTGAAAAGTAGCTTTGGAAAGGGTCTCCTTCTTATGTTATAGGTAAAAGTTAAGTTAAATAAGGGTGCAGTTCAATTATATTGTATTTATTATGTTATATTAATTGTATTATGTTAAAAGGGGGGGGGGGCTTATTAGAATGTGTTAGGAGAAGGGCCCAGGGTTTGGTGGAACAGTGGTCTGGTGGGGCAAGGCAAGGTCGAAGATGGATTGGATGGAAGATGTGACCAATCATTTGAAGGTCTGCAGAAACGATTGGTCCAGAATGAACGGCGTTAAAGACCAATGAGAAGCCTGGAAATGGACAAGTCGTCATGCAGATCCAAAATTGACCAATCCTGGATTCAAAAGGAGCTATAAATGGGGGGAGTTCGGTTGGGTCAGGGTTCTTCTTTTTGGATACTTGTTTTTTTTGGGGAGAACCCAGTGCACTTGGGGTTAGCGCACTGTTTTGTTTTTGGCTCGCTGTGTGGGTGCCTTGGCTCATCCTGGGTACTCTGTTCCTTGTAGCTATTTTAGTAAACGAGAACTTCTTTCTCTGGAGAAAGTTTGGCCTCGTTCATATTCATAACACCTAGACAATGTGAAACGCTCAGGCCTGGCCCAGCTGGGCTTAGGGTTGGCTGCCCTTGGCAAGGGAATGGAAGGAGATGGAGTTGGGGTGGGGTTCTGAAGCCATGGAAACGAGAGAACCATGGTGAGCGTGTCACAAAGGGGCAGCCCCACGCTGGGCTGGTGCAGGTTGTGCTGGACACGGCCCCAGTGGCAGCAGACGCGTCTGGCTCTCCCTCTCTGTGCCGAGTGCCAGCAATTGGAGTCACCCGGCCTTGTTCAAAGGCTGGGACCGAGCTCCCGGCGCTCACTGCTCTGAGAGCGTTCCCAAAGTCAAACCCAGACACTTCTGCGAGGCAGAAGCACGGGTTCAAACATGGATTTTACTGGAAAAGGAAAGACAGCTGAAGGAAAAGGTGAGGATAGAAAGGAGCTGGAAGGCCAGAGCCAAATGGAAAAAAATCCCCCCAGGTTTCAGAGAAAACTGGTCCATGGTGGTCAGTGCTGACTCTGTCAGAGCAGGTGGCTGGCAGCTACAGATGATCCTACAAGGATGCTGTCAGGGTCTGTCCTAGTGGACAGATGACCTGATGGTTCGTAGGAATGATCTCAGAGTGCAAAAACCAACACGGTATAAGGGGGTTTGCAGTGATAATCAAAACAAAGGCAGTTTTATTGAAATAACTACAGCAAAAATGCGACAGAGGGATTAAGGGAAAGGAAAAGAGAGAGAAAGAGAGAGAGAGAGAGAGGGGGGGGGGGGATATAGCTACCAACGCAGAGACGAAGTCCTTTGGTGCAGTCCAGCCGAGGGTCCGCCTGCTACACTGGGGAGATCTCAAAGGCTCTAGCTAACTCAGAGGTTTTTATTACTGAAAATTGTGAGGGGGGGGGGGAACAGATACAATAGGGAACAGATATAACAGGTAGTGTATGTTCCCAGCAGTAAATGAGCTTGATAGATGTAACAGGTAGTCTGTGTTCTTAGCAGTAAATGAGAGCCATTGTTTTCTTGCTCCAGTGGTCACAATCTGCAGGCAAACATCTCGCTTTTGTCAGCTTGCCTCTCCCACACACCTCCCCCGGGCTGGGAGTTTCAGTCCCAGTCCTTGGAAGGAGCAGAGGGACCTGTTAGGAGTTTCATGTCTCAGTCCTTGATGGAAAAGCTTCTCACATTTCCGTCTGTCTGTCACGGTGGTTGTAAAAGAGATGAGGGTCTTCTGTGGGAGACCACCTGGAACTCAGGAGAAGTCCAACCAGGCCGAGAGGTGGGACAGCTTCCAAAGCTGCTATTGTTGCAAACGGGGCATGGTGCCCTCTTCTTAGCATACAGCAAACACAACACTGAGCTTTCAGGTCTCAGGGCCCGTGGCATGTGACTTTTCTCCTTCAGAGCCAGATATAGACGGGGGGTCTTCTCTTCAGTGGGCTCCCAAGGATGATCGTGAGGCAGATGAGGGAAAATTAGGACAGAATCTCACACGACCCCGTGACTCACAATTGTCTTGAAGGGATCTTCTTCAGCAGGGCTCTGGAGTGTCGCTGATCAGTCTTGCCATACGTCGGTAGCATATCCGGAAAAGTAGAGACAGTATGACAGAGAGAGAGAAAAGAGAAAAGGAGGAAAAGAAAGGATAGGAAAAAGAAAGGGGAAAAAGGAGACAATAAACAAACATAATTAATATTGATTATCATAACAATTTTCACAAATGGTTGATTAATTAAAACAATATTATTTTTATAACAATTTCAAAAAATGGTTAAAACAGATCACAAATAATCAAAAGCAAAAGCAATAAACAAATCATAATATAAGCATTAACTTTAAAATAATTTTCTAAAACAATTCACTAAAAATCAAAAATAATTTTCACAAAATCATAAAAGGGTACTCAGGATTACTCTAAAACACATATGCATGATTCAAAATTGCTTTGTGTCAAATGTCTTGGGGATTTCCACAGTGCAGGGGACATCAGCCAAATTGTGTGCATTAACTATACACGTCAATCTTGTCAGCTGTTTCACCACCTTCTAATTCATAACGACTAGGATTGCTGATAAAATAACATCAAACAGAATTAAAATCAAAAGGATAACAATGGGATGACACACACTGTTCAAGACACCTGTGGCAGAAGGAGACCACCCAAAAGAGTATCCCACCACTTGTGCTCAGCATCTTTCTTCACTCTTTCCATGACACGGTGCATCTATCTTACATTGTGATGAACAGTCACCAGGGTCTTCTGTTTGCTTTCCTTGATTTTCTCCAGGATTTCAACCAAGTTCTGATGGAGCAGCAGTTGTCTTACCAAAGTAAGATTCATCTCAATAGGAGTAGGCATCAGCTTGTGAATCAGTGTGTAGTTACATTGCAATAGTTAGTGAGAAGTGACTGGAGCTTCACAAGAAAAAAATCACATCCTGAAATCTTAGTAAAGTTACAAGCACAAAAATTTGAATGATTTTTAGTATCTACTATAACATTTTATATGAGCACAAAATCACAAATAATTCTACAACATGCACATCTATTGCCTATGTATATAAGAACTGTTTCAGAAGCCTCATTAGGACAAATCTCAAAATGACAGATATTTTGCTCTGTGTCTAAGCAAATGTCTTGAACTATGATTGCATTGCTTTCACAGATGAACTCTTGTTGTTCTCGGGCAATACAAGATTCCAAATTAACAGTTTGCTATTTCTCACCAATTTGACAGGCCCATTCTCTATGTTCGGAAAGATAGAGAATAGCTCCATCGTAATTCAGTTCTAATGCTATAACAGGGAAAGTCAAATGTACTGAGGCATTGCGTATGGTTAACACAAAAACTGTGGCTGTATTTAAAATGGGATCATAGGTCAAGTTCACCAGGTTCCACCAGGATTGGAATTCTCTTTCAAAGTCAGTGGCACTGTCCCAAATTTTTTTCCAAATTTCAGTGGGAAAAGTGCCTTCTTCACCTTCTCTTATAATTGAGGCAGCAACTGACTGCATCCATAATTGTGCCTGCATACAGCTGAGAGCCAAAGTAGTATTGTTTTGTGTAGCACAAAGTGCATCAATTATCAATTTGTGATCATTTACATTTACCTTCTCCCAGTTTGGTACTATGTTTGATAGCAGCCACTGGTGTGTTCGCAAAAGCCAATAAGAATGACTGCAGTAGTTGCTGTAATTTGGTCAAATCTCTAATTGTGACAGCCAATTTATTCAAGTTCAATTAATTTATATGTCATGTGTAATATCATCACCTGGCGTTACCATAAGGGGAAGGGAAAACATTATTTCTATTGTCCATCACTAGTGTTATCATGGTTTATCAGGTCTTCATGTCCCTCGGAGTTCTTCTGAAAAAGTAAACACAACAGACTCTGCCACGAAGAGGCAGAAAAGGTTAGAACAATGGAATATTCAGAGAGGTTTTGAACAGCAGTGGTACTTCCCCTGCGGCAGCAGGGGGTCCACCAAAAGCAGGTTGTCCAGGGTAAGGTCCTGGGCTCTTGAAATCATCTGGTCTCTGTAGTGAAGGAATTATGCTTGGAGCTGTTGGGCAAAAAGCAGTGATTTTGGAACACTCATTTACCTCCCATCTATAGTAAAAGGTATGAGAAGTCCATTTAATCTTTTCACCTTCTGCCCTATCCTGCACACTTTTGACAGTAAAGTGAGAAACATTACCAGATTGAATTTCCTGTGGGTTTAGGAAAATCCCAAACCATCCCTGCATTGCTTTAACAGTATTATCTCCTGTAGTTCTTTTAAAAGCATCAGCCTGGAGCAACCCAAATATAAACATAGCATAGGACTTGGTGTTAATACAGACAAGAAAGCAATTCTGTCCCTCACTTTGGAAAATGCTCCAAACAGTTAACAGTTCCCCAACCTGGGCATTGTCCTGTTCCTCTCTGTTAGCAGAAGTGGGGGAGAGAGGAGGGGTTGCTTTAGTCACAGAGGCAGGTTTATTTTGGCTGCTACCCAAGCTCCCAGTTTCTTGGATTGCCCAGTTCTCCTCCACCTCCCTGGGAGCCAAGCCAACCACAAACACCCCTTCCCAGGAAGTGTACCTTTTCTCAGCATCTTTGAAACCACAGGAATAAAAACCAATAGGCTTTGTCAGACCCTCGGGACCTTGCTGCCAAATGTTTACTGAAAGTTGCGAGGAGGCAAATCCCCACTCCACCTGAAAGGGGTCTTTAGGATTGATAGGGTCCAGTGCCTGATGAGCTGTCACTTCAAGAATCAGCAATTGCAATGTTTCCTTCTGAGAAGAAGTCCAATCCCATTTTATTCTTTTCCTCAGCAAGTCATAAAGGGGAACAAAAGGGTCATTCTGGTTACTAAGAAGTTTATCTGGTCTTTCTGTAGGAGACATAGCTACTATGGTTTTCTGAAGGAGAATTGCTGTAGGTTTAAGTGTTCCTGGAAGCCCTTGAGTTAAAGAGGTCATAATTTCAGGCTTTACAGGTGATTTCATTGGTGATTCAAAACCAGGAATTAATTTATTTTCATGAATCAATTGGCAGCTGGCTTTGTGAATGTTTTCCAGGAGTTGGTCGGGCGTACCGACCAAAGGGTCTCTTTTACCCAAGGGGTTAAGCCCCTCAGCCCAATGAGCAGTGTGCTGAGTTAGGCACCATGGGATGCGTCTGTCCGCTGTTGTTAAGAACACTCCATGTCCCCAGCACCCACCGGCTTCTTGTTCTGACAAGAGAATCTGATCTCCCCCAGTGAGAGACACTTGACAAATGTGTTCTGTTTCAGATTTTTGGGGGAGAAGCCCATACTGCTTTGCAAGTTTTGTAAATTCAGTAGCAGTGTATGGGATTTCTTTAGTGGTTTTGTGCGGGTTAAGATCCTCATTATGGATATAGTTGCATTCTGTTTTACTTAGAGGTTTTATGTTGTTACAGCAGTGTTTCCCGCAGTTTTCCATCAGGGCTAATTCTTTTTAAGGGCAATTTTGATTAATGCAAGGACTTTCTTTCTCCTCTGTTTCTTTTGAGGAATCAGCGTTCTGTGAATTTTTAACATGTTCCTCTCTCAGGGCAGCCCGTAACAAGTTATTTACATTTCTTTCTTCATCCAATTGTTTTTGCAAAACTTCAACTAGGTTTTGGAGGGAGTCTATGATAGCATTTTCCTCACTTTTTCGCTTAAAGCGAGTTTCTATGGCTGCTGTTAGGCAGGCGCCCAAGACTGAGCAGAGGATGGTTTTATTTGTGCCCAGTTTGAATTTTGATTCATGTTGCATAGAAGATATTCTATCAATAACATTTTCTAAGTTAAACCAATTGCAGCTTGCCCATTCTTCTCCCCCCGGAGAAGGTGTGGCATTGTATTTAGCAAGCAGAGCATAAAATTCAGCTTTACCTTTTGCACTGAAGTTTTTAGTCATTTTGTGAGGGGACCAAAGCTACACCAGGGAGTTAACTTAAGTTACACAAATCACACAGCCTTTTCACTGTCCCCTTGCTTCCCTGGGTAGTTGAAGAGACAGAATCAGTCTGGGAGGCTCTGTGAGGTTGCTTCAAATTTGTCTCTTCCTTCCCAGACAGTACAGATACACACTCACATGAACACACACACACACAAATGTTTTGCTTTGTGAGGGGACCAAAACCTAGAACAGGGAAAAAGCCACTCAGCCTTCGCTGGGCCGCCCCTCACTCCCCTGTGTAGGTGAAGGGACAATATCTGTCTAAAAGGCACAGCTTAATTTCTTCAGGTCTGTCCCTTCCTTTTTAGACAGTCCAGGCACACAAATACAGCAGTAACAACAGTAACAGGTTCAAATTCAGCTCAAATACAACAGTAACAGGTTCAGATTCAACTCAAATACAACAACAACAGTATCAATATCAATATCAATATCAGTAACAGCATCAATATCAGGATCAGGAGAAGTATCAGTGTCGGTGTCAGTGCTGGTATCAGAGTCAGCAACAGTAGTGACAGTAACAGTTACCCCTGTTTTGCACTGAGAGATCTTTTGTGCCAATTCCGGAGACAGAGCACTCAATTTAGCATGGGATTTGCCTGCAAATCCCTCTGTCTACTGGAATCCTGTCCGTGATGCCAATTATGTGAAGGTCCGCCCGAAATGAATGGGTGACGAATGATTTTTGGGTGCAAAAATAACCAACAAAGGCACAGGGGTTTTGCAGTAACAAATCAACAAGGTGCAATTTTATTGATTATAACCACAGCTAAATATGCGTTTGGTTAAGGGATCCGGGAAAGAGAAGGGTAAGAGAAGGAAAAAAGGGAGGAAAGAAGGTCAGGGAATGGGGTATAGCTACCAAAACGTGATGTCTTCGGGGTCCCGCCGCTGAAACTCGCTGGTACACGTCTTGGGGAGTACTCAAAGGACAGTTGGACCGAACCCCAATATATATACTGTTCTTGGTTGGGGGAAGGGTGGCTGAAATTAAGTTTCTATGGAGGGGAGAAGTCCATTGTTTTCATGGCCGAATGCTCACCCCAGTCTCTGGAAGGAGGTTGCCATGGGGATGCCATGGGGGTGCCATGGGGGTGCCAATAGGGTGCCAGAGGGGTTCTTGGTTCCTTGCCAAGGGGATTCGCATCTCTGTTGGTCCATCATGGTGGTTGAAGACAGGCAAGAGGGGTCTTCTCATGGAGCGGGGGGGGGCCACCCCAGAGCTCAGTCCAGCC
Organism: Melozone crissalis; assembly: GCF_028551555.1. Classification (NCBI taxonomy): domain Eukaryota; kingdom Metazoa; phylum Chordata; class Aves; order Passeriformes; family Passerellidae; genus Melozone; species Melozone crissalis. The sequence continues at coordinate 16,675,752 of NW_026535824.1, forward strand.
AGCTCAGGAGTTTGGAAGAAAGTCCAGTTCAATTGTCCAGAAAAGGGCAGCATTCCCCCTTCGAGTACAGCATGGCGTGTTCTGCAAGCATCACTTGTGAGCACACTAGATAAGCAGGAGACTTTCTTTCCCAACTGGCTCAACAGTTTTACCCTTTGGTAGTCTTTTCATGACAATTGTGAGGCAAAAAATGAAGGATTTTCGGATGGACTTCTACAGATGCCCTGAGGCATCACAGCATTCTATCATTAGTTTACTCTGCTTTCTCATTTTTGACAGTAGCCAAATCACTCGTACTGTCAGCCAGGACAGGACTGTGGCCGTAACTGACCACAGGTTGGACATGGTCGTGAGATGCAAATTCTGTTGTTTTCTTTGCCATCAATGTTGGGTCTGACTACAGATAAATTTCCCATTCTTCCTCTGCTTGCTGATAGGGTCTGAGCCTGAGGGTGGGATTACGGTGCTACAGATACGCCAATAAAGCCTACCTGCTTGCTGAGAGGTCTTTGTGGTTTGCAGAAATAACATCACAACTGTGAGGGTTTTTCCTGTGGATTCACAGGCCACCCTCAATAAGGAATCTTTTTTCCCCTTTTATCATCGGAGCCTTCCACCTTTCCCTTCAAACTTGCTAACTCAATACTGCTAAGAGGAATTAAATGCAGGCTAGTTCCATGAGAAATAAAACAAAAACAATTTTCCCAATAATTAATAATTATTCCCCTTGAGTACCACACCCATTAGATGTGTTGATGATAATGGTGGGCATTCACCTAACTCGCTTCTTCCCTTGTGAGCATGGCTCAGCCTCACACAGAGGTGACGGGGGAGCTGGGCCAATCTCTGCTGGGAGGAAGGGTCTTGTGGCAGCCCAGAGAGGCTGTGCACGTTGCCAGGGAACAGCTGTGCCCTGCATGTGCCCCTGCAATGAGCTGTGCTGCTGCCAGTGCCCCTGGAGCTGTAGGGCTGCTGAGCTGTGGGGCAGGCAGAGGAGGAGGAGGGTGCATGTGCTGAGCCATTCCTGGAGAGCACAGGGCTTTGGGCTTCCTGCTGTCCCAGGGCAGCCCAGAGGCCAGGCTGTGCCTGTGCTAGCTGGGAAGTGGCTCAGGGTTTTGCCCTGGCCTGCCTCAGTGTCCGCCAGCAGGAGCATGTTTCCCTGTGCAGCTGTTTAGAAGTTTGCAGGAAGTATGTCCCATGAAATATGGAGCTTCAGATGCTTTAGGTTTGCATTGTGGCCTGTGTTGTATTTTGTGTCTCCACTTTGCAGGCCTGACTGGCTGCCCTCTTGCCAAGAGGTTTTTCCTGGAAAGTCCCTCCAAGCCATTGCCTCCCATCCAGGAGAGCTCTCCTCCTACCAAGCCAAGCCCAACATGCAGAGGAGAGCAGGAGAATGGGAAAAATGGCACTGGCTGGGATGAGGAGAGGAGAAAAAAACAGGAGCTGAGTTCAGAGGGAAAAGGATGGAAGGTAAGGAGACCAAGCAAAGTCCTGTGTGGCAAATGTTCAGTTTCTGTGCTGTTGGCAGAGCTCGGAGAACTTTTCCCTGAAAAGAACTGACCCTTTCAGTGAAGTTTGAACAGGTCCTGGTTTGTCTCTTTAGCTGGGCCAGAAATGATGGGATACTAAGGATGAGTGTGCACGTGCCCCTGCTGCCTCCAGCCCCATTCCTGGCCATGGCATGGGGGGCCCTGGAGCAACTTGGGCAGGCAGAGAGCTTGCAGAGAGCAGCAGGGCAGGGAGCTCTGCTGAACTTGCTCAGTGCCAGGGAGCCTGAGCTGATGGATGTGTGGGAGCTGGAGAGCAGCCAGCATGCTGAGAGCTCAGCAGCACCTGGGCTCAAAGGCTGCTGGGGAAGTGTAGGAGAGAAGGGCAGCAGCAGAAAAAATGAGGGGCTTGAGAAAAGCAGGTTTTGACATCCTGCAGAATGGCTTTGTGGGGACATGGCTGGAGATCAGCTCTGGCTGTGAGACGCCTTAGGGGCAGGGAGAGAACAGTGATCTAAAGCCACTGCCATGCCATCCAAAAGGGCAGTGGAGGCAGTGGCCCACCAGAACATCTTGACGTCAAACGTGTGAATGCCAGCTGGGAATGCAGCCACACTTGCAGAGGAGTGAGCACGAGGGCAGAGGTGGCAAATGTGGGACATGGTTTCTCCCTCACCACATCGTGTTCCCTTCCCCATCCTGGGCCAAGCTGGATGACCAGTTTGACTTTTCCTGCCAGATCCCAGTTAAATGCATGGCTAAATGTCCTGAGGCATGAATGGAGGCAAGGCTGGATTCTTGATCTGATCACTGTGTTCTACTCTTTCCAGACTTCCTTGCTGTATTCCAGTGGTGGGGATATGAAGAAGGGGTTGCTGGGACCACCTTTGATCCCCCCCATAGGCAGGGCAGTGAGTCCCCCTGTGGGCACTGCTGCAGGGTCCCTGCCAAGCTCTCCCCAGCTGGAATTCCAGGAGTCCCAGGAGATGAGGTAAGCCAAGGTGTCTGCTGCTGCAGTGTGCTGTTCAGCTCTCTCTTCGCATCTTGTGGGGTTATTTTGCCCAGTCAGGTGTCCCATGTATTTTGGCAAACCTCTGTGTATTCTCCATTTTGGCCATCTATGATGATCCAGCGCAATGTCAAAGGCAACACCAATGTCCCAAGAGCAAAGGTGGTGGTGGGGAAGAGGAGGCAGGGCTTTAAAGCACCTCAAGATGGGTCCTCTGCTGGACTTTGGCTATTGAATTCCTCTGTAATTGTTGTGGTGACATTTGGGAACTCTACTGCATGGGATGGGTCCTGCAGGTCTTTGAATGCTGATATCCTTGACTGTCAAATTTGGCAACCATGAGAATATGCTTGGGCAAATTTTGGCTACTCGAGAGGTGTCTGCAAATTCAAGTGCTGCTTCTGTAAACATCAGGTGTAACTTCACTGTTCCTGGGGCTTCACAGTGACATGAGATGCCAGATAAATGTTGCAGTATAGATGTAAAATCTGATGTATAATCCGATTGATGTTTAATGTTTTGATCTGGGCTTAAGATCAAAGAGGGAAAGGTGCTATAGAAGAGGCACAGGACTGTACCTGATGGAAAAATATTGGCTTGGATATGCAAGAGAAAATGTAGCTATTACCCTTATGCAAGAGCTAACAATAAAGAGGGAGTCACAGAAGTATCATGCCAATTGTGAATCTTCAGTGGCTTTTAAGGTGTGATCTGCACATCCTTCCCTAGCATCTGAGTTGGAAACCAGGCTTTGTTTTCTTGAAAGAGCCTGCAGGTGTAATATCATTCTCAGGAGACAGCAGTGCTCTGACCACATGTGGCACGAGGATGTCACCAGGGTAAGGCACAAGCAGGCAAAGTCAAGCTTTGGCAGCTGTACAAAAGTAGCTGCCCTCCATTTAGAGTCATGATTCAGCTCAGCAGCTCTTGCTGCTTCAGAAAGGCTGTAGGAGCCACTTGGCTCCAAAAGGAGAGGCAGCAGAACTGGGGAATTCTGATGCAGGTTGAAGAATTATTGCTGTGTTTTAGCTGGAGCTTGGCCACCTCTGTGTGACTCCAGCAATGGCAAACTTAAGGACAATGAATCAGCTTTGCATCTTGTTGGGTTTGTGTGTTTAATTTCCCCCTTCATCACAGTGACCATGTTCAGAAGTTTTGCTTCCTTTCCCTCCCTTTTCTTTCTACCTCCTCACATGTTCTTTTGTCCTCCATTTTCTCCAGGCCAAGACCCAGCTGCAGAAGCAAAGAGAATTCTGAACCTGCAGGTAGGTACAGGGCATGTCTGTCCTAAAATGACCATTGCATTCTTGACTCAGAGGTGACATTTGGAAAGCTTGGTTAAAACCAATTCTTCTCAAAATTTCCTTAAATTCATTTCAATTCATTGGTGGGCTCAGTGGACTCTCCCAGAGGCCAGTCACTGGGAGCGTTCTCTGGTGGCCCAGTGAAAATTCCTCCAGTGTGAAGTTTTGAGTGGTACCTGGGGGCCATAGGGATGCAGCGCTGGAAGAGGATACCTTCCTCTCCATGCTGCTCATTCTTTTTATCTCCCAGCAGCCTTTTTAGTGTCCCAATTAGCAGGGGAAAGAAGGCATTTAGCATGAAATGAGAGAAGTTCCCCCTCCTTCCTCCTGCTTTTGAAGCAGAAAACCTTTCCTTGGGGCACTTTCTGAGCGGAACCCTTTGAGATGTGAAGGGGATTCATGGACATTGCCTGGTTTTGTATTGGCAGAAATAGGGAAACTTGCTATGATAGAAAGTTCTTTTGAATTTGCCAGTGAAGGAGAAAGAGCCTTCCAAATGGATACATCCTATGCAGGGTGTGAGTTTGTCATCCTGTGGCAGAACAAGCCCAAAGCCACCTATGGCAGGTTCACAATGACAAATCTCTTCCCAGCTCTCTCTGCCTGTGTCAGTGTTGCAGGCTGAGGCTGGGGCAGGAGATGCCTTCTGCCTTGTCCCTGTCCCTGCCTTGCCTGATCCCTGACAAGTGGAATTGTGCCAGACAAAATGCAGTCTCTGGTGCATCTGGGTCAGGCAATGCTTTCAAGTTGAAAGCCTCAATGACACTGTTGTTGTTCCTTTGCCATCTCTGGGTGTGTAATGATAGGAGAGATGAGACTTGGAGAAATAATTCTGCTGATGCAGAACAAGGGATCAGATCCCCTGGTCCCTTTGGGGGTCGGGGTTAGTTCTGCCAAATCCTGGCTACGGCCCCCCTTTGGAATGACTCCTTCATTGCTGATATGAAGCTGAAATGCTTAATGCACTAGAAAATAGTATTGCTCAGTAAGTAAGGTGGCATTTTTGCTGGATCAATTCTGGACTAGAAATGACCTATCTCATTAAACATTACCTGTCTCACTTTTATTACTGACCACTGCATTCTACAGGGTGAAGGAATCCGGGTTTAAGACACTCATCCTGCTTGGCTGCCATATGATTTTATTCTCTGTGCAGCCATGTAAAGAACTAGTTCTCTTAATTCTAACTGCTTTGTTGGAGAGTATTTCAAAATTACCTATCCTCTGCTATTTCCATTAGGAATATTTTGAATTGACAGTATTAGCCAAGATCAGAAATGTTTTGAGGCAGGTCATGTTTATGTTGTGTTTGGGTGTCTCTGCTGAAAAGACAGCAGGGAATAAACCCCTGGAACAAGTAAGTAGAGCAAAAGTGGAACTTTGGGATGAGCACTTTGTTCCCTACCAATACAGGCTCACAGAATACTGGGCGCATCTAATGCAGAAAGCAAAGCTTCTTTTTTATCTGAAACGTGGTGCTATTGTTTGTGTCCCAGCACTTCTTTTGTTGTAAAGAGTAATATAAAAATCCCAAAAATGCAATACCCCACCTGGAATTGAGTGGGACCTACAGAAACAAAGGCCTTGAAAATTACTTTTGAAAACAATGACTTCCTTGCCAGTGTCAGATTCTAGAGAGCACTGTGAATTCCCAACTGTTTGGAAGGAAAGGGATCCTGTAGTAGTGGGCAGGCGACAGGCATCACATGAACTAGTAGAGCCCTTCTCTTTTGGCTTGCCAGCTCCATATTGTTCAGAGAAATTGAACTGATGCTTGTTTCATGAAAAATAAAAAACCAAGCAATCTTCTCAGTAACTAAAATACGCTTTGAATTCCTCACCCATTAGATGGGTTGATTGTAAAGGCATGAGTTCAATTAACTCACTTCTTCTCTTGTACCTGAATGTCAGCTGCTTCTGAGCCTACAGCAAAAACCCAGAGGAAGAAGGGAAAGAGCTCTGGGTTCAAGACAGGAGCTGGGATGCCTCTATTGCCAAGGAAATGGGCTGAGCTGTTGGGCTTGGAGCCTCCTGTGCCAGAGCCCGGCCTTGGGAATGGAAATCGGGGCTCGCGGGAGGCTCAGGGGCCTTGGCCCAGGAGCCCCGGCAGAGCCGTGGAGCAGCGCCGACCCCAGGGACACTGCAGGGAGGACAAGGACAGAGGGCAGGGGGAGCTGGGCTGTTGGCTGGCAGGAGGAAGGGTCTTGTGGCAGCCCAGAGAGGCTGTGCACATTGCCAGGGAACAGCTGTGCCCTGCATGTGCCCCTGCAATGAGCTGTGCTGCTGCCAGTGCCCCTGGAGCTGTAGGGCTGCTGAGCTGTGGGGCAGGCAGAGGAGGAGGAGGGTGCATGTGCAGCTGAGCCATTCCTGGAGAGCACAGGGCTCTGGGCTCCCTGCTGTCCCAGGGCAGCCCAGAGGCCAGGCTGTGCCTGTGCTAGCTCTGGGGAGGTGGCTCAGGGATGTGCCCTGGCCTGCCTCAAGTGTCTGCCAGCAGGAGCATGTTTCCCTGTGCAGCTGTTTAGAAGTTTTCAGGAAATGTGTCCCAGGAATTATGGAGCTTCAGATGCTTTAGATTGCATCTCCGCTTCTGTTACATTTTGTGTGTCCCTTTTGCTGGCCTGACTGACAGCAGTGGTCCCAAGGAGGTTACTTGGGATCTGTAGTTTCCCTGCCAACATCCCAAATGCATTTACCTTCCAAGGCCCTCCTTTCACAGAGCCGCTATCTAAGTCTCCTTTTTTATTATTATGCTGACCATTCTGCAGGGGCAAAAAATCCTGATTTAAGACATTGCTTTTTTTCTACTGCATTGCCACTTAATTTATCCTCTGTGAAGTTGTTGTATAGAATTGCAACTAGAAAATCAGCCTTTAGTCATCCTGGCCTGAAAGTGGCCCAATCTCATACAGTTTAGAATGAAAATCCTTGGGGAAAATGAAATATCTAGTGTCAAGAACACAGTTCACACTTGGCTAACACTCCTGCACTCCTGCAATGCTTGGATTTTCTTTGAATGTCCTATGAAATATTCCAACAAAGAGAAGACAATGATGATCTAAATGCATCCAGGTATTAGAACCTGGGGCTTCTTTCAGGAACCGGAAAGATGATGTTTACTGCAATCAGCATGAATAAGGGCAGATAAGAATCTATGTCAAGGGCAATCTCCTCCTCTGCCCTTCTCTATCACACAGAGAGGCTTTCCAGCATGCAGGGGCTGGGGCCTTCATCATGCAGCAGGTTTCAGTCTGCTGGCCAACAGAGTCATGTCATGTCTGCTGCCAGTAGTCCATCCCCTGAGAGAGGGTCTAGGCACTGTACCTTGCTGCTCTCAGTCCCAGTCTCTGTGTCTTGAGAGCTCTGCACTCCGGAACCTGTCTTGGCTGTTGCCTAGCATTGTGTTTTTGGGGGCTTGAAGTCTGTCAGAGGTTTACAGGAACCTTTGCTTCCATTCCCAGGCCTCCCACTGAGCCAGGCCAAGGAGACAGATCATTCCACCAGTCCTGGTCTTACAAGGGACAAAGAGCTGAGGGACGCCTTTGGAAAGGTAAGGGATAAGAACACGGATGAGCAGACTTCCTTTCCAGTGGCTGTTTAGTGCTTGGCCCAAAATGTCACTGAAAATCATCATCTTCCACTCTAGGGGAATGGGGATTCACTTGGGAATATATTGGACAGCTACAGAACCACTGCTTGGCTATTTCCAGTGGTGCCAAGGTCTCTGGTTTGGAGATGGTGCTAGTCATGCCTGAAGCATTTTTTATGTGCAAAGGCTGTTTTAGAGAAGTTCTGAATGACAGAGCAAGCTACACATCAGTGAACGTGGGCAAAGTGCATCCTTGGAAGCAGAGAAGCTAAGATTCTAATGTTGGGTGCAAGCAAGGCTGCAAAATCAAATGGTAGAGGTTGATTTTTCCTGGTTACCTTTGTGTCTGTATCTCACAGCCTCTCATTCTCAAGTTTTCTGCTCATGAACATCAATGCTTCTGTAACTTGTTTTCACATGACTCCTCCTTTTGGTCTCCTGGTCTCAGAGACCAAGTCCTTCAGAGTCCTTCAGAGCTGAGTCCTTCAGAAGCCAGGAAGTGAGAAACAGCTGCAATTCCTGGCCATGAGTGTTAAGCAACAGCTCATTAGCCCTCCTTGCGGGGTATTGCACATGGTTTTTATTCTCCTGCCATGGTCTGTAGGAACTGAACTGCCTGCTCCCTGGCCATGTCAGCTCTTCCTCTGCCTTGGAGCACTCCTATGACTTTCATGCTTCAAGCAGGGCTTCCTGACATTGGTTGCAGTTGCAGCAGTGTAAGGTTGTGGCTCTGAAGTGTTCCGCCTCACTGTGTGTAATTGCCAAGGTGAGGACAGGAGACATTCCTCTGAAACTATTGGAATGTGGATGGAGCTGCATTGAAGCCTATGGCACTCTGTGGACTCTGTGCTCCTGATGAGATGTTGTGTGTGGTTTGTGTGTCTCTGCTTACAGTCTATGATGTATTTCCGTTGCACCCAGATCCGTGCTGCTTTGTACATGTTGGCTCAAAAGAACTTGGAGCAGAAGGACGCAGAGCTTTTGGAGAGAGAGATGAAGAAAAGGAGACAAAGGAAAACATTCTTGCAGCCTGTTCCTGAGACAGTTGAGCTTGGGGATGCAGCTGAAGCAAGTAAGTGGTGCCTACACTTGTGGTGGTCCTTTTCCACCACTTGCTTGCCCTTTGCATAGTGTTGCAATCAGACTGGGGAGCTGTTCAGCTTGCATCTGAGTGGAAGCTTGCTTGGGATTTAATTCTGTTTCCCAAAGAAAAATACAGAGGCATGAAGTGTCTTGCCCATGGCCCCACTGAGTCAGTAACAGAATATCAGCTTCCCCCCTTTACCTCTAAAGTCCTTCAGAGTAGAAGATTCTGTCTTGCAAAGTACACTAAGGTTTCAGACTCTCCTGGAGAGCAGCTTCCAGGGAAGGGGAGTCCAAAAGAATGCTTTTCAACCAGGCTGTAACCTGGAAGAAACAAAATTCAGCTCCTTCTAATGAAAACACCAGAGATCCTTCTCCTGCCACTCCCTGCTGAGGAGCTGGCACTGTAGGGCTGTGCTGAAGCCCCAGCCAGGACTAATGTTGCAGCCCCAGGAGCAGCAGCATTCCTGACTGGATCCTGGCTGAGGGGCTCTGCCTGCAGGGCTGTGAGCGCTGCCCAAGGGCGGCAGCAGGGCCCTGAGGAAGCAGCACTCAGCCCGAGGGCAGCATGCAGAGTTATCTGCACTTTCTTTTGGCAACTGCCCCTGCCAGCCTCTGGAACAGGAGAACAAAAGCAAAGCAATACTGGGTTTCCTTGTTTCTTAGGGGAAGCATCACTGCAATTTGGTTTTAAGCTAGAATAAGGTAGATTTTTTTTTTATAATGAAGGGGATGAAAACCTGGAAGGTTATCCCAGAGAAGCTGTTGGTCCATCCTGGAAGGTGTTCAAGGCCAGCTTACATGGGGCTCTGAGGAACCTGATCAGGATGAAGATGTCTCTGCTCACAGGGGTTGGACTAGATGATGCTTAAAGGTGCCTTCCTACCCAAACTCTACTAAGATTCTGTGATCATTGTCCCATGTTAGTGTTGTACTTGGTATAAAGTGGTATTTCGTTATTATACTTGAAGTTCTTTGGGGTAACAAGCAGATGTTACCCAGCTCCAGCAAGTTTTCTGGTCCTTTCCATCATCACCTGTCCAGCACTCTCCTACAAGCTCCTCTTTGGTCCCTGCAGCCTTTAGCCTACCAGCTGTTGATGGCACAGCTTCTAGAGGGCAGAGAAAACACCCTGGTAGTGCCTTGAAGGAGAAGGTCTTGAGGAAGCAGGACAATGTGCCCATACTGCCCAGTACACCCATCATCCATGGGGATGGCAGCTTCCCATGCAGCTCCTCAGGTAAGCCTGCTCCATGGCAGCTTTTCCCACTTGGGTTTTTCCTTGCACAAGGAGCACAAACTGCCTCCTGCCTCAGCCAGCACTGCTGGGATCTTGGCTCCATAGTCTGTCCTGAGAGTGAACAGCAAATATACTTTTGAGTTACTCCAGCTTGGAAGTACTGGAGCAGTTGGTTCTTAGAGATCCATTGGAAAGCTGAACTGAATAAAGTCGTGGTAAAGGCCTAATCTCTGGCTTTTGCCCAGCCTGAGAGTCCAAACTACAGCACTGGTGCCAGGAGGCAGCTGGAACTGCAGGGATGAGCTGCAGGGCAGTCTGCTGCTGTGCTCACTGTGCTCCTATGAGAACCACCACGATCAGTTGTTCACTCACCATCTGGGCCCTGTGCCTGTGCTGCTGTCCAGTTCTGCAGCCAGCTGTTCTGCTCTCCAGCAAGGGCTGTCTCTGCAGGGCAGTCAGGGGCTTGGTGCAGTTGTGCTGCTGCTGTTCCCAGAAGTGCCCGATGGCTCCTCGCTGCCGCCACCCCACAGCCTGCAGTGCCAAGAGGGAACAAGCAGTGCCTCCTGTGTCAGCCAGCAAATACAGCACCCCTGTGCAGCAGATGGCAGCCAGGAGGGGCTGCCTGCTGCTCCCAGGCTGTTTGCTGCCTGCAGCAAATAGACAGCAGAGAGTCCCTAGTGGCTCTTGTCCCTCCTTTGTGGGTAGCCTTGTGGGTAGCACAGCTTGTGCTGTGATCCCAAGTAGGGTGAGATAAGAAGAAGGGAGCTAGGAGTGATAGTTGAATGCTCTTCTCTAGTGATGCTACTTCCATGTTCAGAATTGACCAGAACTAGCCTGACGTGGCTCTCCATTCACAGTGAATCTAGATGTGTGTGTCTACATCACTGGTGTCAGTGGCTGGGGTACCTCAGTGACATCTAGATTAGCTCCCTTCTCAATATATTTTGAAGTTATCATTCCTCCATACTTTGTGAGAACATGCAAGGTAGCATAAAAACCCTACAGAGTCCAGAGCTGTTCATCTAGATTCTGTGCAATATTTATACTCCATCATTTTAAACATCTCAAATGTTTTCATCTACACATTAGAAAGTGAGCTTTTGAGTGCATGACATGAAATTTTTGATTGACAGTGCTTTTGATGACAAATGGGTTTCACAAGGAATGCATTTATCATCAGATTTTTCTCATACCTTCTAAAATTTTTTTCCTTACCAAAAAACTCAATTAAGGCAAACCCAGGTCAACTGATTAACAAGCGAATGCATCTGCCAACAATGTGGATCTGTATTTGCACATTTTTATCCTCAGAGTGCGTTTGGAAGGCTTTTTTATCAACTGTCTAGTCTGGAAATTCCATTTTTACACAAGAGAAAGCTTAGAAACTGCTGAGTTTGCAAACACATCCATTAGATGGCAAATAAATTTCGCCTCAGCATCCTTGAAATACAGGCAGTGTGTACCTCTGAAAAAGGTTCATGATGCTTGGAAAGAACAAAATCCATAAAGTACTCCCTTCCCAATAGCAGGCTAAAATGTGTGTGCACTCAGCTGCCTCTGTCTAGAATATTCGCAGTCAATGGGAACAGAGGCGCTCTCAGGTGGGAAGGGTCAGGTGTGGCTGTTCCCTGGCAGCTGCTCCAGGGGGATTGAGCCGGGGCCAGCAGGGCTGGGTTGTTCACTCTTGGCTTGGTGCTGTCTCCAGGCAGCTGCAGGGCTCTCCCCAGGGAGTTGCAGAGTGCCCCTGTCCTCAGGGCTGGGGGCAAGCAGGGCGCTGAGACAAGAGGGGCACCTGAGGGGTTCCCTCGTGGGCAGCCGGTGCTGCTGGTCAGCGCTGCCTCGCAGGGAGCGGGAGCTCTGCGGCCGCAGGAACTGCCACTGGCCGTGGCACCTGTGGCACTCGGGAGCTGGCACTGCAGGGGCAATTGTCAGCTTCAGCCTGGAGCTGGGCCTGGCTGGGGGAGGCTGGGAGCAAGCAAGGAGCCCCAGGAGCCAGAGAGCAGGGAAGCCTCTGAGCCAGTGCCAGTTTGTAGCACACGGAGCCCTGGCTGGGAGATGGGGCTGAGGCTGCTGCATGGTGGGGCCTTGCCCGGGGCTGCAGCGCCCATGGCTGACCCTCTCCTCACAGTGACCTCGCAGACGGCCCCTGGTGCCAAGCGCCGAGAGGAGCTGCTCTGTGGGCATGGGCAGAAGGACAGAGCCTCTTCAGACCCACAGCAGTCCTTGCAGGAGGCACTCTCCTTGCTGGGCAGCAATAACTGGTAAGAAAGGCCCCGCTCCCTCTGTGTCCCTCTCAGAGTTAAGGTTGGTCAGAAGCATGTCTTGCTTGTGCCTTGGAGCCCTAAGAGCCCGGAGAGCCAAAGGGCACTGGGGAAACCACTCCAGAGCAGGGAGAGGATGAAGACTGGAGAGCAGCCTTTTCTTGGCCTTGCTCTGCAGCAGTGCTGCAGCTGCAGCAGGCCCGTGCTGTTTCCTCGCTTTGCCTGCTGCTCCATGGAGCTGCAAAGGAAACCTTGAGGGAAGGGAGAAAGCTCTGGAAGGAGATGATTTGCTGGCTGAAGGCAGAAGCAGGATGGCAGAAGTTTTGAGTGTGGAGATTTGGGTGCCTTGGGCCACTGGCCCAGTGGGACTGAGTAAGATTTCTCTCTGCTCCCACTGCTGACAGCAATGGCAGGTGACAGGGTCTCCCTGTGACCTCCTGCATGGCAGTCCCAGAAGCAGCTCCAGGGAGTTCCTTTTTCTGAGAAATGGACTGAGTTGTGCTTTCAAGTCCCTCAGCCTACCATTACTCCTGAGAGGCTCATGGCAGAAGAGAAGGAAAAAGAAAGAAAATCCTCTAGGAATCTTGCTTTTTTGGAAATCAACTTTTTCCGTCACACTGCTTCATGTGGGCCTGAGATATTTTGTCATTACTCCCAGTGTGTCCCAAAATTATACAGAGGCAGAAGGAGGCCCAAAGGTGATAAGCCTACAAATGTTAGGTGATATTGGTTTTCTTTTTGATGTCTTTTTGATCACTCCCTGGTGGATGCTTAATTCACACAGGGTTAAGGACTCCATTCCCACTGGGATAAGCATGAAAAATCTGCCACGATGCATCTCCTTGTGCAGTCACCTTTGCTTTGCCCTTTCTCTTCTGCTTTCTCTTCCCCGTTTCTCTTTGGTGCCCTGTGAGGTGCAGAGAGCTTCTGCAGGTGTGGGGGCTCCGGATGACACTCAGGGGTGCCCGTGGGATCTGTCACCAGCCCTGGGCTGCAGCCTTGATGCCTCACACACCTTCCTGTAGCTGAGGGCCTGCACAAAGCAAGTGCTCAGAGACAGAGTTGTTTGCACCTTTTAAATAACCTGTTGCTGTTGGGGGGGTTGTTTTAGGTAGGGGTTTTTGGGAAAAGCCAGAGTTTCAACAGTTCTTGCCCAGGGGTGGAATCTCCTGGGACATCCTGCTGCATTTTTGGGGAATGTGTGAGGTGGAGTGGAGTGGAGTGGAGTGGAGTGGAGTGGGTGACAGAGAGGCCGAGATCATAGATTGGAAACTCAGCTCCAGAGAGCCAGTGCAGACTCTCCCTGCTGAATGCCTGCTGGGGCTGACAAAGAAGGAAAATGCCCCAATAACAGCCCCATGCAACTGTATCTCAGGGACAGGTACAGGGAGGTGACAACAAACAGCAGCATGGCCCGGTCTCACAGCTTCTAGGAAGCAGTGACAGAGGGGCCTCATGTGCCAGAGGTTTCAGAAAGGCTGTCTTCTTAAATGGCCACTCTGAAACCCCTCTCTTTGCCTCTTGGGTTTGTGAATGCTTTTGACAGCCACAGCATCCTGGGGTAACACGTTCCATGATTTCATTAAGCTCTCCTTGAAAAGCACCTCCCATTGTTCAACTGAGCTGCCAGCCTGGTAATTTCAGAGGGTACTGCCTTGGTGGAGAGAAAAATCAATCTTCTCTCTTTCAGGGAGCTGAAGGAGAAGGGACTCCTCACCATCAAACACCTGGCTGGGTCCCATTCAGAGGTCCTGCTTTGTAGACTTCATGAGGTTTGCTTGGCAGTTACCAGCGAGGTGAGAACATTGTTCTGAATTGTCCCCCATACTTCATACACAGTGTGTAGAGTGGGTATGTGCTTGCTCATGTCCATGTGTGCTCAGGGTCTGCCTTCGTTTCTGGTTTTAGACCTGAGATTTCTAGTGTCTGTCAGCTGTCTGAAGGATCTGTGGGCACATGCAGCTGTATTTACTGGCAGGTCAGGTATCTGACACTCATCTTTGAATGTGGTGCCTTTATAATGCAATGTGCAAATGCAGAAAATTAGACACTAATGACATTATTTGCCAGAGTCCCAATCTCTTCCCAAGCTGTAATTCAACACTGCAAATTATTCTGTAGACCTGAGCCTGTGTTTTCTGTTTCCTGGCTGAGTGCTTCAGCTGCTGGTGTTGCTTTTTTGAACAGGAGCACCTGACTCTTTTATCTTTATCACTTGTGCCTTTATGATTTGAAAGCAGCCCTTGCTTTAATTTTCTAGTAAAAGGGCCTAAAATCAAAGCTGTGGACATTTTAGAAGGGTTAAGTAGAACACTGAATGAAATTTTTTTTTTAGGCCTGCAGTGAGCAGGTCTCAGGCCAGAAATTGGTGCCAGAGTAAGTGCCTTTCTGTGCTTGTACTCTCCTGCTCTTCCTGTACTTGTATGTTCCTCTGGACACAATGGGAAGTGTTGTCATTTCCTGGGATTTCTGTTGAAGGCAACTGGTTTTCTTTTCAAGGTGATTCCTATGTTTCCCCTCATGACTTCCCCAGGTGACCAACCTCCGTTCCAAGGTGTCCTACTCTGCCATTGTCACTCTGGGAGAGCTCTCTGTGACCTTGAAGAAGGACATGGACTCTGAGGTGGATGAGGTTGCTCAGGTCCTTCTCCAGATGGTGTCCAGCTCCCCAGAATTTGTTCAGAAAGCAGCCAGTCAGACCCTGGGGATCATGGTGGAGAATGTGACTCCTGCACGAGCAATGACTGCTCTCATGGACATGGGAGTCAAGTAGGTTTTTTTCTTTTAGTGATATTCTTCACCTTAGTGTGTGTGGGAGGGAGAAGGGATGAGACAGAGAATGGGAATGGTGGGAGGGAAGGGTCCTGTATCCTGCATCTTCTGTGAACTCAGTGACTTGATTCTCCAACCAGCCTCACTTCTTTCCTCTTGTCACCTATTTCTGCCCTCCTGCAGCCTATTAGTTCTCAGAATCACAGAACTGTAGAATATGGGGAGTTGAAAGGGGCCCATCAGGATCATCAAGTCCAACTCCTGGCCTTGCACCGAACAGCCCAAGGGTCACACCAAGTGCCTGAGATTGTTGTCCAAATGCTTCTTCAACCCTGTCAGGCTTGGTGCTGTGACCACTGCCCTGGGGAGCCTGTTCCAGTGCCTAACCACCCTCTGGGTGAAAAACCCTTTTTCCTGATATCCAAACTAAAGCTCCTCTGACTCAGCTTCCTGCTGCTTCCTGGAGTTCTCCCAGTCTGTCAGATTTTCCTAGATGTGGTGATCGGTGGGGAAGTGAAAGTGCCTGCAAAGGCAAAGGATAGAGCCTTGTGCTTTTGTGGGCAGAGGGACAGTTGCAATTGCAGCTGTGAGCAGTGTTTGGTATTTCACAGCGCTAACCACAGAGACCCTGGGAAAACCATGTCTCCTCATGATGCCATTAACTTGAGAAATGAGGAGGGTCCTTGCTGGGGCATGGAGCACATGGGGGACAATCTGCTGGGTGTGGCACAGCCTGCACAGCAGGTGCAGCTCCTGCCAAAGGACTCTTGTATGACTGTCCTGGCCTTAGAGCTCTACTTTCTATTCAAACTGATGTTTCATGTTAGCCTTGAGATCATGAATCACTTTAAAGGCACCTTCACAGGCTGACTGCCATGGGACAGTTGAAGCAAATGCTGCCTTAAATGTTGGTGCTGGGCCTGATAGTTGCCAAGAGACACTCTCTAGAACAGGACAGCCCGGCTAAACTGCCTGCCACCCTTTCCTCAGCTTTGCAATAGGGTAAAACATTCAGATGGATCCATTGCCAAGGCCCACAGAAGAAACAGGCTGCATTGCTGGATATTCTGCAACTTCACGGCCCACAACGTGTTTTCCCTGCATTTGTTGTTTTCCAAAGTTCTGCAGATTTGGGGATAAATGGCTGGAAAGAGCCTCAATCCTGCTGCAGCTCTGTGTAGTGGGTGCCCTCTGATGGGTCAGCATCAATTGTTCTTAATTTCTAAATTATTCATATGTCATCTATTTCTTTAATCTTTCTCAGAGTAAATACTGTGAAAGAAATTGAGTATCAGACAGTGCAGGGAGACTGAATTCTCCCTCCTCCATGCAGGCAGGCCTTGTGTACAATGCTAACTTTGTGTTTAGCTGAGGCCAGAACCTTGTGCAGGTGTCCAAAGGTGCAGGGAGAGCCCAGGCTCCTTCCCCCAGCAAGGGCAGGGAGTAGGCTCTGGCCAAGGCTGGCGCTGCTGCTGCTCCTTGTCCCTGTGCCCAGGGTTTGCTCTCTCCTCCCCAGCAGCTGCCCCGCCCCTGTGCGCAAGTGTGCAGCCCAACTCCTCCTGTCCCTGATGGAGAGGATTGGAGTCACCAAGCTCGCAGGCACACCCAGGGCTGAGAGGCTGCCACATGTGGCAGGGAAGCTTGCTCAGGACTGTCACAAGGACACAAGGTAATGATCTTCATTTCACCTCCTAAAACAGGAAAACCGTTTTGTGTCTGGCTATAAAGGTGAAACCACACAAGAGTGGAAACTAAAGGGAATATGAAGTTACCTCACAGTGTGAATAAGGCTCACAGAATCATGGAATATGCTGAGTTGGAAGGGACCCATCAGGGTCATCAAGTCAATCTCCTGGCCATGTGCAGTGACCCCATGTGCTTGAGAGCATTGTCCAAACTCTTCTTGAGCTCTGTCAGCCTTGGTACTGTGACCACTGCTCTGGGTTGCCTGGGCAAATGGCTCTACTGGGAAACCTGAGGTTGGCCAGCAAAAAGGAACATTGCCAACTTTTCCCTGTGGCTTGAAGGATTCTTTACTGAGATCAAAAGATCTCAGATCTGCCAGTCCAACACTTTTGTTTGGCCTTAGGTGGACAAGAAAAAGCCAAAATGTTGGCTAATGTTCATCACTGAAGCATCCCAAACATGCATTTCTCATTAACTTCAGACTTTCCTAGAAATATTTCAGGGGTCTTTAGCCAACATATTCAGTCTTTCTAAACCTGTTCTGCAGATTTCTAGAATGCTGTTATCTGTGGCTCAGTGAGCTCCACATTTCTTCTTGAAGAAAACTGTGGTTTCCTAGTAGCAAAATCAACCCAAACCACACAAATCCCCTACCTTTGATGATGAAATTGCCATTAATAGCTGCCAAGAGCAACTAGCTGCCCCTGTGCATACACATAGTATAGAATAATCAAGAGGATGCATGAGGTGTTTTGTCCTGGCTTCCCTGCCAGTTAAAGAAAGGCAAATTATTGTGCAATGGCAGCAAGACACTGCTAATAAGCTTTGACAACAAAGCAGATGTGTTTTGCTTGTTCCCTGGGATCCTTTGATGCCACAGAAGCACACCCACAGTTTCAGAGTGAAATGGTATTTTTCTCTTGCCCCACATTTTCCTCTTGCCTTTTGTGTTCAGCTGACAGCACTGTGCAGTGTCAAGTGAGGTAAATTTCCCTCTTTGCTGAGTAGGTAATGCCTTCTCATGCAAGGATTGCACCTGATGAGTTTAAGGTATCAGCCTCTTCTGTTAAAACTCTTCCTTTGCTTGTTCACTTTTCTTTTGTTTCCTTCCTTCCTGCCTTCCTTCCTTAGGCATTATGGACAGGAGATGGTGAAGATGTTGCTCAATCATCAACAATTTAAAATGCTTTTGGAACGATCTCTTCCCCCCTGTGATCTGGAAGATATTCTGACAAGAATTCAGAAGAAAGTAAGGGCTTGGCAGGAGAAATGTCTCCTTTGTGCAAGTATTGCCTCTGCTAATATGAAATCAAAGATACCCAATCTGTCTTTAGCTAATTCCTCTTCTGCTGAATCATTTTGCTCCTGGGAATGAGCTGTTAATCCTCAGCCTGTTCATCTGCAGACCACAAAGGAACTGATATTATTAGGGAAAAGTGGGGTTTTGAATATTTTCAATATCGGTCACAAAGAGGAAAGGGAAAGAGGAGAAAATGGGTTTACATTTAAGCGTAAGCCCCCACCATGCTCTCTCTACTCTGCCCCCTGTAAAGCAATTAAGTGAGAATTGTACTTCTGAAGATAACAGAGTCTTTGCAAAGTACACTGGAAGTAGTAGTACCAAGAAAATTCCCAAATTTACGAAAGATGTCCAAGTCAACCCTAATTACTACAATGACTGTCTGTCGTTTGGGAATACTGCCCTGCTGTCAAGCCCTGTGGAGCTGGAAGAAGCTTGGTGAATTCAGCAGCATCCAGTGGGAAATCCTTTGTTTGTTTGGGGGAGGATTTTATATTTTGTTATTGACATTATAGAAGGGAGCCTGCCTTTGTGCAGGAGCAAGGAGAGTGAGTGTTGAACCAAATCGACTTGCAACACAATGGGCCAACCCCCAAAAGAGTCCAATTTTTTCTGTTGATTCCTTTACAAACACTTGTTGCCTACCAGTTTGCATTATTCCCATTTATGCTCAAGACTAAGGAATTTGGGATTTTAGACTGCTGCTCAGTCTGGTAGCACCCATAACCTGCCTTGGGCTATTGAAAACAAAGACTTGGCATCACTGAATCTCTGGTCGGTTTCCATCTGTAAGTTAGGAAATGTTTCCCTAAGCCTTGGTAGCAGTGGTCCTGGTTCTAACTTGTGTTTTAAACAGGGAATTTCCTGTTTTATATTCTAAAGATTGATGAGGTTTCTCTATGTCTTTGTAGGGGATGGAAAACCAGAAGGCTGAAGGCCCATCTGTCAAGGAGCCGGTGAAGGAGAGGAACGATGGCTCAAAGAAGCCCCAGGCCACATTGTCTTCTTGCAAACGGTACTGAGCACTTTTCTTAGATGTGACAAAGCACATGACAAGCTTTACATGTCTCTTCCTCAGGAAAAACTTTCTGGCAGAGATGACCAATGCCACAGATTGTTTCCTTTCCCTACTCTAGGATATGCTCTAGGATAAAAAATGTCTACTTTTGCATTGTGCTGAACACAACTTCTCTGGAGGGGTTTCCACAAAAATGGAGAGACAAAAAGACACCCATTGGTTGCAGCTCAGACGATCCAGTGCAGTGGCAAGGGCAGTGCTGTGGAGGCTGGGAGAGGGCCAAGTTTCTGCTGCCTGACTTGGCACAAGTAAATTCAAACAGTGTTGTAATCACATTGTTGTATATCATATTTCAAGAGTCTCATACCTTCTGGGTGGTTTTCTCACAGCAGCTCTTCACAGCAGTGGTGTTGTTGCTTCTCAGTCAGGACTCCTCTCCAGCCCTCCCTGAATGCCTCACCCCCTTTTATCCTAGCTACCTCCATGGGCTGCAGCTGCTGCCCAATTAAGGACATCATAGCTGCAGCCAACTTACAATAACTAGAATCAGGGCAGGGTCACTTATACAATACAGAGATCTTTTACTGCCATACATATATTTACTCAGACCCCTATATTTCCCCCTTTTCTTTTAACAATTACAGTAGTTACAATACACATATCTGTCCCAGCTCTCAGGCTGCCACAGCTCTTGGCTGTCCTATCTTCTATCATGTCGGGGGGGTCCCATACCTTCTCTCGGTGTTTTCTTATGGCTGCAGATCTTCATCACGTCAGGGTCACTAGATGTTGTATTCATATTGTTGTATATCATATTTCCAGAGTCTCATACCTTCAGGGTGGTTTTCTCACAGCAGCTCTTCACAGAAGTGTTGTTGCTTCTCAATCAGGGCTCCTCTCCAACTCTCCCTGAACACCAACCCCCCCCACCCCCCCCCCCCCCCCGCCCCTTTTATCCCAGCTACCTCCACGGGCTGCAGCTGCTGCTGCCCAATTAAGGACATCACAGCTGCAGCCCACTTACAATAACTAGAATCAGGGCAGGGTCACTTATACAATACAGAGATCTTTTACTGCCATACATATATTTACTCAGGCCCCTATAAAAAAGGGCTTTTTTTCATCTGAGTGGAGTCATTTTCAGATAGGTGTTTTGATGAGAAATCTCAGTCTGGAAGCAAGATGCCATTCCACAAAGGTGGAGTTCTCATCTGTGAGGTTTGGCCTGGCTGAATCATGGTTTTCTTTCCCTCAAACAGTACCAAGTTTGAGTAGTAAGTAGCAAGGCAATTCCTGAACAACTTCAGTCAACAGGTGTCTGAATGTGGACTTTTTGCCTTGATATTCCTGTTCTTCATGTAATTTGCTTGATGGACAGCATGTTTGGTTTATTTCCCCCTGTGCTGCAATCAGCATTTAAGACAGGAATTGCTCCTTGCTGTCTCTTCATCGCAGTTGCAGAGCTACTTGTACCTGTTCTCCTCTGAGAGCAGAGGGGATTTATTTAGCTCTGTCCTGCTCAGCAGTGGCAGGAAAGTGACCACATGCCTCAGTAGCATAGCTACCATCTTCCTGTGCTCATGGAAGAGACAGGTTGATCAGGAGAATTGTTCCCAGTGGGGTTGTTAAGCTGTGCATCTAGTCTCCAGGGAAGCAAATGAAATGGGAGCGTAGTTCTGGGATGTCTGGCTTTTGTTTTTATCTGTTACTGATTTTCTGAATCCTTCAACTATGGCCCTGTTTATCTGTTCAGATGCATCTGAGCTACTTTTCCAGATTGTCATGCCTGGTTGTAGAGACACTTCTCCAGAGTGATGAGTTCCCTTATTCCTAGACACACATGTCCCATATGAGGAGGCATTTAAACTTGGAAGTAGTGTCTCTCTTTCTCCACAAAGCAATGTGACCTGTGTGCCCTGGCAGCCATCTGAAGATAGGTCAGATGCATCTCATCCTTGGTTTTCCTGAGCGAGCACTGGCAAGAATGTTACTTGCAGATTGTCTGCCATAATGATTATCATGAAGTCCACGTTGTTCTTCAGAGCCTCATGATTTTCCAACTTGAAATCACATGATTAGGAAAACTGCTCAAGATGTTTTGCTCACAATTAACTTGAAGGTATTGTCTGTGGCTGCAGCTCTCTCCATAGAGAGCAGCAGGCACAACTTTGCCAGGCATTGTCCTGGGGAAGGATGTTAGAAGACCAGAGAAAAGAATGAGAAACAATTCTATCTTCACTTGCTGCACCTGTTGTTGTGAACATGTGGAATGTGATATGGAGATTTATTTACCAAAGGCTAATTTCTTAATTGGCCACTGGTGATGGTGTTTTGGATTCAATTGGCCAGTCTGGTCTGTCTGTATCAGACTGTCTGTAAGGGCAATGAGGCATGGCATGGCATGGCATGGCATGGCATAGCAATTGATCAGCCTTCTGGAATCATGGAGTCAATGCTAATTATTTCCTCAACGGGGGTGCCATGCTACGATAATTATCACCAACAGGTCCTCATTTGGTTTTATTTTCCAGGGTGAAACCTACCTCTGATGGACACCTCCTACACTGTGCAAAAGCCCAGGTCACGTCACCTCCAGCTGTGGAAGAAACGGAGCTGCTCCAGAAGCTTTACCATCTCCTGGAAGTCAAGGGGTTTCAGACAAGGATGGAAGGAGTGGAACTCCTCCTAGACCTGTGCAAAACCAGCCCCCAGCTCATCTCCACTAACATTGTTCAAGTATGTAGGGTATCTTCAATGCTCCTTTCCTTTAGCTCCTTTCCTAAGCCTGTAGCAGCAAAGTTAATTCAGTGTGTCTTGGCACTCCATCCTGGCTGTTTGTCACACGCTGGTCCCTCTTACCCAGAAAAAATTTAATTCAGGTCCAGGCTTCAGGACAAGTTATTTCAGTCCAGCTGTATTTGTCTGGCAGGTGCTTATTGATGCTGTTCATCAGATGATGGCAGAATTTTCTGCTGGTGTAACTGCTGCTCTCTCCTACTCCCAGTTGGGTGAAGTGAAGGGAATCCAGCCCCTGAAAGCATGGCAATTGTTCTCTAGACCAAACATAGGTTTGCATAGGGAAGAGAAGTATCAGGCTGGGTTGGTTTAAACCCAGTTGCTTTTTTAAGAATACTTCTATATACTCCATCTTGTCTTACACGGGCACAGCTCTGGCTACTCATTTCCCTTCTTGTTCCTATTCCTCTTTGTAAAGACAGTGCTCACCCTTCTTGGGGGTCTGTTTTTCTCTTTGGAAAAGGAGGAAAACAGCTAAGGACTCATCTCTGCCTTCCGCTCCCAGTAGCTGCTTTTTCCCTTTTTCCAGGAAAAGGTGCCTGATAATGAGGCTGTCAAGGGACTGAACCTGCTCTAATGAGAGCTGTACAGCACATGACATTTCAGAAGTCTACTTGTTACTTAGAGAAATGGTCCAGATCCTGGAAGAGTTGATCATAGCCCTGCACTTCTCCAGACACTGGCTCAGAAACAAACAAAAGAAAACTTAGATCTCCTCCAGCCATAGTTTTGGCAAAATCATAATTGCCCTCAGTACTTGAGGCAACTGTATAGAAAACCGGGCATTGTAAACATCTGCTTCCATTCAAAGCAAAGGTACTCTTTAGCATTAATAAATGGAATTAATTTAATGATTTATGGATGGAGAGAAATAGCATAGGAACTATTCTGTCCCCAGCCAAACCTCTTAAAAACAGAAGAAAATCTTTCAACCAGCATGAGGTTGTGCCACCATTCCAGTGAGTGGCCCACAGGAAAACAGTGAAATTATGCAAGCGAGTGCTGACCTGACAGAAAGAATCACTTTCATCTTTGACATTGCTGACTGCTACATCCACTCTTCAAACAAGGACATTTGAATCCAACTTTCACGTTGCTTGTTCTCTTCACAGATTTTTGAATATTTTGTCCTGAGAATATCTGACAGCCACAAGAAAGTGAAGCAGAGGGCGCTGGATGTGCTGGCTGAAATCACAGGGGCCCTGAAAGATGCCTTGAACCCGGTGATCATTGGTTTGGTGGAGGGAATAACAAAGAACCTGAACTCAAAGGATCCCAGGGTTCGTGGGGCAGCTGTGAAAGCACTGGAAGAATCCATTGCTCCTTTGGGTAAGGCTGAGCCCTGGCGGCGACTCTCCTCAACTTCGTCTCTGTCTCTCCTGCACAAGAGAGCGCTGAGTGCCTTGACAGCTGCTCTTGTCTGTGGAACACTCCAGCTGACACCCACCAGAGGCTGTGCAGGTGCAGTCCTTATGCACCATCCCCAACAGGCTGGAGTGGGATCAGCATTCCCCAACAGTCCCAGGAGCCCTTGGCTCTGTGCTGCTTGTCTGAAGAGCAGGTCCTGGACTGCAGCTTTGCTACAGTTCAGAGGCAAAGGGAGTTGTGGAGTTTGCTTGGGCACCACCTGACTTCCCAAATGAACAGCTTTGCTGTTGGCATGAAGGGACGCTGACCCACCAGAGCTTCTGCAGAGCAGCCACCTGGGAGGCTCCACATTAGAGGCATTAGCTGCCTATTTTCCACTTTTCTTCTTTGTCTTCTATTTTCAAGGGGGAACTTGTGATTCACCAAGTTCATTTCTTTAGAGCAAAGAGGTATAAACCCAGCTGTCAATGATGCCTTGTTCCACTTGTTGTTTTGCATGGGGCAAGATGGCCAGAGCAATTAACTACATAGGCAAGGGCTGCTCTAAATTCCTTTGCCACACACATTTATGTCAGCTCTGAAAATTCCGTACTGGGGGAATATGACTGAAAAAAGGAGTGTTGAAGAGGCAGGTCTTCAAGGGGAGTTTCCACTTTCTCCTCCCCAGCTGCTCTGTGATCTCAGGAACTGTCTGACTCCGTGCCTTTCTGTGACCCAAGTATGGGGCTCTTCCTTTTTGCTCTGGGATGCAAAACCTTTTCACTGCTTCCATGTGACTGAACTCTTGAGGTCTCTGATGTGAAATGTTTTAACACAGCTCCTGGTACAGCAGACATGTTTGGATTTACAAATGTGAAAGGAGAGCTTTTCTTCTGGAATTTAAAACCCTGCCAAGTATGCTGGAAGGAAAGAAGAATAGGATTCAAACATCTGCAGAAATGTGCTTGATTTTATAAAATGGGGTTGGCCCTGCCCTTTCTCCTATGACCTGAGAAAAGTGAGCAGAAACATGTGTTTCACTTGTAGATAAAGTGTCACTGCTGAAAGAGTTCAGCTACCAATGGAATCACCTGAGTGGCCAAGCCCTGCTGGATGTCACCGAGCGTATCACAGGTATGGCCTCCCCTTCTGAGCCAAGAGCTCTTCCCAGGGAGTATTTACAGGGAATGCCTGTGAGCAGACAGCAGAGCAGCTCCTCCAAATCAGGAGGTGCTGAGCTTGTCCCTGCTGCCCCATAGCCAAGGCAGGTGGGTTTGGCAGGTTTTCCCTGGCTGCTGCAGAGCTGGGCAGCATCTGAGATGGGGGCAGCGCTCGGCCTGGGGCTGAGCTCTCACTGGGGCATCTCAGAACCACCTCCAGCAAAGGGAGGGCTAAAAATGCCCCAGCTGGCTCCTCTCTGGGGAGCTCAGGGACATCTGTGACCTTTGAGGGGAAATGGTGGCAAATGCTGTTTCAGGGCATCAGTTTGTTTTGTTCTCACAGAATTCTTTTTTTTCTCTTGGAAAGTTTTGAGACTGAACTGTGCAGAGCCTGGGGGTCACAGCTTGGGTCAAAACTCAACAGAGGTATCAGAGGCACGGGTTTAGTGCAAGGCAGCCTCTTGGGGCACAGGGACAGAAGCAGAGTGCTGAGGCTCCCTGCCTGTGCTGTCAGAGTGGCCTTGGACTGAGCCTTTCAGGGTGTGCAAACAGTGTCTGCCTGTGTCAGCGCTGTCCAAAATGCTGCAAATGCAGCTGATAATTGATTCCTCGGAGGAGCTTGCTGTGTTAGCAAGAGCCAAGGAATGGAAAAATGATAATCTCAATATATAGTAGAGAAGATGATTGATAGCCTTGCTTTAACTGGGGCTAAATCCACTGCTAATTATGCCAACATCTTTGAATGCAAGGTTTAATACACTTTGTGTCTTCATTAGGAATCTCAAAAGGGCATGTTCAGCGATTGGGAATGTCAAAGGCCCTTTAAAGAGCATTTGAAAAATATAGATCTCCAGCAATAGGGCATTTAGTTTAGCAGTTCTTTTGATCTCTTTTTCAAATAAAGGAATTAACCATAAATTAGGACTACTTTAGAAAAGGCAGATGTTCTCTCTGAGATTTAGCAGGACCGGACAGCTGTTCCTCACATTCAGTAGTCACTGATGTCTTTAATTGCATTTAAATTCAAATGAATTCCCATTTTAAAATGGGTACCATAACCTTTTCTTGCTTAGAAGAATTGGTTTTGGGCACTTGCAGGAGCTCTTTCAATGTTGATGTCTGCTGGTGGATTAACAGCATAGAGAAAATGAAGTTTCTTCCACCAAAGAATATTAAATTGCTGCTGAATAACATTTTGTCCGATTAGAAAATAAGAATGGTCTCCAGAGCATTTCAGGTTTTCATCTCTTAGCCAAATCTGCCTGTTACAAGGAGCCTGTTGCTAGTAAACATTTGTCCGTGTTTGATACAGTTCAGTTCAGAAAATGAGCAGAGAGATTTCAGAGACAATATGAGAAAACACTCATGTTTTGGTTACATTTCAGTCCCCTGTGTAGCATTTTTCTTTCTCTATGCCCCTATTTGAGTGGACATTATAAGAAAAAATGCCATTAACATTGGGAGGGGAAGTGGCATTAAAATGTGGAGATGGCCAAATGCCAAGGCAATGGGGTCTGGGTAATTGTCTAAGACACCCTGAGGTTTGAAACAGCTCTTTGTTGGAAGCCCCAAAAGCATTCTGCCAAAGACACCAGCTGGTCACTGATGTTTCTCATCCAGCTGTCAGGCAGCAGCCATCTCTGGTGGGCTGGAGTTTTAAGGTGTGTTCTAATCCTGCCCTTTGCTGTGTGTCACTGAGCACAGGGAAGAGCCAGATTAGACATTTGGCACTTGGCATCAAAGTTACAAAAATGGAATCATCCCTTTTATTAGAAATCTCTCAATTTCCTCTCTATGGTACATTTCCAAATCTTCAGTGTTGGTTTAGACAACTTCTTAATGGAAATCAAAGGCAATTGGACATTTCATTCATTGTTCATGCAGAGATTGTGAAATAATTTAGTGAAGGTAGGAAGTCTGCTACAGGGACAAGGGCTCTGGTTGGAGAAATTATTCCTGAGGGGTTGGTGCTTCTGTTTCCAGGATGATCAGCTGCATTGCCCATTTCTGGATCAAGGGGTCTGGGCGCTATATTGCTGATCTTGGCCAGAGAGGCTGGCAAGAAGCAGAAGCAGAGGTAGATCCTTGTTTGCATGGAGGCTGGTGGGTAAGGAGCTGTGTCTCTGTCCCGGCAGTGCTTGTGCAGGAGGTTCATGCTAGGAGCCCTGAAGTCGTCCAGCTCGACGCCCTGCCTGTGCTCTGGTCCTTCCTAGGGAACAAGGTGCTGCCTGTGCGGAGCGCCAACGTCCGCACCGTGGCCACCAAGCTTGCCTCTGCCCTCTACAAGGTGATGGGCACCCAGCTGAAGAAATGTGCTGCCAGCAAGCCTCCACGTGTGCGGGAAAACCTCTCCAAAATGCTGGGCTGTTGAAGGTGATATGCTCTCCAGAAAGCTGAGGAAGTGCTGAGTTGGACACCTCTGGATTTGCCTTTTTAGCTGTGCCAAAAATGACGAAATCCTAAGGAAGGGTGTGCATCTGCCCCCACTCTCTCCATTGCCCTTCCTAGTCATGGCATGGGTGGCCTGAAGCAGCTCCAGACTGAGGACAAGGTGAAGGGCAATCATGGCTCAGCCTCACACAGAGGTGACGGGGGAGCTGGGCCAATCTCTGCTGGGAGGAAGGGTCTTGTGGCAGCCCAGAGAGGCTGTGCACATTGCCAGGGAACAGCTGTGCCCTGCATGTGCCCTTGCACTGAGCTGTGCTGCTGCCAGTGCCCCTGGAGCTGTGGGGCTGCTGAGCTGTGGGGCAGGCAGAGGAGCAGGAGGGTGCATGTGCAGCTGAGCCATTCCTGTAGAGCACAGGGCTCTGGGCTCCCTGCTGTCCCAGGGTGGCCCAGAGGCCAGGCTGTGCCTGTGGTAGCTCTGGGGAAGTGGCTCAGGGTTGTGCCCTGGCCTGCCTCAAGTGTCTGCCAGCAGGAGCATGTTTCCCTGTGCAGCTGTTTAGAAGTTTGGAGGAAATGTGTCCCAGGAAATATGGAGCTTCAGATGCTTTAGGTTTACATGGTGGCCTCTGTTAAACTTTGCCTCTCTGTTAAACTTTGTGTCTCCATTTTGCAGATCTGGCTGGTTACAGTCTTACCGAGGAGTTTTCTCCGGACTCTTTCCATGTTCCCTCACCCACAAAGTCCTCCTCTCCCGTCCAGAAGAGCTCTCTTTCCTCCAAGCTCAAGAAGAAGCTGCCGCCTGTATGAAGAGTGTTTGAAGAATAGGATTGATGCATTAGGCTTCATAGTTACAGATGTACATATGTTCTGATCTTTAGATGTAGTTTTGAATTAATGTGTTTTGATTGTATCTTTAAAATTTGATGACATATTTTTAATTGTATATATTTTTTGATGATGAAAAGAAAATAAATAGATAAATAAATAAAATATAAATAAACCAAGAGAAGAATGTGAGACTTGGCATTACAACAGGGTCACCTGTTGACCTG
This sequence comes from Melozone crissalis, assembly GCF_028551555.1. NCBI lineage: Eukaryota > Metazoa > Chordata > Aves > Passeriformes > Passerellidae > Melozone > Melozone crissalis. Next base: position 16,703,238 of record NW_026535824.1, read on the forward strand.
TTTGAGGGACAATGGATCCAAAAGATCCTGCCCAGTCAAAGGTTTTTGTCTTGGTTTGGAAAGACAGGAGTCCTCTAAGGAAGGCAGGAGCCTCCCCTGAAATGGAGAATGTAAACCCTCCCCGCCCCTCCGAATTGCTATAAATTTTAAATTAAGGGGCTCTCATGCAAAAATATGGGAGCAGGAAATAACAGTTCTTTAATAGGGAAAAGAAAAAAAAAAGGATAAAATAAACAATGCAGTACACTAGAACAACACTGACAGAGTCAGAACCCAATCAGACACCCCACAGGTCAGGGTGTTGGTGGCAGTCCAATTGGAAATGTGGCTGCAGCCCTCCTGAAGTGTCAGGTGTGGTTCTGCTGGAGCGGGGGGCATCTGTAGAGAAGGATGTATTCTTCCTCTGAAGACCCAGTGGGAGAAGCGACAGCTGCTGTTCCTCTGGGGAATCCCGTGGAGAAAGCCGTGCTAGTGTTCCAGAATCTCGGATTTTATCTGGGTAGCAATGCTTGGCTCCTCCCTCTGGGTGGAGCATCTCACAATGGGATGTTATAGTTCTTATCAGTCATGCAGTGACATTCAATAGTCTGTTATCAGCAGATGTCCCCTCCCAAGGGAGATGTGAATGTGGTCACTCAAAGAGAGAGATAAAGCAAACTGCCCACTTGACAAAGGTAATCTGCCATACAGATGGTAATGGAAAACATTTTGCATTGCAATCTTCAACACCAGTGCACACCAGATCTTGGCAGGGAATGTGCTGACACTGAGAAATTGCCAAATGACACTGAGAAATTGCCAACTTTCTGTGCCAGCAAACTGCTGGAATTATGCTGTGCAGGCATCTGAAAAATTCCAGATCTGGGCACTGGCGGTGTCAGCAAACACAAGATTGGGCTGGTGTAGGCGCCAGGTATTTGTCTGGTTTGGCTTTCTTTGCCAGCAAATTGCTGCACTTGGGCTGTGGTGGCACAGGGAAATGTCCAGATCTGGGCATTGGCGGTGCCATCAAATACCAGGCCTGGGTGGTGACACTCTTGGCACCAGGAAATTGCTGTGTTTTGTCTTTTTTTTCCAAAAAAATTGCTGCTCCCCCATTGGTGCATCCTGTGTCACCCTACTATATCTCCAGCCCCGGCTCCCTTCTCCATTGGATCATTTGTACCCTGACCCCTCCTGCCTTCCTCCAGTTATATACCCTGGCCCCAGCCCTGCTTCTGGCTCTTCACCTCTGGTTCCCTTCAGCAGAGGTTGTGCTCCTGCTTGCTCCTGTTTCCCTCTTCACCCTCACTTCACCTGGACCCTGGGATTTTCCCTTAATAAACCCGGCTGGATCTACTCTGTGAGGAGTCCTCTCATCCCTCTGGTGAGGCTTTGATTGCACCATCTGGGCTCAGGGTCTGCTGGGCTGGGGGAGTTGTCAAGGCAGTCCCAAGTGGAGACACTTTCGGTGCTGCAGGCACCTGACAGCACCTCCCTGGGGAAGCTGCTCTGGCCACCCACAGCAACCAATTCCTTTTCCCAAGCAGCAGCTCCCAGCGTCCTCCACCGAAGCCCACAGAGAGAGGGAGCAGCTGCCCTCAGCCCTGTCCTTTACCGCATCCCAATTCTCATGGAATGTCCCCCCTCGGAGAGAAACTCCCAGAGAAGAGAAGTGTGACCAGACCCCCTCCTCCCCTGAGCTTGATCACTTCTTTTGTTTCTTAAGGATCCAGTCCATCAGAGAAGTGGGACTGCACTGACAGCTGGAACACCAGCAGGGGATCACCCCACACTGCCCAGTCTGCACCAGGCTCAACAAGGTCTGCTTTCCCCCTCATTCCACCAGGCCTCTTCCCTTGGCTGTGGTTTTGCTGGATAGTGGGTCAGGACAGTGAGAATCTCCTTCATCCATTCATTCACTATTTAGGGCCCTGTAGACACTTCCTCAATTTCTCTCCAAGGTGACCTCAGCCCACCAATGATGTCACAGCTCTTGTCCATCGGGTCAAGAATCCCCCAGGAGGACACTCTGGTCTCCTCCAAGGACACAAAGCAGCAAAACCCCCAAGGAAAATCTTCCTCCTTGGGTGAGTTCCAGAGCAAACAGTCAAGGCAGTGGCCTGAAATGTTTTCCCAGCTGGTCAATAACACTTCTCTGATGGATCCACATTGTCCCTGGGGAAAGAAATGTGCAGAACCCTTCACTGTTGCCCTGGAATGTCAAACAGGAATCACAGCCACAGACAGCTCTCAGGAACCACTTCAATGTGGATTTTCCTTCCTGGAAGCCCAAGATGTCTGAATGTCGTCCTGGTGCCTCAGGGCCTGGGCAAACAGGGCTTGTCAGAGATGCTGGCAGAGCACCAAGATCCCTCCTCCTCACAGGGAACCTCTGTTACCCCAATTAGCTCCGAGTGGCTGCCTGGGGACAGGTGCCCACTTCCCCATGAGCCTGGGATGGGCACATCCTGCTCAGGGCCAGTGCTGGCCTGGGCCCAGAGCCAGGGCCATGGCCCAGGTGCTCTGGGAGGGCTCCATGGCTGCATGTGTGACAGGATGAGGGGCACAGCAGGGTATATTCCCCTCTGGACAGTGCTCTTGGCATGGAGCTTGGTTGGGTTTGGCATCTACAGCGAAAGGGATATTGGGTTGTGTGGATGTGGGAATCTTCACTCCTGAGCCATTCCCCAGCCCTCAGCCTTGTCTGCAGGTGATCAGCATTGCCCAGTGCTCCCCAGTGTCTGCAGTGTCTGAGATGCCAATCAGTCACCTGATCACATGTCCCTTGTTCCCCTTGTTCTCCCAAACATGTTGGGTTTGGGGCCGGGCTCAGCTCTGGGGTGTCCCACAGGGAAAGCTCTGGGAGGGGACGGGCAGCAGGAGATGGGGGATCTGGCACTGGGGGCTGTTGGAAGATGGATTGTGTTGGAGTGGGGGTTGTCCCCACAGGGTCCCCAGGTGCCTCTGTCTCCCTGCCTGCCCCCCTTGGCCCCCCAGGTGCCTGGGTCCTTCCAGGGCCAGCTGCCCCGTGCAGGAAGCTGGAGGGATGCCGGGAGAGGGGGCTGGATCCGTGCCACACGTGGGGTGGGATGGACTCTGTGCCAGGGCTGGGCTTGTGGCTAGGGCGGGGGGCTGTGCCAGGCTGGGCTTTGGCCTGAGGGCTGGCAGGAAGGGTGAAGGGAGGAGTCCCGGCAGGGATAAAGGTGCTCCTCACCTGCTGCAGCCTCAGGCAGAGCTGCCCAGAGACACAGGAAGATGAATGTGGCTGCGCTCAGTGTGGCCCTGCTCTTCTCCATCCTGCTGTGCCTCCCAGCACAGGCCAAGGTGAGGCACCAGCCAAATCCTCTCCTCACATCCTGCCCTTTCTGGCCTCCCATCCCACCCTTTTGGTCCCTCCTCTGTGTCCCATTCAGGGTCCCCAGGTGCCCTCCCACTGACCATTCCTGAGGCCTTTCCTTCCATGACCCCCATCAATCCTTTGCCTTTCTTCCTGGCCACTGCACAGGGGTCCCCCTGTATAACTCCCTGACTCACCCCCACTCCCACAGCATCTCCCAGTCTCGTTGGTTTTGTCCCCACCCATCCTCATTCTTCTGTCCCCACCAAGCCCCTCCCTTGCCCACCCATGTCCCTACACCTCAATTCCTTCCTCCTCCCCTGTACCTCACACCCTGCTCCTTCCACACCCTCAGCCCTGTCCCCTGGGCCCTCAATTGACCCCAGATCAGTGTCTTTGGGTCTCCCCTCACCTCAAACAGATCTCCTTGGAGGCCCTGAATTCCCATCCCTCTGCCTGCATCCTGCTCCCTGCTCCATGTGTCCCCCTAGCCCCACAAGGTCCAGTCCAGACCCAGCCTTTGTTCTCCTTTCCAGGCACTCCTGGAAGGAACCCAAGATGATCTCCGGGAGGTGAGCAGGCTGCTGGCATTGGAGGGCATCCCCTCAGGCAATTGGGGGGCAGTGGTGTCCCCCCATCCCTTGCTGGCACCAGGGACATCCCAGTGACCAGAGAGGTCTCCTGGTCTCTCTGCAGTTGGATTTAGACAAGGTTGCGGTCCTGGAGACGCCTCTGGTGGGTACCACGAGTTCTGCCAGTGTCAGACCCTTCCCTTGTGTGGCCACCACAGCCCAGGCCATCCCAGTCTGTCCCAGCACAGCCCAGTGCACCCCTCCTGACAGCCCAGACAATGCCCTTCCCCAGGGATCCTCCCCAGGGAAGCCTTTGCCCAGGGCCCTGCTACATTCCCATCCCTGTCACCCCAGGACCCCCTGGATGAGCCAGGACGCAGCCCCTGCCCCAGCTGTGCCTCTTGGCCAGGAGCCCAGCGCTTCCGGGCAGCAGCACAGCAGCTCCTGCACCCCATTGCTGCCACAGCCCCTTCCCCAAGGCCCCCCTGCTCTCCCCTGCCTCCCAGTGCAGCCCAGTGCCCCCGGTGTGTCTCTAATGCTGCCTTTGTCCCCAGCCCCCTGTGGCTAAAGAGCTGTGGGCTCTCCTGCGGCAGAAGCGCCTGGCTGCCTCTCTGGATGCCTAGGTGAGCCGTGCCTGCAGGGACAGGGCTGGGGACAAAGCCCATCCATGCCCCAGTAGGCTCCAGAGGTCACCTTCTGGGGTTTGTCTTTTAGCACTGGAAAGACCAGTGTCCTTTTTCCTCTCCAGTGGCATAAAGAGATGATCATCCATAGAGGAACCCCTGATCCCTTTGGGCCCTGGGCCATTTCTCCTGAATAATCAATCATCAAGAATCAATAAACCCTTTGAGCAAAACTTTGCTCTGTGTCTGTGTGTGTGTCCGTGGGTCTGGATTTCCTCCTTTCCAGTGGTCCAGGCAAGTCAGGTCAGGTCTGGGCTCTGCTGCCTTGACACAGTCTGTGCTTTCCCCCAGACAAATGGTGTGTTGGGAGTTGTGCAGAGTCCAGGGGGAGTGGGTTGAGTAGGTGGGTGGGTGTCCAGGTGGTGAGAAAGGCTTTGGTTCACTGTGAGTGTGGTAGGAATGGCCTGTCTTTAAAAGAAAAAAAATAAACTAAAAAAAAAAAGCTTTCTTTTAAAACTTTTTCTCCCTGTGAGAAATGACTGTTCACTTCTCAAAATTTTGAAAGGTTTATTAAAAGTTTAACAAAAATTCAAGAAGAGGACTAAATAAGGGAAAAATTACAGTACTGGGAGCCTCCCCCACTTCGTGACTGGTAACCACATGGCTGGCTCATCCACACAATGGCTGCTCTCCCTTATATATCCTTCCTGGTCAACAGGCAGCCCCAGCTCCTCCCAAAGGCTGTCTGTTGACTCTTGGTCGTTGTCCATTGGTGTAGACTGCTTTCTTGGAACTGGATTGGAGGACAGGTGGTGCTAAGCCATGCCTCTTAGGAACAATCTGCCCCTCCCCAAATGCCTGGACTACCAAGATCACATCAGGATAACAATGCTGGGGGGTGCGACATATTGCAGTAACACAACTATACATCTGTACAACTTCTCTTAACACACTTAGCACATTCACCCTTTAATTGGGAGAGCCAACCATCTCATTACTCATCTCAAACACTGTGGCATTCACATTCTCTGGAAAAATCCCTCCGCCCAGGATTCTTCTCCTGGGAAGCTAAGAAGCCTCAGAGAAAAAGGAAAACAATTCTTATCTCATTTGATTCTCCTATGTTATGCTCATGTGCAGAATGTGTTTGGAGATTGTTTACCCACAGGTGATTTGTTTGATTGGATTCTGGTGTGAGTTATTTTGACTCATTGGCCAATTATGGCCAAGCTGTGTCGAGACTCTGGAAAGAGTCAGGAGTTTTCATTATTATTTTTTGAACGTTCACTAAGAATCCTTTCTCTATTCTTTAGTATAGTATAGTATTCTTTACTAAAGAATAGTATTATAAAGTAATAAATTACCCTTCTGAGGACATGAAGTTAAATGCATCATTCCTGCCTTCGTCGGGCATCCCTGCAAATACAATATAACACTCCCAAAATTCTTGATTTACTCAAAAGAATTTAAATGCCAAAAAAAAATCTTCCTATGTCAAAAGTATGTTGAAATTATTTATTGGTCTTGAAATTTGGTTCCCTGGTGGGATGGGGCTGCTGGGTCTACCTGTCTATGGGGCACTGTGGGGCTCTGGGGTTTCCTGGGTGAGGGGCCCTACACAGTCACCTGTAATGCCTGGCCACAGTGGGGTAGAGCCACCGCGGTGTCCTAGAAAAGGGCGAGTGGTTCTACCTGCCTCTGGGGTTGTTCTTGGCCGCTGGGTCCATCGGCTCCAGCAGGACTTGGGTGAATTTTGGGGTGGGCCAGGTGGATCAGTTGTCCCTGGCCATCCTGAGAGCTCACCAGGGCTCAGTCGTGTTCGCTGACTCCAGTTCCAGTACTGAAGGAACCACTGACGGCACTGCCCCAAGGAAGCCTCACAGTAGAACTGGCACAGGGCATTGCCCTGGCAGAGGGGCAGGGAAAATGTCTTGGCCGTGAGCAGCAGAATGGCCAGAAAGCCCCTGGTGCAGGAGTTCCCCACCAAAGCAGGTTGAAGGCAGGTTTGGGTTGCATTCCTGCTGTCCTGGCAGTGAAATTCTGGGCAGAGGGCACAGAGGTGTCTTCTCCACGGGGCTCCAAGGTGACACGGAGATGCTGTGAGGGAGCTGAGCCCTGCCTGAGGGCAGACTCAGCCCAGCAGGAGCCCTGAGCTGACACCGCACTGGAGTCCATAGCTGGCTCTGGGGCACTGCGGTGCCATGAGTGGGGAACAGCTTCCCCTGAAACAGGGAAAGCTGAACCTTGGAGCCACCTGCTTCACAGCTGGAATGGTGTCAGCATCAGGGAGCAGACTAAAGAGGAGAGGGAGGCCTTTGGTGTGAGATTCTGAGGAAGCTTTATTTGTCAAAGGGAACAGGCACCAAAGAGCCTCAACCACCAGTGTGCTCAGGATTTTATACAGCACTAGAACTGCGAGTGAGCACGATCACTGAGCCAATAGGAAATCAGGGAGGGAGGAGCAAAAGGAGGGGAATACATCTCAGGGACCAATGGGGATAAGGGGGTGGAGAGTGCAGGTCACATGGGCCAATGGGGCGTCACACATGAGAGGAATTCCCGAGAGGCGGAACCTGCAGGGAAGGGGTTTACGGGAGACTGACAGGGAAGGGTCCAGAACAGGGGCAGAGTTTACAGGGATGGATAGGGAAGGCATGGGAATATAAAATGGGGATTATAATGATTGAAGGGTAAAAGGGGAGGGATATAACCTGGGAATAATCTTGGGGAAGTACAACATACAGGGGGTGAACTGGAACAGACCATCCAAAAAACTATGAAATAAAAGGGCACTGCAACAGCACTTGATAAAGAGGGATGCAGCACACGTTTTATGGTGCAAAAAGAAAGGATCAATCCTGTGCTATTTTTATAGGGTCTTTTTCTAAGCCTTTTTATAGGGTTTTTTAAGAGCATCCCCTGTCTATCCCCAGTTGGTCAGCAACAAGTTGTTACCCTGTATTGATTGGTCACTCAAACCCCTGGTGTGTACGTGCAGTAAAAGTTGTTTGTGAGAGATAGTATTCATTTTTCTATCTAAGAGTGGAAAAACAGTTTATACAGGTGGCTAGTGTTTATCACAGTCCTATAGCTCTTTTTCAAGGAAAGTAGGTTGTTTTCCACAGTCCTAGAGCTCTTTCTGAGGAAAAACAAGTTGTTTTTCACTGCTCCACAACTCTGTTCTCACTAAGAGTTGTCAGCTTTCTCATGGCTTCTGTCGGCTCAGGTCAGGATTCAGTTTTTTGGCCTTTGGCTGCTGTTTCACCACCACAGAAAACATCATTACTGTCCCAAAAAATAAAAGCAGCTGAGATGCAGCTCACTGCCTTCTAGAAAGTGAAAAGAGATGCAGGTGCCTGGAGGCCCACGAGAGAAATGGTGGTATTGAAAATGTGAGAAGCAAAGTTTTATCCATAGAGGCAGTGTCTGACCTCAAGGAAGACCTTTCCTATCAGTCAAGACTTCCCTAGTGTCCTGGGGTGACGTTATGATGCTTGTATCCCCATTCATATGTTCTGTGCCTTTAAGACCGGCTCTGAAGAGTGGAAGTTTTGTTTGGGTTTCTCTTATCAGGGACACAGAGACGGGCAGTACTTAGGGCTGTTTTGGCTTCTTGCTTTCAGCTTGCTGCTTTTCTTGCTCTCTTTTCTGCTCTTGCTTCTGCTCTGCTTTGGCCTCTGCTTATTAGCTAGTTTAGCTAAACAGTCCAAATTCCTTCCTGGACTGTTTCTCCTCTCCTGTTTCTGTGACCATCTCGAACCTGCTCTGGACTGGGACCTGGGAACACTGAGGGTTTGCACCGTTTGGCTGCAGCAGCTGCCCCAGCGCCGGAGGGACTGAGAACAGAGCAACAACCCCAGAAAGAGACTTTCTGATTTTGTCATCTTTCTCAGAGCGGTGTCATCTGGTATTGTTCATTTTGTGTGCTGGGGGGTGCTTTGTCTGTCAAATAAACAGGTTCTTTCCACTTCTCTCTGAGGAATTTTTCCCGAACCAGTTGCGGGGGGAGGGGCTGTGTGGGTTTGCTTTCTGGAGGGGCCCTCCTTTGCAGATTCTTTAATAAATTTGCCCTAAACCAGGACAAAATATTGATGCCCATCCTGAGGGCTCGAGAGAGTGGAAAAACCCTGTTTTGACTGCACTTTGGTTGCTATTACTCTGTGTTCGTTTAAATCAGCTAATAGCGATGTTTTTTAATTCATAATGTCTATTGGGATGATGGCTTGCATGCATTTCTGGTCCCTAGGGTTTTTTGAGATTTTAATACCTCTCTGGTCCCTAGGTTTATTTTCTTACCCAGAAATAGCTTTAGTATTGTCCCTAATATGTAGTTTTTACATCAGAGGGGCAGTGACCAGAGTAGCTATCCTGCTGGGCTTGGTGGCAATGATGTGCAAGAAGTTTATAAACATGCTAGGGTCTGCTCCAGGTACGAATGGTTCATGGCTATGGTTATGTATACAGTTTGTTGGAGGAGGAGCAGGAGGGAATGAGGTTTTTCAGCCTCTGCTTTCCTTCTTCTCCTATGAATCAGTTGCATCACTAGTGAAGGATGTTCAGTTTCCCCTCAATGTTAAAGAAACCATCTTTCTGGTATTCAATCTGGTAACCTTCCTCTATACAGCCTGCTGCTTCTCTAGAATGAGGGCTGAGATTTCTAGATGGGCTGATGAGACCCCTGACTCAGGAGTAGACCCTGGTGTGGAAAATCCTAAATGGTGTGGAAAATGGGAGGATATGGGCCAAATCCTGAGGGAATTCTCTGACCCTTTAGTCTGGGATTTTCCCCATGAACAAATTCAGAACCCAGCTGAGGTGGGCAAACATCTGAAAGAGAAGTACCAGGATGAGCCTAAGGAGAGGAAGGTCATTGCAGTGTGCTGGTCCCTGGCATATGCTTATCGCATACTGCTAGATACTGTTGGGCAGCAGACAGAGGCGGGGGGCAGGGAAATAAATCAGCAGCTGTCCCGGTGACTCAGGCTGCAGCTAACACTCCAGGCTCGAAGCCAGCATCTAAACCCATGGCTGTTGCTACCAGCACCAGAAGTGGGAAATGCACGGACAAGACCAATCAACCAGTGGATGATGATGATGATGATGGTGAAGGAGAAGGAACCTCAATGCCTCCTGACATAAAATCAGGAGTCAAAGCAGCAGGTGCAAGATCAGATGCAAATATTGAGTCTTATTTCCTGAAGGACCTTCGTGGCTTACGGAAGGATTACATACGACGACCCGATGAATCCATAATTAGTTGGCTGGTCCGTCTCTGGGATGCTGCAGGCGAGGCTACAATTCTGGATAGCACTGAAGCCAGGCATTTGGGATCCCTGTCACAGGATCCTGTCATTGACCAAGAAATGATGACGGGGGCTAATCCACACAGCCTCTGAGCATGAGTCTTGGACAGTGTTGCATGAAGATACCTGTGTGCAGATGATCTCTATATGCAACAAATTCAGTGGAAGATCGTAGAGCAAGGGATCCAACACCTGAGAGAAATGGCAGTGGCAGAGATTATCTTCTCAGATGATGTAACAACTAGGAACCCAGACTTAGTACCATGCACGTCTGTGATGTGGCGAAAACTTGTACGACTTGGGCCACACGAATATGCTTCTGCCTTAGCCATCATGAAGAGGGATGAGAGGGATGAGACTGTGCTTGACATGGCAAGGAAGCTCCGAGCATATGCAGATGCTGTACATGGCCCGACACATGCCAGAATCGCAGCGGTAGAAACACGTCTGCAGAACTTAGAGGATAAGATAGAGGAGAACCATAAGAAGCTTAGAGAGGAGATTAAAGAAGACCTTCTCCAAATTTCAGCAGTACAGATCCGAGGTTCTGGTCTCCAAGGCAGACGTTTCCCAGATGGTGAGAGAAGGTACACCCCATGAGCTGAGCTGTGGTTTTTACCTGTGTGATTGTGGGGGAAACATGAGAAGGTGGGATAGGAAACCTACTGCTGTTCTGGCACGAGGGGTGCGTGAACTGAAGGAAGCCACCCGAAGAAAAGCAGCTCCAGTTGCCCGTAGCCGAACAGCCAGGTATGATGATGATGACATGTCTGATCCCCTCAAAGGAACATCCAGAACATATGTCCAGGGAAAGAAGGATAACCAGGCTTAGAGGGGCCCTGCCTCTAGCCAGGTAGAGGCCAGGGAAAATCGTGCTTTCTGGTCTGTGTGGATTCGTTGGCCTGGCACATTGGAACCACAAGAGTACAAAGCTTTGGTCAATACTGGTGCGCAATGCACATTAATCCCATCAAGACATGTGGGGACAGAGTCTGTTTCTATTGCTGGTGTGACAGGGGGATCCCAGGATTTCACTTTGGTGGAGACTGATGTGAGCCTAACGGGAAATGAGTGGAAGAAGCATCCTATTGTGACTGGCCCAGAGGCCCCATGTATTTTGGGCATAGACTACCTTTGAAGTGGGTACTTCAAAGACCCAAAAGGACTCAGATGGGCATTTGGAATAGCTGCTGTAGAGACAGAGGGCATCCAGCAATTGAACACCTTACCTAGGTTGTCTGAGAATCCATCTGCCGTAGGATGCCTGACGGGAGAAGAGCAACGAGTGCCAATTGCCACTTCCATAGTGCATCGACGACAGTATAGGACCACTCCAGATGCTGTGATCCCCATCCATAAGATGATCTGAGAGCTGGAGAGCCAAGGGGTGGTCAGCAAGACCCACTCACCCTTCAACAGCCCCATTTGGCCTGTGCAAAAATCTGAAAGAGAATGGAGATGGACAGTGGACTACCGTGCATTGAATGAAGTGACTCCACCACTGAGTGCTGCTGTGCCAGACATATTAGAGCTCCAGTACGAACTTGAGTCCAAGGCAGCAAAGTGGTATGCCACTATAGACATTGCCAATGCATTTTTCTCCATTCCTCTGGCAGCAGAATGCAGGCCTCAGTTTGCTTTCACATGGAGGGGAGTGCAGTACACCTGGAACTGACTGCCCCAGGGATGGAAGCACAGCCCCACCATCTGCCATGGACTGATCCAGACAGCACTAGAAAGGGGTGAGGCTCCAGAACATCTGCAGTATATTGATGACATCATTGTGTGGGGGAACACAGCTGCGGAAGTGTTTGAGAAAGGGAAGGAAATCATCCAGATCCTCCTGGGAGCTGGTTTCACCATTAAAAAGAGCAAAGTAAAGGGACCAGCTTGTGAGATTCAATTCCTGGGAGTGAAGTGGCAAGATGGACGGCGTCAGATTCCTACAGATGTCATCAACAAGATCACAGCAATGTCTCCACCCACCAATAAGAAAGAGACAAGCTTTCTTGGGTGCAATAGCTTTTTGGAGGATGCATATTCCTGAGTACAGTCAGATCGTGAGCCCTCTTTACCTGGTCACCCGCAAGAAGAACAATTTCCACTGGGGCCCTGAGCAGCAACAAGCCTTTGTCCAGATCAAGCAGGAGATTGCTCATGCAGTAGCCCTTGGCCCGGTCAGGACAGGACCAGAGGTAAAGAACATGCTCTACTCTGCAGCCGGGAACTATGGCTTGTCCTGGAGCCTTTGGCAGAAGGTGCCTGAGGAGACTCGGGGTCAACCACTGGGATTTTGGAGTCGAAGCTACAGAGGGTCTGAAGCCAACTACACTCCAACAGAGAAAGAAATCCTGGATGCCTATGAAGGAGTCCAGGCTGCCTTGGAGGTAATAGGCACTGAAGCACAACTCCTCCTGGCACCCCGACTACCGGTGCTGGGGTGGATGTTCAAAGGCAAGGTTCCTTCCACTCACCGTGCCACCAGTGCTACATGGAGCAAGTGGATTGCTCTTATCACTCAGTGGTCCTGTATAGGTAAACTGAATCGCCCTGGGATTTTGGAGGTCATTACAAATTGGCCCGAAGGTGAGAATTTTGGTGTCACAGATGAAGAGGAACAAGAACCAGTGACACGTGGTGAAGAGGCTCCTCCCTATAACCAACTGCCACCAGAGGAAACATGCTACGGTCTTTTCACTGATGGTTCCTGTTGCATCGTAGGGATGAAACGGAAGTGGAAAGAAGCCGTATGGAGCCCCACACAACAGGTTGCACAAGCTTACCGAGGGAGAAGGTGGATCAAGCCAACTTGCTGAATTCAAAGCTGTTCAACTGGCCCTGGACATTGCTGAGAGAGAGAAGTGGCCAAAGCTCTACCTCTACACTGATTCATGGATGGTAGCCAATGCTCTGTGGGGATGGCTGGAGAGGTGGAAAAAGGCCAACTGGCAACGTAGAGGGAAACCGATCTGGGCTGCTGATGAGTGGAAGGACATTGCTACCAGGGTAGGGAGGCTACCTGTGAAAGTCCGCCATTTAGATGCCCATGTACCCAAGGGTAGGGCCAATGAGGAGCCCCAAACAATGAGCAGGTAGACCAAGCTGCAAAGATAGGGGTGTCCAAAATAGACCAAGATTGGGAACATAAGGGAGAGTTATTCCTAGCTAGATGGGCCCATGATGACTCAGGCCACCAGGGCAGAGATGCCACCTATAAGTGGGCACGAGCTCGAGGGGTGGATCTAACCATGGACAGTATTTCTCAGGTTATCCATGACTGTGAGACGTGTGCTGCCATCAAGCAGGCCAAGCAAGTGAAGCCCCTATGGTACAGTGGGCGGTGGTCCAAGTACAAGTATGGGGCGGCCTGGCAGATTGACTACATCACACTGCCCCAGACACACCAGGGCAAGCGCTACGTGCTGACCATGGTGGAAGCCACCACTGGATGGTTGGAAACCTACCCTGTGTTTCATGCTACAGCCCGGAACACCATCCTGGGCCTTGAAAAGCAAGTTCTGTGGAGACATGGCACCCCTGAGAGGATCGAGTCCGACAACGGGACTCATTTCAAGAACAGTCTTATCAACACCTGGGCTAGGGAACATGGCATTTAGTGGGTGTACCATATCCCCTACCATGCACCAGCTGCAGGAAAAGTGAAGTACAATGGACTACTAAAAACCCAGTTAAAAGCTTTGGGTGGGGGATCTTTCAAAAATTGGGAGCAGCATTTAGCAAAGGCCACCTGGTTAGTTAACACCCGAGGTTCCACCAACTGAGCAGGTCCTGCCCAGTCTGAGTCCCTGAATATAATAGAAGGAGACAAAGTCCCAGTGGTACATATCAGAAGTTTGTTAGGGAAGACTGTGTGGATCAATTCTGCCTCGAGTACAGACAAACCCATTCGTGGGGTTGTCTTTGCTCAGGGACCAGGTTGCACGTGGTGGATAATGCAAAGAGATGGAACAACACGATGTGTACCTCACGGAGATCTGATTGTGGGGTAAGAATGATGTGCAATATCACTGTTCATTGGATGTTACTGCCATTGTCTGTACATTAAACCATACATACATGAGATAGAAGGAAATGTGTGAAAGTTGAAGGTCTGGGCAAGTAGAAGATGGAGAAGAAAATGTGTAAGTGTCGAAGGTCTGAGCAAGTGATAGATGGAGCTTTAAGTGACTAAAGTGAAAAGGGGGAATCCTGCAGCTCTGTAATATAGGGCCTGGATTCAGTGGTCCAGTGTGGGGATGTGATGAAGGCATGATGGGTATTGCTTGTAATTTTGGGGGAACAGATGGAAATTTTGTATGAATAATGCATGATGTGTTGTAGTATGTTGATGATATGGGGATAAGGGGTGGGATGTCCTGGGGTGACGTTATGATGCTTGTATCCCCATTCATATGTTCTGTGCCTTTAAGACCGGCTCTGAAGAGTGGAAGTTTTGTTTGGGTTTCTCTTATCAGGGACACAGAGACAGGCAGTACTTAGGGCTGTTTTGGCTTCTTGCTTTCAGCTTGCTGCTTTTCTTGCTCTCTTTTCTGCTCTTGCTTCTGCTCTGCTTTGTGCTCTGCTTATTAGCTAGTTTAGCTAAACAGTCCAAATTCCTTCCTGGACTGTTTCTCCTCTCCTGTTTCTGTGACCATCTCGAACCTGCTCTGGACTGGGACCTGGGAACACTGAGGGTTTGCACCGTTTGGCTGCAGCAGCTGCCCCAGCGCCGGAGGGACTGAGAACAGAGCAACCACCCCTGAAAGAGACTTTCTGATTTTGTCATCTTTCTCAGAGCGGTGTCATCTGGTATTGTTCATTTTGTGTGCTGGGGGATGCTGTGTCTGTCAAATAAACAGGTTCTTTCCACTTCTCTCTGAGGAATTTTTCCCGAACCAGTTGGGAGGGGAGGGGCTGTGTGGGTTTGCTTTCTGGAGGGGCCCTCCTTTGCAGATTCTTTAACAAATTTGCCCTAAACCAGGACACTTAGGGAACAGCCTGCTTCAACATCAATTATAAATTAATGTTATATTGCCTCTTATGGAAAGAAAACTAATGAGAGAAAATCTTGAAAATGGGAAAAAATCATTTGAGGTAATTGCTCATTGAAATCTTTTTCATTAATTCCACTCCTGACAAAATTAATTCTTTAAGATAATTCTGGTAGAGGTGCAGTTCCTTTGGGTTTTGTGCACTCTGAGGAGTCCCATGGGAGATTTGGTGCCAACTCCATGAGTCTCAGTTCCTCAAAGAAGATATCACAAATGTCCAAGAAAAGGAAGTGCGAAGCAAAGGTAGAAGACACCTTCCAGGGCCCAAGATAATGTTCTCCTCCTCACAGGATTTTTGCCCTGGTCAGATGGGACTGTCCAAGGGGGAGGGAGACTTCCTGAGCAATCCTTTGCTCTCTGGACACTGATCAGATTGATGCCGGGAGAGGCTCCCTGGAGCAGAGGCTG
Organism: Melozone crissalis; assembly: GCF_028551555.1. Lineage (NCBI taxonomy): Eukaryota > Metazoa > Chordata > Aves > Passeriformes > Passerellidae > Melozone > Melozone crissalis. Next base: position 16,718,514 of record NW_026535824.1, read on the forward strand.
GGTAGAATTAAAGGAATAAAGCAGGGATTTATTAAAAGCCCTTCAAAGGATTCACCTTGAGCAGGACAAGAGCCCAGCCATGGCTACACTCAAAATGGATGACTGGTCAGGAGTTTTCACACTTTTCTAAGGTTTGGTCCATTTAAATATTGGGGTTAATTGTCCAGTTACAGCCTCAGGTTATGCAGTCCCATCATCCCGGTTTGCTTTCCTCAATTCACTGTTGTTTGCACTTTTTGGGCCTGAAGCTGCAACAATGTCCGGTTCTGGGGCTGGAAAAGGATTGTTTTGTCTGACTACACTGTGAAGAGAACTTGCTAACACTCTGTATGAAGTCCAGAGTTACAGATTAATGTAATACAGAATCGGGAAATATGATAGCTAAAACTGAAGGCATCAGCCTGTTCAATGTTCCCTTGGTTCCATGGGGATTCACAGTGTCACAATGGCCACTTGTTCCCATGAGGTTCCCCAGTGTCACCGTGCTGTCCTTGAACCCACCTGGTCTAAGTGACCCATGGTTCCATGAGGTTCTGCAGTGTCACTGTGGTGTCCTTGGACCCACCTGGTCCCAAGTGACCCATGGTTCCATGAGGTTCCCCAGTGTCACCATGGTGTCCTTGGACCCACCTGGTCACAACTGACCCATGGCTCCATGAGGTTCTCTGGTGTCACCATGATCACTGTCAGAGGCTGGATGAGATCAATGTCCTGACATACCATGGGACAAGCTGTCAATCAGTCACAAAGTAGGGACAGTGCTAACCCAGCCCTGATTGCCCGAGTGATCAGAAATCCCACCTGGGGGAGGCCCACAAAGGCCCGGCAGCTTAAAAACATGGAGCACAAGGTCAGCCCCTGGTATGGACTCTGCCTTCTCCTGGGATTTGTGTCTCACCTGCGCTGGAACCCTAGGAACTGATAGTCATATGCGTGGCTTTCTATAGAGTTTCTGTCTTTCTCTCTCTCTCTCTTTCTTCTTCTTCTGATGCTCTTTATATGGAACATTTTTAGGTACCTCAATAGCTTACGTGTTCAATGATTTCTAGGTCAAATGAGCTAGGTTAATGAAGTTACTGCTATGATGAGTGTTTTATGTATAATTGGATGTTGCATTAAATCCTCTTCCAAAGTTTCTTGGTTTTTTATACTTTCCCAGTAAAATTTTATATCATTTCGACCTCTTGAGAATATCTGGCTGGTGTTTATCCTGTGCACCAAACTCAAGTAAAGGAGCCTTTGGTCATCTCCAGCATTTCAGTGTTTTGGGCTGTTACACCCCACAGGCTCACAATGGCCTCTTGTTTCCACACTGGCCCCTTGGTTCCATGTTACATGGCTTTGCATGGGTCTTCAGGGGTGAAGAGATAGACAAGAATCTTGCTTCATGATCAGAAGGCTTGATTTATTAATTTATGATATGTATTACATTATGACTATACTAATAGGAATAGAGAGAAAAGTTCAGAAGCTGCTAAGCTAAGAATAGAAAAGGAATCAATAACAACGGAGCTCAGCTTGTCTTTGATTGGCCCTTAATTGTACACAAGCAACATGGACCAATCACAAGTGCACCTGTTACATTCCAGAGCAGCAGATAACAATTGTTTACATTCTCTTTCTGGGGCCTCAGCTTCCCAGAAGGGGAAAAATCCTAAAGAAAGGATTTTTATGAAACATATCGGTGACAGTTCCATGGGCCCCAACAGTGCCACAATGATCCCCTTGGTTCCACAACTTCCCACAGTGTTGTAGAGAATACATTGAAAAGGAGTAGATATAAAGTTCCAATGATAGTTCTAGATTGTTTGTTTAATGTTTTATAGTTATGTAAAACTCATTATTAATTGTTTGTCAAAGGTTTTATAATTATGTAAATCCCCTTACCATTGGGTATTGCCCCTGCTGCTCCCACTCTGATCTTAAATGGCGAACCAACCGAGACCATAAAGAAGATGATTACGTCACCTAATAAGCAAATATGAAACTCCCATAAGACTTAGCAGAAAAGGATTACATAACAAAAACCCCTAGAACAACGAACTGTCCCGTTCTCGGCTGTTTTTGATGGTCTGGAAAGGCTCGGGATGGCCTTGGACAGCCCGCGCTCCAAAGGATGAAAAGAGTCTTCAGGTTTTTTCTCGGTCTTCAGTGTTTATTAGTTTTTATCTACAAGATTTTCTCTCGGCCCGACAGAGGTCTGCACAGCACGCCAGCCATGAGCACACTGCGAGCCCTCGGGGCGGTCACTTATCTTTATACCCAAAACTACGTATAAGATATTTACCGATTTTCCCCAATACCTTTCACCCTTATTGACAAGTGCATTTTTAGTAAGAACCAATCCCAAAGTGCCACCACCACCACAGAAGATGGAGGCCAAGAAGAAGAAGAAGAAGGACAGGACACGCCCCAATTCCTCCATCTTACTTCTCTAGACCCCCCTGTACCAAAATTCTAAAACCTGTGTTTCACACTTTAATTAACCTATCCCTTCACCATTTATCCCAGCGAGATCCTCCCATCCTCATACAGGTGTCGTGTCCTGTGCAGGATCAAAGTCCAGCCACCAGACACTTCTGGCAACATTCCAGGACCTCCGAGCCCCCCAGGGGTTATCTCGGTGACTCTGCACATCAGTCCTGATGTGCTGAGATCCCACAACGAACCACCATGCAAATAAAGAATCAAAATAACGCCTCTAAACAGAGAGAACATCAGACAATATCAAAGGCCCTGGTCAGAACTTCTTCCTTTCGTCACCCTAACCAGAGTGGGCCAAGAGCAGTAAAAGATTATGAACCTGAAACCAACAGGTGTCTACTCAGAGACTCTCATGAGGAAAGAAGACCCAGCTCTGCTGGATGGTGGAGCTGACCTCCTCCTCCTCCTCACCGTCTCGGGAGGAGCGGTGGTGTGCACACACCCCCATGGGTCCCCTACCTAGACTGTTTCCAGTAAAGTTCAAATCACTAAAGAGCTGGTCACATGCCATTCATAACAGTCTTGGGGACTGGTCTTGGACAGGCCACACCCAAAGAGGATTGAGGGCCTCCGGGATATCTGGCCCTGTCTGGAACGGTGGGCAGCAGCCTAGGATCAAACAGTGTGGAGGATCATTGGTGAGTAAAGGTGGTGGCACAAGTAGGAGGCAAGCAAAAGAAGTGTGTGTGAGATGGGGCCTGGCAGCCTGGAGCCCCGAAGCAGCTGTGGGCCTCTGAGTACCGTGGTTCAGACTCCTGCGAGGGGACCGGCCACAAACGGAGGGAAGCAAGAGAAGCCTTAGTGAGTGAGACACCTCCCAGGGGAATGAAGTGGGCCCCCCCCTCTGGGTGTGCGGAGAAATAGAAATGTGAGTGGCACACAAGGGGTCGTGTCATGGTTTGACCCTGGCACAATGCCAGTGCCTCCATGAGAATACCCTCTCCCTGGTGTCTGCTGTGAGATGTGACCAGGAATAAGAAAAGCAGGCTCCTGCTTAGAAATAAAGAAAACTTTATTAACTAAACTACAAGAAAAGAAGAAAAAAAAAACATAAGGAAAATGAAAACCTTACAAAAGCATTTTCCTCCTCCCCTCTATCAAATTTCCCAATGCCATACATTCTCCCGAATCACCAACTCTCTGTCCAGCACCACCCTTTAGAATAGTCAAACTTCAGTCCATGAAGAGGAGAGGAGTCCTTCTTGCACCATAGGCTTCCCCTGGAAACATGTTGAAACCTCGTGTGCTTCCATGTCACTCAGCACCGCCCGGAAAATCCTTTTGCCATCGTGACATCTTCCTTCCACGCCCAGTGCTCTCACCACTGTGCATGGACCAGAGCTGCTTCTAGGGTTGTCTTTCAAGGATGCCTTGTCTCACTCCAAAAAAGGCACAGTCTCTCCTTCGGGACATCTGTCCCCCCCCAGTTTTTTCACCCCCTGGGGCTGAGGGGTACCCACACTGAACCCTCCTGGTTCTGAGGCACTGCCTCCCCCTAAATGCAGTCTCTGTGTCACAGGAAAAAAAATGGTTCCATCTATGGCCACACAAGAAAAGTCCAGCCAAAAGGCTACTCCGTCATCTCTCCCCCCACCTCAAGAGTCTTCTGCACTTCCCTAGTGGCCCCTTCCCTCTTATCTCATCTCTTATCCCTTTTCTCATTCAGCTCCAGGAGGATCAGCATTTGCAAGGTTTCTGTCATGCAGGAAAAGGGTTAAAAATTTCAGTCTCTGCCTGTCCCAGAGCTCTGGAACTCCCACGCTGCCCTGCCGGGCACCTTCTTGCCACACTCTCCCCCTTCTCCTCCTGGGCCGGCTGCTATCACATTCAGTTGCTGGCTCTCCCTCTCTCTCTTCTGGTGAGGGGCGGGGGGGATGGCTGCCCGATGTCTCTTGGTGCTCCTCTATCCTTCCATCCTCAAGGGCCTCTTCACTTCCCATCTCTGTCCAGACCCAGGCCTACCACAGGGCTGCCCCTTCCCCGCCCAGTAGCAGCAGCTGAATAGGGGAGGGAGATCCGACCTCTTTCCCTCAAAGTCCCAAGAAAGCTTCTCAGGGGCACAGCTCTGGTTTTTAAACCCTGTGTGTTCTCAGAGGTGTGTCCAAACCTCACTGGCTACATCAGGTGCCAATATTAAAATCTGAGCACCCATTGGTTTGACCACAGCATCCCAGAATTCCCATTTCCCGGTCAAACCAGCACAGGTCGGCCTTCCCCTTTAAGGCTTGGCAGGTGCCCTCAGGGCGTGCTGAGAGTGGCAGAAGAATTGGTGAGTTGGCATGCAAACCCCGAACGAAGCTCCGGGTACAAGGAGGATCGGGGCAGTGTGAGTCACGCACAATCCCTGCAGTGGGGGGACACGGGTCCCTACCAGGGTTTAGGGTGCCCCAAGTACAGCAGCAGCACTGAGTAGAGCCAAGAGAGCCTCAGTGCCCAGGGTGGGACGGCGGTGATGGGGGTTCAGTGTGCCACAGTTCAGGTAGAAACCGTAAACCCACTGGAGACACCCTGGGGGGATTGGGGTCACAGGGCAGGGCAGTGCTGGGTTGGCTGACAGGGCAGGGCAAGGCTGGACCTACCCCTTCTTCCCCCCCACACAAAATGTTTAGAGCCAACAATCTCCTCCAGTGTGTCACAACAGGCAATGTTGGAGGTGAAATCCCAATTGTGGCCATGGGCACCTGGCTGAGAAGGACAGTTCTTTTTCATAGGAAGGAAAGCACAGAGCCCCAAGGTTTGGAAGGCAGGTGCGAGCCCCAGTAGGCCAAGGCCAGCTAGACTTGTCAGTAATGGCAGATTTTGTATTTAGGGAATTTTGGAGGTGGAACCCCAAATTTGGCCATGGGCACCTGGAGAAGCAGGACAGTTCTTTCCCATGGGAAAGAGAACATGGAGCCTTCTGCAGTGTTTTGGGGACAGATGAGAGGTGACCATTGTGAAAGTACGGCCAGCCAGACTTGTCCTGGCAATATTCCTATTGGAAGAATCCCTGGTTATCAGGAACTTTGGAGGTGAAATCCCAATTCTGGCCATAGGTGCCTGGAGCAGAAGGACAGTTCTTTTCCATTGGGAAGGAAAGCACAGAACCCCAGTGTTTCAGCAGCAGATGAGAAGTGACCTTCAACATGCAAAGGTCACTTGGACCAGTCAGGCAGTCCATGGGAGGCCAAACCAGCCAGACCTGTTCTGTGTTCCCTTAGTTTTATGGGGCTCCATAGTGTCACAGTGGTGCCTTGGATCCATGGGGCCCCACAGTGACATAATGGTGACTTGATTCCATGGGTTCCAGCAGTGTCACTATGGCCCCTTGATTGCAAGAAGACCTGCAGTGTCACACTGGCCCCTGGGTTCAATGGGATCCCACAATGTCACAGTGGCCCCTAGGTGTCATAGGGCCCTGCAGTGTCACAATGGTCCCAAGGATTCCATGAGCCCTTGCAGTGTCACAATGGTCTCCGTAGTTCCTCAGGCCCCACAATGTGACATGACTCCTCTGTTCCATGAGCTCTGCAATGTCACAATGGACCTTTGGGCCCTGGGGCTTTGCTGTGTCACAATGGTCTCCTCTGGCTCCACAGTGTCACAATGGACCATTGATGACAGGAGGCCACTCTGTGTCACCCTAGAGCTTTGGTTCCATGTAGCCCTGCAGTGTCACAATGGTCTCCTTTGGATGTCCAGTGTCACAATGGACCACAGATGGCATCAGGCCCTGCAGTGTCACAATGGATCTTTGGTTCCATGCAGCCCTGCAGTGTCACAAAGGCCTCTTGGTTTCATGAGGCCCCACAATGTCACAGTGGTCCTCCCAGGGTCACAATGGTCTCACTGGTTCCATGAGGCCTCACAGTGTCACAATGCTTTGCTTATTCCATGAGGCCTCACTGTGTCACAATGGTCTCCATGATTCCATGAGTCCCCTGAGTGTCACAATGGTCTCTGTGATTTCATGCCCCTCACTGTCACAATGGCCCCTTGGTTCCATGAGGCTATAGAATGTCTTAATTGTCTTTGCATGGTTCCATGAGGCCTTGCAATATAACAATGGACCTTTGGTTCCATGGAGTCTTGCAGTGTCACATTGGCCCCTTGGTTCCATGACACCCCAAAGTGTCAGAATGGTCTCCATGGTTCCATGAGGCCTCATGGTGTCACAATGGCCCCTTGGTTTGATGGGGCCTTTTAGTGTCACAATGACCCCTACATTCCATAGAGCCACCCAGTGTCAGTACAGTCCTCTTGGTTACATGAGGCCCAGCAATGTCACCATGGTCTCCATGATTCCATGAGGCCCCACAGTGTCACAGTGGTCCCTTGGTGTCACAGGGCCTCACAGTGTCACAATGGCCCCTTGGTCTTACAGAGCCCCACAGTGTCACAATGGTCCCTTGGTCTCACAGGGCCCCACAGTGTCACAATGGTCTCTTGGTTCCATGGCCCTGTGCTGCTACATTCCCCCCTCCCCTTTTCAGGCCGCCCTGCCAGCTGAGAAATGCTCCTTGGGCCTCGGCATTGGCCAACAGCCCCTGGGCTCAGCTCCTCTTCAGCTCATCACAAACACTGTCTGCTCCAGGCACTGCTGCTGCCCAACCAGCTCCTGGTTCCTTTAGCAGCAGCCCTGGGAACTGTTTTTGTTCCTTCAGTGGCACAAGATCCCTGTTCTCACCCTGCCAAAGAAAGCTGTTTGTGCCAAGTGCGGCCAGGATGAACCATTGCTGGGACTGAAGCCCCTCTCTTGGGGCCCTGCAAACAGTGCTGCAAAAGGAGCTCTTGAAGATCTTCTGGGCCAGCGACTCCCTCTGAGTGGGGCCTCTCCGAGCCCGGAACTCTCCTGTTTGCTGCACTCGGGGATCCTGAACAACCACAGAGCCTGAGCCAATCCCCCCACTCCTCCAGGCTCAACCAGTTTTGTGGAGAAAAGAAGAAACCTCACAACTTTATAAAAGTTCTAAAGCTCGGTATGTTTATTACAGCACCAGACACATGCGGAGAAAACTCCTCAAAGGCATGCGTACCTCTGAGAACTTCAGATCTCCTTTTATCCCCCTCTCAAATACATATGCATACAGTTTCACAATAGGTTCATACATATTCATTTTTATGGGTTTCGTGTGACTTTTACCACTAGTTCCTTTTTAGCAGAAAGAATTCCGAGGTCAGGCTGACTTGCCCTTACAGCAGTCCCTGTCTCTCTCTATCATCTTCTGTCTCCTCCCCTTTATCTCTGTCCTTCGCTGAAGTAACTTCACAGAGCTGAGGCTTTGCAGTCTGGCTGAATAACTACTATTTCTAACCACAGACTCAACACAAAAATGTACATATCACCTAAATTAAAATGGATTTCTATCCTGGAAAATTTTCACTTTGCTTCAAACCCTTTGCCCTTTGCTGGGGAGATGCCAAAGCATCAGCAGTGAGCATTGCCTGCCCACAGGGCTATTGCTTACAGGTGCCTTGCACTTGATAGTGGGGCCCTGGAAAAAGTTAAAGATAGAATGTAAAATGTTAAGCTTTGTGTTTTCCTAGATCAACTGATAAATTATATAATTGTTAGATTGTTCAGTAATTAAATATAATTATTATATAACCATAAGAAGAATAATGAGAAACTATGCTTGAAATTCAGAGGGGGGCTAAATCTATGTATAGAATAGAACGATATAAGTTTAATAATTAACATGAAAGTTATATAACGATAGAGTATAAAAACATGATCATTTCAGATGTATGGTCGGAGTCAGATTTGGGTTGAATATACCCCTGGCATCCAGAGCTCTTAACAAAAAGCACCGCATATAATCGTTCTGTGATTATGCGGTTTTGAACGCTAACATTTTGGTGACCCAGATGGGCCCTTGTGAGTGCTGCTGAGCGAGTTCGCGACTCGATCATGCTCCAGCCAGCACCGAGGGATTCTCAGGGAGCCCATCGGCCGCAACCACTCCTGCCGCTCACAACGTCCCCAGGAGAAAGGTAAGGGGCTTTTTTTTTACTTTGGTTGTGTTTTGGATGCATGCCAAATAAGACACAGCGAAGCTATGCTTGGTTGGGCTAAAGGAATTCCTGGTGGTACAAGCCTAGGCGCCATTCCATAAGACAATCGCGAAAGCGTTGCGGGTTCGGCAGTTTGTGGTATATTTGAAATGGAGAAACTTAAAGGGCTTTTGGGCAGTAACACCCCTATGCCGCAAACTTCTCCTTTTGGGTGCTTATTAGCACATTGGAAACAGGGTAATTTTGGGGAAGAACTATGTAAAACTAAGTTGATTGATTATTGTAATTCATGGTGGCCAGAATATGCCTTGGAGAACAGTGAAAAATGGCCAAAATACGGTACTCTGCAATATAACACTATTTTGCAGTTAATGTTGTTTTGTAAACAAGAAGGAAAATGGGATGAAGTCCCATATGTTGATCTATTTTTCTATTTACGGGGAAAGCCAGAATGGCAAGATGAATGTGGATTCTTAGTGATTAAAACATCTGCAAAGTGTGGGGTTTGTGAGGAATGTTGTTTAGAACACTTGGCATTAAAAGAAAGCCTGAGCAGGGAAAATTATACAGATATTGATTTACAAGTAGCTCCAATAGGAACAAGAGAACCTAACCCTATCCCACCTATTTCACCTCTTGCATCTGTCCCTATCCCACTGCCTGCTCCTAACCCACCTAGTCCTGAACCTGTCTTGTCTACTACACCTTTCCCTCTTTATCCTCCTCTCCCATCATCACCTGATCCCTCTTCCTCAGAAGATGAGCAAAACTTAACTGCGATAGAAAGGGGAAAGAGGAGAGGTATGCAAGTGAAAAAGATAGCAACGGTAATGAATCAGTGACCCCAATAGCCCACAGAACCCGGAGTCGGTCAAAGCTTGCCCCAGTTGTGAATAGAAAAGGCATAAGCAAGCAAAAATGGACTGTGATTGCCCCCTTGCAACAAGGTGTAGGAGTGGAAGGGCCAGTATTTGTAAAAGTGCCTTTTTCCCCGGCAGACTTAGTCATTTGGAAACAGTCAGCCGGAACTTATAGAGAAAATCCTGATAAAATGGCACGAGTAGTAAAAATGGTTATGAAAACTCAAAATCCTGACTGGGATGACATACAAGTAATATTAGATACTCTGATGGATTCTACTGAAAAAGAAATGGTACTTAAGGCCGCCAAACAGAAGGCAAGGGAGGATATTAGAAATGGACTAGTAACAGGGAATTTAGATGCGAATTTCCCAATTGAGGATCCAAATTGAGACCCTAATTTATTTTGCGATATGAGGAAATTACGGAAATATCAAGAGTGGATCCAAATACGAGTTCAGAACGCTGTGCCCAAAACTATAAATTGGTCCAAACTATATGAGGTTCGACAGGAAAAGAAGGTATCTCCCACTGCGTTTTTGGAGAGGCATAAGGAGGTGGCAAGGAAATATAGAGATCTTCAAATGGACACAGAACAAGCAAAGGTTCAGCTCGCTCTCATATTCTTGGGCCAATCACAGGATGACATTCGTAGCAAATTGCAAAAATTAGAAGGGGAAGAATTAAGGAATTTGGATAAGCTACTTGAGGTAGCCTGGAAGGTATATAACAATCGCGAAAGAGAAGTTAGTAAAAAGGAGCAGCAGAATCTTTTGGCAGTAATACAAGGGAAAGGGAGCCCAAATTTCAGGGGACGTAACAGGAATGATCAGGGTAGGAGACCAGTTACCCAGGGGTTAAGCCTGAATCAATGTGCATATTGCAAGGGGGTGGGACATTGGAAGTGAGATTGTCCAGAATTGTTTCACCAGGACAATCAGTTCCAACAGGGAAATGCTGCCAAAGCCATGGTGTTAGGAGAATATAACTAGCTGAACCTGTGGAACAGGTTCAAGAACTCACCACAAATATACAATAGAATTTAATCCGCCAATATTTCCAGTAAAGAAACCAAATAGGTGAATATAGGTTAGTGCAGGATTTGAGAGCAATAAATAAAAAGGACATTTATCCAGTGGTAACAAATTCTCACACATTGCTAACATCCGTAAAGGGGATATATAAGTGGTTTACTGTAATTCCTTTAAGAGATGCCTTTCTCTGCATACCCTTTGATAAAGAAAGTAGGAAACTGTTTGTCTTTGAGTGGAAAAACCCAGGGAACGGAAGAAAGACCCAGCTCACCTGGACACGACAAGCACTCGCCAACCCTATTTGGAAACTAACTGGCAAAGGAAGTGGAGATTTGGACCAAAAATGGGCAAGTACCAAGAGACCAATACTTACTGTTGCAGTATGTTGATGATATACTAATAGCTACAGAAGAAAAAGCAACCTGTATAAAGGTAACCACTGAGATTTAAATTTCTCAAGGGCAACGAAAATTAGGTACTAACCGTATCCAAGCTATTTGTGCTATTCCAGAGTCCCAGAATTTACATGATCTGCGAGTCTTCCTCGGGATGGCAGGATGGTGTCGCTTGTGGATCATGGACTATGGACTGATTGCAAAACCCCTGTATGAAGTTCAGAAGACGCAGCCATTCGCCTGGGGCAAACCACAGAAAGAAGCCTTCCTAAAATTAGAGGAAGCACTGACATCTGCTGCAGCATTAGGGTGTTACACAGCTTGCAAGGTGTGGGATCTCAGCCTCTCAGGACTAGGGTGCAGGGTGACCAAGACCACCCCTGGGGGGGCTCGGGAGTCCTGGAATGCTGCCAGAAATGTCTGGTGGCTAGACTTTGATCCCACATGGGAGACGACATCAGTATGAGGATAGGAGGATTTCACCGGGGTGAATGGTGAAGGGATAAGTTAATTGGAGTGTGAGATACAGGGTTTAAGATTTCTGTACAAGGGGGTCTAAAGAAGTAAGATGGAGGAATTGGGGCGTGCCCTTCTCCTTCTTCCTCTTCTTCTTGGCCTCCATCTTCTGTGGTGATGTTGGCACTTTGGGATTGGTCCTTACCAAAAGTGCACTGGTTAATAAGGGTAGAGGGTATTGGAGAAAAATGATAAATATTGTATACGTAACTCCGAGTATAAAGATAACTGGCCGCCCCGGGGACTCTCAGTGTGTGCCCATGGCTGACTGCTGAGCAGAACTCTGTCAGGCCAAGAGAAAATCTTTTAGATAAGCAATTAATAAACACCGAGACCGAGAAAAGATCTGAAGTACCTTCTCGTCCTTTGGAGCGCGGGCTGCCCAAGGCCACCTCGGGCCTTTCCAGACCATCTAAACAGCCGAAAATCCGACAGCAAGGGTTTTCAGGGTGAAGAGAGAGACAAGAATGTTGACCTCATGTTCAGAAGGCTTGATTTATTATTTTATGATATATATTACATTATGACTATACTACAAAGAATAGAGAGAAAGTTCTCAGAAAGCTAGCTAAGCTAAGAATAGAAAAGGAATGAATAACAAAGTTCTGTGTCCAGGCAGAAAGCAAGAAGAGCTCTGCCGTGAGTGGTCAGTAAATCCAAACATCCACAGGAGACCAATCACGGACCCACCTGTTACATTCCACAGCAGCAGATAACCATTGTTTACATTTGTTGCTGAGGCCACAGCTTCTCAGAAGGGAGAAAAAATCCTAAAGAAAGGATTTTTATGAAAAGATGTCTGTGACATTTCACCTTTTAAAGTCTATTAAATTAAAAAGAAAAATGTTTGTAATTTTCTCTGCTGTGCACATGCAGAGGAAAGAACAAACACTTGACAGGTTATCTGTTGCCGATCCAAATCTCAGTCAAGTGCTGGTGTGGAATGAACAGGGAATTTCTTCACCTGTAGAACACACAATTCTATCAAATTACTAAAACAATCTTACAATATAAGAAAATGCAAAAATAATGCAAAGAAAGTTCAAGTCCAAACAGCTGAGTTTCAGGAAAAAGTCCATGGACTGAAGATGTTCCTCTTTGACATATCTGAAAGTCCCTTTTTGGTCCTGAAACAGGTTTGCTGCAGAAAAGTCCATCAATAGTTATCAAAAGTCCATCAATAATTATGAAAAGTCCATTGACAGTCACAAAATAATTTCAAACAATTTGAGACAACTTCTGGAATGTCTTGATGTCTTGCCACTGCCCTTTATTTATTGAACAACTTGGCTGGAGCTAATTTTTGGCCCTTCAATGTTTCAGAGCTGCTGCCAGCTATTCAACTCCTTTAATTTTTTTTTTTTTTTTTTTTTTTTTGTGATCGAAAAGAGCAGCATCAGCAGACCAGCCAGAGAAAGGCCCTGGGGGGCCCTGGCCCATACGGACGGACGAGAAACCCCAGATCCAGCCCACAAAAAGGCGGGCCAGGACCAGTAGGGGAAAGCAAAACCCCCAAACCCATCAGGAGGCCAGGAGGTGGCGCCGGCCCAGAGACCCGAGCCCAACAGCCCAAGCCCAATCCACAAGGCAGGCTCTGACTTGCCACAGGCCTGCACTCTGCTGCCAGTACAATGGCAGAACGGGTGGTGAGATGCTTCTTTTCCCCTAAATCACCAAGACATGCCAGCAGCAGAAGTATAGAAGCAGCCCCAAGGACCCTCATCTCGGGTCTAGGAATGTTTGTTCCCCACAGCAAGCAAGCCATGATCGCTTCCCGCTCTGCCCTCTGCCTCTGCAATGTAAATGCAACAGGTGTGTCTCCCATCTGCCTCACGGCACCACCCCCTCTGGGCTGGGGACCAAAGGCAGAACTTTCGGGACCCACCTGCCCCTCGCCGCTGGGGCACAAAAGGGGCGGCAGCGATGGCAACCTCCAAGGGGCAGCAGCTGACCAAACACCCCCAAACCCACCGAGAATGCTGATTTTGAGCACAGGCAGACAGGCTGCACCCACAGCCAGCTGGCAAGCACCCCCTCCTCCCCGGAAGGAGAGACTGACGCCCTCTTCCCCTGTCCCAGCTTCCCCCGCAGGGGCAGCCCCGGGACAACCCAAAAAACTCGGTGGGGAAGCCGCGCTGGATGCAGGAGCTGCCGCAGACTGCTCCGAGTGTCCCACGGGTTCAACGCCGTCTTCAGCATCATCCCAAACAGGCTCTGGCTCAGCTTGAGGTGGTGGGGATGCGCAGGAACACGCCGCTGCTGTGTCGCTGGGCTCTGAGAGCGGCAGCAGGCACGGCACGGGGTCGGCAGCATCTTCTGCCGCTGGCTCTGGGGTCAGCTGCAGAGATGCAGTTGCAGAAGCCAGCGGAGTGTGCACGGGAGGTGGCAGGGCTGGCATGGGCAGCGGCGGAACAGCCGGGAGGGGCAGTGGCGAAGGATCGCTGTTGCTTAGCAACATCAGCACAGCCACAGGGAGTGGTGTTTCTGAGCTCTCAGGCTCAGGCGGGGAAGCTGGCGGAGGCGCGGGCGGGAGTGCCCAGGGAGGCGGCCGCAGGGAGGGTCTGGGAGGCGCTCATAGCGCTGGCTGGGGTGGTGCTCGTGGCGCTGGCCGGGGCGGGGCCTGCAGGGCTGCCAGGGGCAGTGCCGCCCATTCTTCACCCCCCGGAGAGAGAGAAGGCAGGGGGAAAGACTGCTCCAACTGAGCATGCTCCAAAGACGCAGTTAAAAAAAAACTTCTTCGGCTCCCGGCGGAATTTCACCCCCCTGGCAGGGTGGCAGGGGGGCTGGAAAGCAGCAAATCATCCCCCAAAGGGTCTTCTCCTGCTGGAGACGAGGGAAATGGAGCTTGTCCCTTGCAGTTAGCAATCCAGGGAAAAACAGTTGCTCGCCGTTTCAAAATAGAAAAGAGTACACAGAAGACTGGGTAAATGCGGGGGCGTCCCACACCACGGTCCCAAACGAATTGGAAAATGGAATCCATGCCTACCCATACGAAAACATCAAAGGCATAGAGCACATTTGTAACGAACCCAAAAAGCTTTGCCCATCAAAAAAACCCATAGAAATCTGTCTCCAACAGGAGAATTCCGTCCTCTTCACCCCATTTTTGCCAGAGGGCAATAACTTTCTCCTCTGAAGGAGAGAAAAGAACCTCATCCTCTATGGGGGAAGTCCTCCATATCAGCAGCCACAAACTACAAATGGCTGCATCTTCAGAAAGGGAAAAGCCAACAGTACCTTTTGAAAGAGTCCAGCATGCTCTGGCCAGCTGCATGGTGCTGCTAGGCTGTCCAAACATCTTCCTGGAAGCTTTTCAGAAGGTTCTCTTTGTGGTCAGCCTTGGCTGTGAACTCTGTCCAAATCAGGATCTTCAGTTCTTCAGCTCCTGGCTAGAATCCACTTCTGTGGTCACTTGTGAAGCAACCATCAATGCCACACATTTGGGGTTTACCCAGTGCAGCAATATGCTCCTCTGGGGTCTCACCAGTTGATGGTTTTTGTCCTGCTCAGTCAGGGTTCACCAATTGTTACAGGGCTTGCAAGGGTCTTCAGGGTAAAGAGAGAGACGAGAATGTTGACCTCGTGTTCAGAAGGCTTGATTTATTAGGTTATGATAGATATTACATTATTACTATGCTAAAGGGAATAGAAGGAAAGTTCTCAGAAGCTAGCTAAGCTAAGAATAGAAAAGGAATGAATAAAAAAAGGAGCTCTCTCTGATTCTGTCCCAGAGAGAGCTCGGTCTTTGATTGGCCCTTAATTGTACACATCCAACATGGGCCAATCACAGGTGCACCTGTTGCATTTCACAGCAGCAGATAACCATTGTTTACATTCTTTTTCTGGGGCCTGAGCTTCCCAGAAGGAAAAATCCTAAAGAAAGGATTTTTATGAGAAGATGTCTGACAGTGTTTCTCACCCTTGGGTACCCCAGACTCTGAAACGGGGACCCTGCACAGGTGGCACCCCTGGAGCCCCTCTGACCCCACCTGGGGAAGGAACCTCTGGCATTGCCAGGAGCCTCAGCAGCCCAGAGAGAGGGGACACCAATACACACTGGGGCTGCAGGAGCCCAGACAGGAGGGAGCCTCTGAACCCCAAAGTGGAGAGACCAGATAGGGGAACTCCGTGGTGGGTGTTTTCTTGCTGAATCTTGGTGGTTTCGGTTTTTTTGCTGAATCTTGGTGGTTTGGGGTTTTTTTGCTGAATCTTGGAGGTTTGGGGTTTTTTGCTGAATCTTGGTGGTTTGGGTTTTTCTGAGGGTGGCTGAATCCTGGTGGTCTGGAGGCTTTTATGGACATCAAACACCTGGTGACTTCTAGAAATGGAGTCAGGCAGGAGAAACAGCCTGTCCCCAAAATCCCACTCTTGACATCCCTCATCCCTCTCGGCAGTCCTCCCTCTAACATCCCTAAGCCTCTGGGAAGAGCCCAAAGGGATGGAAGAGCCTAAAACGCTGCTGGAGTGCCTGAGCTGCTCCCAGCTGTGGATGTTCCTGTCCACAAACCTCTCCTGGTCAGAGCCACGGGGGGTTGGGAAGGAATTTAGGGGATCCTGAGAGGATTGGAAGGGGTTTTGGTGGCTCTTGGCTACATTTGTGGTGCTGGGAGGGGGTTAAGGGAGCTTTGGAGGGGTCTGTGGGAGAGTTTTGGGAGTTGTGGAAGGGCGGTGTTGCTTGGAGAGAACTTGGGTGGGTCTAGGGAGAGGTGGGAAAGAGTTTTGATGGATCTTGGGGCCATTTCTATTGCACAGAGTGGTTCGGGGTGTGGGGGACAGCAGGGATCTGTGGGGTGGTTTGATGGAGCTGGAGTGGCTGTGGGGCTGGGAGGGGGTTTCAGGGCAGCTGTGACCCCCCAGACCCCCAGAGCTGCCCCCAGACCCTGCGCACAAGGTGCTGCTGGGGGACAGGGGCTCCATGGAGGGGTTTGTGTTCCTGGCACCGTGGGAGTGAGGGGGGATACCCCGGGGCCGTGTGTGACCCCCCATGCTGGTGTCACCCCCTTGTCCTCCCCTCAGGGCTCCTGCCCCAGCTCTGCTGCCCCAGAGGGAATTTAGGGAGGGGGCAGAGGGGGTGAGCAGCCCCTGCTGGGGGATGGCCCTGGCCCAGCCCCTTTGTTCAGCACCGAGCTCGGCTGGGGCTGCAGGAGGAAGAGGCCGATGGGAAGCAGATCCTGCAGCTGGGACAGTGCTTGGGGTCAGGGCAAGGTCCTGCCCTGCACACCTGGCTCAGGTGTGACCCTGCCCCAGCAAGGGAGCGGGACATTCCCATCCCCACGGATCAGGGCTGGGAGCAGCACTTGGAGCACAGACACGGAAATACTGGGAGTGACTGGGAGCTCACTAAGAGGGTGAATTATCCCCCCTGCCCTTTTCAGGCCGCCCTGCCAGCTGAGAAATGCTCCTTGGGCCTCGACGTTGGCCAACAGCCCCTGGGCTCAGCTCCTCTTCAGCTCATCACAAACACTGTCTGCTCCAGGCACTGCTGATGCCCAACTAGCTCCTGGTTCCTTTAGCAGCAGCCCTGGGAACTGTTTTTGTTCCCTCAGTGGCACAAGATCCCTGTTCTCACCCTGCCAAAGAAAGCTGTGGGTGCCAAGTGCGGCCAGGATGAACCATTGCTGGGACTGAAGCCCCTCTCTTGGGGCCCTGCAAACAGCGCTCCAAAAGGAGCCCTTGGAGCTCTCCTGGGCCGGCAACTCCCTCTGAGTGGGGCCTCTCTCAGCCGGGAACTCTCCTGTTTGCTGCGCTCGGGGATCCTGAACAACCACAGAGCCTGGGCTGATCCCCCCACTCCTCCAGGCTCAGCCCTTTGCCCTTTGCTGGGGAGATGCCAAAGGATCCACAGTGAGCATTGCCTGCCCTCAGGGGAATTTCTCACAGGTGCCTTGCACTGACTCTTTGTATCTGTGTGCACACAAGAGTGCCTGTGTTGGGGAAATGTGGAAGAAATGCTGCTCTCTAAGGGGTTTGAGTGCCTTGGATAGCTGAGTTAGTCAGTGCTATAAGTGAGGTTAAGTCATAAGGTGCAAGCTAATTTAAATGTTCCGAAGAGTTTTTTTTTGTTGTTAAATTTAATATAAATTATAAACTAAATTGAATAATTTTTAGTGTTATTCCACTATTACATCATTAAGCCATTGATTATAAATTAGGTCAAATAGTGTTAAGTGCTGTTCTTTTGCTAAATGCTGAAGTCTAAAGTATCAGTTAAGTCCTGTTAAGCTTTTAGGCCGTATTCCTTTTATCCTTGCCCTCACTGTCCTTTTGGCACAGACACACACAGGGACAGTTCTCTGTGCATTTCTGGTTTGATTGCCTGGATTTGGTTTGGTTTTGTTGTTGCTTTGTTTCCTTGGTGTGTCTGAAGCGTCCAGTCAGGAGCAGAGTGACTCTTGCCAAGGAACTTTGTGCTGCTGTCCCTTAATATTAAATGTGATTTTTGCTGCTCCCTTGCTGGGGATGTTTTCAGCGCTCTCAAGGCCTTGTTGGTAGCAGGGTGAAGGAGCCCTGGCCCAGGCTCTGGCCCTGGGGGACACGGGGACGCTGCCAGGGGGGTCCCTGTCCCCCTGTGCCACCCCCAGGGCCCCGGCCCCCCGTCCCCATGTCAGGCTCTGGGGTCGATCTCGTGGAACATCCTCTGGGGGAGGCTGTGGGGCCGGGGCTGGGGGGACCCGGGGGGACAGGGGACCCCGCTGTGCATGAGCAGGGTTGGATTGCTCTGGGGGGAGCTGTGAGGGGGGCCGGGGCAGAGTGACCTCCCCAGGGACCTCACACAGCCCCTGTGCTGTCACACAGCCCCTTGCTGACATCACAGCTGCTCTGTGCCTCTATGACACAGCCCCAGAGGTGCTGCTGTGACACAGCCCCCTCTGGGCCATCCCACAGCCCCTGCCAGTGCTGAGCCCCTGTGAGCTCTGTCTGTGCCCTGCTGGTGTCCCTGACGGGCCCTGGCAGTGCCCCAGCCCTGCTGGGCTGTGCACAGGAGCTGCCCCTGGCCAGAGCTGTCTCTCTGCAGCGCTGCCCTTGCCAAGAGCTGCCTCTGGGCCAGGAGCCCAGCCCAGCTCAGCAGCACAGACACAGCACAAAGACCTTAATGACCCTCTGGGGCTTTGGTGCTCTTTGCATCAGACCCAGTCCCTCAGAGTGTGCTCAAAAAATTCCTCAAGAACTCAATGTAAGATGGAAACACTGAAGTTTCTTGTACTTTCATAAATCCCTTCAAGGCAAAAGACTGAGAAAGTGTCCCCAGGTTCCAGGTAGAGTAGAACACTGGAGGCAGTGATGACAGGCAGGGACAAGCGAGGGAAAGGTGTCTCTGGTGCTGAGCAAACCTGCGCCTCTGTCCCTGCAGGCTGTCGGCATCCCCTGGCTGCCCCACCTGGCTAGCCCCTTCCTTTGCTGACAGCTCTGCCTCCTGCCTGCCTCTGCCTGCCCACACAGAGCCTTGGGCTGCTCCAGGCTCCTGCTGGGGGACGTGCTGCACCACAGCCCTGCCCTGGCAGGGAAATTCCTTTCTCCTCATGTCCAGTCTGGACCTCCCCAGCTGCCCTTGCTGCCATTATTTCCTTCTCATGCCTATATCCTCTATGAAGAAAAGCTCCAGCCTCTCTGAAACCACCCATCCATCCCTCCCAGACTATTCCTGTTCTGTCCTCAGTCTCCACACCACTGAGCCCACAGTACACAGTCTCTACTTGCTGGTTATGGGATGAGGCCTCCAAACCCCATCTTGGGAGATTTTTGGAAAAAAAAATAAGGTCTGTGAAAATGGAAAAATCGTGGTCAAAGTTATTTTCTCCCAAATCTTACCATGATAGAAAAGGGTCAATATGTTTAAACTGAATAAAGGTGGATTTACATTTGTTAGAATGAGGAAATATTTTACAATTATGAAAGTGGGAGGAAACTGCAGTTGTTTTTCCAGAGAATTGGATGCCCCATCCCAGGAATTGTCCAAGAGCAGGAGCTTTGTGCAGCCTGACCCAGTGAAACCCTCTCATCCCCAGTGAGAGAATTCCTGTAGTGTGGGTTCTCTGATGTGCTGGGTGCCCTCACAACGCTTCTGGCCAGAATGTCTGCTGAGGGCAGCCAGGCTGCTGCAGGGGCAGTGACCTCACAGCCATCACCATGGCAGCCCTGTCCCTTGGGCCTGGCTCTCCCCTTTCCTCTGCCCCTGCCTTGGCTCTGCTGGCATGAAGAGTTTTGTCATTAATATCTTGTCCTCAAGGTGCTGGGGCAAATGTCTTCCCAGTCAGGCTCCTGGGGCAGAAGTGGCTTTTCAGAGCCCAGCCAGGAATGAGCCCTGAGGCAGCAGCTCTGCAGTGGTGGCCACCAGGCCGGGCTGCCAAGGGAGGCTTCTGGCCATGGCCTGCAAGCAGCTGCTGCTGCCAAGGTGCCTTTGGTGCCTCAGGCTCTCCCTGGCACAGCTCCCAGCATGGCACTCTGCCCTTGTGCCCGAGCCCTTCCCTGTGCTGGGGCTGGCCTGGGGCTTTTCCTGCAGCGGGACCTGCCCTGCTCATGGCACAGGAAAGGCAGTTCCTGCTGGAGCAGGAGGCTCTGCCTGCAATGGGCTGCAGCAACTCCAGCAAGGCCCTGCTGACTTCAAAATTGCTGCCTAGAGCATTATATTCTAATAATTGTTATAGCTCCTTAACTGTGGAGTAAATAACTGTGCTGGTGATCTTTCCATCTGATCATGATCAGAATAAGCCAGAGACATACTTCTATAAATTAATCTGGTATTCTATCATGAATCCTGCAGGACAAATTGTGTTAGTCGAATTCCACCTGTTCAATCTTTTACACCTTTGACAAATTCTGGGGCTGGGATTGGATCCAGCCACTCCCAGTCTCCTCTCTTAGAAGGAAATTTAGAAGTCTAGGGGCCCTGCAGGGGTTTGAGAATCCATGGAGGCTGTTGGGTGTCATTTCTCCACCTCATGTCTCAGCAGAAGTTTCTCCAATAAAGAAATAAAGCTTTTGCCTGAAGCTCCCACTGTGCCCATGACAGGAACCCCTGTGAGTGTCTGGGACATCCCGGCTCTTTGGCAGCCTGGGGACTCCTGGGATGTCACCATGGAGCCCCTGTGAGTCCCTGTGACAGATGAGTGCCTTTGAAGCCCAGGGTGCCCTGGGATGTCACCATGGAATGGCTGTGACTGCCTCTGACCACAGGGCTCTTTACCATTTCAGAAACACGTAGAAGGTGTCCATGGGGCCCCTGTCCCTGCCTGGACATTCCAGCTCTGGAACAGCCAGGAGACTCTTGGAAAGTTCCCATGGAACCCCTCTGAGGGCCTGTGACAAATCCGATCCTTAGCAGGCAACCATCACCAGGACACTGTTGCTATGGTCAGTTTCTGTGGCAACCATCACCAGGACCCTGTTGCTATGGTCAGTTTCCATGGCAAGCCTCACCAGACCCTGTTGATATGGTCAGTTTCCATGGCAACCAGCACCAGCGCCCTGTTGCTATGGTCGGTCCTGTGGAAGTCCATCTGAAAATCCTTCATTTTTGCCTCACAATTGTCATGAGAAAAAGACCACCGAAAAGTTAAAAACACTTGAGCCAGTTGGGAAAGAAAGTCTCATGCTTATTCAGTGTGTTTACAGGTATGTGTTTCCAGGTGGTGTTTGCAGAACATGCCATGCTGTACTCGAAGGGGCATGCTGTCCTTTTCTGAACAATGGAACTGGACTTTCTTCCAAACTCCTGACTTGGCTGGACTGAGCTCTGGGGTGGCTCCCCCCTCCAAGAGAAGACCCCTCTTGTCTGCCTTCAACCACCGTGATGGACCAACAGGGATGCGAATCCCCTCATCAAGGAACCAAGAACCCCTCTGGCACCCTATTGGCACCCCCATGGTACACCCCTGGCACCCCCCTGGCAACCTCCTTCCAGAGACTGGGACTGTACCCCCTCCCAACTCGGGGAGGGGGGAAAACCTGCCCAGAGTAAATGTACCTGCGAGCATTCAGCCATGAAAGCAATGGAATAGCCTCTCCCCCTCCTCCTGTTCCTACTCTTTTCCCCTCCATGGAAACCTAACTTTGGCCACCCTTCCCCCAACCGAGAACAGTATATTTGGGGTTCGGTTTCGACTGTCCTTTGAGATCTCCCCAAAGCATGCACCAGCAAGTTTTGGTGGCGGGATCCCGAAGACATAACGTTTTGGTAGCTATACCCCTTCCCTGACCTTCTTTCCTCCCTTTATCCCTTGTCCTACCCTTTTCTTCCCCAGATCCCCTAACCAAATGCATATTCAGCTGTGGTTATCATCAATAAAATTGCATTTTGTTGATTTGTTACTGCAAAA
This sequence comes from Melozone crissalis, assembly GCF_028551555.1. Lineage (NCBI taxonomy): Eukaryota > Metazoa > Chordata > Aves > Passeriformes > Passerellidae > Melozone > Melozone crissalis. The sequence continues at coordinate 16,740,113 of NW_026535824.1, forward strand.
CCCCTGTGCCTTTGTTGGTTATTTTTGCACCAAAAAGTCATTCGTCACCCATTCATTTCGGGTGGACCTTCACAAGTCCCTTGGCAGTTCCATGGAGACTCCATGCCAGGGGTGGTTGCCATGGACACCAGCTCAGGCCTGCAGCCAGAGCCCATTGACATGGCAACCATTTGCAGCTCCATCCCCAGGCTCATGGGATCCCAGAACCACAGAATTGGCTGAGCTGGGAGGGACCCACCAGGATCCTCCAGTCCAACTGCTGGCCCTGCACAGGACACCCCAACAATGCCAGCCTGGGCCTGGCAGCGCTGTCCAAACGCTGCTGGAGCTCAGAGAGCCCTGGAGCTGGGACCCTTCCCTGGGGAGCCTGGGCAGGGCCCCAGCAGCCTCTGGGCAAAAACCTTTTCCTGACATCCAACCTGAGCCTGCCCCGACTCAGCTGCAGCCGTTCCCTCCACTCCTGTCCCTAGGCACGAGAGGGAAGATGTTCCCACAGCCCCAGCCAGGGACCTGCTCCCAAGGTTGTGGCCATGGCCACCAGGGCTGAGACCAGCTGGGATGCTCGGTTTCCACGGGCCGAGGTTCAGGAATGGGATTCCCCGATTTCCCACTCCCGTTAAAACCGTGCTGCCCTCACTGCCCTCGCTGCCCTCCCGCCTCCCATGGAAAGCACAAAAGGCAAAGATTCCAGGCTGAGATAAGAACAATTTACTGAGAACACCAACGAGATAAGGAACAAACAAACACAGAAACAATATTGATAACAGAAGGGACTGTTTACAGGGAAAACTACAACACAACTCCCTGGGTCTGCCGGGCCACAATTTCCCCTTCCTGGAAATTTCACCCTTCTTCTCAGGGAGAGAGAGAGTCCATTTCCTGCCCCTGGCAATGACCTGATGTGGGAGTGATTGTAATGAGAGGGCCATGGCCAGACCTTCATGTTTTTCCAACCCACATCATGTCATTTGCAGGGACAGGAAAAGGTACATGTGTCTTCCCAGCATGGATCATGGGGAGCATGGATCATCAGGGCTCTTCCCAACATGGATACTCCAATGATTGGAGTTGGGGCAGTGCACAAAATCCTCCTGCACTTGGGGCATTGGAGGCCTTCCCTTGCCGGTGTCTCCGTTGGTGACTGGTCAAGGCAGAGCTCTGGGTGAAGCTTTTCCCGCACTGGGGACACTCGTAAGGCCTCTCCCCAGTGTGGATGCACCGGTGGGTGATGAGGGTGAAGTTGCAGTTGAATCCCTTCCCGCAGTCAGGGCAGCAGAAGGGCCTCTCATCCGTGTGAATCCGATAGTGCAGGAGGAGACTGGAGCTGCTCAGAAACCTCTTCCCACAGGTGGGGCACTTGTGGGGCCTCTCCCCAGAGTGGATGCGCTGGTGCCTGATGAGGTTGGAATTGTTCTTGAAGCCCTTCCCACACTCAAGGCAGCGGAAGGGCCTCTCCTCTGTGTGAATCTGCTGGTGCTGGAGGAGACTGAAGCTGGTCTGAAATCTCTTCTGAGACTGGGAACACTCGTAGGGCCTTTCCCCAGTGTGAATGCGTTGGTGCCTGATGAGTTCTGACCTGCAGCTGAAGCCCTTCCCACACTCCCCACACTCGTAGGCCCATTCCCCGGTGTGGATGCGTTGGTGGCGGATCAGGCTGCTCCTCTGCCTGAAGCTCTTCCAACACTCCAAGCACTTGTAGCGCTTCTCTCCATCATGAAGCTGCTCATGGACCACCAGCTCTGAGCTCTGTCTGAAGCTCTGTCCACCTTCTTGGCTAAGGGAGGGTCTTTCCTCCTCAGAGCACACTGGGCTGGGTTTGGAGCCCCTCTTCCTGTGGAATCTCTGGGGATTTTCCTCCCCATTGGATTCCTGTGCCCTGGAGTAACTCATAATGGCCTCTTCCACGAGGTTCTGCTGTGGGGATTTGTCCTCCCTGGTCCCAATCCTCAGCTTCTTGTCTAGGGGAGGAAAGACAAGAAGAGGATGGGATTTGGCTCCGTGTCAGAAGGAAGGGGAAGGAGATCCCCCCAGTGCATCCCTGGCAGGATGGGGTTGGCAGTAGGGTTGTCCTGCAGCCAGGGGCAGTGCTGGGCTGGGAGATGGAGCAGGAGAGAGGGGGAAAAGGGCACTGATTTCCCCCTCACCTGCCCGGGTGTCCCGGGGATCCTGCTTGTTCCTCACAGCTTCCTTTTCCATCTGGCAAAGGTTTGGGGATGGGAAATTCTGTTTTGGGAGGAAAACAAGGAATGAGTACATTGAGTTTTGCACTGGGTTTAAGGCAACCCTGCGGAGCATCTAAACCAGAATTACAATTTAATAACAAAATGAAGATCAAGGCAATGATACAGAAACACTGCCCTAAACTGACAGAGTCAGGATAGAACCTGACACCCTGTTGGTCAGGGTGGTGGCAGCAGTCCCATTAAATGGTGGCTGCAGTCCTGTTGGAGAGATGGACATGATTCTGTCAGAGCAGTGATCTTGTAGAAGGGTCTGGTTTTCCTCTGGATGTCCAGTGGTGGTTATGGAGCTCTTGTCCTCTGGCAATCAAGTAGGCAAGCTGCTCCTGGTGTAAGGCTCAGCTGATATCCAAGTAGGAATGCTTGGATCCTCCCCCTGGGTGGAGCATCCCACATTGGGAGGATGGAATTTTATCAGTCCTGCAGTGACACTCAATGGCCTATTCACAGAAAATATCTCCCTTGGAGGGCGTTATCAGGGGTGAGTCATGGAAGAGATAAAGAACACTGTCCCACCTGTTTGTAACAGTTTATGGAGATGGTGATTGAAAACATGCATTTGGTTACATCTTACATTGCAACCTGAAACAGTGGGGTAATCCCTGCTCAGGGGGTGAACACCACCCCCCTTACCCAAACTGGCTCAGCTGTAAAACCCCCACACACAGGGGACAATGTCACACTTGCCCTGCTCCAGGGGAGGTCTCTGTCCCTTGTCACTCATCTTTTCTCTTTCTTTCCATGTCTCTCTCTAACTCACATTTACTGTTCAATAAAATCTATTTTGGATTTGGTTGCGTTATCACCTTAATTGGGGCAGAGGCATCTCTCTAACAATTTTCTTGACCATATTGCCATATTATTTTGGCACAGTGAGTTCAGGGCACTGTTCTCTGACCCCAAGTGCCTTTGAAAACAGCATGATTCCCTCCACTGAGGAGGTTGTGGTTCTCTCTGGAAGAGCTCTTAGAAACTTGGACACAGTCCCTCCTTCCTCCTGAGGAGCTTATGGAGCTTATAAAAGCTTTATTTCTTTATGGGAGAAATGATGAGGAAAATGGCTTTTATGGGTGGCCAGTGTAAACAAAATAATTTGCTGTCTTTCCTTATAAATTTGTTAAAATCACTGGAGGAAACGGAGCAAATGTTACCAGTGAGACTGACAAGGTTCATTCACCCCACGGTGAGGAATGCAAGGCAGCTGAAAGTCCCACAAGAAGCCCAGCTCAAGTAGCTAAATTTCTGAAGAAGTCCTGAATTCCCAGGCTTGGGGGGCTTTACCAAATGTGAGAATCATTTATCTCTTTATCCCTGTCACCTTTGTGACTGCTACACAGAGCTTTCCCTTCCTTTTAATAATCTGTATTTGGCCAAATTTCCACTTTCCTTTTATCGGAACCTGCCAGCAGCTTAGCTGGAGCTGTGCAGGAAGCAATGAATATTGGAAGTGCCACATCACTGCATGTATTTTCGGTTTATTCATGTTTGGGATTTGTTTGCACTTTCATCACAAGTTACTTGTGGGAAGAGCATATATTCTTCAAAGTGATTTTGCAGAGTCAAGTTTGATTTCTGCCAAATCTATTTTGTCCAGTGCCCAGAGGATGCTCAAGGGGTCTCTGTGCCTCTCACACTGGGGGATGCTTGGGAGGGATTTGGGGGGATTTTTCCTGTCCCTGTCACCCCAGGCCATTCCCCAGGGGGTGTCCCTGTCCCTGTTACCCCAGGCCATTCCCCAGGGGGTCTCCCTGTCACCCCAGGCCATTCCCCAGGGAGTGTCTCTGTCCCTCTCACCCCAGGCCATTCCCCAGGGGGTCTCCATCATTCTCACCCCAGGGAATGCCTGGGCGGTCTCCTTCCCTCTCACCCCTGTGCCAGGGGGTGCTCGGGGCAGTCTCTGTCCCTCTCAGCCCAGGGAATGCTCGGGGGTCTCTGTCCCCTTGCCCTGGGGGATGCTCGGGGGGTCTCCATCCCTCTGGCCTCAGGCAATGCCTGTGCAGGGCTGGAGACCAGGGACTCTGTGTCCCTCTCACCACTGAGGGTGCTCGGGGCTCAGGGGGGTCTCCGACCTTCTGGGGAGGCTGGGGGGGTGTCTGTCCCTCTCAGCCCTCCTGTGACCCCACCCAAACATCATCGGGGTGAGAGGGACAGAGACACCCCCAAATCCCCAGAAGGGCTGAACCTGAGGTTTGGTTTGGGGCTGAGGATTTAGGAAGGGGATGGAATTGGAGCTGGGGGTCGAGTTGGGGCTGAGAGTTGGATTAGAGCTGGGATTGGGGTAAAGGCTAGACATGGGATTAAATCTAGGGCTGGGGTTGGGATGGATGAGTTTGGGACTGGGATAAGAATAAATGCAGAACTGTGTCTAAACATGGAGTAAGACTGAGACCAGGATCAGGGTCAGGTTTGGGATGGAGCTCACCCAGAGCGGCACAGGGGGGATGTCACGGTGGGAAGGTTTGGGGAAAATCCTGGTTTGGGGAAAAACAAGGTGTGAATGCCTTGGGTTGCGGATTCCTCCCACCCATGTCCATTTCTAGAAGTCACCTGATGTACAAAAATCAAGAGTGAATAAAAAAAAGCCACCAGGAGTTTCCCATTTCCAGTCTCATCCCTCTTGGGTTATGGTTGGTCCCCCATCTCAGGGCTGGTGGGGATCCCATGGGTCCTGGGGATCCCTCCTCTCCAGGGTCCTGCTTTTGGATTCTGGGAGGTTCTTGGGTCCCAAGGTCCCAGCCTCCCCTTAATCCAGCCACTTGGAGTTCCCCCTTCTTTGCACCACCCTGCCCTGGATTAGGGCAAATTTGGTTGAAACCCTCCAAAAGGAGTTTCCTCTAGAATGCCGATTCAGCAGCCCCACCCTCAGCCAATTAGGGAAAATATTTCTGTGGAGAAAAGTCTAAAAAAACTTTATTTTAAAGGCAAAGCATTCACCAGCACAAAATTTGAACATTATTAAGCAATAAAACCTCCTGCTGCTCCAAAATAGATGACAAACTTCGAAAGTCCCTCCTTTGGTTGTAGCTCTGGGCACTCAGCGTCTTATCAGTGTTTTATCAGTGTCTTATCAGTCTATTATCAGTCTCTTATCAGTCCATCCAGCGCTGGAAATGCCTCCTCGGCCCAGGCCCATCCCGGTGGGCCTCAGGTGGGAGCTGCCGGTGGTGTTCTGGTTGTTCAGTCCAGAGCAGGTTTAAGCAGCTCCAAAGAAAAAGAAAAACCACAGTCCAGGGAACTTCTCTGCCTCAGAGGCCTAAAAACTGACTAAAAGCAAAGGAGAGCTCCATCCCGCTGTCTGTCCATCCAGCACCTGGAATGTAGAGGAGTGAGTACAGTTGCCGAAAACAAACTGCATCCTCTTCCTCCTCCCCTTTGCTCTCAGAGCCAGCCTTAAAGGTGCAGAACTCATTTCTGGGCTAAACAGATCGATGGGGTACGAGCATCATGAAGTCACCCCAGGACACGCCCCTGTCAGGGTCAGGGGGTCCCGTCCCTGCCTCATCTCCAGGCTGCTGGGGGTCCCCCAGCTCCAGTATCGCCCCTTCCCCTCTCCCTGCCCCAGGGGTCCCCCGTTCCACAGCCCCGGCTCTCACGGGGATCCCCAAAACCAATGTCCCACTCCGTCGGTACTGGGCCATCCCCACGTGGACCCCCCAGGACCCTCCCGAGGGGCGATTGCGGCTCCTCTCCCCCTGAAGAAGCTCCTCTTAGGGAGCCCGGAGATATCCGGGGCTCGAGTCCGGGATCTGCCGGCTCCGAACACTCTCCAAAAAAATCCTCCTGAAGACCCCTGGCTGGAGTTATTTGGGAATTTAGCTACTTGAGCTGGGCTTCTTGTAGGACTTTTAGCAGCCCTGTTTTCCTTACCTTGGAGTAAATGAACTTTATCAGTCAAGCTGATATCATTTTCTCCCTTTCCTCCAGTGATTTTAACAAACTTTTCAAGGAAGGAAAACAAAATATTTTCTTTACACTGGCCTCTAGAACAGCCATTTTCTTCATCGTTTCTCCAATAAGTTCCCTAGGAGGATGAGGGACTGTGTCCAAGTTTCCAAGAGGTCTTTCAGAAAGAACCACAACCTCCTCAGTGGAGGGAATCATGCTGTTTTCAAAGGCACTTGGGGTCAGAGAACAGTGCCCTGAACTCACTGTGCCAAAATAATATGGCAATATGGTCAAGAAAATTGTTAGAGAGATGCCTCTGCCCCAATTAAGGTGCTAACGAGACCAAATCCAAGGCAGATTTTATTGAACAGTAAATGTGAGTTAGAGAGAGACATGGAAAGAAAGAGAAAAGGGGGGAGAGCAAGGGAATGACAGGGACAGAGACCTCCCCTGGAGCAGGGCAAGCGTGACATTGTCCCCTGTGTGTGTGGCCTTCCCAGGGTGGGGGTTTTACACTTGAGCTAGTTTGGGTAAGGGGGGTGGTGTTACCCCACTGTTTCAGGTTGCAATGTAAGATGTAACCAAATGCACTTTTCCAATCCTCATCCTCATAAACTGCTATAAACAGGCGGGGCAGTGTTCTTTATCTCTTCCATGACTCACCCCTGATAACGCCCTCCAGGGGTGATATTTTCTGTGAATGAGCCATTGAGTGTCACTGCAGGACTGATAAAATTCCATCATCCCAATGTGGGATGCTCCACCCAGGGGGAGGATCCAAGCATTCCTACTTGGATAGAAGCTGAGCCTTACACCAGGAGCAGCTTGCCTACTTGATTGCCAGAGGACAAGAGCTCCATAACCACCACTGGACATCCAGAGGAAAACCAGACCCTTCTACAAGATCACTGCTCTGACAGAATCACGTTCATCTCTCCAACAGTACTGCAACCATCATTTAATAGGACTGCTGCCACCACCCTGACCAACAGGGTGTCAGGTTCTATCCTGACTCTGTCAGTTTAAGGCAGTGTTTCTATATCATTGCCTTGATCTTAATTTTCTTTTTAAATAGTTATTCTGGCTTAGACCGTTTCCCAGGTTTGCCTTCAAACCAGTACAAAAAACAATGTGCTCATCTGTTGTTTTCCAGCAAAACAGAATTTCCCAGTCCCAAAACTTTGCCAGATGGAAGAGGAGGCTGCAAGGAAAAGGAACATGCTCTGGGACACCCGGGCAGGTGAGGAGGAAATCAGTGCCCCTTTCCCCCTCTCTCCTGCTCCATCTCCCAGCCCAGTACAGCCCCTGGCTGCAGGATAAACCCGGGGTCAACACTGTCCTGCTGGGGATGCACTGGGGGGATCTCCTTCCCCTTCCCTCTGACATGGAGACAAATCCCATCCTGTCTTTGTCCTTCCTCCCCCAGACAAGGAGCTGAGGATGGAGACCAGGGAGGAAAAATCCCCATGGCAGAACCTCATAGAAGAGGCTGTTTTGAGCAGCTCCACGGCACAGGAATCCAACCGGGAGGAAAAGCCAGAGTGATCCCACAGGAGGAGGGTGTGCAAGCCTAGCCCAGTGTGCTCTGAGGAGGAAAGACCCACCCTGAGCCAGGAAGCTGGGCAGAGCTTCAGCCAGAGCTCGGAGCTGGTGGCCCGTGGGCAGCTTCATGATAGGGAGAAGTCTTACAAATGCTTGGAGTGTGGCAAGATCTTCAGGCAGGGCAAATACCCTGATCAGCCACCAGATGATTCACACTGGGAAATGGGCTTCTGAGTGTGGGGAGTGTGGGAAGGGCTTCAGCTGCAGCTCTGCCCTTGTCAACCACCAGTGGATTCACACCAAGGAGAGGCCCTTCCACTGACCTGACTGTGGGAAGGGCTTCAACCACAACTCCAAGCTCATCATCCACCAGGGCATCCACACTGAGGAGAGGCCGTACCAGTGTCCCACATGTCAGAAGAGGTTTCAGAGCAGCTCCAATCTCCTCCTGCATGAGCGGATTCACACGGATGAGAGGCCCTTCCACTGCCCTGATTGCGGGAAGGGCTTCAACCGCAAATCCTCCCTCGTCACCCACCGGTGCATCCACACTGGGGAGAGGCCCTACGAGTGTCCCCACTGTGGGAAGAGCTTCTCAGACTGGTCATTCTTTAACCGGCACCAATGGAGGAACCAGTAAGGGAGGCCTTACGAGAGCCCTGACTGCAGGTGGAGCTTCATGCACTGCTCCATCGCCATCCCCATTGGAGGACCCACAATGGTCAGAGCCCTGGTGACCCACATTCCTTGTGATACACAGTGGGAAGTGATATGTGTTTCTTCTTTGCCTCTTAGTGTCTTTTGATTTATCTCCCTCCCTTCATAACACAAATAATCAGGGTAAAAATCCACCCAGTTCATCAAAGGCATCTAAAGCCTCACATTTTACTTGTGTTTTGAGGGAAACTTGGATTCTTGGCGATATCTGGGAGGATATGGGGGGTTTTGGGGGTATTTAGTTTGGTTTTCTTTATTTCTTGGCACTCCAAAAGATGAGAGGGATTGATCTGTCAGCTCAAAACCACTCAATGCTACTGAAAACTACTCAATCCCACCCCAAAATTCCTCAATTCTACATCCCCTGGGGGTGAAATGGGGATGGAATTAGATTGGGCGAAGTGGGATGCAAATCAGGAGGGGTAAGATGGGCATCGGGTGGGGAAGGATGGGTGGGATGTGGTTTGGGAGGTGTGAAATGGGGGAAATACATCTTGGGGAGGGGGTCATGATGTTCAGGAGTGGTGGGATGGGTTGGGTTTGGGACTGGGAAGGTGGGCTGGGGTCCAGAATGAGGCAGCCGAAGTTTGGGGATGATGAAGGGAAGGGAAGCCCGTTACTGAGTGAGTTTTTGGATATTCCATGTTCTTGAAGAAATGCTGGGGTATCTCACATTTCTGAGGTGGTTTTGGCGCACTCCCAAGCTCTTGGGGGTTTCCTGAGGGCAGCTCCATGGAGCCCCATTGCCAGGGGTGGTTGCCATGGGCAGGAGCTCAGGGATGTAGCCAGAGTCTGTATCGGTGCTGGAGAGCAGAGAAATGATGAATGGCCCCAGACAACTCCAGTGTGTGTTTGGAGACCTGTGAGCTTACTGAGGAGAGGTCAACAGCAATCCCCAGGAGAGATGCACCTTAGACTCCGGGCGTTCCTCATAGCTCAGGGTGAGGAAAGAAGCTTCCCCCATGGTACATTGCAGCACTATATTAATTTATCCCAATTCTTTCCTCCCTATTGGCCTGTTGGCCTTTCCCACCCCTTTTACCCTTATATGTTCATGTTCTGGTGAGTTCTCCCTTCCCTGTAATCCCATTGGTTTATGTCTCTGGCTATCCACTCTAGCATTTCCTATTGGTCCCTTCCCTGTGTACCACCCGTGAGCCCTCAGACCATTGGATCCCTGATGCTCTTCTCCACCCTCTCTTTTCCTCATTTATAACCTAGACCCACCTTTGGCTTTGTCTTTGGCCCTGGACCTCTTCAGCGTTGCCTGAAATAAAGCACATTGGAACTCCATGCCTGGAACCTCCCGTGTCTTCACTGCCGACCTGCTCCATGTGTGTGTCTGTGTGTATGTGTGTCTCTGTGTGTGTGTGTGTGTGTGTGTGTGTCTGTGTGTGGGTGTGGGTGAGTGTGTGCTGGGGCTCTCGTGTCTCCTGCCTGTTGGTGCAAGATGCTCTCAGGGAAGTTGCATCTACCACCACCGCAGACCACAACAGTGGGGCCCGAACAGGACCTTCATCTGGTACCCCTGGAGAGCGTCTCCAGCATGGCTGTAATCTAAGTCGCCTTTGGGTCAGCCACTAGCCTAAGACAACCTCTGAGTTTTATGTGGGCACGCTGAGGAGAGAGACCTGCAACCCTCCCAGAGTCGTGGGCTGGAGGATCGCTTTCCTTGACACACCCCCACGAGATCCTTTGTTGATGCACTGCTGGTGAGTATGTTTCAGTCAGAGTCACCCTTTTCTTTTGTTTTCTCATTTTAACTTGTGGGTGGAAAGACTGCAGAATGGGCACAAAACTCGTTCCACAATGGGAGATTTATATCCAAGTTACATTAGCCCTAGTTGCTCAGGAAATTAATTTTTCAAAGGGGAATTTGAAAGCTTTTGTTCATTTTCCTTTCAAATATTTTATGTTACAAAGGAATCAGTTTTATCGCTTGAGGTTTGGGATATGTTGGGATCAAGTTATTGATTTTGTAAACGGAGGGGAATTTTAAAGTGGAGAAGTTTTGTTGTCTTTTTCATTCCATTTATGGCAAAAAGTTTTATCTTCTTTCATGTTCTATTTATTATTCAGTTTAAAAATCAGGGGAAATTTGGGAAAAGTTTTGGGTCCCCACTTCAAAAGCCCTTCCCCTTCATCTCCCCTCAAGCTCCTAAACCCTTTTCCCTTCCTGAGGAGCAATCAGCAGGTGGATGTCGCTATTCAGCACAGGATTGCTGCCGTCTCCCTCACGCCTCCCAGTCTCCTCTCACCCCTTACCCGGACAGCACTGGCCATGCTGCTCTGGACCTTCCCCTCAACTTTTCTCCTATTCCTGCATACGCTCTTTTGTCTCCTTCAGTGGCCATTACCCCACAAAATGGTGCCGGTACGTTGCCAGCCCTGCCATTTTGTCCCCTCCTGATCCCAGTTTTCCCACCCTTGCACCCCAAAATGGCCACTTTCCCACCTCTCCTCTGCCCTTTCCTGCTCCTCCATAATCAGGCTCCTCCCCTTTGACACGCTCCCCTCCACCCATGGCGTCAATGTCCGCTCCTGTATCAGGATCACCCCTTTTCATCAGTGCCACCCTTCTCAATGCAGGCCCTGCCTCTCCCCTCATGGTCTCCGCCTTCTCCACCCCGGGCTCCACCCCTGGTGGCCATGACACTTCTGGCTCCCACATCACCAGAGCTGGAAGCGGACATGATGGTGACTGGAAGGCAGCCACCTAGGCTGCCAGTAGCCCACGACCCGGGGCCACACCAGTTATCCAGGAGCATTGCTCCTCTACCAGCAGGCCCTCCTCCTCAGCAGAAGACAGTGATTCCACAGACTCTAACACCAAGCCTGAGGATCACTGGGCAGGGGTGTGGGAACAAGCTGCTAGGGAAGGTGACTGGGAGATGGCAGGAAGATTGCAGACCCTGGAGGCCCCTGTCCAATCCAAAAGAGGGAGGAACCCAAAGCAGGAATTCATGCCTGAGACGAAGCGTTGCAAGGCATGCAGAGACTGTGAGAGGGGTCCCTGTCCTACAAGAATAACGAGCCTTGCCAAAAGATGTGATGACTAGCACAAGCAGCATGGAAAAGAAAACAAAAGATGTGGTGTATCAATGCAACCAATAATCTGATAAAGAAAACAGCTCTACACTGCCTGAACAATACAACTTCCTATTGGTCTTGCATTCCACAAAAAAAGACATTGTTTAATTAGGTCCTACTCATCCAATTATTTCAGTTGTATCCTAATCTTATGTACTATTTCCATTTTGAGTTAATAATTTAGTACTATTATGACTTATAGCTATTGTTATGTTAGTTATTATCCCTTATTTTGTAAGGTGCTTGCAGAAATCCATAGGGGAAGCCTTCTAATTAAACAAAAAAGAGGAGTTGTGGGGGCCTGTGAGCCTACAGGGGGGAGGGCAACAGCAATGCCCTGGAGAGATGCACCTTAGACTCTGGGCATTCCTCATAGCTCAGGGTGAGGAAAGAAACTTCCCCCATGGTGCTCTACAGCACTACGGTAATTTGTCCCAGTTCTGTCCTCCCCATTGGCCCCTTGGCCTTCCCTACCCCTATTGACCTCATATATTCATGTTCTAGAGAGTTCTCCCTTCCCTGTCTTCCCATTACTTCATGTCCTCACCTATCCACCCTGGCATTTTCTATGAGTCCCTTTCCCTGTATACCACCCCTAAACCCTTAGATTCCTGATGATCTCCTCCACTCCCTCTTTTCCTGTATTTATACCCTAAACCCTCCTTTATCTTTAACCCCTGCACCCCAGAAGCATTTGACCAAAAAAAAAACCCTCGATAGAACTCCATGCCTGGATGCTCCCATGTCTCAACTGCTGAGCTGCTGCTGTGTGCGTGTGTGTGTGTGTGTGTGTGTGTGTGTGTGTGTGTGTATTTTTGTGTGTTTGTCTGTGTGTGTGTCTGTATGTGTCTGTGTGTCTCTGTGTCTCTGTGTGTGGGTGAGTGTGTGTATGTGTGTGTGTGTGTCTGTGTCTGTGTCTGTGTGTCTCTGTGTCTGTGTATCTGTGTGTCTGTGCTGGTGCTCTCAGGGCTCCTGCCCGTTGGCACAAGGTTGTGTCCACCACCACCATAGACCACATCAATAACCCCTTTTCTTCATTTACTCTGTGGTGTAAATGAGCCATTCAGTCTAATCATGACCAGAATCAATCAGAGCTGTATTTATATAAATTTATCTGGTATTCAGTCTTTAATCCTGCAGGACAAATTGTGTAAAAGTTCAATTCCACCAGTCCAATCCTTTACACCTTTGACAAAGTCTGGGGCAGGGATTGGATCCGGCTGTTCACAGTCTCCTCTTTTAGAAGGAATTTTAGAAGTCTAGGGGCCCTGCAGGGGTTTGAGGATCCATGGTGGCTGCTGGGTGTCATTTCTCCACCTCATGTCTCAGCAGAAGTTTCTCCAAGGAAGAAACAAAGCTTTTGCCTGAAGCTCCCACTCTGCCCATGACAGGAACCCCTGTGAGTGTCTGGGATATCCTGGCCCTTTGGCAGCCTGGGGACTCCTGGGATGTCACCGTGGAGCCCTCGTGAGTGCCTCTGACAAATCAGCGCCTGAGCAGCCCAGGGTGCCCTGGGATGTCACCATGGAATGGCTGTGACTGCCTCTGACCACAGGGCCCCTTATCATTCCCAGAAAGTCCTGGGAGGTCTCTATGGACACCCTGTCTCTGCCTGTGACATTCCAGCTCTGGAACAGCCAGGAGACTCTTGGAAAGTCCCCATGGAACCTCTCTGAGGGCCTGTGAGAAATCTGACCCTTAGCAGGCAACCATCACCAGGACCCTGTTGCTCTGGACAGTTTCCATGGCAACCATCACCAGCCCCTGTTGCTATGCTCAGTCCCTTGGAAGCTCCATGGAGACCCCATGCCAGGGGTGGTTACCATGGACACCAGCTCAGGCCTACAGCCAGAGCCCATTGACATGGCAACCATTGGCAGTCCCATCCCCAGGCTCATGGGATCCCAGAACCACAGAATTGGCTGAGCTGGGAGGGACCCATCAGGATCCTCCTTCTGGCCCTGCACATGACGCCCCAACAATGCCAGCCTGGGCCTGGCAGCGCTGTCCAAACGCTGCTGGAGCTCAGAGAGCCCTGGAGCTGGGACCCTTCCCTGGGGAGCCTGGGCAGGGCCCCAGCAGCCTCTGGGCAAAAACCTTTTCCTGACATCCAACCTGAGCCTGCCCCGACTCAGCTGCACCTGTTCCCTCCACTCCTGTCCCTGGGAACCGGAGGAAAGAGGTTCCCACAGCCCCAGCCAGGGACCCGCTCCGAAGGCTCTTGCCATGGCCACCAGGGCTGGGACCGGCTGGGATGCTCGGTTTCCAGGGGCCGGGGTTCAGAAATGGGATTCCCCAGTTTTCTGCTCCTGCTAAAACCATGCTGCCGCTCGCTGCCCTCCCGCCTCCCATGGAAAGCACAAAAGGCAAAAATCCCACGGTGGGATGAGAAAAATTTATTGGGAACAGCACCCACATAAGACACAAACAGGAACAGCAACAACACTGGTAACAGAAGGGATCAGAAAAACTATTTAGAAGGAAAACTACAACACCACTGTCTGTCTCTTTCAAGCCACATATTCACTCCTGCCTGTAAAGGACACCCTTCTCTCAAGGGGAGAGAGTCCCTTTCCTGCCTCTGGCATTGACCTGAAGCAGGAGTGAAAATAATGACATGGCATCAGCCAGACCCTTATGTTCTTCAATCCCACATCATGTCGTTGGCAGGGGCAGGAAAAAGGAAAGGAGTCTTGCCAGTAAGGATCACAGGGAGCATGGAGCACCAGCGTTCTTCCCAACGTGGGTTCTCCAATGGGGGTTGAAGCTGGAGCTGTGCACAAAGCTCTTCCTGCAGTTAGAGCATTTGCAGGGCTTCCCTTACTGGTGCCTCCGTTGGTGTTTGGCCAAGGCAGAGCTCCGGGTGAAGCTCTTCCCACACTCGGGACACTCATAGGGCCTCTCCCCAGTGTGGATGCGCCAGTGGGTGACAAGGTGGGAGTTTTGCTTGAAGCCCTTCCCACAGTCAGGGCAGCGGAAGGGCCTCTCCTCTGTGTGAATTCGCTCATGCAGAAGGAGATGGGAACTGGTCTGAAACCTCTTCCCACACTGGGGACACTCGTAGGGCCGTTCCCCAGCGTGGATGCGTTGATGGATGATGAGGTGGGAGTTTTGCTTGAAGCCCTTCCCACAGTCAGGGCAGCGGAAGGGCCTCTCCTCTGTGTGAATCCGCTGGTGCAGGATGAGATGGGAGCTGATCCGAAACCTCTTCTGACACTTGGAACACTCATAGGGCCGTTCCCCGGTGTGGATGCGTTTGTGGGTAACAAGCTCAGAGCTGCACCTGAAGCCCTTCCCACATTCCCCACACTCGTAGGGCCATTGCCCGGTGTGGATCATCTGGTGGCGGATCAGGGTGTTGCTCTGCCTGAAGCTCTTCCCACACTCCAAGCACTTGTAGGGCTTCTCTCCATCGTGAAGCTGCTCATGCACCACCAGCTCCGAGCCCTGTCTGAAGCTCTGTCCACCTTCCTGGCCCAGGGTGGGTCTTTCCTCCTCAGAGAGACCCGGGCTGGGTTTGGTGCCACTCGTTCTGTGGGACCTCTGGGACTTTTCCTCCCCATTGGATTCATGCGCAGTGGAGCTGCTCAAAGTGGCCTCTTCCACTAGGTTCTGTTTTGGAGATTTGTCCTTCCTGGTCTCCATCCTCAGCTTCTTGTCTGGGGGAGGAAGGACAAAGAGAGGATGAGATTTGCCTCTGTGTCACAGGGAAGGGGAAGGAGATCCCCCCAGTGCTTCCCTGGCAGGACGGCATTGGCAGTGGGGTTGTCCTGCAGCCAGGGGCCATGCTGGGCTGAGAGATGGAGCAGGAGAGAGGGGAAAAGGGGCACTGACTTCCTCTTCACCTGCCAGGGTGTCCTGAGGCATTGTTTCGGTTTTAATAGACAGGTGTCTGCTAAGGAATGCAAGAGCCTCCCTTGAAATGGAAAATGTAAACAACCTCCTTCTGAACTGTTAAAATTTTGAAATTTTGGGGCTCTAAGGCAACAGATATGGGACTAGGAATAACAGTTATATAGCAGGAAAATTAAAATATAAACGCAATAGTACAAAGAAAAAACACTGACAGATTCAGAATACGACCTGACATCACGTGGGGCACAGTGGTGGTGGCAGTCCCAATAAATGGTGGCTACAGTCCGCCTGCAGTGACAGGTGTGGTTTTGTAGAAGCAGGATCCTGTAGAACAGTGGGGTTTTCCTCTGAAGATCCAGTGGTGGTGGTGTTGGGCCTGGTCTTCCTCTGGCAATGTGGTGGAAAAGGCTGACTCTGGTCTTCCAGCCCTGTGATTATATCCAGGTAGGAATGCTTGGCTCCTCCCTCTGGGCGGAGATTCTCACAATGGGATGATGGAATTTTATCAGTCCTGCAGTGGCACTCAATGGCCCATTAACAGAAGATATCTCTGAGGAGGGAGGATGGGTTGTGGAAGAGATAAAGAAAACTGCTCAATTAACAAAAGATAACTGCCCCATCAGATAGGAATAGAATACACCCCCATATCCAACCTAAGACAGCTGGGAAATGCTTTGCAGTATTGTGTTTCTGTGTGTCTCTGTGTCTGTGTTCATGTGTATTTTACACTCAAAGTCCCCCAAATTTCCAAGAGGTTTTCCCTGGGGTGTTGTCTTGTCCCTGTGTCCATCTGCACCTCCCTGTGTCACTCTGTCACTGTCACCTCTACACATCTCTGAGCCCACTGGCACCTCCCAGGTTTGCACTGAATCCCTCCCTCCTGCCCTCCAGCACCAGCAATGACCACAGCAGGGAGCTCAGAGCAGGAGCAGCCAGGCCAGGGCTAACACCAGGATCAGGAGCACCTGGCAGAGGCAGGAGGAATCCCCCATTCCAGGGGGTGCAAGGGGGGCACCCATGTCCTCTCCCAGCCCCAGGGCTACAGACCAGGGAGAAGATGCCTCAATTGCCTCAGCTGATTGCTTCCCTCAGCCCTTGGCCCAGGAAGTCTCTGGCTGGAACAAACCTCTAGTGAAGAGTTTACGCAAGGAAGAGAAAAGAAAGGAATTGTTTCTTCCCTTTCCCTCATCACTGCCCGTTGTGCTGATTTTCTTGGCAGCTCTTAGCAAAACCAACAAAACAGCATCTGGAATGAGGTGTTTCCCAGGGTCAGTTCCTAAATAGGGCCAAAGGAATATTTTCTGTCAGGGAAAAAGTGACAAATGTGGGATTTGTTCAGACAGTTGAAAACATGACAGTTTCTAAGCACTGGAAATCCAGAGACTATAAAAACCAGAGTTTGCAGTTGTAATGGTCCATTGTCCTTCCTCTTCCCACTGCTGATTTGTCACATCCCAACTCCAGAGGAGCAGATTATGGAAAGAAGACTTGCAGGGAGTGTTGGAGGCCTAATCCCAGAAACTAGAAGAAAGAGTGAAATCAGGAAAAGATTTCCAGTTGTTTTCTTATCATATTGACCACAAATAGCTCTGCAGTCCATGTACAAAATCCAGATGAAGAGGCACGTTCCTGGTTTTTAATGCCAAATTGCAGTACTTTGGAACATCTTTCTGGATGAGAACAAACCACAGGCCAATAATTGACCCACTTCAGTTCCCAAATCAGAAATCATTCAACTTCTACCAAGTTGTCTTCCTCTGCAGGTGTCCCAGATTGCAAGGCAAGATGGATTCTATTTGCCATCTGTATGGCAGTTTTCCTTATCTCTTCCACAATCACTCCTCCCTCCTGGGGGGACATCTGCTGATAACAGGCTATTGAATGTCACTGCATGGCTGATAAGAACTACAGCATCCCATTGGGAGATGCTCCGCCCAGAGGGAAGAGCCAAGCATTCTAGCCAGATAGAATCTGGAGATTCTGGAATAGCAGCACAGCTTCTCCCCTGGATTTCCCAGAGGAACAGCAGCTGCCTCTTCTTCCACTGGATCCTCAGAGAAAGACTACATCCTTTTCTACAGAAGCCCTGCTCCAACTGAGCCACACCTGCCACTCCTGGAGGACTGCAGCCCCATTTTCAATTGGATTGCTACCAGCACCCTGACCAACAGGGTGCCAGGTTGTGTTCTGACTCTGCTATAGATGTTTTAATTTACTGCATCGTTTATTTTATCCTTTTATTTTCTTCCCTATGAAATAACTGTTATTTCCTGCTCCCATATTTTTTGCCTGAGAGCCCCTTAGTTTAAAATTTATAGCAATTCAGAGGGGGAGGGTTCACATTCTCCATTTCATGGGAGGCTCCTGCCTTCCTTTTCAGGCACCTGTCTTTCCAAACCAAGACAGCAGGACAGAAGGCACTTTGATTCCTTTTGTCCCAAGTTTCTCCTGAGTTCATGACTTCAGATGAACTGGAATGGTCCCAACAGCACAAAAGCAGCCACAATGAGCAGGATCAAATCCCCAGGTCACCATTAAATGCACTCGATCCACGCCTTCCACAGCCCAGCAGCAATTCCTGCCTCTGCCCCAGCTCTGGCTCAGCCTGAGGGGCATCGCTCTGGTGTGTGCGGGGCCGGCTCCTGCAGGACACAGCGCTGAGAGCTGCTCTGTGTCCTGAAACATCAGCATCTCAGGCGCCGCTCCACAGCTGCGGGGCTGTGCCACCACTGTTCCATGGCTGTAGTTCCTGTGCCACCACTGTTCTGCCTTTTCCATGCTCACTCCACTGCTGCTCAAAAGCTGTGCTGTGCTGTTTCTGCATGGTTCCTCAGCTCCTGCACCACTGCTCCACTGCTGCTCCAACACTGCTCATCTCCCACTGTTCCACTGCTCCTTTTCTGCTCCTCTCCTGCTCCCCTGTTGTTCCACGTCTGCTGCTTCTGTTCTAGTGCTGCTGCCACAGCTGTGGTGTCACAGAGAGGGGAACACTGGGGCTGCCAATGCTGTAGTGTCACAGAGAGGGGAATGTTGGGGCTGCCACTGCTGTGGTGCCACAGAGAAGTCAATGTTGGGACTGCCAATGCAGTGGTATCACAGAGAGGGGTGTGCTGGAGGAGTCACTGCTGTGGTATCACAGACAGGACAGTATTTGGGGCTGCCACCTCTGTGGTTTCACAAGGAGGGAAACGCTGGGGTTGCAATTGCTTTGGTGTCATAGACAGGGGGACATTGGTATTGCCACTGCTGTCATGTCACCGAGAGGGGAACACTGAGGTTTCCACCATTGGGGTGTTACTGACAAGGAAACACTGGGGCTGCAAATGTTGAGGAGACACAGAGAGGGGAATGTTCGAACTGCCACTGTGGTGCTGCCATAGAGAATAGAACTTTGGACAGCTACCCCTGCAGTGTCACAGAGAGGAGAACTTTGGGGCTTCCACTGATGTGGTGCCACAGAGAAGGGGACATTGGAGCTGCCCCAGCGGTGGTGTCACTGGGAGAACTTTGGGGCTACCACCACTGTGGTATCATAGACAGGGGAAGGTTGGGGCAGCCACTGGTGTGGTGTCAGAGAGAGAGGGACGTGGGGCTTCCACAGCTGCAGTGTCACAAAGACGGGAAAGTTGGGGCATTCACTGGGTCTCCACCAAGGCTAACAGTGAAAGCAGGGTTCTGCGGGAGGCAGCAGGGAGAGCAGACGTTGTGCTGGGTGAGCGAGGGAAGAGGATGAGGGCAGAAGGCGCAGCCCACCAGGAGGCCACCAGGCAGAGCTGTGGAGCCTCCCCAGATGAGGGTGACCTGCCCAGGGTGTGCCCTGCTGCCCCTGAGGACTGTGCTGCCACCCTTGGCAGAGGTGTTTGCCCAGCAGGATGTCCCCTGGTCACCTGGGGCCGTGCTGCTGCCCCAGGCGGGAGGGCGCTGTCAGCTGGGCTGCCGTCCCTGGGGTCAGTGCTGGAGGTGCCCTGAGCAGCCTGGCTGTGTTAAATGAGCACCCTGCAACCCCTCCCTGCCCTGCTGTGGCTGCCAAGACTCCTGAAAGCACTGGCTGCTGTGCAGCTGTGCCCTCTGCTGCCCCTTGTTCTGCCCTGCTGGCAGAAACTGCCACAACCGCCCAAGAGCAGCGCGGGTTTTCAATGGAGCACTCTGCTGCTGATCCAGAGGGTGGAGAGATGTCATGCTGCAGAGTCACATTGAACAGGCACTCTGCCACTCTGCTGTGCCCTGCTGCCACAGCTGGGACCCCAGAAGCAGCACTTGGTAGACGCAGGGAGGCACTTTGCCCCTGCAGCCGCTGCAAGGCACCCAGCTGCCACCACTGTGAGATGCCTTGCTCCTGCAGGACAGTGCCTGGCCATGGAGCGGGGTTTGCTGCTCCTCCACCAGGCCTGCCATACCAGCTGAGATCTCAGAAGCAGTGCCCGGCCCCTGTGAGATTCCAGCTCCTCTGTGCCATGCTGCTGCCCCTGTAGCCATCTCTGCCTGCGGTGGAACCACCTTTCTGTGCTTTGCTGTGACTGAAAGCGCCCCTACAGCTGTGCCCAGGCGAGACAGTGCCTGGCCCCAGTGGGAGAGCACCCTGCCACTGTAAGGGGGTGCCTGGCTGAGGAGCTGTTCCTGGCTGCTATGGAGCTGCCCGTGCCTGTTGCCAAGCTTTACCCGGCTGCTGTGAGACTCCCAGCTGCTGTGGAACACCTGGCTACCATCAAGCCGTATCTGTCGCTCCATGTCCTGCTGTCAACTGCTGTGAAAAGGTGTCGGCCGAGTGGTTCACATGGGGAAGGTGACCAGGGGGGTCCCCAGGTGGGTGCCCCACCTTGGCCAGCACCCAGCAGCCAGCTTAGAATTGGTGCAAACCAGGGGAATACGACTTTGTTTAATTAAAACAAAGCATCACAAAGGCCTGAGGTGGGTGTTGATGCAATATGATTTCTGCCCAGTGCTCTGAATGTCAAAGTGAAGAAATTCAATGAAATGCAGGCAAGTGGCAGTAGCGACTATCACTCTCCTAAGGCAGTTTTTGAGAGTATAGTTAAAAACCGGGCATTGATGCAGAGATTGCACTTCCTCGTGGTCCTGCTGGATACCCTATGTAATGTAACCCAGTCAATCTCTGTCCCAGCACAGAGGCAGTGGGGATGGCCAGTTCAACATCCTCCTGTTGAAATTTCATCCTCCTGAAACAAATTTACAGTAAGAGCTGTGTGGCTTTTTGCCCAAAACCTGGCTCCAGAGTATTGGGATTTAATTCCAACATCACACTGCAACATCAGAGTTTGAAAGTGGGCAAAAGATTGCTACGTCCTTGGGGGTCCACTCTCATTCTTATTCTACCTCTCCTAAAATTGTGGCAAATTTACTATCCAGATCCATAAAATGGGGAACCACTTCAAAACCACACCTCTAAATGTGACTAGGTAGCCTTGGTGTCCTAGGGTTTTAATGTGGACAATTTGTCTCAATTTTGTAAGGGAAATTTGATGTCGTTATTTTCTAAAAAGCAGGTAGACCTCTTGTTTAAAAACTGGGTAGACCAAGTGTCAAACATTTTACCATCAGAACCCCCCATTTTGGCAGACCATGGATTGGCTACGCTGGTGAGCTTGGGGTTTTATAGATCAGAGCTTTTAGTGAATAACTTGGAATGTGTTCCTTTTCCCACAAGCTGGGAGGGTTTGAGCAGGCTGCCTGAGGTCTATGAACAGCTTGCACCACGGCCAAGTGTGGGACTGAAGACCTGCTTCTGAGGAATTGTGAATCATTTGTGCTTGACAACGGGAAGAGAAACAGCAATTTTGAGACTGAGGGCACACCAGAAACATCACCTGCTGAGCCGGAGAACAACACCAAGCTGGCGACATCCCCAGCTCAGACAGAGAACTGCAGGGAACAGACACTGGAAGACATCCTTACTGTGACTGTTCCTGATAAAAAAATCCACCTTGTCCTTGCTGTGGTACCCAGGTGAACTGTGTGTTGGGCTTGATTGAACATCTGAGGGCAACCCATGGGAAAAGGAGGGTTTGCTTTCAGTGTGCTCAATGTTAAAAAGAGTAGAGTAATTATCATAGTATTGTCATTTTCCTAAATGCAGGGGAACAGCAGAAATGGCTCCAGGCAGGGAGTGGATATGTGAGGAATGCAGCATGGACTTCAAGATGATAATTGTTCTGGGACAACACAAAAGATTGGCACATTAATTGATTAGAAATCAGGAAAGGGTTGCTTTCCCACCCAAAAGAGACTTCCAACCAAGGAGCCCACAAAAGATGCTTGACTAAAGAGGAGGAAGAACTGCTGATAAGATTGGAGGCTCAGTTTGAGGGGAACAAGAACATCAATAAACTCATTGCAGGACACTCATCACAAGCAAAACAGCTAAACAAAGCAAGGACAAAAGGAGATTGCTGCCCAAGAAACCAGCCGAGGATGTAGATAAAGAAACAGGGATGAGTCATCAAACCAGGAGACCACATGAGGGCCTGAGAATGGACTTGGACAAAGATCCTGGGAGGAGTCAGATGCTTGGGAGAGCAGCTGCTGGAAGGAAAACAGATCCCAAGATGAGTCACTACCCTGATAAGGACAACAACAGCTGGGAAACAGCAAGTGCCAGAGGGAGAGGCAGCTGCAGACCCATTATCTCAGAACCCTCAGTGAATGGTATCAGCTGGGACAATTAACACCTTCCCACAGGCATTCAGGCACTTCCTAGATGGCCAGGAGATGCAATCAACAGTCAATCAATCAGCACAGCAATGCTTCTGATGCTTTGAATCAATCAGCCAGGTAAGAATAGCAACCAGAGATAAGGGAAAAATGGGGACCCAGGAAAAAGGAACAACAGGAGCTTTTCAAAAATGGATGAAAAGAAGAGCAGTTAAGAAAGGTAATTTTCTTTTCGTCCAGGACCTGTTCCATCTAGATAGGGGAAAACTTGCTAAAATGATCCTGAATGACACAGTGTTTGTCCTGTGAAATCATACCCATCGAACATTTTTCAGTTTTAAAAGCCATATGAGAACACTTGATAGCCTTGGGAACTTCCAAACTAATGGGAAAGCCGACAATGGTGCTTTCAGAGAATTAATTACAGCAAAAGAAATTGAAAAAAATGGGCAGGAGATGAGCAAAAACTCAGCTCCCAGTTTGGGATAACTCTAAGAGACATCAAGAAGATGGACCCAGAGAACTCCTGGACCACGGAGATCTTCAGCTTATGGTTAACATCAGGAAAAATCCCAGACATGGTGAGGGGTTGCAGGACTGTTTTGATTCCTAAGTCAACTAAACCAGAGTGCCTAAAGGACATTAACAACTGGAGACCCATCCAGATCCGATCTTGCTAAGGCTGTTCTCCAGCATTCTAACAGCCACACTGACCAAGGCTTGCCCCCTCAACCCAAGGCCAAGAGGCTTTATAAGAGCAGTGGGATGCTCTGAAAACCTGAAACTCCTGCAAATCATAATTCGGTTGACAGAAGGAGAACACAAACCCCTGGGTATTGTATTTGTGGACATCACCAAGGCTTTTGACACCAAAAGCCAGCAGCACTATCTACATGCCCTACAGGAAAGGGAAGCATATCCCCACATCATCAATTTGGTGAGCAAATTGATGTGTGAGCATTAATTTGTGTGAGCAAATCCATGTGCCTGCTCCCATATTTTTGCCTGAGAGCCCCCTTAATATAAAATTTATAGTAATTCAGAGGGGTGGGGAGGGTTTACATTCTCCATTTCAGGGGAGGCTCCTGCCTTCCTTAGCAGACTCCTGTCTTTCCAAACCCAGACAGATTTTGGCGCCCAACGTGAGGTTCGAGGGCACAGAAACAAAAAAGGGAATAACAGCTCTTGAGTAATCTAATTTTTGTGTGTGGCTATAGAAACGTCATTAAGTGACACCATGTGGTCCAGCTTGCCCTGGTTTGGGTGGCATGTGATCATAGTCCTATTTCTCCCATTTGTAGGTCCTCATCTAAACATGGGTCCTATAAACAAGGCTACTGTGTCTGTTATCTGGATTGTTTTATGGGTGAATAAGGTGAGGAATTAATGAATTTTTAACTTCCTCTGGACAGCAGGCACATGGATTCACAGCTATCACACACTAACCGTATGTTTTTGGGGTTACTTTAATAATGGCACCTGCTGTAAGGAAATGACACTGGGCAAAATCTTCTCCCAACCCTTTAGCCATTTCTTTGGGTCCGCCCCACCAGTTTTTGAAGGGTTCAGTTCCACTCTGAATATTAATTATATCATACAGTGGCTAGTGTTGCTGATAAGCCTGCTCTATTTAGCATTTAGAGAGAAGGAGTGACTTACCTGGATAACCACCCTGACACCTACCCCAGAACCTAACATGCCACCAGAGTCTAGGGATGCTGCTGCCCCAGAGCCTGGCCCTGCCCCACAGCCCACCCCAGATGTGAACTACCCAGATTGGGTGGGGGGTCTGGTGAAGGAGATACATGAGATGGGCCAGATGCTGAAGAAATACACTTCCCCAGCTGGTGAGAAAACCTCTCCCTGCCTTGAAGAGGGGAAGTCTAATAGTGCAGCAGCGGAACCCACAGATGTTACAACTGTCCAGGTTTCCAGCTGAATTGCAAAGGCAGACACAGCCAGCAGCAATTGCCCCTGTAGAAACAAAGAGATCTAAGATGAAAGCAGAGCACCCAGACAGGGGAGGGCCCTCACAACCCACAGGGGAGCCAGAGGTTGCAATCATCACCGAGTCCCTGACGTACAAAAGTCTCCGTAATCTGCACAAAGACATTGTACAACAGAGACGTGAGACTTATACAACCTGGCTACTTCGGGTCTGGGACCTTATGCGTAGAGGCATGCAGCTGGATAGTGGTGAGGCAAGGAATTTGGGACCCTTGCCAGGACTCAGGTATCAATCAGATTTTTGTAAGGGAGCCAGGGTCCCTTTCCCTCTGGGAGTGGCTTTTACGAAGTGTCAGAGAGAGGTTTGTTCACAGAGAAAGAACGCAGGAGCAGCACCATAGAATGTGCTGGAAGACTCTTGAGGATGGGATCCAACAGCTGAGAGAAATGGCAGTATTGGAGGTGCTCTTTGGGAGGGATGGACAGCATGATAATAATCCCGACAAAGTCAGGTGCACAGGGAGAATGTTGTGGAGCCTGGCAAATCTGGGGCCATCTCAATACACCACCTTTATTGCAACAATTAATGCCAACACAAACCGAGAGACAGTGGATTCTGTGGCCAACAATCTTAGGAATTATGAAAGTATGATCAATGGACTGATGCAGGCTCATGTCTCTGCTGTGATTAAGGACCTCAAAGAGGAGATGAGGGAGGTGGTGAGGGAAGAGGTGAGGAGGAACAGTTCCCACATTGCACCACTGTGAGTCACAGGCGCCAGAGTCAGAGCCCAATGTTCCCCAGCTAGAGAGAGGGGGGGTACACCCCACGGGCTGGCCTGTGATTTTTTCTGCGTGACCATGGGGAAGACATGGGAAGGTGGGATGGAAAACCCACTTCTGTCCTGGCAGCACAGGTGCGTCAGCTTAAGGAGGGAAACACAAATCAAGGGAACTCCAGTAAAGTGAAGGTAACCTCAACCTCCCATGACCGAGCTGCTGAGTATGATCTGTCAGATCCCCTGGAAGGTACCTCTACCATGTATACCCAGGGTTAGAGGGGCCCTGCCTCCAGCCAGGGAGAGGCACGGGAAAACCGGATTTTCTGGACGGTGTGGATCCAATGGCCTGGCACATCAGAACCACAAAAGTACGATGCTTTAGTTGATACTGCTGTTCAGTGTACCTTAATACCATCAGGACACGTGCGGACAGAAGCTATTTCCATTGCTGGGCTGACGGGGGGATCACAGCAATTGACCCTGTTAGAAGCCGAGATGAGCCTGACTGGGAAAGAGTGGAAAAAACATCCTATTGTGACTGGCCCAGAGGTCCCGTGTATTCTGGGCATAGATTTCCTCCTGAATGGTTATTACAAAGACTCAAAGGGACTCAGATGGGCTTTTGGCATAGCTGCTGTGGAAGCAGAAAACATCAAGTAGTTGAACACTTTGCCTCGACTATCAGAAAGCCCATCTGCAGTAGGACTCCTGAAGATGGAAGAGCAAAGAGCACCAATTGCCACCTTGACAGTGCACCGCTGGCAGTATCGGATGAATCAAGATGCCATGATCCCCATCCACAAAATTATCCGTGAGCTGGAGAGCCAAGGGGTGGTCAGCAAGATCCACTCACCCTTCAACAGCCCCACTTGGCCTGTGCGCAAGTCTGGCAGAGAATGGAGATTGACTGTGGACTATTGTGCCTTGAATGAAGTGACTCCACCACTGAGCGCTGCTGTGCCGGACATGCTGGAACTCCAGTACGAGCTGGAGTCCAAGGCAGAAAAGTGGTACGCCACCATTGACATTGTTGCCCGATTGATAAATGACACAAAACTCGGATAAGTTTTGTGGGTGCTTTATTACGGGCCCGGGGACCTGGGGGACTCACGTCCCATAAACCTGAGCCCCCGATTTCACATATGGGTGCTTCCCTCCTATACATGCGATTCACAACAAAGTCTCCAAGAAACAGTTCCCCGTTCCTCTTGCCTAATCACAGACCTCTTGTGATACATTCCTTAGTTCACAAGCAAGATCATAAATCTTCTGGTTATCTTATTCTAAGAGCATTGTATGCTGCCTTCAGACAGGTTAGCATTCTTACTTTCCTGCACTAGTTTAATTATTTATTAAATTCCTAAGACTACCTGCTAGGTTACACACAAACCCAACCCACACACTATCAACGGCTACAAAACTGCAAAACTGCTTTTAACAAACCAATTCACACACAACTCATAACTAAACTATAATTACACATTCTGCAAAATTTCATTTCTTTTCCAACAACATTGCTAACACATTTTTCTCCATTGCTCTGGCAACAGAATGCAGGCCTCAGTTTGCTTTCACCTAGAGGGGAGTGCAGTATACCTGGAACTGACTGCCCCAGGGGTGGAAGCACAGTCCCACCATCTGCCATGGACTGATCCAGCCTGCACTGGAAAAGGGTGAGGTTCCAGAACGCCTGCAGTACATGGATGACATCATTGTGTAGGGGAACACAGTAATGGAAGTATTTGAGAAAGGATCATCAGGATTCTGCTAGAAGCCAGCTTTGCTATCAAGAAGAGCAAAGTCAAGGGACCTGCCTGAGAGATCCAGTTCCTGGGAGTGAAGTGGCAAGACAGACGGCGTCAGATTCCCACTGAGGTCATCAACAAAATCACCGCGATATCTCCACCAACTAGCAAGATGGAAACACAAGCTTTCCTGGGTGCCATAGGTTTTGGAGAATGCACATTCCTGAATACAGTCCAGGTTGTGAGCCCTCTTTACCTGCAAGAAGAAGGAGTTCCACTGGGGTCCTGAACAGCAACAAGCCTTTGCCCAGATCAAGCAGGAGATCGCTCATGTGGTTACCCTTGGCCCAGTCAGGACACGACCAGAGGGGAAGAACATGCTCTACTCTGCAGCCAGGAACCATGGCTTGTCCTGGAGTCTTTGGCAGAAGGTGCCTGGGGAGACTCAAGGCCGACCACTGGGATTCTGGAGTCGAAGCTACAGAGGGTCCGAAGCCAACTACACTCCCACAGAGAAGGAAATCTTGGCTGCCTGTGAAGGAGTCCATGCTGCCTCAAAGGTGATTGGCATGGAAGCACAACTCCTCCTGGCACCTCGACTACCGGTGCTGGGGTGGATGTTCAAAGGCAAGGTTCCTTCCACCCACCATGCCACTGACGCTACCTGGAGTAAATGGATTGCTCTTATCACACAGCGCACCCGTGTTGGTAACCTGAATCGCCCTGGGATTCTGGAGATAATTACAAACTGGCCTGAAGGTGAGAACTTTGGTCTGACTGATGAAGAGGATCAAGAATCAGTGACATGTGCTGGAGAAGCTCCTCCATATAACCAACAGCCCCCAGAGGAAACACACTATGCTCTTTTCACTGATGGTTCCTGTCTCATCATAGGGATGAACCAGAAGTGGAAAGCAGCCGTATGGAGCCCCACCCGACAGGTTGCACAAGATACCGAAGGAGAAGGTTGATCAAGTCAACTTGCAGAACTCAAAGCTGTTCAGCTGGCCCTGGACATTGCTGAGAGATAGAAATGGCCAAAGCTCTATCTTTATACTGATTCATGGATAGTAGCCAATGCTCTTTGGGGCTGGCTGGAAAGGTGGAAAAAGGCCAACTGGCAGCGTAGAGGAAAACCGATCTGGGCTGCTGATGAGTGGAAAGACATTGCCGCTTGGTTAGAGAAGCTACCTGTGAAGGTCCACCATGTGGATGCTCATGTCCCCAAGAGTCAGGCTAATGAGGAACACCGAAACAACGAGCAGGTAGATCAGGCAGCAAAGATAGAGGTGTCAAAGACAGACTTAGATTGGAAACATAAGGGGGAGTTGTTCCTAGCTCAATGGGCCCATGATGCCTCAGGTCATCAGGGCAGAGATGCCACCTATAAGTGGGCACGAGGGGTGGATCTAACCATGGACAATATATCACAGGTTATCCATGACTGAGACATGTGCTGCCATCAAGCAGGCCAAGTGAGTGAAGCTGCTCTGGTAAGGTGGGCGGTGGTCCAAGTACCAGTATGGGGAGGCCTGGCAGATTGACTCCATCACACTGCCCCAGACACGCCAGGGCAAGTGCTACATGCTGACCATGGTGGAAGCCACCACAGTATATTTGGAGACCTACCCTGGGCCTCACGCCACTGCCCAGAACACCATCCTGGGCCTGGAATAGCAAATCCTGTGGAGACATGTCACCTCTGAGGGAATTGAGTCAGAAAATGAGACCCATTTCAAGAATGGCCTTATCAACGCCTGGGCCAGGAACATGGTATTGAATGGATATATCATATCCCCTACCATGCACCAGCTGCTGGGAAAGTTGAACGGTGCAATGGACTACTTAAAACAACCCTGAAGGCACTCGGTGGGGGGCTGGGACTTTTAGAAATTGGGAAATGAACCTAGCAAAAGCCACCTGGAGGGTCAACACCAGAGGGTCCATAAATTGAGCTGGTCCTGCCCAGTCTGAACCCCTGCGCACAGTGGGTGGAAATAAAGTCCCTGTTGTAAATGTGAAAGGTATTTTAGGAAGGCTTGTTTGGATTGATCCCACCTCAGGCAAAGACAAACCCATCCGTGGAATGGTTTTTGCTCAATGACTGTTTACACTTGGTGGGTAGTGCAGAAAGATGGAGAAAGCCGTTGTGTACAAAAGGGAGACCCAGTCTTAAGTGAGAACTGTGTGTAAGGGGTTTTTTTTTGGTTTTGGTTTTTTTTTTTTGTGGTGCAGATGGAAATAGAAAAAGGAATGGATAATGTTGAAGATTGCATGCAAGATGTTTTCCATTACCATCTGTATGGCAGATTACCTTTGTCAAGTGGGCAGTTTGCCTTATCTCTCTCTTTGAGTGACCACATTCACACCTTCCTCTGGAGGGGACATCTGCTGATAACAGACTATTGAATGTCACTGCATGACTGATAACAACTATACCATCCCATTGTGAGATGCTCCGCCCAGAGGGAGGAGCCAAGCATTGCTACCCAGATATAATCCGAGATTCTGGAACACTAGCACAGCTTTCTCCACAGGATTCCCCAGAGGAACAGCGGCTGTCTCTACTCCTACTGGGTCTTCAGAGGAAGAATACATCCTTCTCTACAGATCCCCCTCGCTCCAACAGAACCACATCTGATACTTCAGGATGTCTGCAGCCACATTTCCAAGTGGACTGTCACCCACACCCTGACCCACAGGGTGTCAGGTTAGGTTCTGACTCTGTCAGTGTTGTTCTGGTGTACTGCATTGTTTTATTTCATCCTTTACATTTTTTTCTTTTCCCCTTTAAAGAACTGTTATTTCTTACTCCCATATTTTTTCCTGAGAGCCCCTCAATTTAAAATTTATAGTAATTCAGAGGGGTGGGGAGGGTTTACATTCTCCATTTCAGGGGAGAATGTAAACTCTCCCTTAGCCTTCCTTAGCAGACTCCTGTCTTTCCAAGCCAAGACACCAATGAACTCCTACCAAATTCGGCGAAACAAATTCCTCGGTAAAGGCCGCGTGGCTTATTGCCTGAAACCTGGCCCCCTCGGTTGCAGACAGGGGCAAAGAGCTCCGAAGTGAAGTGACCACCCACTCTGTTCTCACCTAAATAAATGTGGTCTTAATTCGATGGCTCAAAATCTGGATTTTGTCCTTTGGATGGGGGGCACTCTGGGGGCTGCCAGTACGCCTGTCCAGGGTATCAGTGGGCACTCAGACTTAGATCCTAGCCTCCCACGAGACAGTGAACCGTTTGTGCTTGGTGAGGGAAGCGGCAAAGAGGTGAGTGAAGGCACACCAGAGGCATTGCCTCCAGTGCCTGGGGAACATGGAGGGCAGTCACCAGATAACATCGTGAAGGTGGCTGTTCCTGACAAAAATCCACCTTGTCCCTGCTGTGGTACCCGGGTAAACTCTGTGTTAAGCCTGATTGAACATCTAAAGGAGTTGCACAGGAAAAGGAGGGTTTGCTTTCGGTGTGCCAAGTGTGGAAAGGAAAATATTAACTATCATAGTGTTATTTGTCATTTTGCAAAATGCAGGGGTCCAGAAACTGAAACGGTTCCAGCTGGAGAGTGGATCTGTGAGATATGCGGCAGAGACTTCACAACCAAAATTGGCCTGGGACAACACAAAAGATTGGCACACCCGTTGATAAGAAACCAAGAAAGGATCGTTGCTTCCCAACTGAAAGAAACATCAAATCGAGGAGCCCACAAAAGATGCTGGACAAAAGAGGAGGAAGAACTGCTGATAAGACTGGAGGCACAGTTCCAGGGAAACAAAAACATTAATAAACTTATCGCTGAACACATAACAACCAAAACAGCTAAGCAAATTAGTGACAAAAGAAGATTGCTGCCTAGGAAACCAACAGATGGAGCTGACAGAGGACCTGTGGTGAGTCATCACACCAGGAGAGCAGCTGAGGGCATGGGAATGGAACCTGGGTTGAGTCAGCAATCCCAGGCAACAACCGTGGACAATGGACCTGGGGAGAACCATCTGCCAGAGAGGCCAGCTGCCAGAGGGAAAACAATGGATAAGTTAAGACGACACCCTGATAAGGGTAACTGTCGCCAGAAACCAGCAGAGGGTGGGGCAGCTGCAGGCTCATTACCAAAAGACAATCAAGGAACACTTCTCAGCTGGAGCCATTAGCCACTTCCCCAGAGCATTCAAGTAATTGATGGATGGCCAGGAGATGGTCAGAATAATTAATCAGGCAGTGCAGGACTGCTTTGAATGCCTAGAATCAATAAGCCAAATAAGAAATGTTACATGTGGAACAAATGGGAAGGACACCCAGGAGAAGCAACCAAGAAAGCTGTTTCAGAACTGGATGAAACACAGAGTGATCAAAAAAGGTAATTACCTTCACTTTCAGCATTTATTCCGTCTTTTAAGGGGGAAACTAGCAAAAATTGTTTTGGATGACGTAGAGTGTTTGTCCTGGGATATATCACCCAGTGAAATTTACTCGGTATTTAAAGCCAGATGGGAAACACCTGGTAATTTTCCTGGCATCAGGGAATTTGAATTTAATGGGAAGGCAGACAACAGAACCTTCAGAGACTTAATCACAGCCAAAGAAATTGAAAGAAATGTGAAGGAAATAAGAAAGGGCTTGGCTCCAGGTCCAGATGGGTTTACTCTTGGGGACATCAAAAAGATGGATCCCAGGTATTCCTGGATGGCTCAGCTCTTCAACTTATGGTTAACATCCGGGGAGATCCCAGACATGGTGAGGCTTGCAGAACTGTTTTGATTCCCAAATCTACAAAACCGGAACATTTGAAAGACATTAATAACTGGAGGCCTATCACAATCAATTCCATCTTGTTGAGACTGTTCTCCAGGATTGTAACAGCAAGGCTGAGCAAAGCATGCCCCCTCAACCCAAGGCAAAGAGGCTTTATTAGAGCAGCAGGATGCTCTGAAAACCTGAAACTCCTGCAAACTATGGTTCGGACTGCCAAAAGTGAACACAGACCAATGGGTGTTGTATTTCTGGACATCGGCAAGGCGTTTGACACTGTAGGCCACCATCACATCGTACATGCTTTGCAGCAGAGGGGAGTGAATCCCCACATCATCGCCCTGATGAGCAATATGTACAAAGACTTCAGTGTGTATATCACCACAGAAATGAACACACGCACAGACAAAATCCAGATCTGGGTTGGAGTAAAGCAGGGTGACCCACTGTCACCCCTTTTATTTAACCTGGCTATGGACCCCCTGTTGTGCAAGCCGGAAGAGAGTGGTAAAGGATTCCACCGAGGACAGAGCAGTATAACTGCAATGGCATTCGCCGACAATCTGGTCTTGTTGAGCGACTCCTGGGAAAACAGGAAAAAAACCATCAAGATATTAGAGACCTTTTGCGATCTCACCGGTCTCAAAACACCAGGGGAAAAGTGCCACGGCTTCTATATCAAGCCCACAAAAGACTCTTACACCTTCAATAACTGCGCTGAATGGACCATCAACGGCACACCCCTGAACATGATCAACCCTGGGGAATATGAGAAATACCTTGGCCTACAGTTTGACCCCTGGACTGGGATAGCAAAAACCAACCTCTCCACAAAACTAGAATTCTGGCTCAAATGAATTGATCAAGCTCCACTTAAACCTTGCAAAAACTTCATATCCTCAAAATACACACCATCCCTCGACTGACTTACCTGGCTGACCATTCAGAAATGAAAAGATCTTCTGGTCAAGGCCCTTGAAGCCCTTGACCAGAAGATCTGAACAGCGGTCAAGGACTGGATGCAACTACCTCCGTGCACCTGCAATGCCATCTTGTACTTGAGCACGAAGGACGGCAGTTTGGGCATCACCAAGT
Source organism: Melozone crissalis (assembly GCF_028551555.1). Classification (NCBI taxonomy): domain Eukaryota; kingdom Metazoa; phylum Chordata; class Aves; order Passeriformes; family Passerellidae; genus Melozone; species Melozone crissalis. Next base: position 16,772,430 of record NW_026535824.1, read on the forward strand.
TGGCGGGACTGATCCCCAGTGTACAGGCCCGGAGACTGCACCGGATTGCGCAGTCCTTGGATGAAACAATGAAGGAGTTCCTAGAGAAAGATCAAATGGAACAACTGTATAAGAAATTGTGGATTCAAGCTGGAGGGGAAAGCGAGAAGATACCCTCAATTTGGGAAGCACTACTGGTGAATGAACCATCCAACAGTGCAGACACAACCTCAGAGCGGGAAGCACCGACCCTGAAAACTAAATTTCCTAAATCTTGTGACTGGCGGAGAAAAGAATTCCAGAAATGGACCAAATTAGTGTCCCAAGGCCATGAAATTAAAAGCTTTAAAGGTGAAAAAATTAGTAGTGATTGGCTCCAATACTATAGACACATACCTCACAGGAAACTCCTCACTGCACTACAACTTAGGGCCAACCTCTACCCCACGAGAGAATTTCTCTCCCGGGGTAGAGAAGAAAATTACATCAAGGCCTGTAGGCACTGTGATGTGGACAATGAAACCCGCACCCACATTGTCAGCTACTGCCCAGTGACTCAGGACGCTCGAATCAAGAGGCACAATCACGTCTGTGAAAGGCTTATTGAGGAGGCGAAGAAGAGGGACTGGATAGTTTTCAAAAAACCACACATAAGGGAAACCATCAAGAAGCTGTACAAACCAGATCTGGTATTTGTTAAGGATGGACGTGCATTTGTCGTGGAAGCGACAGTACGATACGAAGCCTCCAAAACATGTCTGGAAGAAGCCACTGCAGAGAAAGTAAACATGTAAAAACATTTGGAAACTGAGGTGCGAAGCCTCACCAATGCAAAGGACGTTGTTTTTATGGGCTTTCCCCTTGGAGAGTGGGGGAAATGGTACGAGGGGAACGTTGAACTTTTGAGTACACTTGGCCTCTCAAAATCGAGGCAAGCGATGCTTGCAAAGACTTTATCCACAGAAGCACTCCTATCATCTGTGGACATTGTACATATGTTCACCAGCAGGGCCAGAAGATTACATGATTCAGGGTAGTGAATTTTTGCATTTTTTGTCCTTTGTAACGTTTTGTAGATTTTTATTGCTGTTTTTATATGTTGATTTTTGTATGCAGTTTTTTATTTTGTATCACTTTTATATTTTAATAAACTAGAGAGTAGCTAGGTTCGTAAGGAAGCCACAAGACAGTTAGGTGGCTCATAATGAGTAGGAACAAAGACTTTAATTCATAACGTATCAATTAGCACCTGATTCAGACCAATTTACTGTATTTGAACCAATTTACCGGATTTGTCCAAGATGGACGAGCCATCTTTATTTAACGCGGAAAAGGAACATATATTATTTATATGTGTTTGAAAAATAGCCAAATGCCTCGTCACCTAATTAGTGATATGCATGAATGGATGAACGAGATTCCCACTGTCCCTACCTACTATCCAGAAAAACCACAGCAAAGGGAACGGGCTTGGTGGAATCAGCAGGGAAAGAAGACCCTGTTGAGCTTGACTCTAGTCTGGCGCTGTGAAGAGACGTGAGAGGTGTAGAATAAGTGGGAGGTCAGGCGTGCGCTCGGTGGTGCGGGGCGACCCACCTGCCGGCGTCCCGGTAACTACTCTGATCGTTTTTTCACTTACCTGGTGAGGTGGGGTGGCAAACCCCGAGGGGGCTCTTGCTTCTGGCGCCCACCCCCGGGGTCGCTAGCAGCCACTCTATTGGATAGTGAACTCCCATCTCCCAGTCGGTCTATCGACCGGTCTGCCTGCAGGCATAGGAATGAGGCTGAGCACTCAGACATCTCTTAGTGACTTATTCAGCCATCCTATCTCTCTTTTCCCTTGAGGAAATACTGTATCCTCCGCACACCAGCAGGTCCTTTTCTGTCTCCGCAGGAGGCAAACCAAGACAAGCAGAGCTCCTCTGGGAAAATCCCAGAGTGAGCTTTGGAGGTCCGTCTATGCCTCTCTGCCCCTGTGGGGACAGAGATGATTCCTCCTACCTGGCTCGCCAGTGCCTGTTTTGTGGAGATAAACAAAACTCCACAATTTTGTGAAAGTTGTAAAGCCGGTATGTTTATTACAGCGCTGGATGCATGTGGAGATTACTCTCCTTAAAAGACATGCATACTTCTGGGAATTTCAAGTCCCTTTTTATCCCCCTCTCAAATAGATATGCATACAATTTTACAACAGGTTCATACATATTCATTTTCACAAATTTCGCCATTTCCACATTTGCCACTAGTTCTTCTTTATCAGAAAGAATTCCAAGGTCAGGTTGACCTGCTCTCACAGCACTCTTTCTGTCTCCCCCCCTTATCTCTGTCCTTCACTGAAGCAGTTTCTCCGAGCCTAGGCTTCTTATGAGAACAGGCAGTCAGACTAAATAGCTATGTTTTCAAACTACAGACTTAACTCAAAGATGTACATTTCAAAGATGTACCTAAATCAAAATGAATTTCTAGTCTGGAGAATTTCTACTCTCACTCACCACAGCCTCAGCCAGGGACCGGCTCCCAAGGCCCTTGCCATGGCAACCAGGACTGGGACCAGCTGGGATGCTCCGGTCTCCATGGGCCAGAGTATAGGAATGGGATTTCCCTATTTCCTGCTCCTGCTAAAACCGCACTGCCATTCACTGCCCTCCTACCTCCCATGGAAAGCACAGAAGACAAAGATCCCACCGTGGGATGAGAAATATTTATTGGGAACAGCACCCAGATAACGAAACAAACAGGAACAGCAACAACACTGATAACAGAAAGGTTCAGAAAAATTAATTACAGGGAAAACTACAACACCACTGACTGTCTCTTTCCAGCCACATGTTCACTCCTGCCTGGAAAGGACACCCTTCTCCTCAGGGGAGGGAGAGAGAGAGTCCCTTTCCTTCCCCTAGCAACAACCTGATATGGGAGTGAATATAATGACACAACCATGGCCAGACCCTCATGTTCTTGGACCCACATCATGTCATTGGCAGGGCCAGGAAGAGGGACAGGTGTCTTCCAAGCGTTAATGACAGGGAACATGGATCACCAGGGCTCTTCCCAAAGGGGATCCCTCCAATGGGGGATGAAGCTGGAGCAGTGCAAGAAGCTTTTACTGCACTGGGGGCATTTGCAGGGCTTCCCTTACCGGTGCCTCTGTTGGTGTTTGGTCAAATGAGAGCTCTGGGTGAAGCTCTTCCCACACTTGGGACACTCGTAGGGCGTCTCCCCAGTGTGGATGCGCAAGTGGATGATGAGCTGGGAGTTGCGGATGAAGCCCTTCCTGCAGTCAGGGCAGCGGAAGGGCTTCCCCTCTGTGTGAATCCGCTCATGCAGAAGGAGATGGAACCTGGTGTGAAACCTTTTCTGACACTCAGAACACTTGTAAAGTTTCTCCTCAGTGTCGATGCGTTGGTGGGTGATGAGTGCGGAGCTGCAGCTGAAGCCCTTCACACACTCCAAGCACTTGTAGGGCCATTGCCTAGAGTGGATCATGTGGTGGCAGATCAGGGTGCTGCTCTGCCTGAAGCTCTTCCCACACTCCAAGCACTTGTAGGGATTCTCCCCATTGTGAAGCTGCTCATGTACCATCAGCTCCAAGCTCTGGCTGAAGCTCTGTCCACCTTCCTGGCCCAGGGTGGGTCTTTCCTCCTCAGAGCACACTGGGCTGGGTTTGGAGCCCCTCCTCCTGTGGGATCTCCAGGGCTTTTCCTCTCTGTTGGAGTCCTGCGCAGTAGAGCCGCTCAAAGTGGCCTCTTCCATGAGGTTCTGCGGTGGGGATTTGTCCTCCCTGGTCTCCCTCCTCAGCTTCTTGCCTGCGGAGGGAAGGGCAAGGTCAGGATGGGATTTGCCTCTGTGCTACAGGGAAGGGGAAGGAGATCCCCCCAGTGCATCCCTGGCAGGAAGGCATTGCCAGCGGCGTTGTTGTGCAGCCGGGGGCCGTGTTGGGCTGGGAGATGGAGCAGGAGAGAGGGGGGAAAAGGACACTGACTTCCTCCTCACCCGCCCGGGTGTCCGGGGGCATTGTCTCAGTTTGAAAAGACAGGTGTCTGCTAAGGAAGGCAAGAACCTCCCTTGAAATGGAAAGTATTAATCCCCTCCCTCTGAATTTTTATATGTTTAAAATTAAGGGGGTCTCAGGCAAAAATATGGGACTAGTTAAAACAGTTATTGACTAGAAAAAATTTAAAAATACAAATGCAGCTGTACAAAAAAACCCCACTAACCTAATCAGAGTATAACCTTATACCTTGTAGGTCAGGGTGCTGGTAGCAGTCCCATTATATGGTGGCTGCAGATCTCCTGCAGTGACAGATGTGGTTCTGTTGGGATCCTGTAGAAGGGTGGAGTTTTCCTCTGAAGGTCAGTGGTGGTGGTGTTGGGTCTGGTCTTCCTCTGGGAATTCTGTGGAGAAGAAAGCTGTTTCTGTGAGAATCCATTGGGAAAGGCTGGCTGTGGAGTTCCAAGGCCGAGCTTATATCCAGGTAGGAATGCTTGGCTCCTCCTCCTGGGCAGAGCATCTCACAATGGGATGATGGAATTTTTATCAGTCATACAGTGACACTCAATGGCTCATTAAGAGAAGATATTTCCCAGAAGGGGTATTGGTTGTAGAAGAGATAAAGAAAACTGCTCAATTAAGAGATGATACCTGCCCCACTTCTAACAGATGGGAATTGACAAACCCCCAGCTACATCTTGCAACCTAAGACAGTCATCTCCATCTTCCTCACAGCCTTCTCCTCCATGCCACCAACGACTGGGAATGGAAAATCCTGGTTCTGGAAAAACAAGGGTTTAGCACAGATTGAGATTGAATGTCCCTCTGCCCAAGTCCATCTCTAGAAGTAACCGGCCATCTGTGCTCCATAAAAACCTCCCAAACATCAAGGTTAAGCCCTGAAAATGCTTCCCAGGAGTTGCCTGTCCCTCATCTCTCCCCTTTGGTGTTTCAGGGTTGCCCCCTGTCCCAGCTGGTGTGAGTCACACTTGGATTGGGGGTCCCCTGTTTACTTGGTCCCCGCCCTCCCCTGCAGGAAGTCCCAAGAAGCAAAACGTTTCCCCTTTTTCCATCTCCTCATTTAGGGATGCTGGGGGGTTTTGGGATCCTAGGGTCCCTACTTTCCTAATTCTCTGCTTTGGAGTGCAGGGGATCCCAGGAGTCCCTCCTTCCCCTCTCCAGGCTCTTGAGGCTCCTGCCAATGGCGGTGCTCCCCCCTCTCTGGGCTGCCGACTTTGGGCTCCTGAGGGACACAGGACTCTGCTCCTCCAGGCTGCCTCTGCCGGCAGTTGCCACTGGGACCCTCCAATGTCCCTCAAGGGACCTTTTTCGCTCAGCCTTGGACTTCTTCATTCTCCAGACATCCCCTCAAAAAACCCAGCCCAGGGAACCCCCCAGGATATCTAGGCCAAGCTCCCCCCCTCACCAGTCATCTATGTGATGGCGGGGGTGAAGATCCCATGGGTGGGGATGCGAATTCGTGGAGTACTTGACCTCGTGGTTCCTTCTGCTTTCTCTGATCCTCCTTTGTCCCTCATCTTCCTCTTCCATTCCCTCCCTCCTCCTCCCCCAGCAGCAGCCGCACCCTCGGTGGCCTGTTCCCGCAGCCCTCGCAGCCTGTGGCAGGAGCGGGGATGGAGCTGGGACAGGTCGGGATGGGCAGTGCGGGGCTCTTGGCTGCTCCTAGCCACTGCGGGTGGGGGGAACCCAGCCTGGGCCAAAGGAGAGGCAAACTGGGAAAACTGGGGCCTGAACATCCAAACTGGGTCTTGCTGGGGACCCTGCCTGGGTGCTGCCAGCCCTTGGGGATCCACTCAGGAGATCTGGGAGGGGCGAATGCAAAGAGGGCTGGGGGATTCCAGGAGTTTCATCACTGGGAGGGAGTGAGCTGTACTGGGATCATACTGTGATCATATAGGCATTGACTGGATTTATCCTGGGTTTGTGTTGACATCATACTGGGATCATACTGGGAGCAGCTGGACTCCTGCTGGTGGAGACTGTGATCACAATGAGGTGAATGGGATCACAGTGGGATCATACTTGGACTGAGTAGGAGCCTGCTGGGTGCAATTGTGGCCCTGTTGAGGCAAATGGGATATACTGGGAGCAAGTGGGATCATGCCAGGAGCAAGTGGGAGGAACTGGAATCATGCTGGGTGCACACTGGGGGTCATTAGAAGCAACTGGCCTTCCACTGGGATGAACTCAGATTATGCCAGGAGTGACTGGGAATATGCTGGAAGGAACTGGGATATATTGGGAGAGACTGGAACAAAAGTCAGGGTGAAAGGGAGAAAGTGGAACCATGTGGGGCACAAGTGGTTCATACTGGCAGCAACTGGGAGCACAGTGGGCTCATCCCTGCATCGTACTGGGACTGACTGGATTAACACTGGGAGTTTCTGAGAGTGACTGGGAACACACCATGCACATCATCCCTGGACTGGGGGTGACTGGGAGCAACTGGGAGCACACTGGGAGAAACTGGCATAATCCTGGGACTGACTGGGTTGATCTAGCTGCAGGTAACTGGCACCATCCTGGGAGTGCTTGAAAGTAACTGGGATTATTCTGGGACCATACTGGGAATGCTGGCATGTCACAAAGATCATACTAATACATAAAATTTCAATAGTCAATGCAAATTTTATTTCTATATCTTTGATTTGAAAGAAGGTGGGCAAGCAGCGCTGGGTGGCCGAGGAGTCACTGCTCCACTCACGGCACACACTACTTACAAATTCAGTAAAGTATATATACTGTTTTTAAGCTTATAAAGCATTTTCCAATGTGCTTGGTTAATACAAATGAGTAAATATCAGTAAGCTGGAATCAGCAATTTCATCATCTTTCCAGGTGGTTGTTGGCTTCCTGTCCTTCTTGTGCTCGTCTGGACGGAGGCCCCTTCACCGCTGTCTGCTACAATATCCTTTTAAGCTTTTTATTATATATAAGCATTTAGTCACATTGCAGTCCCTTTAGCTTTACAACAAGTTCCTCTATTTTATTCTAACCATCAGCCATCTTTCTACCTCATCTCTTTACTTTACCATACTTCCCCTATTTCAAAGCTTTATTTGGCTATAGAAAGTTTCAAAACCCTTCTTTGTATCTATCCCAAGGAATGCATCCATTTTCCACACAGCAGATACAAGCATTTGCTGATTCCATTGCAGATTGACACAAATCACAAAAACATTTTTCACAATATTGCTCACCAAATTGACGATGTGGCAATCTGCTTCCCTTTCCTGTAGGGCATGTAGAATGTGCTGCTGGCTTATGGTGTCAAAAGCCTTGGTGATGTCCACAAATACAACACCCAGGGGTTTGTGTTCTCCTTTTGTGACTAATGATTTGCAGGAGTTTCAGGTTTTCAGAGCATCCCACTGCTCTTATAAAGCCTCTTTGCCTTGGATTGAGGGTCAAGCCTTGGTCAGTGTGGCTGTTAAAATCCTGGAGAACAGTCTTAGCAAGATGGAGCTGATTGGGATAGGTCTCCAGTCATTAATTTCCTTGAGGTGATCTGGTTTGGTTGACTTAGGAATCAAAAGAGTCCTGCAATCCCTCACTGTTGTGTTGGGTCTGTATAAGTTGGACTGTTCTGTTCCACCCTGTCGGATTCTCGGCTGTTTAGATGGCCTGGAAAGGCCCGGGGTGGCCTTGGACATCCCGCGCTTCAAAGGACGAGAAGGGACTTCAGATCTTTTCTCGGTCTCGGTGTTTATTAATTGTTTATCTAAAAGATTTTCTCTTGGCCCGACAGAGGTCTGCTCAGCAGTCAGCCATGAGCACACTGAGAGCCCCTGGGGCGGTCACCTATCTTTAGACTCGAAGTTACGTATACAATATTTATCATTTTTCCCCAATACCTTCTACCCTTATTAACCAGTGCACTTTTAGTAATAACCAATCCCAAAGTGCCAACATCACCACAGAAGATGGAGGCCAAGAAGAAGAAGAAGAAGAAGAAGAAGAGGAGGACACGCCCCAATTCCTCCATCTTACTTCTTTAGACCCCCCTGTACAGAAATCTTAAACCCTGTGTTTCACTCTAACTAACTTATCCCTTCACCATTCACCCCAGTGAAATCCTCCTATCCTCATACAGGTGTTGTCTCCTGTGTAGGATCAAAGTCCAGCCACCAGACACTTCTGGCAACATTCCAGGACTCCCGAGCCCCCCAAGGGTGGTCCCGGTCACTCTGCACCTCAGTCCTGAGGGGCTGAGATCCCACACCACCCTATCTTGTAATGGTTCGGCCCTGGTTCTCCCTTCCCTCCCTTGTGCTGCCAGTTATCCCAGCTCCTCCCCTGTTGCCTTGGAGATAAATGTACCCTGTCTCAAATCCCTCCCCGTGCCCTGTCCGTCACTTGGCACTCCCACCCTTCTCTCTGGAACTCTCTAGAAACATCTAACTAGAGCGTCGAGTGATTGGCTCAGGGGCCGAAGCTCCACCCTCAAGTTATCCCCATTGGTGTCCTCCCTAAGTCAATTTTTGGTATCCCACTCCCCTCTGAAACCATATTCGTATTTGTCCAAGGACTGACTCCTCCCCTGTGTCCCTCCCTCCTTATAAGCTGTTGCAACTTCCCCCTCTTCCTCTTCGGTTGTCGGTTTCCCCTGGGATTCAATAAACCTGGATTCATCACAGCTGGAGAGTGCTCTCTTCTTATTTCTGCTGACTGTAGCCATAGGCCATGCCACGTCCTACCACAAGGTACCGCTACTGTCATAGCACAGAGCGTTTGCCTTAGGTGCTGTCCCGAACCACGGAGATTGGGATAGTGCCCACCTACTGCTAGCGGTGCTGGAAAGCTGGCCGGGATGTCCAAGAAGGACCATTTTTCTCCAGCTGGACCGCTTCAGTTGTGGCGCCCAACATTCCCCACTGCCTCTGTGCTGGGGCAGAGATCGATTGCGTTACATTACCCAGGGTATCCAGCAGGACCATGAGGAGGTGCAATCTCTGCACCAATGCCCAGTTTGTAACTATACTCTCAAAAACTGCCTTAGGAGAGTCATAGTCGCACCTGCCATTTGCCTGCACTACATTGAATTTCTTCACTTTGACATTCAGAGCACTGGGCAGAAATCACATTGCATCAACACCCACCTCAGGCCTTTGTGATGCTTTGTTTTAATTAAACAGTCGGATTCCCCTGGTTTGCACCAGTTCTAAGCTGGCTGCTGGGTGCGGGCCAAGGCGGGGCACCCACCTGGGGACCTCCCTGGTGACCTTCCCCATGTGAACCACTCGGCCGACACCTTTTCACAGCAGTTGACAGCAGGACATGGAGCGACAGATACGGCTTGATGGTAGCCAGGTGTTCCACAGCAGCTGGGAGTCTCACAGCAGCCAGGGATAGCTTGGCAACAGGCAAGGGAAGCTCCATAGCAGCCAAGAATGGCTCCGCAGCCAGGCACCCCTTTACAGTGCCAGGGCGCTCTCCCGCCGGGGCCGGGCACTGTCTTGCCGTGGCTGGGCACAGCTGTAGGGGCGCTTTCAGTCACAGCAAAGCACAGAGAGGTGGTTCCACCGCAGGCAGAGATGGCTACAGGGGCAGCAGCATGGCACAGAGGAGCTGGAATCTCACAGGGGCTGGGCACTGCTTCTGAGATCTCAGCTGGTAAGGCAGGCCTGGTGGAGGGGCAGCAAACCCCACTCCATGGCCAGGCACTGTCCTGCAGGAGCAAGGCATCTCACAGTGGTGGCAGCTGGGTGCCTTGCAGCGGCTGCAGGGGCAAAGCGCCTCCCTGCTGCTACCAAGTGCTGCTTCTGGGGTTCCAGCTGTGGCAGCAGGGCACAGCAGAGTGGCAGAGTGCCTGTTCAATGTGACTCTGCAGCATGACATCTCTCCACCCTCTGGATCAGCAGCAGCGCGCTCCATTGACAACCCATGCTGCTCTTGGGCGGTTGTGGCAGTTTCTGCCAGCAGGGCAGAACAAGGGGCAGCAGAGGGCGCAGCTGCACAGCAGCCAGTGCTTTCAGGAGTCTTGGCAGCCACGGCAGGGCACGGAGGGGCTGCAGGGTGCTCATTTAACACAGCCAAGCTGCTCAGGGCGCCTCCAGCACTGACGCCAGGGATGGCACACTCAGCTGACAGCGCCCTCCTGCCTGGGGCAGCGGCACGGCCCCGGGTGACCAGGGGACATCCTGCTGGGCAAACACCTCTGCCAAGGGTGGCAGCACAGTCCTCAGGGGCAGCAGGGCACTCCCTGGGCAGGTCACCCTCATCTGGGGAGGCTTCACAGCTCTGTCTGGTGGCCTCCTGGTGGGCGGTGCCTTCTGCACTCATCCTCTTCCCTCGCTCACCCAGCACAGCGTCTGCTCTCCCTGCTGCCTCCCCCAGTGCCCTGCTTTCACCATTAGCCTTGGTGGAGAGCCAGTGAATGCCCCATCCTTGGAAACATTCCAGCTTGGATGGGCTCTGAGCAAGATAATGGAGTGAAAGATGCCTCTGCCCGCACCCCACAGGAGGCGCTGTGGTGTCAGCTACTGGAGTGGCTGGGGTCTCCTGTAGGATGCAATTCCCCCAGAGAGCACAGAGAGAACACAAAGCACCACAGCTGGCAAGAACATCCTCCATGGAGATGGGAATATTCTGGATCAACAGGCTCAAGCTGCTGAGTTTTGCCCCCTTGTAGATGGACACAAGTGTCAGAAGTGACTGAGAACCAGGAGGCCCCACAGTGTCTCTGAGTCCCCTTGGTTCCCTGAGATCACACAGTGTCCCAGTGTCCCTTTGGTTCCATGAGGCCCCACAATGTCACAAAGATCCCTGGACACCACAAGGTTCTGGGAGATCCCAATGGATTGTTGGTTCCAACTGGCCTCACTGAGTCACAAGGGCCTCTGGATTCCATGAGACCCTACAGTGTCACAGTGTGCCTTTGGTTCCACAAGCCACAGTGTCACAATGGTTCCTGAGCATCTTTAGGCACCAGAGTCTCAGAGCATCCCCTCAGTTTCATGAACTCCACAGTGTCACAATGTCCCTTTGGTTCCATTTAGTTCTGCAGTGTCACAAGGATTCCTGGAAAGAATGAGGCCCTGAGGTATCACAATGTATGGTTTCATGAAGTCCCAGAGTTTCACAGTCTCCTCTTAGTTCCATGGATTCTACAAGACCCTGGAGTGTCACAGGACGCCTATAGTCCCATTGTCACATTATGACAATGTCCCCAGGAGGCCCTGCAGTGTCACAGAGGAGCAGCACTGGAGTGGGCACAGCACCAGGGGAGGTTTGGCAGTGTTCCCATATCTGTGACACAACAGTGGTGGCAACACCAGCGTTCCCCTCTCTATGATACCATAGATGTTCAAGACCGAGCATTGCCCTGTCAGTGACATCCCAGTGGTGGCAACCTCAAAGTTCCCCTGTCTGTGACATGACAGCGGTGGCAATACCAATGTCCCCCTGTCTATGACACCAGAGCAATTGCAACCCCAGCGTTCCCCTCTCTGTGACACCACAAAGGTGGCACCCGCAGCGTTCTCCTCTCTATGACAGCACCACAGTGGCAACCCCTATATTGCCCTCTCAGTGACACCACAGGGGTGGCAGCCCCAAATGCTCCCCTGTAACACCACAGTAGTGACTCCCCCACATCCCCTCTCTGTGATAACACTGAGTTGGCAGTTGCAACATTGACTTCTGTAGGACACCACAGGGGTAGCAGCCCCAAGATTACCCTGTCTTTGAGCCCACAAGGATGGCAGCCCAAACATTCCCCTCTCTATGATACCACAGCGGTGGGAGCCCCAGAAATCCCTCATCTGTGGAACCCTAGCAGTGTCACAGAATCACAGTATCACAGAAATTCTAGGCTGGAAGAGACCTGTACAATCATCGAGGCCAACCTATGTTCTAACACCTCAACTAGACCATGGCACCAAGTGCCACATCCAGTCTTTTTTTAAACTCTTCGAGGGATGGTGACTCCACCATCTCCCTGGGTAGATGATTCCAGTATTTGACCACTCTTTCTGTAAAATACTTCCTCCTTAATTCTAGCTTGCATCTCTCTTGGCGCAGCTTGAGACTGTGTCCTCTTGTTCTGTCTGTTGTTGCCCGGAGAAAGAGACCCCCAGCTCATCACAGCCACCCTTCAGGAAGTTGAAGAGAGTGATAAGGTCACCCCTGAGTCTCCTTTTCTCCAGGCTGAACAACCCCAGCTCCCTCAGTCGTTCTTCATACGGCTTGTGCTCCAAGCCCCTCACCAGCCTCATTGCTCTCCTTTGGAGACGCTCAAGCATCTCAACGTCCCTCCTAAAGTGAGGGGCGCAGAACTGGACGCAGTACTCCAGGTGAGGCTTTACCAGTGCTGAGTACAGGGGAAGAATGACCTCCCTGCTCCTGCTGGCCACACCGTTCCTGATACTGGCCAGGATGCCATTGAGCTTCCCTGCCACCTGGGCACACTGATGGCTCATGTTCAGCCGACTTCAATCAGCACCCCCAGGACCCTTTCCACCTGAACATTGTCCAGCCACACTGTCCCTAGCTTGTATCGTTGCAGGGGGTTATTGTGGCCAAAGTGCAGGACTCAGCACTTGGACTTATTGAAATTCATCCCATTAGATTCTGCCCATCCATCCAACCGTTCCAAGTCCCTCTGCAAAACCCTACGTCCCTCTAACAGATCAACACACGTTCCCAGCTTAGTGTCGTCTGCAAATTTGCTGATAAAAGACTCTAAACCCTCATCCATGTCATCAATAAAAATATTAAACAGAACTGGCCCCAGCACAGACCCCTGGAGGACACCACTGGTGACTGGTCACCAGCTGGATGCAGCATCATTCACCACCACTCTCTGGGCCCGGCCATCCAGCCAGTTCTGAACCGAGCAAAGAGTACTCCTGTCCAAGCCACGGTCTGCGAGTTTGTCTAGGAGTACACTGTGGGAGACAGTGTCAAAGGCCTTGCTGAAATCCAAGTAAACAACATCTACAGCCTTCCCTGCATCCACTAGGTGGGTTACCTGGTCATAAAAGGTGACCAGGTTGGTCAAACATGATCTACCCCTCCTAAATCCACGCTGGCTGGGTCTGATACCCTGGCCATCCTGTAAATTTTGCGTGATGGCACATAATATAAACTGTTCTATTATTTTGCCAGGTACTGAGGTCAGGCTAACTGGTCTATAATTACCAGGATCCTCCTTTGCACCTTTTTTGTAAATGGGTATCACATTGGCCAGCTTCCAGTCATCCGGAACCTCACCAGTGAGCCATGACTGTTGGTAAATGATGGAGAGTGGTTTTGCAAACTCATTTGCCAGCTCTCTCATTACCCTGGGATGGATCCCATCTGGTTCCATAGATTTATGAATATCCAAGCATTTCAGTAGTTCTATGACAGCCTCCTCTTGGATAATGTGGGGTCCATTCTGCTCCCTGACACCATCAACCAGCCCAGGCGGGCAGGTGTCTTGAGGGCAAGTCATCTTCCCACTAAAAACTGAGGCAAAATAGGCATTAAGCACTTCTGCCTTTTCCTCATCTGCAGATACTAAGTTCCCTCCTTTGTCCAACAAAGAACAAAGGTGGTCTTACCTTTCTTTCTACCATTAATGTATTTATAAAAACATTTTTTATTATCCTTTACAGAAGTCACCATTCTAAGTTCAAACTGAGCTTTGGCCTCCCTAATTTTTTTTCTGCATGCTCTAGCAGCCTTCTTGAATACTTCCTTAGAGACCTGACCCTTTTTCCAACGCTGATACATCCTCTTTTTATTCTTAAGTTCCTCCAAAACCTCCTTGCCCAGCCAGGCTGGACGTTTACCCTGTTGACTGATCTTTCGGCACACAGGGATAGTCTGTTCCTGTGCCCTCAAGATCTCTGTTTTGAGGTATGCCCACCCTTCCTGAACTCCTTTGTTTTTAAGGACTGCTTCCCAAGGGATGCTCTGAATAAGTCTCCTAAACAGGCCAAAGCCTGCCCTCCGGAAGGCCAATGCAAGAGTTTTACTGGTGCTCTTCCTGACTTCACCAAATATTGAGAACTCTATTATTTCGTGATCACTCTGCCCCAAGCGACCTCCAACCACCACATCTCCCACCAGCCCATCTCTATTTGCAAACAGCAGATCTAACATAGTCTCTCCCCTGGTGGGTTCACCCACCAGCTGCAACAAAAAGTTGTCCTCCATACATTCTAAGAATTTCCTGGACTGCCTCTTTATTGCTGTATTAAGTTCCCAGCTGATGTCTGGTAGGTTGAAGTCACCCACAAGAACAAGGGCTGATGATCTTGAAACATTACCTAGCTGCTTATAGAATAAGTCATCTACTTCTTCTTCCTGGTCAGGTGGACGATAATAGACTCCCAGTATGGTGTCAGCCTTGTTGGCCTTCCCCTTAAATCTTACCCATAGACATTCAACTCCATCTTCCTTAGTTTCAATTTCGATGGCATCAAAAGTTTGCTTAATATAAAGGGCCACCCCTCCTCCTCTTCTTCCTTTTCTATCTCTTCTGAAGAGCTTGTATCCATCCAGTGTAGTACTCCAGTTATGTGAGTCGTCCCACCATGTTTCCATGATGGCAACTACATCATAGCTCTGCAGTTGCACCATGGCCTCCAGCTCTTCTTGTTTGTTGCACAAACTGCGTGCATTGGTATACATGCACCTCATCTGGGCTACTGACTTCATCCCTGTCTTAGCCTTGCAATTCTTGGGCCTGTTTCCAGATAGCTCAGCTGGTTCCCCTTCCCCCTTTAAACCTAGTTTAACGCTCTCTCAATGAGGTCTACCAGTGTGTGAGCTAAAAACCTTTTGCCCTTAACAGAGAGGTGTACCCCATCTGGTTCCAGCAGAGAAGATGCTGTAAAAGTTTCCCCTTGATCAAAGAATCCAAACTTTTGCCGATGACACCAACCCTTAAGCCACTTGTTGATGATGCGGATTCTTCTGTTTCTTTCATCATTTTCCTCCGCCACCAAAGGGACTGAGCAGAACACTACCTGCGCTCCTGCCCTATCAACTACCTGACCCAGTACCCTGAAGCCCTTTCTAATTGCCCTGACACTCCTCTTCTCAATCTCATCACTGCCAGCCTGGAGTATCAGCAGTGGGTAATAATCAGAGGGCTGAATCAGCCCAGGAAGTCTCTCAGGTTTTTTTTGTACCCGGGCCCCAGGGAGGCAACAGACTTCCCTGTGGGATGGGTCTGGTCGACATATGGGGCCCTCAGTTCCCTTCAGGAGGGAATCACCTACTACAATTACCCTTCTTTTCTTCTTGATGCTACAGGTAGTGATCTGTCTTGCAGGTGAATCATAACTGGGGAGTTCACTGGGCAGACAATTTGCTCCTAAATCATCTAGTTGTATCTCTAGATCCAGGATCTCATACCTATTCTGAAGTGGTACCTGGCTGGATGATGGGGAGGGGGAGATCTTTTTATTATTACCTCCCCGAATGAAGACCCATTTCCACTCCTCTTCATCCACTGGGTGCCCTTCTGTTGCCTGAGAGCGGGAGGCATATAAGTCTTCAGACTCTTGATCAGAAGCCTCCCTTAAAGATGGTAGGGCTGAACTCCACCAGTCTGTTTCACTTTCACTTTCCCTAATACTCCTTAACCTTTCAACTTCCTCCGTAAGCTCAGCCACCAGTGAAAGGAGGTCATTCACTTGTTCACAGCGCAGGCAGGTCTCCTCCACAACACTCCCTGATGCCACCAATAAGCTCAAACACTCTGGGCACGGATGGGTCTGTACACACACAACCTTTTTGGAGGGCCCAACTTGGTCACTTATACCAGCCACAGCTTTTGACCATGTAGGAACCATTATTGACAAACACCTCAGAAACAACCAGGCAGCAGAAAGACCTCAAAGAACACAGAGCACTCCTTACTAGCAAGAAAGCTGGCAAACCTGGCTGCTTGGTCGGCCTGCGCGAACTGCCACGCAAACTGCCTTGCATACTCCCCGAGACTCACCACACCCCTGTTTGCCCGCTCCTGTTTGCCACGCTCCCCAGACACCTCTTATAATCAGCCACTCAGCAGCAACTGAGGAAGCTCCACCCTCTGCTCCTCTCTGTCCCACAATTCCATGCCAGGAACAGGAAAATCCCAAATTCGGGACAATCCCGGAGGATGAGGAAGGAAGGGAGGAAGGAAGGAAGGAATCCCGGCCTCGGCCACACCCAGTCCCCCCACCCAGTGATGGAAAATCCACGGGAAAAGACAAAATACGGGAAAAGAAAAGCCAAAATTCGGAAAAGGGAGTAGTGGCAGCTCCAGAGCGGCCCCAGGGCCGGGAAGGGGCCAGGATGGGTTCAGAGTCCACTCGGGATCCCGGGACACTCCTAGGGAATGCGGGGATTCAGGAAATCTGGGAACTCAGGAAATACGGGGTTCAGAAATTCAGAAATCCGGGGGGTTCGGAAATCCGGGTGTTCAGAAATTCAGGAATCCAAGGATTCAGAAATCCGGGAGTTCAAGAATCCATTATTCAGATGTCTGGGGATTCAGAAATCCAGGGATTCAGGAATCCAGGGATTCAGAAAATCCGAGGGTTTGGAAATCCAGGGATTCAGAAATCCGAGGGTTCGGAAATCCAGGGGTTCAGGAATGCAGAGATTTGGAAATTCAGGGATTTGGAAATCCGAGGTTTCAGAAAACTAGGGATACTCCAGCAGCAGGTCCGGGTCGGGGCCACAGGACTGCTGAGGAGGCGGCAGAGGCGCTGCGAGGGATGCAGGATCCGGGGAAGGCAGGAGCGAGGCACAGCTCTGCGGCACAGCTCCGTGGCACAGCTCCGCGGCACAGCTCCGAGGCACAGCTCCGAGGCACAGCCCCAACATTTCCCTCTCTGTGACATAATAGTTGTGGCAGCCCCAAGTCCCCCTCTCTGTGACACCACAGCAGTGGAAGGCCCAGAGACCCCTGTCTGTGACACCGCAGCTTTGGCAGCCCCAACATTCTCCTCTCTATGACTCCACAGCAGAGGCAGCCCCAGCATTCTCATGTGTATGATACCACTGTGGTGGCAGCTACAACGTTCCCCTCTCTGTGACACCTCAGTGGTGGCAGCCCCAGTTGCACCTTCTATGACACTACAGCAGCAGCCACCCCAACATTCCCCTCTCCACAACACCAGAGCTGTGGCAGTCCCGTTGTCCCAGTCTCTGTGACACCACAGTGGTTGCTGCCCGAACGTTCCCCTCTCTGTGACACCACAGCTGTGGCAGCAGCACTAGAACAGAAGCAGCAGCCGTGGAACAACAGGGGAGCAAGGGAAATCCAGAGAAGGAGCAGAGGAACAGTGGTAGATGAGCAGTGTTGGAGCAGCAGTGGAACAGTGGTGCAGGAGCTGAGGAACCGTGCAGAAACAGCACAGCACAGCTTTTGAGCAGCAGTGGAGTGAGCATGTAAAAGGCGGAACAGTGGTGGCACAGGAGCTACAGCCATGGAACAGTGGTGGCACAGGAGCTACAGCCATAGAACAGTGGTGGCACAGGAACTGCAGCCATGGAACAGTTGTGGCACAGGTGCTACAGCCATGGAATGGTGGTGGCACAGAAACTGCAGCCATGGAACAGTGGTGGCACAGGAGCTACAGCCATGGAACACCGTGGCACAGGAGCTACAGCCATGGAACAGTGGTGACACAGGAGCTACAGCCATGGAACAGTGGTGCCACGGCCCCACAGCTGTGGAGCGGCGCCTGAGATGCCGAAGCTGCGGTACACAGAGTGGCTCCCAGCGCCGTGTCCTGCAGGAGCCAGCCCTGCACACACCAGAGCGATGCCCCTCAGGCTGAGCCAGAGCTGGGGCAGAGGCAGGAATTGCTGCTGGGCTGTGGAAGGCGTGGATCGAGTGCATTTAATGATGACCTGGGGATTTGATCCTGCTCATTGTGGCTGCTTTTGTGCTGTTGGGACCATTCCAGTTCATCTGAAGTCATGAACTCAGGAGAAACTTGGAACAAAAGGAATCAAAGTGCCTTCTGTCCTGCTGTCTTGGTTTGGAAAGACAGGTGCCTGAAAAGGAAGGCAGGAGCCTCCCATGAAATGGAGAATGTGAACCCTCCCCCTCTGAATTGCTATAAATTTTAAATTAAGAGGCTCTCAGGCAAACATATGGGAGCAGGGAATAACAGTTATTTCATAGGGAAGAAAATAAAAGGATAAAATAAACAATGCAGTAAATTAAAACAACTATAGCAGAGTCACAACACAACCTGACACCCTGTTGGTCAGGGTGCTGGTAGCAATTCAATTGGAAATGTGGCTGCAGTCCTCCAGGAGTGGCAGGTGTGGCTCTGTTGGAGCAGGGCTTCTGTAGAAAAGGATGTAGTCTTTCTCTGAGGATCCAGTGGAAGAAGATGCAGCTGCTGTTCCTCTGGGAAATCCAGGGGAGAAGCTGTGCTGCTATTCCAGAATCTCCAGGTTCTATCTGGCTAGAATGCTTAGCTGTTCCCTCTGGGCGGAGCATCTCCCAATGGGATGCTGTGGTTCTTATCAGGCATGCAGTGACATTCAATAGCCTGTTATAAGCAGATGTCCCCCCAGGAGGGAGGAGTGGTTGTGGAAGAGATAAGGAAAACTGCCATAGAGATGGCAAATAGAATCCATCTTGCCTTGCAATCTGGGACACCTGCAGAGAAAGACAACTTGGTAGAAGTTGAATGATTTCTGATTTGGGAAATCATTAAAAAAAAAAAAAGTGGGTCAGTTATTGGCCTGTGGTTTGTTCTCATCCAGAAAGATGTTCCAAAGTACTGCAATTTGGTATTAAAAACCAGGAACTTGCCTCTTCACCTGGATATTGCACATAACCTACAGAGCTATTTGTGGTCATTATGATAGGAAAACAACTGGAGATCTTTTCCCAATTTAACTCTTTCTTCCTGTCTCTGGGATTAGGCCTCCAACACCCGATGTTGGAGTCTTAATTCCATAATCTGTTCCTTTGGAGTTGAGATGTGAAAAATCAGTGGGAGGAGGGAGAGACAATTAAAACTGCAAACTCCAGTGCTTAGAAACTGTCATGTTTTCAACTGTCTGAACAAATCCCACATTTGTCATTTTTTCCCTGGCAGAAAACCTTCCTTTGGCCCCATTTAGGAACTGACCATGCAAACACCTCATTCCAGATGCTTTTTTGCTAGGAGATGCCAAGAAAATCAGCACACGGGGCAGTGATGAGAGAAAAAGAAGAAACAATTCCTTTCTTTGCTCTTCCTTGTGGGAACTCTCCTCTAGAGATTGTGCTCCAGCCAGAGACTTCCTGGGCCAAGGGCTGAGGGAAGCAATTCAGCTGAGGCAGTTGAGGCATCTCCTCCCTGGTCTGTAGCCCTAGGGCTGAGAGGGGACACGGGTGCCCCCCTTGCACCGCCTGGAATGGGGGATTCCTCCTGCCTCTGCCAGATGCTCCTGATCCTGGCATTAGCCCTGGCCTGGCTGCTCCTGCTCTGAGCTCCCTGCCATGGTCATTGCTGGTGCTGGAGGGCAGGAGAGAGGGATTTAGTGCAAACCTGGGAGGTGCCAGTGGGCTCAGAGATGTGTGGACGTGACAGTGACAGAGTGACACAGGGAGGTGCAGATAGACACAGGGACAAGCCAATACCTCTAGGAAAAACGCTTGGAAATTTGGGGGACTTTGAGTGTAAAATGCACATGAACACAGACACACAGACACAGAAAACTGCAAAGCATTTCCCAGCTGTCTTAGGTTGGACATGGGGCGTGTATTCTATTCCTATCTGATGTGGCAGTTACCTTCTGTTAATTGGGCAGTTTTCTTTATCTCTTCCACAACCCATCGTCCCTCCCAGGAGATATCTTCTGTTAATGGGTCATTGAGTGCCACTGCATGACTGATAAAATTCCATCATCCCATTGTGAGAAGCTCCACCAGGAGGGAGGAGCCAAGCATTCCTACCTGGATATAATCAGAGGGCTGGAAGACCAGAGTCAGCCTTTTCCACTGGATTCCCGGAGGAAGACCAGGCCCAACACCACCACCACTGGATCTTCAGAGGAAAACTCCACCCTCCTACAGGATCCCTGCTTCAACAGAGCCACACCTGTCACTGCAGGCAGACTGTAGCCACCGTTTATTGGGACTGCCACCACCACTGTGACCTTCAGGGTGTCAGGTCATATTCTGAATCTGTCAGTGTTTTTTCTTTGTACTATTGCGTTTATATTTTTATTTTCCTGCTATATAACTGTTATTCCCATTCCCATATCGTTGCCTTACAGCCCCATAATTTCAAAATTATAAGAGTTCGGAAGGAGGGTGTTTACATTTTTCCATTTCAAGGGAGGCTCTTGCCTTCCTCAGCAGACACCTGTCTATTCAAACTGAGACAATGCCCCAGGACACCCAGGCAGGTGAAGAGGAAGTCAGTGCCCCTTTCCTCCTCTCTCCTGCTCCATCTCCCACCCCAGCATGGCCCCCAGCTGCAGGAAAATCCCACTGCCAATGCCATCCTGCTGGGGAAGCACTGGGGGAATCTCCTTCCCCTTCCGTGTGGCACAGAGGCAAATCTCATCCTCTCTTTGTCCTTCCTCCCGCAGGCAAGAAGCTGAGGATGGAGACCAGGGAGGACAAATCCCCACAGCAGAACCTCATGGAAGAGGCCACTTTGAGCAGCTCTACTGCGCAGGAATCCAATGGAGAGGAGAAGTCCCAGAGGTCGCTCAGGAGAGGGGCACCAAACTCAGCCTGGGAGGAAAGACCCACCCTGGGCCAGGAAGGTGGACAGAGCTTCAGCCAGGGCTTGGAGCGGTGGTGCATGAGCAGCTTCACAATGGGGAGAAGCCCTACAAGTGCTTGGACTGTGGGAAGGTCTTCAGGTACAGCTCTGAGCTTGTCACCCACCAACGCATCCACACGAGGGAACAGCCCTACAAGTGCCTTGAGTGTCCAAAAATGTTTCACACCACTTCCACTCTCGTCAGGCACCAGCGGATTCACACGGAGGAGAGGCCCTTCCACTGCCCTGAGTGCGGGAAGGGCTTTAGAGAAAACATCAGCCTTGTTACCCACTGGTGCATCCACACCAGGGTGAGGCCCTACGAGTGTCCCAAGTGTGGGAAGAGCTTCACCCAGAGCTCTCATTTGACCAAACACCAACAGAGGCACCGGTAAGGGAAGCCCTGCAAATGCCCCCAGTGCAGTAAATGCTTCTTGCACTGCTCCAGCTTCATCCCCCATTGGAGGATCCCCTTTGGGAAGAGCCCTGGTGATCCATGTTCCCTGTCATTAACGCTTGGAAGACACCTGTCCCTCTTCCTGGCCCTGCCAATGACATGATGTGGGTCCAAGAACATGAGGGTCTGGCCATGGTTGTGTCATTATATTCACTCCCATATCAGGTTGTTGCTAGGGGAAGGAAAGGGACTCTCTCTCTCCCTCCCCTGAGGAGAAGGGTGTCCTTTCCAGGCAGGAGTGAACATGTGGCTGGAAAGAGACAGTCAGTGGTGTTGTAGTTTTCCCTGTAATTAATTTTTCTGAACCTTTCTGTTATCAGTGTTGTTGCTGTTCCTGTTTGTTTCGTTATCTGGGTGCTGTTCCCAATAAATATTTCTCATCCCATGGTGGGATTTTTGCCTTTTGTGCTTTCCATGGGAGGCGGGAGGGCAGTGAGCGGCAGCATGGTTTTAGCAGGAGCAGAAAATTGGGGAATCCCATTTCTGAACCCCGGCCCCTGGAAACCGAGCATCCCAGCTGGTCCCAGCCCTGGTGGCCATGGCAAGAGCCTTGGGAGCGGGTCCCTGGCTGGGGCTGTGGGAACCTCTTCCCTCTGGTGCCCAGGGACAGGAGTGGAGGGAACGGCTGCAGCTGAGTCGGGGCAGGCTCAGGTTGGATGTCAGGAAAAGGTTTTTGCCCAGAGGCTGCTGGGGCCCTGCCCAGGCTCCCCAGGGAAGGGTCCCAGCTCCAGCAGCGTTTGGACAGTGCTGCCAGGCCCAGGCGGGCATTGTTGGGGTGTCCTGTGCAGGGCCAGCAGTTGGACTGGAGGATCCTGGTGGGTCCCTCCCAGCTCAGCCAATTCTATGGTTCTGGGATCCCATGAGCCTGAGCATAGGACTGCCAATGGTTGCCATGGCAATGGGCTCTGCCTGAAGGCCTGAGCTGGTGTCCATGGAAACCGCCCTTGGCATGGGGTCTCCGTGGAGCTGTCAGGGGACTGACCATAGCAACAGGGGGCTGGTGATGGTTGCCATGGAAACTGTCCAGAGCAACAGGGGGTTAGTGATGGTTACCATGGAAACTGACCATAGCAACAGGGGGCTGGGGAGGGTTGCCATGGAAACTGTCCAGAGCAATGGGTTCTGGTGATGGGTGCCTGCTAAGGAACTGAGTTGCCACAGGCACTCAGAGGGGTTCCATGGGAGGCGTCCTGATTTTTTAAGATTTTCTAAGATATTGACATTCTTGTAGCGAACTTTCTCACACACTTGCTGTAAATAACTCATTGTTTTGCATTCCTTTACGGAGGCGGAGAAAGTTGATGGACTCTTGGTTTGTCCACTGTCATTGGAGAGGTGGCACTGTCACCCTCCAATCCACTGTCACTCTTGGGAAAATATAAAGGTTGGAGTAAGAAAATTAACTTTCCTTTTTTTTTCACCATGAGAACAGCGATATATGCTTGTGTTTTTTCATGTCCTATAGCAACACATGGGAACTTTCCAAGAGTCTCCAGGATGTTCAAGACCTCGAATGTCCCATGCAGAGACAGGGGCTCCATGGAGACCTCCCAGGGCTTTCTGGGGATGGTAAAGAGCCCAGTGCTCAGAGGCAGTCACAGCCATTCCATGGTGACATCCCAGGGCACCTTGGGCTGCAAAGGCACCGATCTGTCACAGGCACTCACGGGGGCTCCATGGTGACATCCCAGGAGTCCCCAGGCTGCCAAAGAGTCAGGATGTCCCAGACACTCACAGGGGTTCCTGTCATGGGCAGAGTGGGAGCTTCAGGCAAAAGCTTTGTTTCTTCCTTGGAGAAACTCCTGCTGAGTTATGGGATGGAGAAATGGCACACAGCAGCCACCATAGAACCCATAAAACACTCCAGGACCCCTAGACTTCTAAAATTTCTTCTCAGAGAGGAGACTGGGAGTGGCTGGATTCAATCCCAGCCCCAGACATTGACAAAGGTGCAAAAGATTGGACAGGGGGAATTGAACTTGTCCCACAGGATTAATGATGGAATACCTGAGAGATTTCTAGAAATACAGCTCTGATTGATTCTGATCATGATTAGACACAAAGATCTTGATCAGAGTTATTTCCTCCACAGTATAGGAGATCTAACAATTAGAATATTCTGCTCTAGGCAGCAAGTTTGAAGTCAACAGGGCCTTGCTGGAGTTGTTGGAGCACACTGCAGGCAGAGCCTCCTGCTCCAGCAGGAGCTGCCTTTCCTGCGCCATGAGCAGGGCAGGTCCCGCTGCAGGAAAAGCCCCAGGCCAGCCCCAGCACAGGGAAGGGCTCGGGCAAACATATACACACACAAGGGCAGAGTGCCATGCTGGGAGCTGTGCCAGGGAGAGCCTGAGGCACCAAAGGCACCTTGGCAGCAGCAGCTGCTTGCAGGCCATGGCCAGAAGCCTCCCTTGGCAGCCTGGCCTGGTGGCCACCACTACAGAGCTGCTGCCTCAGGGCTCATTCCTGGCTGGGCTCTGAAAAGCCACTTCTGCTCCAGGAGCCTGAATGGGAAGCCATTGGCCCCAGCACCTCGGGGACAAGATATTAATGACAAAACTCTTCATGCCAGCAGAGCCAAGGCAGGGGCAGAGGAAAGGGGAGAGCCAGGCCCAGGGCACAGGGCTGCCATGGTGATGGCTGTAAGGTCACTGCTCCTGCAGCAGCCTGGCTGCCCTCAGCAGACATTCTGGTCAGAAGCGTTGTGAGGGCACCCAGCACATCAGAGAACCCACACTACAGGAATTCTGTCCTTGGGAATGAGAGGGTTTCACTGGGTCAGGCTGCACAAAGCTCCCGCTCTTGGACAATTCCTGGGATAGGCCATCCAATTCTCTAGAAAAACAGCTGCAGTTTCATGCCACTTTCATAATTGTAGAATATTTCTTCCTTCTAACAAATGTAAATCCACCCTCATTCAGTTTAAAGATATTGACTCTTTTTCTGTCATGGCAAGATTTGGGAGAAAATAACTTTGACCACAATTGTTCCATTTTCACAGACCTTATTTTTTTTCCAAAAATCTCCCAGGATGGGGTTTTGGAGGCCTCATCACAAAACCAGCAGGGGGAGTCTGCAGGCTCTGGGCTCAGTGGTGTGGAGACTGAGGACAGAACAGGAGTAGCCTGGGAGGGATGGAAGGGTGGTTTCAGAGGGGCAGGAGCTTTTCTTCATAGTGGGAATGAGCCTGAAGAAGACATAACAGCACCAAGAGCAGCTGGGGAGGTGCAGAGTGGACACTAGCAGAAAGGAATTTCCCTGCCAGGGCAGGGCTGTGGTGCAACACATCCCCAGCAGTAGCCTGGAGCAGCCCAAGGCTCTGTGTGGGCAGGCAGAGGCAAGCAGGAGGCAGAGCTGTCAGCAAAGGAAGGGCCCAGCCAGGTGGGGCAGCTGGGGGATGCTGACAGCCTGCAGGGACAGAGGCGCAGGGCAGGGACACCGTTGGACGGTTCCCTGCACCGTTGGACAGCCTGGGCTGCACAGGGCACAGGGATGGGCAGCAGCGGCAAGACAGCCCTGCCAGAGCCAACTTGGGCAGCACTTTGGCCATGGCTGCTAGCCCTGGGCCTGAGGCCATGTGAGAGTCTGTCCGAAATATCCTTCATTTTTGCCTCACGATTGCTATGAAGAGAGACCATCAAAAAACTAAAAACTGCTGAACCAGTAGTGGGGGGGGAAATCATGTGCCTCTTAGCTCTGTTTCCAGAGAAGTTTTTTGCTATACGCAACACTGAACTCAAAGGAGCACTCTGCCCTTTTTCCTGAACAATGGTCCTGGAATTTCTCTCCGCCTCCTGACCTGGCTGGTTTGTGCTTTAGCGTGGTCCCTCCTCCAAGAGAAGACCCCTCTCGCCCATCCTCAACCATCATGATAGACAAGTAGAGATGTAGGCCTCTTCATCAAGGACCCAAGACATGAAACCCCTGTGTGAGAAGGCTCCCTCTCACCTTCTTTCAGAGACTGGGACTGAAACCCTCCCAACTCGGGGGAGCTGTGCAGAGGGCAGGGAGGAAAGCTGCCCAGAGCAAGCACAGGTACAGGCAGTGGGCCATGAAAACAATAGTTCTCACTTGCTGCCTGGCTCGACTTTGTGCACCCCTGAACAAATACTATTCTTTCCCCCGAAGATCTTTGTTTCGGTTGTGAAATTCATTCCCCCTTCCCCCAACGAAAAATAGTATAACTTGAGGTCCAGAAGAACTGTGCCTCCGAGATCTCCCCGGACGTGGCCTGGCAGACTCCATTGGCTGGATCCCGAAGGATAACGCAGCACCACGTTTGGTAGCTATAACCCACCCCTCCTCTTCCTCCCTCTTTTCCTTATTTTCTCCTTTGTTCCCCCGGTTCCCCTCACCAATGCATTTCTCTTGTGGTTATTTCAAGAAAATTGCACTTGTTGATTGTAACTGCAAATCCCCTGTGCCGTGTTGGGTTTTTTTGCACCCTGAGATCACCCCTACGAACCATCACATCATCCATTCACTAGGACGGATCATGACAAATGGTCTCCATGATTCCATGGGGCCTTGAAATGTCACAATGATCTCCATGGATCCATGGTGCCTCTCAGGATCACAACGGCCCTTTGGCTCCACGAGGCCCTGAAATGCGGCAATGGCCTCTTGGTTCCACAAAGCCCTGCTGCTTCACACTGGCCCCTTGGGACCATGCAGCCCAACAGAACCACAATGATGTCCTTGTTTCCACGAGGCCCCACAGTGTCACAATGGTCCCTTGGATCCATGGTACTCTGCAGTGTCACAATGGCCTCTGCATGTCACAAGGCTCAAAAAAGTCACAATGGTCTCCATGGTTCCTCAAGACCCCACAGTGTCACAATGGCCCCATGGATCCATGGTACTCACAGTGTCACAATGATCTCCTTGGTTCCACAAGTTCCTACAGTGTAACAGGCTCCACAAGGGCCTACAGTGTCACCATGGCCCATTGGCTCCACAACGCCCTGCAGTGTCACAATGGTCTCCATAGGAAGGAAACAAGTGAGCCCCAGTGGTGCAGGGGCAGATGAGAGGCAGTCATCAGAGGCCAAGGCTAGCCAGACTTGACTGTATTAGCAGATTTTATCTGGGAGCAACCCTTGGATATAGGGAATTTTAGAGGTGGAATCCTAATTTCAGCCATGGGAGGCTAGACAAGAAAGACAGTTCTTTTGCATAGGAATAAAAGCACAGAGCCCCAGTGCGTCATGGTCAGATGGGAAGTGGCCCTTGGCATGGCTAACTCAGTGGGACCTGTCAGACAGCCCACAGGAGGCCAAACCAGGCAGACCTGTTCCATGTTCCCCTGATTTCATGGAGTCCCATACTGTCACAATGATCCCCTTGATTCCATGAGGTCTTGCAATGTCACAATGGTTTCTTGGTTTCACGAGGCCCACATGGCTCCATGCGGTCCTGCTGTGTCACAATGGCTCCTTGTTCCTATGGGCCCCACAGTTTGATCATTGACCCTTGCTTCTATAGGGCCTCTGAGTTGCACAATGGTCTCCTTGATTCCGTGAGGTTCCATAGTCTCACCGTGGTGATCTTGGACCCACATTGTCACAACTGACCCATGGTTTCATGAGGTTCCGTAGTGTCACCATGGTAGCTGTCAGAGGCTGGATGAGATCGACGTGCCGAGACACCTTGGGATGCTCGGAATGCCTGTGTGGGGTCAGGGCCAGGTCAGGCCTTGGTTTGTGGTGAGACAGAGCCCTGCCCCCAGCCCTGGCCTGGCAGAGCTGTCAATCACACAGCAGGGGGTGATGTTAACCCAGCTCTGATTAGCCCAGCTGTTAATCAATCACACACTAGCAGCTGGTGCTACTCTGGCTCTGATTGGACAAGCAACTGGCAGTCACACGCCAGGGGTGGGCCCATGAGGGCCCAGGGCCTTAAAAGCCGGAGGACGAGGACAGCCCAGGGTGTGGATCCTGGCTGTTTCTGGGGTTTCTGTGTTAGTGATGCTGGAACCTGAGCAGTTGGTACCTATGTGCATGTCCTTGTCCTTCTGTGGATCTTCTGTCTTTCTGTTGTTTGCTATTTCTTTTTCTAATCCTTCTTACCTGGAACCTTTTTGGGTTAATTTAACATCTTAAGGGATAAAGGTTTTTAGATTCAATTTGCTAAGTTATTGAATTTAATGCTATGATAAGGGTTTCATATTGAAGTGGATGTTGTATTAAACCCTTTGCAGAAGTTCCTTGATTGTCTATATTTTGCCAGTAAAATTTTGGGTCCTTTTGACCTCTTAGCTCCATTGATCAGAGCATGGTGCTGGTGTCAGTGAGGCTGTGGGTTCAATCCTGTGTGGGCCATTCACTTATGAGCTGGACTTGAGGATCCTTCTGGGTCCCTTCCTATCAAGAATATTCTTTGCATCTGGCCATGTTGATAATATCTGGTTGGTGTTTCTCCTGTGCACCAAACTCAAGTCAAGGAACCTTTGGTTACCCCCAGCTTTTCAGTGTTCTGGGGTGTTGCAGCCCTGCAGGCTCACAATGGCCTCTTGTTTCCATGAGGCCCCACAGTGTCACACTGGCCCCTTGGTTCCATGGGCCCCAACAGTGCCACCGTGATCCTCTTGGTTCCACAACTTCCCACAGTGTCCCACTGGCTCCTTGGTTCCCTGAGAATCTGGAGTGTCACACAGGTTTATGCCATTTGTCCTTGCTGCCCCTCAGATCCCCCTGGCCCACAAAGAGCCCCGAGCCACCCGTGAGGGACAGGCTCTGCTGTCCCAGGCTGGGCTCAGGGCTTGGCCTCTCTGCTTCCTGCAGCCAAGCCAGGCCTTGCTCAGCACTGCAGTTCCCTGCTCAGAGCCTTGGGCTCCCTGCAATCCTGGCCTCGAGGATCTGCTCTCAGCAGTCCCTGGGCAGCCTTTGGCACTCCCTGCCCTCACTGGGGCCCAGCCATGCTCCAAGGCACTTGGAGTTTTGCTGCTGACTCCTTGAGCAGCTTCTTCATCCTTCTCTCCGTGCCTGAGGCTCCTGGATCCAGCTCCAAACCCACCATGGGGATCATGAAAATACAGAATGCCCTCAGGGGCTCTTTGTCTCCCTTCCATTGTCTTTGAGTCTCCAGGGCTTGCGCAGTGATTGGAGTCAGTTTGGAGTTCTGTTCAGGAGGAAGATTTCAAAGTGCACCTCATGATTTATAGTTTTTTAATCATTAGTATTGTTTTTTATTTTTCAGTTCATTGAAGAGCTGATAGACGTATTCCCCAAGTGATCTTGATGCTGAATGTCTCCTTAAGAGGTCTGGGCACAGAGAAGAATGACACCCTTGCAAGCTGACTCTGTTTGGACAACCTGCTCCTCATCCCCAGCCTCACCATGCCTGACATCATCCACCTGCAATTAACATCCAAAAATATAAAAAAAAATTAGTGCAATTTATTATTTATTTTTAATATTTTTTTCAATTAAATGTATTTATTGTATTTATTTCTTATTTGTAATAATAGTTGTTTCATTTTTATTACCAAATTTTATATTTATATCAAAAATCTATGCGTGTTTAGCAACCAATAAAATTAATGGTAACTGGTTCTAAGTATCACAATTCCCTTCATTCACTAATTCACGTCTATTAGTTATTAATTTTTACCCTCTTTCTGCTACTTTGCCCTATGTTTAGTAGTTTTGTAATCTTTTTAATCATGTTTTTCTCACACATGGTTCAAGGGGGCACTTGGGCTTACATGGAAATAATTTTGGGGCACATTTGGGGCAGTTTTGGGTCTGGGGAGGGAATTCAGAGAGAACTTCAGCGTCGGGAGGACACTTGGGGGAGCCGGGTGGGAAACGGGGTGGGGGGGAGGCACTCAGGGATTCTGAGGGACAATTCGGGGTCCAGGGGACCCCTTGGGGATGCAGGGGGGCCCTTGGAGATCAGGGAGGGGAATTTGGGGCCCTTTGGGGTCTGGGCGGGCCCTTGGGGGGCTCTAACGGGGCTTTCTGGGCGCGGGGGTGAAGGCAGAGCGCTAATGGCGCCCTGCAGAGCACGGGGGTGACGGGAAATCAAGTCCCGGCTGCATTCAAATGCCATGAGCGCCGCAGAGCATGATGGGAGCCGTAGTCCCAGAAGTAGCTCCACAGCAGCACTTGGGGGTCCGGGGAGCCAGTTGTGGGTGCAGGCGGCCACTTCGGGTCCTCAGAGGGCACCTGCGAGGAACCTATGGTTCCGGGAAGCCCTTGGGGGGCACCTACAGAGTCGTTATAGGTCCCTTTGGGGCACAGAACATGACGGGACTTGTACGGCCGGAACAGGTTATGTCGGGGCTCTGGGGTCGCAGGGCATATTGGAGATGGTGGTCCGGCTATAAAGACGCTCTACAGTGCGCAGAGCATCACGGGAGATGAAGTCTCAGCTGCAATGGCGCTCAGTGGATGCCGCGGTGCATGATGGGAGCTGGAGTCCCGAAAGGACCCATTGCTCGCTGTCGTCTTCACCAGCCCTTTCCATCATTCCAGAGGCTGGTCCATCACAGGGGATATCCTAAATCCACTCGGTGCCTGCTTCTTCTCCAGGTGTCTGTAAGGTTGCTTTGGCAATGAGTACCACACTCTGATTAAATTCTTTCATGAGGCACCTGTGCCAATAGCACCCATTTCCAAGCTCCAAGCTCAGGACAGTGTCCCAGGCAGTGACATGGGACACAAGGTCTGTCTGCAGTCATCCAGGGGTTTTTCTCGCCACCACAGGCACACAGCACTTGCCGTCGTGGGTTTGGGGTATAGTCAGTCTGCCAGGACTCCCCACACTTATATTCCAGCCCTCAGGGGCAAAATCCTCGCCAAAAAGGTTTTTTATTTGGGAGGTCAAAAACTCTTTATTTGATATTTCTGAGCCCAAATCCTCCC
The DNA here is from genome assembly GCF_028551555.1 of Melozone crissalis. Lineage (NCBI taxonomy): Eukaryota > Metazoa > Chordata > Aves > Passeriformes > Passerellidae > Melozone > Melozone crissalis. Next base: position 16,802,454 of record NW_026535824.1, read on the forward strand.
TAAATGAGTGTTTCTTAGCTCCCTAAACTGGTATTTCAGACACCAAAATATCCTTAATTGATGTTTCTCAGCCCAAAATCTCTCTAAATTGCTGCTTCGGAGCTAAAAATAGCCCTAAATTGCTTTCGTTGAGACTCGGAGCTCCCTAAATATTTTTTTTTCCCGAGCCAAAAGCCTCCCCAAATCAGTGTTCTGAAGCCCCAAAGCCCCCAGAATTGCTCATTCTCGGCCCCAAAGCTCCTGAGCTCACTGTTCTGGCTCCGAAGCTGCTGACACAGGGGTTTCTAAGCCATGAAGTTCCCAGATCAGTGTTCCAGAGCCCTGATGCCCCTCACTCACGCCCTGTGCCCGGTGTGCCATCAGCCCGTGGGGTTCATCCCAGCCTGGGAGGCTCCGGGAGCGATGGGCGGGGAGCGCTGGCTGTGCCCATTTCCCACCCCCAGCCAAGGAACCGCTCCCTGACCAGAGCGGGGAAACCTCATTTAGGGGAAATTGGTGTAAAACCAGGAAAGGAGCTGCAGGGAGAGAGGGAAGAGCCCGTGGGGGCGGGAAGGGGTCGGGAACAGTGAGCTAGTGAGCTGTATCTATCCCAGTTTTTAAGCAGTGCTTGCGCCCCAGTGTAGAGCGGCTTCTTCCCAGACCTGTCCCAGGTAAGCGCCTGCCCCTTGCTCCCGGGTTTCCTCAGGGCTTGCTCCTTCTGCTCCCGAAATTGATGTTTCTCAGCCCAAAAGTTCCCTACATCACTGTTTTGGAGCTCCAAAGCTCCCTAAATAGGGGCTACAGAGCCCAAAATCGGCTTAAATTGGTTTTTTGGAGCCCAAAAGCTCTCTAAATTGTTCTTTTTGCTCTGAAAATATCCCCAAATCACTCTCCCTGACTCCCAAAGCTCCCAACATGATTTTTTCTCAGCCTTGAACTCCCCAAACCAGGGTTTCATAGGCCTGTGTGTCCCTAAATTGGTGTTTAAGAGCCCCAGTGCTCCCTAAATCAGTATTTCTGAACCCAAATGCTGTTTCAGGTCCCAAAAACGTCCCCAGGTGGGTGAGCCCCAATGCTCCTGAGACTCCTGTATTCTCAGCTGTGAACATCCCCAAATACCAATTTTTGAGGCCAAAAGTGCCCTGAAATGGTATTACTGAGCCTCAAAGTATCCTCAATTGCTGCTTTTGAGCCCCAAGTGTCCGGAGACTGAATTTCTGAGACCAGAAGTTCATTAAATTGGTGTTCCTGAGCCCTGAAGCTCCCCAAGTTGCTTTTCTGGACTCGCAGAGCTTCCTGAGTTCCCTTCACCTGAGCTCCAGGTGAAAACTGCGCGAGGGCGTACACGGCCCTAAGTCCGGCTAGCTGAAGGGGTGAAGCAGCCGACGCCCCTGCGCATCTGAGGCCAACCCCCCTTGGCGTCCTGGCCTCGGGCTGGGTTGGATCGCGGACTTGGATTCGTGCAGGACGAGACGAGAGAGGAGGCGACCACTTGCTGGGGGTAAAATGTCGGTTTATTGAAGAGCCCACATGCAGCAAAGGGCAAACCAACAGCTGGAAAAACCCACAGCAAATGGCCTCAAACATGGAGGGAGACAGAGTTTTACAGGGAAGGGGTGGAGAAGGGAGGGAAGCCCAGCTAACAAATGGGAGAACATATTGGGAGGCACATAACACAACTGACAGATGAACATATCCAATAAATACAAAGTAAAGGAGGGGCCCCGGGACACCAGCCAACCACAACCCCCAGAGAGAAGAAAGTTCTCGCAAGCAGGGAGGAGTGGGGGGTGATTGACTGGGCCCAGGGAGGAGGAAAACTTTACTTATATGGTGGGATAAGGGAGGAGCAGTTATGTAACTTAGGAGATTGACAACTAAGAGGGGCAGGGGTAACCATGGTAACCTAACTGCCAAAGGCTCTGTGGCGGGAAAACTGGAGGGGGAAGAACCATCTTACAAAGAGCAGGGGGGGAATAATACATAAAATGGGGGAGCAAAACCAAGAAACTTAAAAACACACTACAACAAAAAGGCAGCGCTTGGGAGGTGGAGCACACGGGCCAGCAGCCAAGCAAGGCAGCACCACCCGCGGCTGTGTGAGCAGGAGCCCCGCCGGGGAAGGGCTGATCCCTGCCCAGCATATTGACACCACACCTGCCCAGCCACAGGGGGCTGTGGCACTCAGGAACCACTGCCCTGGAGGTCCCTGGGGTGGCAATCCTCCTCCAGCTGTTCTCCAGTCCTGGTGGAATTTCCTAAAGAATATCAGTGTCTGCAACAACAGAAGCGTGACCCTGCCCAAACAGAAATGTCTGCAGCAGAGCAATCTGCACAGTCTGCAGCTGCCCCTGTGGGCAAGGCCAGTGCAATCACTGTTGGCCATGCACAGCAGTGACACCCCCTCCTCACAAGGCCTCTCGAGCATTGACCGTCCCTGGGCTGGGCACTGCTGAGGGCCCTCAAGTGCTGAGATCAGTTCTGCCAGAGGGGATTGAGTGGGAAAAGCTCCCTGGACCATCCTGCGGCCTTCACTGGGTTTTGCTGAGGCCTGAGGGAGCCCTGCTGCCCTCCAGGGCCCCAGGGCTTTCAGTGTCTTTGTCTCATCAAGGCCTAGCAGTGCAGCAGAGGGTGGGGAACCAGTCAGGAAGGGTTGGAGGGAGACCACAAAGTAAATATTTCATAGAATTCCTATTCAAAGCCGATTGTCCCTTCCCACCCACAGTCTACAGACACTAATCCAGTTCCTAATTCGTTCCTACATAGAGAAAAAATCGTCAATTCAGGCCTTATTTATTTATTTAATGTTATTTTTGACCAATAGCAAAAATTGTTGCCATGACTCTTGCTACACATTAAATGGGAGAAAAGTAAAAAGTAAGTACCATGTTGATTAGGCCCAGCCTGGATGCCATGAATACATTATGGCCAAATGTTTGTTTCTTTGATCTTGGGGGATCAGGAAATATTTTTAGTCTGAATATATAATAAATAGTTATTTCATGGAGTGAGTAGAACTTAAAAATAGAAAATATAAATATTAAAACAATAGCTCACCTTAGCACCCCAGACAAAGCATAATGAGATTTCACCACCACTCATACAATGCTCCTGGATTTAACTCACGTGCTGGTATTAATGTTGTATTAGACTCAATGCATAACTCAAAATGTCTAATTTATTTGGCCTCTGTTGGCAGACCAGACTCTGTTGGTCTCTGGGCAAGAGACTGCACTGACAATGCAGAAGAGAGAGTTTTTTGTGAGGTTTTTTTTTGTTTTCTTTTGGCTTGGTTTTTTTGTTGTTGTTGGTTTTGTATGTTTACCTTTCTCCTCTCTCCCTGCAGCGCCTCATTTTCTTTTGCTTTATCCTCTCCTCTTCTGTCTTTCCTCCTTCATTTTCTTTTTCCACCTCAAAGCTTCCACTTTGCCTCAGGATTGCAGCTCTGGCCCTGCCAAAAATAATTCTCCTGTCTAAAGCAGTTGTCAGGGCTCCTTCCAAATATGAGAGACAGAGAGGACAATGTGTCTCTGACTGTGAGAAGTGGGGTGACCCATCCCTGGAAGCACAATCATCTTTCCATGAGCGGTGATCTGAGCTAATGTCTGTGCTCATCAGTGATCAATGGCAGAAGCACATCCAGGACAGCTCCACGTGCACATCATCTACTCATTGTTACTGTTTGAGAAGCCATCTCGCTATTGCTCTGCTTTAGGAGAAAACCCCTCAAACTCTGAGCATTTTTTCCCATTTATATGCTTTCCCTCCTTTCAGACCAGAGCAAAACAGCAAAATGTAGTGGGAGGAGATGGAGCAGGGTTCATTCCTGGGAAATCACCCCTGGCATTTCCTGTCTGATGCCTTCAGTTAGACCTGTGGGACAGCCATGGGCCCTAGGGCTGTGACTTCTCTTGGGTCCCTGCCGGCATTTCTCTATTTCTATTCCGCCCCTCTTTTCCTCACCTGGGTCTATCCTCTCCTTAGGCACCAGGAAAGCTTTCTTACATGCAGCAGCTTTTGGCACGGGGTCCCTTAATTCAGTCCAGGTCCTCCTTCTCTGGAACGTGGCCAAAGAAAACAGAAGGTCCCAAGGAGCAGAAAGCCTAAGGAAATGGAGTGCAAGAAAGAGGGAGAGCAGAGCACAGCAGTGAGCTGTGCCCTGAGCAGACCTTTCCTCACTCCTGAGCAGTCCCTGTTTCTGCCTTCACCTCGTCCCTGCTGCTCTGATGGATGTGCTCAGAAGAGACAGGTGGCTTTGTTGGAAGGGTCAGCAGGGCCCTGCTTTCTGCAGCCAGCTGTGCAGAAGAGGATATGTGGGAAACTTCCCAGTCTGACCCTTCCCAAGGCTCTCTGGCCATCACACTCCAGCCACCAGAGGTGTTCAGTGTTGGGAGGAGCCACTCCACAGCAGTGGCTGCAGTGCCCCAATGGGCCCTGCTGGACTCCCCACACCCAGCCCCTGTGTCCTCCCTGGTTCCAGCCCAGGTTCCTCATAGCAGTCTCACCTGTCTGATTCCATAAAGCCATTTATTCCCAGTGCAGTGACACAGAAACACCCTGAGCTGTTCCCCCAGCAAGGGAGCCCCTCAGTTTTATCCCCTCAGTCTGCATGCCCAAGGCTCAAGTCTGGCTCTTCCTCCCGGGCCCTCAGCTCCTGCTGGGTCTCTCGGTGTCCCTTCCCCAGCGGTGCCACCACTCTTGGTGCCCTTTGTTGGGCTCTGTTGGCAGTTCATGAGCTCTTGTCTCAGGCTCCCACCTGGAGCTCAGCTTGCATCAGGCACTGCAGCTGCCCCAGCCACCTGCACCAGGTGTGTTCACAGCCAGGAGAAGGGAGAGTGGGAGTGAGGTGATTTCAGTTTTGTCTTTGTTACCCAGCTTGCTGCTCTATTGGGAATTGCTGAAAAAGCAAAGCAATCGTCTGTCCCCAAGTCAAGTCTGGTTTGCCCATGGTGGCAGCTGGAGAGGGATGTCCCAGGCTTTATGTGAGCTCTTCAGTTGTATTTTTTCCTCCTATCCAGTTGAGGAGGGGGAGTGAGAGAAGTTTGATGGACATTTGGCAGCCAGCCTGTAAATATTCTCAGTTCAGTCAAAGAATGAACAGAGACAATTTCTCACAAACTGAACCTAACAATCCTAGGGAAAAAAAAAAAACAATTAATATCTCTCTTTCTATAACCATTGTTTATAAAAATGGTTTGTTAGAGTGTACTATTCATAGTGCATCAATAGTGTGAGAGGTTTTCACCTTAAGACCAATCAGGTCTTACGTCCACTACTGTTCCTATATGAACTGTATATTTCTTAATACTGTACACGAATAATAAAGTGTCTTTCATGCCTTCTGCATCATGGAATGAGTGGTAATTGTTCTCTGGTCGGGACACCTCCTGCGTCGACTCCAGCCAAGGTCACTTGTCTTTTCACCATAGATTTCTTCATAGCTGGTCAAGATAACCTCCAGGATTTGAGTCTGAAGGAATGGAAAATGGTCCCTTGCCTCTGAGGAAAATATGACTGGGGTTGAACACCAGGTTCTGCACTCTGCAAAAGCAGAAGGTCTTAATTTTTACCAAGGAAGATGAAGTGTGTGTCTGTGAGAATTCTCAGAGCTCCAGGGCAGACAAGATGGGTTAGGGACCAGCTGGAAGTGCAACAGAACATCTTATCAACTGCCTTATCTTCTCTAGTGCTGAGATGTTGCTCACCACAGAGATTTTGCCCCTCTTTTCCCTTGCATTGCAGAGTGAACCTAGAGAAAATGATACGGGAGACCACAAGCAAGGACTGAATATCTTGGAAAGAGCTGTGTTCTGTTTAGACAGTGATGCAAGGCAAAATCAGTAAATTAAAAAACCCTGAGTAGAACAGCGGTTTGAGTAGTATGAGGGATCTATGTGTCACAAAAAAGCTCTTAAATGCATTTTTAAAACCTAAGGGGAAATACCATAGTGAAGCTTCCTCTTGTTCATTTTTCTTTTTCTTTTCAGGTGAACCTAATGACCCCAAAAGAGGGAGTTCATGGCAGCATGACCAAGAAGGTCAATTTGAGTTCATAAGTAAGTGTGGACTCATGGCTCCCATTGCTCTTGCCTGTGCCTATCCTTGGGAACCTTGGATGGGATGTGTTATCCCTGAGAGAAGTGAGGCCAGTGGAGATCTCTCCCCTGAGCACGCTGCCTGCAGAACCCCTTCCAGAGCACAGCAGAAGGTCTGGCCTTTGGGCTGGGATCAGTTTGGTCAGAGGGGTGACCTCCTTTGACCAGGGACACATCCTACTTTAGCGGGGGATGTTGCTGAGCAGGGCTTTGAGGGTCAGGCTGAAATGAATGTGCCAAGGGACAGTGAAGGGGCCTGGGAGGTTCCTCTCCACTCCTGGTGTGTGGCAGAAGAGTCTCACCCTCTCGTGGGTGGCTGTGCTCTGGTGGGACTGAGACACCTGTGTGGTGCCTGAGTGCTGTGGCAGCTGAGGCAGCTCCCTGACCCAGGAGAGCCTCAGTGGGCCCGAGGGTCAGGGACCCCCTAGCACTGCATGGGGCTCCTGGGCCAGCTGTGGAATGTGTTCTGCCCCAGAACCTGCTCAGTGCAGCCCTGGCGTTGGGGAAAGGTCCTTGTTAAATACCCTGTCTTTGATTTTATTTTTATGTGCACCTGATGTCCAGTGTCTGTGGCTGCTGGCTGTCTGGCTCAGAAAGGTGTAGAAGCGCTATTCAAAGAACGAAGTAAGTGTGCTGGATCCCATTGCTTGTGTCTGTGGCCATCCTTGGGAACCCTTGGGATGCGATGGGATGTGTTATCCCTGGGAGAAGTGAGGCCAATGGAGATCTCTCCCCTGAGCACGTTGCCTGCAGAACCCCTTCCAGAGCACAGCAGAAGGTCTGACCTTTGGGCTGGGATCAGTTTGGTCAGAGGGGTGATCTCCTTTGACCAGGGACACATCCTACTTTAGCGGGGGATGTTGCTGAGCAGGGCTTTGAGGGTCAGGCTGAAATGAATGTGCCAAGGGACAGTGAAGGGGCCTGGGAGGTTCCTCTCCACTCCTGGTGTGTGGCAGAAGAGTCTCACCCTCTCGTGGGTGGCTGTGCTCTGGTGGGACTGAGACACCTGTGTGGTGCCTGAGTGCTGTGGCAGCTGAGGCAGCTCCCTGACCCAGGAGAGCCTCAGTGGGCCCGAGGGTCAGGGACCCCCTAGCACTGCATGGGGCTCCTGGGCCAGCTGTGGAATGTGTTCTGCCCCAGAACCTGCTCAGTGCAGCCCTGGAGTTCCTTGGGGAAAGGTCCTTGTTAAATACCCTGTCTTTGATTTTATTTTTATGTGCACCTGATGTCCAGTGTCTGTGGCTGCTGTCTGTCTGGCTCAGAAAGGTGTAGAAGCGCTATTCAAAGAGCTAAGTAAGTGTGCTGGATCCCATTGCTTTTGTCTGTGGCCATCCTGGGAACCCTTGGGATGGGATGGGATGGGATGTGTTATCCCTGGGAGAAGTGAGGCCAGTGGAGATGTCTCTCCTGAGCACATTGCCTGCAGAACCCCTTCCAGAGCCCAGCAGAAGGCCTGGCTTTTGGGCTGGGATCAGTTTGGTCAGAGGGGTGACCTCTTTTGACCAGGGACATGTTCTACTCTAGCAGGGGTGTTCCTCACAGTTGGTAATGGTTTCAAAGACACAGCACATCCCTTCTGGGATTTCCTTTCCTTTCTTTGAGCACTAAAAGAGGAATCTCACCCTGGGTTTAGCTACAGGGACAAAAGGCAGAAGCCTTTCTGTGCAGGTGAGTGCCACTCCTTGCCCACACTACCTGGAAACTGAACCCTGCCAAGCAGGAAGGAGATCCAGAGCTCTGTCCTGTATGAGGGCTCAGTGCAGTCAGATTGAGCAGTCCCACCTGTCCATAAATTCCCATTTCCAAAGGCCTGCAGCCAGTCCTTTGTTACATTGCCCATCCCCATGCAGATGCCCAGGATGCCAGGGTGCAGAGATGTCCCAGCAGGGGCTTTTTCCCAGCACAAGCAGAAGGAGAGGAAACAAAAAACCAACCTGTAGAAGACCTAAGAAGAGACCTGTGGGAACCCAGAACATCCCTCTGGCTGTCCAGGATGGCCAGGACCCCTGCCAGGGGGCTCAGAAGCCCTGGCACGGAGCCCAAAACACCAGTGGATTTGATTATGACCCGTGGAGCAAATTACAGACCTTATATGAAGATCAGCATGCCACAACAGTTTAGGTAGAATATTAGTGAAGTTATCACACGATGGAAAAGTAGATTTTTGGGGTTTTTGCTATGGGGGTTCTGGAGGCAAGATGGAGGGAACTGGGTGTGTCCAGCCTTTCTCCTTCTTCTTCTTGGCCTCCATCTTCTGCTGTGATGTTGGCACTTACTGATTGGTTTAGAGTAGAAGCTCACTGTCTAACATAGGTGATAGGTATTGGAAAGTAATTGTAAACATTGTACACGTAGTTTTTAGTATAAAGACATAACACCGCCCCGGGGGCAGGCAGAGTGCCTCAGACTGTCCTGCTGAGCTGACCTCGGCAGGGCAGGAGAAAATTTTTTATAGATAAGATAAAATAAACAACCTTGAGACTGAGAAATGAAGAGCCCTGACTCCTTCTTCAAGCGTCAGGCTGGGAAAAGAGATTTTGAACTTTTCTTGGGGTCACTCTGAGCAGCAAGAGACGTTGAGACACTGGCATCCCTGGTGGGCTCCAAGAGGGCACCCAGGTGGGCTCTTGGCAAGCAGCCACGCCACAGCCATCAGCCGCTGAAACCCAGCCCGAGAAGGAAAGGAAACAGGCACTCTCAAGGGAAAAATCCAGAAAGAGCATCTCGACCTCTGCTGAGAAGATTTGTTTCAAGCTCGACCCGGAAAGAGGAGGACCAGAAGCATGCCTGGAAACCCTCACCTGCGAGCTGCTGGACGGTGACCAGGGCAAGCTCCGGACTGACCTTGCAGATGATTCAGCTTTTGGTAAGAAAAGTCAAAATCGAGAACATGGAGGGGACATGCTCCCAGGAACAACCCAGCATCTTGTTAGCCCTACAGGGCGTGGTAGCCACATACCCTGTGAAAATCTCTGAAAAAAGATAAAACGGCCTTGAAGCTTTTATCCCCAGCAAAGGTAATGTTAGAGGCAATTTCGTAGAATTCCGCGGGGGCTGTCAGCTATCAACAGGCAGCAGTATTCTCTCGAGGATGGGGGAAGTCATCCTGCCATCAGCAGGCGGCAGTTGCCCTTACCGACCAGGGAGGGGCAAAGGTAATCCCTAGCAAACAGGTGTGGGAGGAATTGGCATCATCTCCAGAGTGCCCAGGGTCCCATGGGTCCCCAGAACGCCCAGAAACCCCAGAACTCTCAGGTAGAGGAGGGCGGAGGGGGTCGGGGAACCCGGGGCAGAGCCGCTTCTCGGCGACTGGCGAACCCGTGCCACGGCGGCGCCGGCCGGGAGCAGCCTGGGGGGGCCGCAGAGGCGGCCGTGGGGGCCGCGGAGGCCGGCGGGGGCCCACGGGGGCAGCGGGGCAGTCGCAGGCACAGCAGCGGCGGAGGCGATAGCTCGCACGGCGGTGCCCGCGATCGCAGCAGCGGGCGGTCGGCAGCGTGCAGGGCACGGCCGGCGGCTGCGGGGACAGCGCCGAGCGGGGCCGGGCCGGGCGGAGCGCGGGAGCGGGAGGCGCGGGGCTGGCGGCAGCGGCGGGCGCATGCGCGATGGCGGCGGCGGCGGTTTCACGCAGGGGGTGCCAAAGCCGCGCGCGAAGGGCAGAACCCGCGCGACTGCGATGGCGGCGGGCGGCGGTACCCAGGGAACGCGCACGGGCCGCGGCAGCCGCGCCGGGCGGGACTGAGGCGGACGGGACGGGACGGCTGCAGCGTCCCTGCGACCGCCACGGAGCGCGGCAGGCGCCCGGTGATGACGCACAAACCCGGCAGCCGGAGCGGGGCGGGTTTTTCCCCAGTGCGCAGACGCGGCACGGACACGGCCGAGCGGGGACCGGAGCCAGAACGGGAGCGGGGCAGCGCCGGTGTCGGTCACGGGCACAGAGGGCGTTCCCCAGACCGCGCCTGCGCCGAGAGAAGCGCCGGGGAGGCGCGGTCGGGGCGGGGGCATCCGCACTCCCGTGAGGGCAGCGGCAGAGACCGGGCGCGGTCTGCGTGCCGCGGTCACGCAGCCAGCCCCGGCAGCCAGCGCACAGTTTCAGCCTCCATCAGAATCTCAAGCGGGAGATTTTTCGCGGCTGCAGCGCATGTTGTGTGAGGCGCACCGAACTCCTCAACAGCCCGGTCCCACAGGAGTGACGGAAACAGCATTTACCAGATGATCAGGCTTCAGATGCAAAAGATGGACATGTAAAAAAGCTGTCCAAAATCAGTGTAAAGTGAGAAAGCACACAGGCTTTTTCCCAAGATACAGAAAAAAGGGGAAACCAGTGCAAATCAGTGGTATTCCAAATATGAGGTAGATGGAAATCTTCTGTTGTGAAAAATGCCTCTCAGGGAGGTAAACCACCATAGAAAGATAGAAGTATTAGTAGTGATTCAATTACCTGAAATGTCTCTGAAGACAGAGTATTTGAGAAATATCAATCAGATCCTATCTGTGGGGTCACCAGCTGATTCTCCAATGATTCAGAATTTTGTTGGTATTGAGTTTGTAACCTTTGTTATTTTTGGATTTTATAGGTGATACTGATAAATAAGGATTGTTATTAATGCTATATGAATACTTTAGAAAAGTTGTCATAATTCCTTCAAACACTTCTTGTTGATAAGTTGATTATATAATGAGAATTCTCAGAATTTATGATAAGAATTATGATCAAGGTATTGTTGTAATATTTACAGCCAGCTTTCATGTGTTTCACTGTCTCTTTGAGTGATCATCTGCAAGACACGTATCTCTTCAGAATCTTGTCTTTTTGTTTTTTAACTACTCATGTTTTTTAGGTTTCTTTTAAATCCAGATTGCCAGTTTTGTGGTTTTCTTCAGTTATTATTTCTTCAGTTATTATACAGTACCTCAGCCGAGAATTCAAGAGGTTTGCTGTGTTTGAAGAATTTCTGTCCTGACGGAAGTTGCGGAGGGATTCAATTCTTTAATGGTTTGATTGATCTTTAATCCTAAGGTTTCCTATTCATAATTGCTGTTTTTAAGAGTCTTGTTTTAAAATATATTAAGTGATGTCCATCAATTAGAGTTTGAACTCTGGCCAAGGTCTAGCTCTTCTTGAATGGAATGTTTGACAATCAACCCAGATGTTTTCTGCATCAAAAAGTATTCAAGTCCTTTTGGCTTGGCTATTTGACCATGTATGATAGCTGAGCCTGATTTCAAAGGGAGTTTGAGAAACATGAATCCAGACATGAGTTCTCCAGTTCTCTGTTGTTTTAAGGTTCATCAGGTATCGCAGACTCTGGGATGACAGTTCAGTGTTGCAGTGATTGATAACTGTATGACTGCAGATGTGTTATTGGTTATGTGTATTATCTGATTGATTTCTAATTGCTGTTATCTTACATTTCCCTATGCAGTATTGCATAGAGACTGAAACAGAACAGACCAATGTTTTATTTTCATATATGCAAAAAGCCAATCATATAATGCACATTTTTCACAGTGGTGGTAGCACGTAGCTGCAACGCAGCTTTGTCTCCCCTTCCCAGGGAAGTCCTGCTCCATGACCTTTATCTGCCTCCCCAGCAGCTCAGTGGTAGGAAAAGCCACTTGAAGTGGCTGGTGGATTCTCCCTCGGTTTTTTGGCAGAGGCTTTGAGCCAGGAGGTTCTCTGGAGGGATGCTGGCTTTGGAAACCTCTCCTGAGCTTGCAGGTGTGGAGTAAAACTCCCTGCTGGACCAGTGAACAAGTTATCCTCTGATCCATCTGGGACCCCCATGGCTTGGGGTCAGTCCTTGCTGGGGAGCTGCTGCTTGGGAGAAATAGCCACTCCCTTTTCATAAGTTTAGAAAGGTTTATTAAACCTTATCAAAATACAACAGAAGACTGAATAGAGAAAATGTTATGGCGCCAGGAGCAAAGGATTTTCCACACTATGTGCTCACCCACACAATGGAGGTTTTGCCTTTTAACCCTTTAGCCCCTCCCAAAATTCTGTCCATTGACCCCTTCTTCACTGTCCAGTGGTGGAGTTTACTTCCTCAAATCTTGATTGGAGGTCAGATGTCACCGTAGTGACAAGCTGACCCTCCCAAATATCCCAACCCTGGCTGTCCCTTGATACCAACTGTGGGGGTAAAAAAAATTTTTCTTAACCTCTGTACATGGTATTTGTCTGTTAATTGTGAGAGTCAATCATTGTGGCATTCACATTCTCTGAACAGAAACACATAATTCTCTCTCTCAAGGTTTTTTTTTTTCCTGGAGAATCACAGAGAAAAGAAAGAAAACAATTCTTATCTCTATCATGTGGAATGTGTTAGGAAGATTCTTTACCTGAAATGATTTGTCAGTTGGATTCTGCTGAGGATTGTTTTGTTTCCTTGGCCAATTGGAAAAAGCTTTGTCTTGGCTGTCTGGAGACAGTCACAAGTTTTCTTTAGTATTCTTTAGTATTCTTTAGTATTCTTTGTAGTATGCATCTTTAATATAGTGTAGTACAATGTAATATAATATAGTTTAATAAAGCAACTGTTCAGCCTTGTGAATCAACGGAGTCAGCTGCCAATCGTTCTCTGTGTTGGGGCATCCTGCTTTTTGATAAATCATCACATTACTCATCTCTCACACTGCTGCTCCTCCCCAAGTGCTTTGCTCTCCTGCACTCACACTTCTCTCTGCCAATCTGTGGCTTATTAAACAGTCTGCTGGCTTTGTCTCTCCTGTGGCTGCAGGCAGCATCAATTCCTGTGGACACGGAGAGAGCTGTGGCTGGAAAAATTAATGGAGGGGAAAGAAACAGGGAAGGAGAAGGGCTCTGGTGAAGATCACACTGCCCTCCTGAGGCTCCTGGGGGAGAAGGCAAAGTTGCACCAAGACCCCATGCTGTTCTCTGATGACATTTTTTTCATTGAGCCAATGGTAAGTGATAGCTGAGACCTCATTTTCCTCCTCTTCTTCCTCCTCATCCTCCTCCCCCTCTTCCTCCTCCCATCCACTCTACCCCCAGCTGTGGTCACTGGGCAGATCCTCAGCTGGCTCGATGTGCTGGGAGGGAAGACATTGAGTTTCTGGTGCACCTGCAGAGCTCGCCTAAAAATGCCAAATGCTAAAAGCATTTCTGCCCTGGAGGCTCAAGGCAGGGCTGGGAGCCTGACAAGGCCAAGCTGTGCTGCCAGGGCCTGAGCTCAAGGGCACTCTGTGCGTGTCCTTGCAGTGTCCACAGGGAGCAGTTCTTGTAGGTAGGGGCTCCCCCCACACGTGAGGTTCAGCAGAGGCTGTTGGAGCACTGCCAGCTCACACACTGACCTGAAGCTTGCAATGTTTTGCTGGGAAAGTGAGGCCAAATTCAGCCTAAGGCTAATCATAGAAATGCCAATCCCCTCCTGTAACCACGCCTTGCACTATTTCTGAGTGTCCCTTCCAGTGTCCTCTGTGAGCCTGGACACAAGGGTGGAAGGTTGAAATGGGCCTTTGGAGTTGTCCTGCACACAGGGACAGAAAACCTTTTCCTTTTCTGTTTCTGCAAGCAAACCACCACGTCCTCATATCAACCAGAGCCCTGATTCTGAGTACTGGCATTGTGAGAGGCAATGAAGGCCTGGTGTCTGCACAGTGCAACATCCCTTCTCATCTTGGAGTAAACCCTAGAATAATGCCAGCCTCTGCCTTCTTTTAAAGCAGGTTAAACTAATATTTTTATTTCCAAGGTTCTGGTTCCAGGCAAATTTGGGAGAGAACCCCCAAAGGGGCTCCTCTAGGAAAGCAGATTCAATCGGCCCCTCCCCCAGCTGGTCCTGGAGAAAAGACCTCCTTGAAGGGGAAAAAACCTGTTTATTAAACAATAAACCCTAAACAGTATTAATCAATAAAACCCCTTGCTGCTCCAAAAGAGATGACAAACTCAGAAAGTCCCTCCCTGGGTTGCAGCTCAGCTCACTCAGTCTCTGATCAGTCCCTCTGGTCCTGGAAATGTCGCAGGCCAGGCCCGGCCCGGTGGCCGCAGCTGGAGCTGCCAATGCTCTTCTGGTGTTCAGTCCAGAGCAGTTTTGAACAGGTCCAAAGAAAAGGGAAAAAAACTCCACAGTCCAGGGAACTTCTTTGCCTCAGCAAGCTAAATTAACTAAAAGCAGAGGAGAGCTCTGTCCCGCTGTCTGTCCAGCCGCAGACAATGCAGTCCAGGAGCAGGAGTGTGGAGGAGTGAGTGCAGTGTCTGAAAACAAACTGCTGCTTTTTCTCTCCCCCCTTCACTCTCTGCAACAAGTCTTAAAGGTGCAACACTTATTATTCAGCATAAACAGAATAAGACGATTTGGGATAAAAGCAGCATATAGTCAACCCAGGACAGGGGTCATGTTCTCTTCTTGTGAAGAGCCACCAGTGCACAGTGGCAGTTGCATCCCACTGTAGCTGACAGCAGCATGATGTGACCAAGAGCCTTTGTCAGAGTAGCAGGAGTATTGTGGAGAGTGGGAGCTGAACAGCTGAGCATTGAGAGCTTCTAGTGCTGTGTTGAGCTGGGTTTTGAGTGTTTCCTTGGGCTTCTTGTGTTTTTCACTCATTACTAATGCTCTAAACAGAGGCTTACAGGTGTGGTTGAAAACAAGAAATGTGAAGTTTGAAGAGAAGTGTTTTGCTGTCTCTTTCTGCTGTAGGAGGGAGAAATCGGGCTGAATTGTTTGGCCAAAATCAAGATGACCTTCAAACCCCTGGAAGCACTGGAGAATGGCAGTGTGGCTTACTGCAGCATCTCAGGTACAGCTCCTTTGCCCTGCTTCTCTCCCCCTCAGTGAAGCCATGGTGCAAGCCTGAGCCCACTGGGCTCCCATGGAAGTGCTGGGAAGAGTCCCTGGTCAGCAGGGCAGTGCTGGCACTTCCCCCCTGGCCCTGCAGGTCCCAGGGAGTCTCCTGTGCCAGGCCAGGGCTCAGAATGCTGTGTGTGCCTGACTGATCCCAGAACAGCCCAGGCAGTGCAGGGAGAGGTTTTCATGCCATGGCTTTGCCAGCAATCCCTCAAAGGCCAGAGAGCTGCAGAGCAGAACAGCTTTAGTGAACGAGCACTCAGCCCCTGCAGGCCCCTGGCCTCCAGGATGATGCATCCATTTGACATGGATCCATCATCAGGCAGCAGGCACTGAGTTAGAAATGTGTTCCCTGAGCCTGGATCACCTCCCAGTGCCCAGACAGCAGCAGAGCAGAGGTGACTGAGCCCCCCTGAGCCCAGGGTGTTGGTAGAAGGAGCAGCCTTGGCCAGCACCTGCCTCTCTCTCTTTGTGGGAATTGAGCCCTTGCAGCTCTGTCTGTGGAAATAGAACACAGTGCTGAGTGTCAGGAGTTGGGGACTTTGGCAACAAAGTCCTGTGCTCCTGGGCCAGGTAGTTTGGGAATTGCCAAACTCAGAAGGAGCTTTGTGCCTTCACTGAATGATTTCAAAGCTCCACTAAGTGCATGGGAAGGACAGCATAGAACCAGAGTATGTTAAGGATGGAATGGACCTTAAAAGCCTCTGGGCAGGAACACCTCCCCCTAGAACAGGTAGCTCCATGCCCCATCCAGCCTTGCTTGGAACACTTTCAGGGCTGGAACCTCCACAACAGCCCTGGGGAACCTGCTCCAGTGTCTCACCACCCTCAGAGTAAAAAATTTCCTAATATCTAAGCTAAATTTCCTTTCTTTCAATTTAGACCTGTAACTCCTTGGCCTGTCACTACAAGGCAGCAGAGATGTTTTAAACTCAGCAGACTGGTGGCTGAAATTGGAAAGCAGCCCAAGGAATGGGTTAGTAATTAGAAGTCAACCCCAAGGCTGAGGGAAGAGGAGGGTCCATATCCTCTCCTGCAGCATCAGGAGCTGGTTGCATCCAGCTCAGAGTCAGGGACTAGCACTGAGGCAGCCTGGAAAATAGAGTATAACAGAGGGAATGATTGTACTGCAATGGACATCTCTCCCCAGGCTGTGAGAGCAGGCTGCCCCTGCACCTCTCAGGAGAAGGCCAAGGACCCTTGGAAGAATTCAGCTCTCCTACTCTGAACCTTGGGAACATTTCTATCAACGCCCCCACATCTATGAGGTGAGCAGCAGGGCTTGGGGTGGATCCTGATGGCTCCTGAGGCAGGAGCAAGCCTGGTGGAAGTGTGGAATTGCTGCCAACCTGGGCAGTTGTGAGCAGGGAATATTTGATCTACTGGTGAAATCTGGGAGGGTCTGAAAGGTGTGTCTGTTGTTCATGAAGCCCCAGTTCCTTCCTTGGGAATCAGCTGGGAGGCTTGCTGCAAAACAACCCCTTGACACATGAAACGAAGCCTGGGTCAAAAAGGGATGTTCAGAGGCTTTTGTGGCAGTGCCAGACACAAGGCACCTTTGGACTGGGCTGTTCAGAAGCAGCTGGAAGAAACTGGCTGCCTTTGAGCTTCAGTCCACTGCAGACAGCTTCCAGTCAAGTGTCTCCTGCTTATTGCTGCAAGTCACAGGAAAGCCATCCAGCCTCCTGGCTCAGTGCTGGCCCTTGCACAGGGCTTGGGAGTTCTTTCCCTTGCTGACCAGTCCCTCACCACACTTCAGCCTTGGTGCATCTCTGGCTCTAGAAAGAGAAAAGTGTTCCTGAGAATAAAGCAAAGCATTTTTCTACCTATTTGCCTCCTCCTCAATAGTGTCAAGTTTGCAAAAAAAACCAAAGAGGGAGCAGCTGAAAGAGGTAGAAAATGAGGCACTACATCATGCCAGACACTTCCAAAAGCTTGGCTGTGGGATGCAAAGACATGCTGAGTTTTCTTACCAAAAGATGATGCTGTCTATACATTTTGATGCTGATGCCTCATAATCAATGTATTGTTTTCATGACATGGGAAAAGGTGAATGAGTAGATGGTGCTGTTGGAGCTGTGCTCAGTGGGGCAGCAGCAGCTCTGGGGTGATTCCCTACGCAGCTGCAATCAGCCCACGTTGCTCTCAGGGCCAGGTCTGAACGAACTTGGTGGTGCTGAGCAGAGGTGCACTGCTCTGTGTCCATGGGATAACCCCAGGGTTGTGGACTCCAGTTCTGTGGAGTTGCCACTGCTTTGCATGAAAACCCAAGGGCAGAACTTGTCCTGTTGTATTTTTTTGCCATTCATAGCATCGTCTGCTATTTCTGGGCATTAATTGTGTCATTAGACAATAACTCACAAGAAGGGAAGATTCCACATATATTTCCATTTTGCTTTCTTGCTGCTGCAGGTGGAACTGATAAACCTAGGAGCTATTGATGCTCCCTTCACCTATAGCCCTTCAACTGCAAACGTGGGCTTCTGCTTCAAGTTTGCGCCTGAGGAGGGCATCATTGCACCAGGTGGGACCCAGACTGCTCAGATCTCCTTCAGTGCCACCATAGTGGGGAGGTTTGAGGAAGAATTCCAGTTCAGTGTGGCTGGATCTCCTATATCTGCACTCCTGACTATCAAGTAAGGACGGTCAAAGCCAGGCACGCGCCCGCACGTCCTCAGCACAAGAGAAAGGGGCGCCCCATGTGAGCGGTCCCAGCCCCTCCACAGGTGTGGGATTGGTGCCGAAAGCCAGACAACTCTTAGTGGTGGATCACTCGGCTCGTGCATTAATGAAGAATGCAGCTAGCTGCAAGAATTAATGTGAATTGCAGGACACATTGGTCATCCACACTTTAAACACACTTGCGGCCCCATGTTCCTCCCAGGGCTACGCCCGTCTGAGTGTTGCTTGACGATCAGTCGCCGTCCAGCGGCCACCACGGTGGTTCAGCTGGGGTTGCCTCACAGGCCAGTTGACTGTGGTCAGCAGCGGTGGTGATGGTGGCTCACCGGTGCCCGGAGGGAAAGGCGGTCAGGGGTTTGGCAAGGGATGCGTTTCCCTCGGCGGCCTCAATTTTTTCCCTGTGACCCAGCAGGCATCATCATCGTCATGGCCGTCATCGTCATTGTTGCCATGCAGGGCTTTCATCCCCCTATATGCAGGCTCAGGGACTGCTCCGTAGTTCCCCACTCCGGGAGTGAGCCACTGGGGCAGAGTTTGTCCTTGCAGGGCCCGTACCGCGGTATGGTGGTGGTGGCAGCTGAGGAGAGTAAGAGACAGCATTGAAAGCACCGCCGTGGGCCAAGAGAAGGGAGAGGGCAAGAGGGAGATGAGGCGCAAGCCTCGCCCCCAGCCTCCGCCCCACGTGGGCGGCTGTCTGCAGGTGGATACTGCGGGGGTACTGTGCCACTGCATGTGCGCGTGAGGCGAGAGCGCTGGGGACAGATGTTCCGACCCCCTCCTCCTTTCGCCTGCCCTCCTCCTCTTCTGTCGTGGTCTCAGGGCGCAAATAGCACCATGGCTTTTCTCTCTCTCTCCACCAAGGCCATCACGTGCCGCCTGGTCCCCCATCAGGGCTGTCTCTGCCACACTCCCTTTTCGGTTCTCATCTCCGGGATGGGGCACTCTGTCTCCGCTTCTCTCCCTCTGGCTTTATTTTCCCCTGGCGCGTGGGTGCCAGTGGGGAGGAAGGTGAGGGTAATAGGTGGGAGAAGCTGGCTGGCTGTTGGCCTGTTGGCATGCTGCTTCTTTAGGAGCTGCATGGGCCAGGAGGTGCGGCCAAGCTTTGGCCTTGCGACCTCAGATCAGACGTGGCAACTCGCTGAATTTAAGCATATTAGTCAGCCAAGGAAAAGAAACTAACGAGGATTCCCTCAGTAATGGTGAGTGAAGCGGGAAAAGCCCAGCGCCGAATCCCTGCCCCGCAGTGGGGTGCGGGACATGTGACATACGGAAGTCCCAATCCCTGGCGGCGCTCTCGGGGGACCCAAGTCCTTGTGATCGAGGCCGCAGTCCGTGGACGGTGTGAGGCCGGTAGCGGCCCCTGGCACGCTGGGCCCGGGCCTTCTCGGAGTTGGGTTGCTTTGGAGTGCAGCCCAAAGCGGGTGGTAAACTCCATCTAAGGCTAAATACTGGCATGAGACCAATAGCCAACAAGTACCGTAAGGGAAAGTTGAAAAGAACTTTGAAGAGAGAGTTCAAGAGGACGTGAAGCCATTAAGAGGTAAACGGGTGGGGCCCATGCAGTCCGCCCAGAGGATTCAACCTGGTGAGTTGTGGTCGGCACAGGTTCAGCGGAACCTCGCCTCTGCCTCCCTTCCGTCCCCTGGGCGAACCCCATCCACGGAGGCAGGCTGGGGGGTGCAGGCCGGTGCGGGGACTGCCGCCCAGCCGGCAGCTGGCCCTGTCCGGGCACATTTCCTCTGTGATGGTGCGCCACGACCGGCTCCAGGTCGACTGGGAAGGCCTCCGACGGGCAGGTGGTCCGACGGGCAGGTGGTCCAGTGCCGCGCGAGCAGCGGTGGGTGTTACAGCCCTCGGGCAGCAGGTCTCGCCGAATCCCAGGGCCGAGGAAAAGGACTGCCGCTGCGCCCTCCTCCCCCCACATCAGCAGCGCCGTGGTGGGGGGCATCGTTTCCCCGCCTCTCACGGGGGGGGGGCGGGGGGTGGCATCCTCGCAGCACGGCGTTTCGCGCAGGGGTGTGGGGGCTGGGCCTGCCAGTCTCTGGCGCTGCTGTCAACTGGCCTGGACTGTCCTCAGTGCGCTTTGACCGCGCGGCACCACCAGGCTAGGCTCACGGGCCGCGCTGGGGTGCCCGGGATCCACAGCGATTTTGGCTACCCACTCGACCCATCTTGAAACACGGACCAAGGAGTCTAGCACGTGCACGAGTCAGGGACCGTTGTCGAAAGACCGCAGCGCAATGAAGGTGAGGGCCGGCGCGCGCCGGCTGAGGTGGGATCCCGGGGCACGTGTTGCCCCTGGCAGCCCCGGGCGCACCACCGGACCGTCTTGCCCGCCGCCTCCTCGCGGGGCCGGGGAGGTGGAGCGTGAGCGTCCATGCTAGGATCCGAAAGATGGTGAACTATGCCTGGGCAGGGCAAAGCCAGAGGAAACTCTGGTTGAGGTCCGTAGCAGTCCTGACATGCAAATCGGTCGTCCGACCCGGGTCTAGGGGCAAAAGACTAATCAAGCCATCTAGTAGCTGGTTCCCTCCGAAGTTTCCCTCACGATAGCTGGCACTCGGCAATGGGCAGTTTTACCCAGTAAAGCAAATGATTAGAGGTCTTGGGGCCAAAACGATCTCAACCTATTCTCAAACCTTCAATGGGTAAGGGGGCCGGCTCGCTGGCGTGGAGCCGCGCCGTGGAATGTGAGTGCTCAGTGGGCCCCTTCTGGTAAGCAGAACTGGTGCTGCGGGATGAACCAAACACTGGGTTAAGGCGCCCGATGCCGACGCTCATCAGAGCCCAGAAAAGGTGTTGGTTGATCTAGACAGCAGAACGGTGGCCATGGAAGTCGGAATCCGCTAAGGAGCGTGTAACAACTCACCTGCTGAATGAACTAGCCCTGAAAATGGATGGCGCTGGAGCATTGGGCCCATACTCAGCCGTCGCTGGCAATGCGAGGCCTGCGGGGGCTAGGCCGTGATGAGTAGGAGGGCCACTGCAGTGCACCTCGAAGCCAGGGGCGTGGGCCCAGGTGGAGCTGCTGCAGGTGCAGATCTTAGTGGTAGTAGCAAATATTCAAATGAGAGCTTTAAAGGCCGAAGTGGAGCAGGGTTCCATGTGAACAGCAGTTGAACATGGGTCAGTCGGTCCTAAGCGATAGGTGAGCGCCATTCCGAAAGGGCGGGCGATGGCCTTTGTTGCCCTCAGCCAATCGAAAGGGAGTCGGGTTCAGATCCCCGAATCCAGAGTGGCGGAGACGGGCGCCGCAAGGCACTCAGTGCGGTGACGCAACCGATCCCAGAGAAGCTGGTGGGAGCCTCGAGGAGAGTTCTCTTTTCTTTGTGAAGGGCCGGGCGCCTTGGAATGGATTTGTCCCGAGAGAGGGGCCCTCACCTTGGAAAGCGTCGCGGTTCCAGCGGCGTCCGGTGAGCTCTCGCTGGCCCGTGAAAATCCGGGGGAGAGGGTGTAAGTCTCACGCCGGGCCGTACCCATATCCGCAGCAGGTCTCCAAGGTGAACAGCCTCTGGCATGTTGGAACAATGTAGGTAAGGGAAGTCGGCAAGCCGGATCCGTAACTTTGGGATAAGGATTGGCTCTAAGGGCTGGGTTGGTTGGGCTGGGGCGCGAAGTGGGGCTGGGCACGTGCCACAGCTGGATGAGGTGCCGCACATGGGTGAGCGCGCTCCACGTGGCCCGCCCGGGCGCTGGGGCGTGCACGTGCACAGTGGCGACTCTGGACACACGCCGGGCCCTTCCTGTGGATTGCCCCGGCTGTGGCAGGCGCCACCTTCCCCCCGCTCCGCCCGCCCTCCGCCTTGCCGCGGCCGGCGCCCCAGCGGCGGCCGTCATCATTGCTCACTGCCGCCCCAGTGGTTCCCGCAGGTGGGGTTCCCGCGGTGTGTGGCCAGCACGCGTGCAGCCGCAGCCGGCGTTGGCTCAGCAGTTTGTGTGGGGGACGGTCCCCGGGCCAGCGCCCCACCTCAGTCGGTGCCTAGCAGCTGGCTTTGAACTGGTGCGGACCAGGGGAATCCGACTGCTTAATTAAAACAAAGCATTGTGAAGGCCTGAGGCGGGTGTTGACGCAATGTGATTTCTGCCCAGTGCTCTGAATGTCAAAGTGAAGAAATTCAATGAAGCGCGGGTAAACAGCGGGAGTAACTATATTTACTAACTGGGCATAGCCGCGGAAGTTGCACCTCCTCGTGGCCCTGCCGGATACCCTTGTGGTAACTGAGTCAACTTCTGCCCCAGTGTGGGAGAGGGCGCATATCAGCCCTCCCTATCGTTGGACTCACCACCCAACAATAGTTTCACGAATCGCTGAAACAAAAAGGTTGGCACAGTTAGTTCGCTGTTGCACAGAGCCTTGTCCATGGGCTGTTGTTGACACAGTTGGTAGTTTGAGAGAGGGTCGGCTACTATATGCTTCTACCCTCACTTGGACTTGTCACTTTATTGCTTACCGGACTGACAAAATGGCTTTGCATTATATCTCGACTACCACTCAGACTGACCCATTACATCTAAGGGTCATTGATGCCAAATTACCATCTATGCCCTCTGTGCCCAGGGAAGAGGGATTCGATCTTGCAAGTTTGGTGTTTTTTAACTCCAAAATTGTTAAAGAAAATGGTGTACGTCATGTGGATGTTTGGTAGGGTTTGGGGCAACTCCCTGAGCCCTATAAGATCTCCCCTATGGGGATAGCCCAGGATGAGGCTGAGAGTGCGGTGGGAGGTACCAAAGAGCCCAAAACACCCGAGGCTCCTCACGGGTCTGAAGGTGATGGTACAACGCCAAGAACACCTGTCGTGTCCATGCCTGACAAACAACCATCTTGTCCTCGTTGTGGGACCCGGTTTACTAGGATGTTTGGGCTGATTGACCATCTCAAAAGGACACACGGGCAGAGAAAGATCATTTTCAGGTGTTCAAAATGTGGTAAACAAAATCTAAAATACCACAGTATCTCCTGTCACATCCCGCGCTGCAAGGGGGTGGTGTGTGTGGCTCCCACTGGGGAATGGGTCTGTGAGGTGTGCCAACATGGGTTCGCTACTAAGATTGGCCTGGGTCAGCACAAGAGGATAAGACATCCTCTTGTGCGAAATGTGGAGCGGATTGTTGCTTCTCATCCCAAAGAGTCATCGGCCTGAGGGGCCCACAAACAGGTATGGACTGAGGAGGAAGAGGCTCTTCTGGTACAATTGGTGGACGAGTTTGCCAGTAAGAGAAATATCAACCAGCTTATAGCGGAGCATATTCCAACTAAAATGGCAAAGCAGATTAGTGATAAAAGGCGTCTCTCCGTGAAAGGTCATGAAGGACTAGTAGGTGCCACTGGAATTGAACATCCTGCCAGGTCTGCTAAGTTGCCCAAGGAGGGACAGTTAAAGCTCCAATTCCAGAAAGTCATCAAAGCGGGATTATCGTTTGGCAAATTGACCATGTATCGGGAAGCCTTCAAGAAAGTTCTTGATGGGCAAGATCCAGGTCGGGTGGTGAAGGATGTTTATAAGGAGTTTCTTGGTATTCTGGGTGTGCCTAGCCAAACTAAATCTATCAAGGGTCAAAAGACGCAGGCCTCCCATGGCCAAAAAGCATCCAAAACTCCATCAAATTGGATGTGCAAAAGAGCTATTAAGAGGGGATAATTCTTGAGGTTCCAACTGCTGTACGAGTTACGTAGAAGGCGCCTCATGCGTCATCCTGGACAGCACGGAAGCCTCTCAGTGCCAATTACCATCAAGTGTTCTCCACGATCAATTTAAAAGAAGGTGGGATACATCTGGTATATTTGGTGGCCTACTGAATTTCCCTCCATATAAGGAGGCGGCTAACACCACATTCGAGGCCCTAATTACTGGAAAAGAGATTGATAAGAACATGAGAGAGATGTGTAAAACCTCTGCTCCTGGGCCAGATGGGATCACTTTGGTCAGATTTTTGCAAAAGGCCCAAAGTTTTCCCGGTTGACTGAGATCTTCAACCTCTGGCTTATCACCGGTACTGTTCCAGATGCGCTGCGGGACTGCGGGACTGCAGGACAGTCTTGATACCCAAGTCTTCAGATGCAGAGAAGCTTGGTGATATCAATAACTGGAGGCCTATTACTATTGGTTCAATGGTGATTAGGCTGTTTTCCAGGATCGCTACTGCGAGGCTGTCCAAAGCATGTCTCATCAACCCCCGGCAACAGGGTTTCATTTGCGCATCAGGTTGTGCCGAAAACCTCAAGTTGTTACAGCTTGTGGTGGAACAGCTAAGTGAGAGCATAAACATCTGGGGGTTCTGTTCGTGAACATTGCTAAGGCATTTGACACCGTCTGTCATCAACATGTATTTGAGGGTCTGGTCCAGAGAGGGGTGGATCCACACATGATAGAGTTGGTGAGGGAAATGTATCGGGATGTTAAGACGTGCATTTCCATGGGAAGAGAAAGGACAGACCCCATATACATTCGTTCAGGTGTCAAGCAAGGCGACCCCATGTCACCTTTGCTGCTCAATTTTAGTGATGCACCACCTTCTATATAAACTCGAGAATGAAGGTGAGGTTTTCCATCATGGGGGCTGGAAATTTACGGCCATGGCATTTGCCGATGACTTGGTGCTGCTGAGTGACTCTTGGGAAGGCATGTGTCATAACATCAAAATTTTGGAGGCCTTTTGCAATCTTACTGGCCTCAGTACGCAGGGGGGAAAATGTCATGGCTTTTACATCAAGCCTACAAGGGACTCGTATACTATCAATGATTGTCCCACGTGGGTGATTAATGGATCCCCCCTTAACATGATCGACCCAGGGAGCTCAGAAAGGTACTTCAGCACATGGGTTGACCCCTGGACTGGCTTTGCAGATCCTAGACTATCAGAGAAGCTCATGGATGGGCTTCATCGGATTGGTCGTTCGCCCTTAAAACCTCTTCAGAAAGTCAATATACTCAGGACCTATACCATCCCGAGACTGATATATCTGGCTGACCATACTGAAGTCAAGGTGGGCCTACTTGAATCCCTTGACCAATTAATTCGTAACACGGTTAAGGAATGGCTTCATCTTCCCCCAAGTACATGTGATGCGATCTTGTATTCGAGTTTTAAGATGGCGGTTTAGACCTCATCAAGTTGGCGTTGCTCATTCCAAGTATTCAGGCGCGAAGACTCCATAGATTCGGATGAGACTCTTGTGAAGTATCTAAAGGAAGTATATCTGGAACGGTTATTTGAAAAATTGTGGTTGAAAGCAGGGGGGACACAAGAGTCCATCCCATCAATTTGGGAGCCTTTACCATTGGTAGAGTTGGGGGGCGATGATGGAGCCTGGCTGGAATGGGAAGCACCCATCCCTAAGATTCGTTACCCAAGACCTTGTAACTGGAGGAAACGAGAATTTCATAAATGGACCCATCTGGTTGCCCAGGGCCATGGGATTGAGCATTTCGAGAATGATGAGATCAGTAATGCCTGGATAAGGCAGTTTAAGGGCATACCTCACTGTAAACTAATTACGGCCCTACAACTCAGAGCGCATGTCTACCCAACAAGAGAATTCCTGGCTAGGGGTAAGCAAGAGAATGTTGTTCAATCATGTAGATATTGTGGAGCTAGATTTGAGACCGCAGCCCACATTGTCAGAAACTGTGCCATCACTCAAGATGCCAGGATTAAGAGACACAACGCCATCTGTGAGACCCTTAGCGAGGAGGCTAAGAGGGAGTGTTGGACAGTTTTTGAGGAGCCACACCTGAGGGATTATGTAAATGAACTATTTAAATTGGTTTTAATCTTTGTCAAAGGTTCTAAGGCGGTTGTGGTCAATGTGACTGTGAGGTATGAGTACTCTGGTGTCTCATTGAGTGAGGCCGCCTTGGAGAAGGCCAAAAATATCAGCGCCTTCATACACAAATTCAACAACTGACCAATGCTGATGACATTGAATATGTTGGTTTCCCCATGGGAGCCCGTACCAAATGGTTTGGCAATAATACTGAGTTGCTGACCGCCCTTGGTCTCTCTAAAACGAGGCTAGAGAGAACCATGTGGGCCCTAGCATCCAAAGTACTCTTCACCTCCGTTGACATTGTATATATATTCGTTAGCAAAGCTAGATCAATTGTATCTGTGTAAATACTTGGTAAATAAACTAGGCCTCTCCTCTCGACAGGTTCGCTGGACAGTGGAATCGGTTTTTGGGTGGGAGGGGTTCATCCGTCATAACCGCGTCTGGCCCATTTTGGGCTATAAATTCCAATTTGGTCATTCAGGTGGACGGGCCACCTTACTTAACCCGGAAAAGGAACATATACAATTTGTATGTGTTTATTAAATAGCCAAATGCCTCGTCATGTAATTAGCGACATGCATGAATGGATGAACAAGATTCCCACTGTCCGTGCCTACTATCCAGTGAAACCACAGCCAAGGGAACGGGCTCGGCGGAATCAGCGGGGAAAGAAGACCCTGTTGAGTTTGACTCTAGTCTGGCGCTGTGAAGAGACATGAGAGGTGTAGAATAAGTGGGAAGCCAGGCGTGCGCTCGGCGGTGCAGGGCGACCCGCCCGCCGGTGTCCCGGCCGTCAGTGAAATAACACTACTCTGATCGTTTTCACTACTCTGATCACTTACCTGGTGAGGCAGGGTGGGCGAGCCCCGAGGGGGGCTCTCGCTTCTGGCGCCAAGCGGCCGGCACGTGGCGGCCGCGACCTGCTCAAGGGACAGTGGCAGGTGGGGAGTTTGACTGGGTTGGTACACCTGTCAAAGCATAACGCAGGTGTCCTAAGGCAAGCTCAGGGAGGACGGAAACCTCCGGTGGAGCAGAAGGGCAAAAGCTCGCTTGGTCTTGATTTTCAGTATGAATACAGACCGTGAAAGCGGGGCCTCACGATCCTTCTGGCTTTTTGGGTTTTAAGCAGTAGGTGTCAGAAAAGTTACCACAGGGATAACTGGCTTGTGGCGGCCAAGCGTTCATAGCGACATCGCTTTTTGATCCTTCGATGTCGGCTCTTCCTATCATTGTGAAGCAGAATTCACCAAGCGTTGGATTGTTCACCCACTAATAGGGAATCTGAGCTTGGTTTAGACCGTCATGAGACAGGTTAGTTTTACCCTTCTGACGATGTGTTGTTGCAGTAGTAATCCTGGGAACCCTTGGGATAGGATGGGATGTGTTATCCCTTAGAGAAGTGAGGCCAATGGAGATCTCGCCCCTGAGCACGTTGCCTGCAGAACCCCTTCCAGAGCACAGCAGAAGGCCTGTCCTTTGGGCTGGGATCAGTTTGGTCAGAGGGGTGACCTCCTTTGACCAGGGACACATCCTACTCTAGTGGGGGATGTTGCTGAGCAGGGCTTTGAGGGTCAGGCTGAAATGAATGTGCCAAGGGACAGTGAAGGGGCCTGGGAGGTTCCTCTCCACTCCTGGTGTGTGGCAGAAGAGTCTCACCCTCTCGTGGGTGGCTGTGCTCTGGTGGGACTGAGGCACCTGTGTGGTGCCTGAGTGCTGTGGCAGCTGAGGCAGCTCCCTGGCCCAGGAGAGCCTCAGTGGGCCTGAGGGTCAGGGACCCCCCAGCACTGCTGTGGGGCTCCTGGGCCAGCTGTGGAATGTGTTCTGCCCCAGAACCTGCTCAGTGCAGCCCTGGAGTTCCTTGGGGAAAGGTCCTTGTTAAATATCCTGGTTTTATTTTTTATTTTATTTTCAAATGTACTTCAAATTCAGGATATGTGGTTCATGACTGTCTGGTTGGGAAAGTCCTAAACCTGATATTCGACGCAGTCGTTAAGTGTGCTGGATCCCATTCCTCTTGTCTGTGGCCATCCTTGGGAACCCTTGGGATGGGATGGGATGGGATGGGATGTGTTGTCCCTGAGAGAAGTGAGGCCAATGGAGGTCTCTCCCCTGAGCACATTGCCTGCAGAACCCCTTCCAGAGCCCAGCATAAGGCCTGGCTTTTGGGCTGGGATCAGTTTGGTCAGAAGGGTGACCTTCTTTGATCAGGGACACATCCTACTCTAGTGAGGGATGTTCCTCACAATTGGTAATGGTTTCAAAGACAGAGCACATCCCTTCTGGGATTTCCTTTCCTTTCTTTGAGCACTAAAGGAGGACTCTCACCCTGGGTTTAGCTACAGGGACAAAAGGCAGAAGCCTTTCTGTGCAGGTGAGTGCCACTCCTTGCCCACACTACCTGGAAACTGAACCCTGCCAAGCAGGAAGGAGATCCAGAGGTAAGGGCGTGGTGCAGTCAGATTGAGCAGTCCCACCTGTCCATAAATTCCCATTTCCAAAGGCCTCCAGACAGTCCTTTGTTATGTTGCCAATCCCCATGCAGATGCCCGGGACCCTGGGATCCCAGGGTGCACAGATGTCCCTGCACTGGGCTTTTCCCAGCACAGGCCAGGACAGCCTGGGGGAGAGGAAACAAAAAACCAACCTGTAGAAGACCCAAGAAGAGACCCTCAAAAAGAGGCTTTAAAACA
Source organism: Melozone crissalis (assembly GCF_028551555.1). Taxonomy (NCBI): domain Eukaryota; kingdom Metazoa; phylum Chordata; class Aves; order Passeriformes; family Passerellidae; genus Melozone; species Melozone crissalis. The sequence continues at coordinate 16,830,481 of NW_026535824.1, forward strand.
GAGGAGTTCATCATCCTCAGGCAGGATGGGTGGGCTCCCCTTCAAACAAGCAATGTCAGTTTCCCACTGACACCAATCCTTTTCTACAGGATGGACAAATAAGGAGTAAATAAAAACCCACGGAATGTGACATAGATGAAGACTTCCAGGAGCCCAGTTGTGGGGTGTGGAGGTTCAGGGACATCACACCATGACCAGTATGATCCAGTGAAGCCAAATTTATTATCCCTAAAAAGACTAGATTTATAATAATTTTCTACTGCCCACACATCTCTAGCTAATACATGATTGGTTAATCCTAGCTGTTTACACATCTGAATTAAAATGCTGATTAGATCATCTAATTTTTTGTGCATCTTGCTGTGGTTGTCTGGCCCACCCATTGCTTTCTCTTTTTTCTCACTCTCCCAAGCTTGCTGACAAATTTGCTGATTCCTGATGACTCTTCTTCTTGTATCTTTCTCAAGGATATACTGACCCCATTTCTTAATATGTCCATTATCCATTATTTGTGAATGTGTTCATTGTCCACTAGTACAAGCAGGCTGGATTGTGCATCGGCTGAATATGGCCATTGTCTAGCAAGAGCTCCTCAACCTGCAAAAAATCCTCAACACCCCAGAGCCTGACCATGCCCCACAGCCCACCTCAGAAATGAACCACGCAGATTGGGTGGGGGGTCTGGTGAAGGAGATGTGTGAGATGGGCTGGATGCTGAAGGAATACACTTCCCCAGCTGGTGAGAAAACCTCCTCCTGCCTCAAAGAGGGAGAGTCTGATGGTGCAGCAGCGGAACCCACAGATGTTACAACTGTCCTGGTTCCAGCTGAACTGCAAAGGCAGTCACAGCCAGAAGCAGTTGCCCCTGTGGAAACGAGGAGGTCTAAGATGAAATCAGAGCACCCAGACAAGGATAAGAATGGAGGGCCCTCACAACTCACAGGGGAGCCAATGGTTGAGATCATCACTGAGTCCCTGATGTACAGAAGTCTCTGTAATCTGCACAAAGACATTGTACGACAGGGACGTGAGGCTTATACAACCTGGTTACTCTGGGTCTGGGATCTTATGGGTACAGGTGTCCAGTTGGATGGTGGTGAGGCAAGGAATTTGGGACGCTTGACCCAGCACTCAGGTATCAATCAGATTTTTGTAAGGGAGCCAGGGTCCTTTTCCCTCTGGGAGCGGCTTTTAATAAGTGTCAGAGAGAGGTTTGTTCACAGGGAGAGAATGCAGGAGCAGCACCATAAAATGCACTGGAAGACTCTTGAGGATGGGATCCAACAGCTGAGAGAAGTGACGGTATTGGAGGTACTCTTTGGGAGGGATGGACAGCATGATAATGACCCCAACAAGGTCAGGTGCACAGGGCAAATGTTGTGGAGCCTGGCAAATCTGGGGCCATCCCAATACACCACCTTTATTGCAACAATTGATGCCGATACCGGCTGAGAGACAGTGGGTCATGGGGAGCTGTTCAAAGGGGAGACAGTGACAAGTCAGGGCAGACTTTGCTGAGCTCCGTCCAAGCCCTTTCTCCCAGCCCTGCCCCTGTTGCTCTGTGCCCCCCAGTTTTCCTTTTCTCAGAGCTCTTCCTTCAGCCCCGTGCCTGGAATTTTGCTGGGATCTGGCCCCATTGCTGTGATGAGCAGGGGCTCTGCCCATGGACACCAAGGGGTCAGCTCTGCTCTGCAGCAGTGGGGTCATGGAATGGGGACGGGGCAAGTCCTGGGGTAGGATTCCATCAGCTCAAGCAGCTTCTGAGGCTGAGGAGCTCAGCAGCATCTCCTGTCCCAGGACTAAGGGAGGATGATGGCCAAAGGCAGTTTGAGAGGGTTTCCTGCTGTGCCCAGGGAGAGCAGAGACAGCTGTGCAAGGCAAGAGCAGTGGCTGGAACTCAGCGAAGGGCTAGGGGAGCTGCTCTGTCACTCCGTCTGTCCCCAGCTGCCCTTTTCTGTGATCCAGGGCAGTCCCTGTGTTCCCCTGGAAATCAGCCTGACACAACTGAGAGCAGAAGGACCCACAGCAGAGCAAACTGGTTTAGCCTTTCTCAGAGTCCCAGCCCCACTCTGGCCAAGGACACTCCTGTCCGCCAGTGTCCCCTGGAGGCAGCTGACAGCTTGGATGGCATCCTGAGGACACACCAAGGGTCCTGTCCATGGCACTGCTTGAGGAGAGTGGGCTCATTGCCAGGGCCCCAGGCTGCCCTGCCCAGAGCTCCCCGGGCACAGGGAGCTGGGACACCCCATTGCTGTGCTCAGCCTGCACAGGAGGAGCCCAAGGGCTGGGCCTGGCCCTGCAGCTGGAGCTACAACTGCAGAGAGCCTCTCAGCAATGCCAGCAGCACCTGGGCAAGGCAAGGAGAGAGAGAGAGCCGGGCCTGAGGAAAAGCCTTCCCCTGGCCAGCCCTGCCCAGCCCCTGCCAGGCAGCAGCAGGGCAGGACAGTGGCCCTCAGGCCCTGGTCAGCAGGGAATGGGCACATGGCCACAGAGATGCCCTTCATCTCTGGGGCTCCTCTGCCAGCCCAGGAGGGACTGAGGGCCCTGAGCCCCCGGGCTGAGGGCTGTGCTGGCTGCGAGGGGACACAAGAGCTGTGCTGCTCAGGGCAGTGTCTGCCCTTCAGGGCAGGCGCAGCAGGTGCCACATCTGCCCTGCAGCAGGGCTGCCCTCGGCACTGCCTCCCTCCTTCCCTGCCCACGGCTCGTCTGCTGGAGCTGTCCCAGCCCGAGCTGCTCCTGTGGGCCGGGGCTCCTTCCCTGCCAGAGCTGCCAGAGCCCAGCCCAGCCCCTGGGCCACCGCTGCCCTGCAGCTGCTCGGCCTTGCAGGGATTAAAGAACAGCTCCCCCAGCCTGGGCACCAGGGAAAGGTGATGCTGCATGGATCTGGAGCTGGGCAGGTGTGGGCTCTTGCTGAGGTTCCCAGGAAAACTCAGTGTGATGGCTGAAGAGCCTCAGCCCCTGCTCTGCCCTGCACAGCTGAGTTTCCATTGCCACCAAGCTGAGCCAGGGAAAAGTGGGAGCACAGATTCAGGAAAGCAGAGACCCAAGCAGGAAACCCCTGCCCTGAATGACCCAATGAAAAGTCCCCTCAGGAATGAGCTGGGCATGAGCTGCAGCTCTGAGCAGCCCTGGCCCGCACAGCACCCTCTTCACAGCAGCAGGACCTGCCCTGTCAGTAGTCACTCCGTGCACCCACAGCTCACCTGCAGCGTCCATGGGGAGCTGCCAGGCAGGCTGAGAGCTGCCCCTGGCAGGTGGCACATGCCCTGGGCTGGCCAAGAGCCCTGAGGGCTGCAGGAGCTGCTCTGCAGGACAGCCCTGGGCAGCCCTGGCTGCAGCCCCAGCTTCACCCCCTGCAGCCGTCCCTGGCAGCAGGAGCCATCCTGCCCTGTCCCTCTGACGGTGCCCAGGGCAACCCCGCTCTGCAGCACATCCTCCCCCAAAGCAGAAAGGGCGGCAGCAGAGCCATCCTTACAGTCACATCAGTCCTGCCATCTCCAGCTTTAGGAGATCCCTGCAGCCAGAAACTGACTGTGTCAAAAACTGGGAAGATTTCTCCATGAATGAGCTCAATATTGTCCTTCCAGTTCCTTTAAGTCTCTCTCTGCTTCACTGCTCTCAGGTACCTGCAAGCAGTGCCCTCAGCCCTGCTGGACTGAGACAAAAGCTGCTTATCAGGAGAAATGACTTTTTGTGTTCTTCTTGGTTTCCAAGAGCTCCTGTGGCAGAAGCCCAGCCCAGCTCAGCAGCACAGACACAGCACAAGGACTTTAATGACCCTCTCAGGGCTATGCTGCTGTTTACATAAGACTCAGTCCTAGAGAGTGTTCAAAGAACTTCTCAGGAACTAAAAATTAAATTTAAACTCCAAAGTTTCTACAAGTTTTAATGCGTCCCACTGAGGGACACAACTGAGAAAGTTCTCCAGGCAGAGCAGAACATTGGAGGCAGTGATATCTGGTGGGGACAAGCAAGGGAAAGGTGTCTCTGGTGCTGAGCAAATCTGGATGTGTTTGAGGAATGCAAAGGGCCAAGGCCTGAGCCCCAGCCCCTGGCCAGGCAGATCCTGTCCCTCCCTCCTTGCTCAGGGCTCTTCCCAGGATGGGCACTGGCATGTGGGGATGTTCAATGCCTGGGGCAGGAGCATGGGGCGGCCCCTGCCAGGCTGCTGAGCAGGGACAAGGAGGCAACGAGGCCCCAGGCCTGCAAGGGTCACTTGTCCCCTCCTGGCCCCAGGGCCAGCAGCCATGGCCAAAGTGCTGCCCAAGTTGGCTCTGGCAGGGCTGTCTTGCAGCTGCTGCCCATCCCTATGCCCTGTGCAGCCCAGGCTGTCCCATGGAGTCCCTGCCCTGTGCCTCTGTCCCTGCAGGCTGTCGGCATCTCCTAGCTGCCCCACCTGGCTGGGCCCTTCCTTTGCTGACAGCCCTTCCTCCTGCCTCCCTCTGCCTGCCCACACAAAGCCTTTGGCTCATTATCAAAAGGGTTAATTAATTTTTGCTGTGCCTGTGAGCTTTTAGTACAGGAACAAGGCATGCAGGGGCTGCCTTCCCAGCAGGAATGGTTGGAAGACAAGAAGACATCTGGCTCAAGAATGCAGTGATAGAAAAAAGGACTAAATCTGGGAACTTGGAGTGGGTTTTACGATATTGGATAAATTGTAATACACATTTGTTGACATTGGTAGAATTACATGTTCACATAATGTTAGGAGTTATCCCTTGCTAGACCTCAGGCCTGAATAAATGATGCCCTCTTAAACTGCAAATGTGGGAGATTAGGGACCGATCGGAAGATCTCGCAATGTTATGGGTAGACAGAACCCCTCCCCTTTACTGTTAAAGTTACTTAGCCCCCCGTTTTGTTGGCCGTTAACCCCCATTATTTATAACCCCGTGTAACCGTTAATAAATGCCATTTGCCATCCACCACATTGGTGTCTGCGAGTACGTGGCCCGAGCGGCAGGGGGATTGTTGCTGTGCCATTCCTGAATCAGGTCGTCACACCTCAAGTGGAGGCAACAAAGCGGTGCCAAAACCTGGGACTTTTCCCGGGAGATGGGGATCGACTGGTCGGGTGAACAACGGCCGCAGCAGCTGGCCCAGCTCAGTGGGGAGGATACTCCCGGACCAGCGAGAGGAATGGAGACCCTCGCAAAGGTCATTTTTCAGGTTCACAGGCAGTGGGATATTGACTGCAAGCCAGGGGATTTTGCCCTCGTAGTATCGAGGCTACTGCGGATTGGGGTTATTTGCAGCCGGTGGATATTCTCCACACAGAAATGTGGTATAGGTGTAGCAAGGCCCTAGCCGAGGAGGCCATATCCTCAGGCTCGGGGCGGAATCTCAAATTATGGGGGAGAGTCGTGTGGGCTCTACGGAAAACACGGCAGGAGCAAGAAACGTGGAAAACCGCGCAGGACTGTTTGCTGGTGGTGCCCTGGCTGGGTGCTGGGGCGGCTACGCAGACTGTGGGTGATTGCGATTTTGCTGAGTGCAGGGATTCGCAGCCGCGGGGATGCTCTTCGCGGCTCCCAAGCCCAGGCGCGCCGGCTGACGGAAAAGAGCAGGCGCAGTCATTTTGGGACAGGCTGTTAGAGGAAGTGCAAGGCACCACTGTTAACTCGGAGGCGCGAGGCACCGTCATTAACTCAGAGTCTGAGAGCCTGGGTGGAGCCTCCGCCTTCTGCGCCGCAGGGTGGCGAACCCCAGGTGTCGGAGAATGACTTAAAGAAAAGGCCATGAGACATAAAATTGAGAGAAAAGTATAGGGGAAAAGTAAAAGCAGTTTCTAACAGTTCTCAGCCTTCTGATTTCTATAAACAATTAGACTCTCTTTATAAACAATGGAGTTCTCAGATTGTCTTCCCATAACAAGTAGAACACCGTCTCTGGGAAGGCCTGCCATCCTGAGAGCAGATGTAAAAGTTTTGGGAACACTGGTTTCTGTTTTAGTTTCTGGTTTCTGTTTTGGTTTCTGTTTTTAATAAACAATTGTAGGCATTCTAAAACAAAGGGAGTGGTTAGAAGTTTCTCTGTTAGCCTATCATGACATTGGATTACAGAATATTCATGGCGTTCGTTAGCACTGTTATTTAAGGTGATTGATTGATCAATACAGTTGGAGTTCGATGCATCAATCGGATGGTCGTGTCTCCCTTCACTTCAATATATGGTGACCTCCGACCGTGATAGTGAACACCACAGGGAAGCGAACGCCACGCGAAGTGAAGCCAGGTTCGGGTTCCGTAAGATCGAAACTGCAGCCGGAACGGCGTAGAAGCGCGGAAGACAAAGCGGAGGGTAACCCGCCGGCCCGCGCCGCTCTGCGAGTGACTATACAGATAGGCTCGTCCGAGACATGCGGCCGCGACCTTGATTTGAAGAGCTGCAACATGCGCACATAGGTATGGAAAGGCAAGCCGCATATGAACTTTTTATTACCCTTTTGCAAAAAAGGCAAATTAAGGGAATAGATTTACAGAAAGAATTACCGCGTCTTTTAGTTTATGGCCTAGAAAGGGGGATCTTTATAAATCCTCACACAGTTCACGAATTGTTGGAGTGGCGTAGATTTGGTGATTTATTGTGGCAGGCTACGTTAGATGATGATAAAACTGCTAAGAAGTGGGGTAAATTATGGCGGGTCGTTAACACCGAGCTTTTGCAAATTCAAGCTGAAAAAAGGGCTGCTCACCAGGCTACTGCCGCTTACGATCGTAACAAAGAATGCGATCAAGATAGGGAATTTGATAAGAACGCGGGAATTCCTCTTGGCCCCACGACGCGGACAGTTTTATTACCTGCTTCGCCGCCTCCCTCGGAAAGCCAGGCTATGAGTCACACTATGAGCCAGTCGCAGACCGCCTCACTGCCTGCCGAGCAGCCCCCCTTAACGGGCCAGGCTACAAGCCCGGCTACGAGCCAGCCTACAAACCAGGCTACGCAGACTGCTTTAGTACCCGCTTCGCAGCCCCCCCTAACCAGCCAAGCTCCGCGGGGTGCCTTGTTGTCTGCTTTGCCGCAGGCTACACAGAGCACCTCTGACTCTCCCGTACCTGCTGCGTCTCAGCAGCTGGGGCCCAATACGTGTACTCCGTTCCCGACAAGCAATCAGCCGGTCCCTGGGTCGGAAATTGGCTTGGCGGCGGCGATTGCAAGGGAAAGACGGGACGCGTGGGCTGCCCTGGCCAAAGATGCAATTGACAGGGGAGATCAAGAGCTGATAAGTTCGGCTCGAGAACTGGTTTGTCTGGTTGTCTTTAACCCCCAGCCTGGAGGAGGTTTTCAAGCCACAATTAGCACTCTTGACTGGAAGCTGTTATCTCAATTGCAAGCTGCTGTTAGTCAGTTTGGCTTTAAAAGCGAACCAGCTAAGCAAATGCTTGATTGTATTTTTAACACCAGTATCCTCCTCGTTAATGATTGTCTTGGCATAGTTAAATTAATCTTTACCCACCATCAACAATTGCTGTTTAATGATCATTGGCGGATACTTGTTAGTGAGTGTGTGGTAGTTCAAAGACAGCCGGGGGATCCCTTGCATGGTATCACTATTAATGAGCTTATGGGGCTGGGACCTTTTCTTCGTACTGATGCACAAGTTTTAATAGGTCCGGAAAAGTGCCGGGAGGCAATGCAGTTAGTCAGACTCGCGATAGATATGGTAAAGGAACCAGGAGGGATACCAGTGTATATGGGAATTAAGCAAGGCAAAGATGAGACATTTGGCGCTTTTGTTGATAAAGCTGCGGCTGCAATTAAGAGAGCTGGCGTGCCAGAATATTTGCGCAGGGTCCTACTCAGGCAGTGTGTCCTTCAAAATTGTAATTCTGCTACTAGAAACCTACTTAATGCTTTAGGTGCGGATTGGACTGTAGAGGAAGCATTAGAGAGGATGGCTCTTATTCCTACCAGGCAGCAGGCTTTTGTGGCGGATGTACTCAAACAGATAGGAATAGGTTTGCAAGAACAGGCAAAGTCCTCTCAGAGTCAAGTGTTAGCCGCTTTTGCACCTCTTCAAGCGTCAGCTGCGTTTGCAGCATCTAATAAAGAGGGCCGCACGAAATGCTGTCCATGCGAAGGCAAGGGCCGCTTGCGCCGGGAATGCCAAGCACCAACAGAAGTCATCGCTGCATCATCGGTGCTCTTTCCTGCCCCTAACCCGACACCACAGGGAGCCACCGCGGGCGAAGCTAAACCGCCGCGAAGGGAGTGACCCGCAGCGCAAAGCAGAGATGAATTAGCAGAAGGATTCAACAGGACTTTGGACTTATAGTTACGGTAAAGGGATTTTCCATATGGTTTACGGATTAACGGAAATGTGTGAATTCAGTGATTTATGGTAGAATTGCAGTGCTGTGCTACTCCGAACTCGGCACGGGCGCGCCGGAGGCAGCGGCGGGAAGATCAAAAGCCGCCGCCGCAGGAGCCGCCGCGCGGGAGCGGCCGCGCCACCCCGAGAGCGGAGCCGCCGCCGCAGAAACCAAGCCGCGCCGCGCCGGAAGTGAACAAAGAGCGCCGCGGGGGGAGCGACCGGAGCCGCATCGCCCTCATGTGTGAACTGGGGGCCAGATGTCCACGGGCGGCCAGTTGCTGCTTGGGAACAGTGACTGGACATCAGAGAGCAGGTGATGGAGGAGCAATCATGCTGTGCATTGATAGTTTTCGTCCTGCACACTCCTTAGCGGATTCCGACTTCAGAGTGCTTTTTTGAGCGGTAGCGCTTCTCCCTCCGCCCCGTAGCTGGCAGGAGCTACAGTTTAAGATCTAACAGCCGTAATAACTGTGACTCTTGTCAACAAAAGAAAAGATTCCTATTGCAATTAAAAGATTAGTGAAACTAAACAAGCGACACCAAGGACTGTTGCTGTCAGGATGTTTTTCACCTAAGTTAGAGAGATCTTTTGTTCTCCCCAGCACAGACTGTAAAGCAGATCAGCGTAAATGAATGCAGGAGTCATATTTCGGCTGATTTGGCTCGGCATTGGTTATGCTGTCTTGGAAACATCTGTATTACCAGAGACTTTGAACATCAGAAACCCGGATGGCTGGGCCGGTGGAACATTAGACTTTAAAGCTGTGTTTTGAAAAGTTTAAAAATGTTGAGATGTGTTGGATTGATTGTATGAGTGAGATGTTGTGAGTGTGTTTTTGGTATAAAAATGCTATAGCAAACACGTGAAGAAAGTTATTTTAGCTTAATATTTTAGAATCAGGCCTGTAAGTAAGTTATAGTAAATGCTATATTTTATTTCTATAGTAGGTTTTATCTGTTATTAAGTAGTTTAAGTTAAGTTATCCATTAAGTGCCATTAAATGTTAAGGTTAAAATTGTTGAGCTTGTTTTCGGTTGGGTTCGAGGTCTGCTAAGTTTAAATTATATATAGGTTTGAGTTGTGTGAGATTTAAAGAAAATTAAATTTTGTTAAGTATTATTAAGTAAGTTAAGTTAGATTTTGTTAAGTTTGCATTAGATTTAAGTGATTTTACATGACTTACAAATAAGTCTGTTAAGTCAAATATTTTAAGTGCTTTAAATGCATACTACTTTTCACCACTCCAAATTAACAAAGGACTGAGAATTGCCCAGTTGATGCCATTTGAGCCAAATGACTAAAGGATTACAAACTGAAAACTGACTTTGAACATTTCTGGGAAGCTCATGAAAAAAGGTGGATGTGATAAATTCAAGGACAGAAAGAATCATTTTCAGACTTTTTCACCTTCTCTCCAGGTTGCATGAATGAAAACAGTTAACAGCTTTCTTTTCTTAGTCCAATTACCACCTGTTGTGGAGGTAATGTCTCCTCCACAAGAGTTTCTGTGAGGAAAAACTTCACCATTATCTTACCTTGTTGCATTCAAAAAATAGTCAGTAAGATAATAGAAAAAACCTGCAAACTAACCTCCTTTCTTAAAAAGAAAAAACGGGGGAAATGTCGGAGAATGACTTAAAGAAAAGGCCATGAGACATAAAATTGAGAGAAAAGTATAGGGGAAAAGTAAAAGCAGTTTCTAACAGTTCTCAGCCTTCTGATTTCTATAAACAATTAGACTCTCTTTATAAACAATGGAGTTCTCAGATTGTCTGCCCATAACAAGTAGAACACTGTCTCTGGGAAGGCCTGCCATCCTGAGAGCAGATGTAAAAGTTTTGGGAACACTGGTTTCTGTTTTAGTTTCTGGTTTCTGTTTTGGTTTCTGTTTTTAATAAACAATTGTAGGTATTCTAAAACAAAGGGAGTGGTTAGAAGTTTCTCTGTTAGCCTATCATGACATTGGATTACAGAATATTCATGGCGTTCGTTAGCACTGTTATTTAAGGTGATTGATTGATCAATACAGTTGGAGTTCGATGCATTACCAGGATGGTCGTTCTCCCCTTCACTTCAATACCCGGGGTGGAGGGACGCGGACGTGGTCGGCAGGAACAGAGAAGGTTTGCAGGACACCGCACATGCTGGCAGGAAAGAGGGGAGGGTTTTTCCCCAGTTCTCAGACACGGCACGGACACCGACAAGTGGGAACGGAGCCAGATCGGGATTGGGACAGCGCAGGTGTGGGTCACAGGCAGAGAGGACGTTCCCGAGACCGCGCCTGCGCCGAGAGGAGCACAGGGGAGTCGTGGTCAGGGCGGAAGCGCCTGCACTCCCGTGACGGCACAGGCAGAGGCGAGGCATGGTCGAGGTGCAGAGGGTGCCCGAGGTACCGGCCCTGCTCCGGTCCCGCGGCAGCGGGCACGCAGCCAACCCCAACAGCCAGCTTTCATGTGTTTCACTATCTCTTTGTGTGATCATCTACAAGACATGTGTCTCCTCAGAATCTTGTCTTTTTGTTTCTTAACTACTCATATTTTTTAGGTTTCTTTTAAATCCAGGTTGCCAGTTTTGTGGTTTTCTTCAGTTATTATTTCTTCAGTTATTATACAGTACCTCAGCCGAGAATTCAAGAGGTTTGCTGTGTTTGAAGAATTTCTGTCCTGACAGAAGTTTCGGAGGGATTCAATTCTTTAATGGTTTGATTGATCTTTAATCGTAAGGTTTCCAATTCATAACTGCTGTTTTTAAGAGTCTTGTTTTAAAATATATTAAGTAATGTCCATCAATTAGAGTTTGAACTCTGGCCAAGTTCTAGCTCTACTTGTAATGGAATGATTGAGAATCAGCCCAGATGTTTTCTGCAACAAAAAGTATTCAAGTCCTTTTGGCTTGGCAATTTGACCATGTATGATAGCTGAGCCTGATTTCAAAGGGAGTTTGGAGAAACATGAATCCGGACATGAGTTCTCCAGTTCTCTGTTTTTTCAAGGTTCATCAGATGTTGCAGACTCTGGGATGACAGTTCAGTGTTGTAGTGACTGATAATTGTATTATTTCAGATGTGTTATTAGTTATGTGTATTATCTGATTGATTTCTAATTGCTGTTATCTTACATTTCCCTATGCAATATTGCATAGGGACTGAAACAGAACAGATCAATGTTTTATTTTCACATCAGGACCCATTCATCACCTCCAAGATTTTCAGATAATTCTCCAGTCCCTGCGGGGACATGGATTTTTTTGTGTTTTAGCAGGTGCAAAAGTCCAGGTAGACCTCAGTAAATAATGCGAAACTTGATCAAGTGCATGAGAATGCTCACAGGAAGCATGGGCAAGAAAATGCTGACCATTCCACAAGCAAAAAAAAAAAAAGAAAAAAAAAAAGAAGAAGCACAGATGTTGACTGCATGACTGCGCAGAGATTCCAGCCCTTGTGCTTCACCCACAGAAGATTGTAGACTTTACATTTCTTCACAGATGAGAGCCACGTAGTGATACCTACTAGTGTCACTAGAACTTTGCCCAAAAGACAAGACTTTGTAATAATTAGTAAAGACAGAAGCAGCATCCTTAGACTTGTCATTTATCCTTCGATTGTTTCAGCAAATCAGAATGAAGAGCTGACAGACTTAGCCAAAGCTCTTCAACCACTACTGACTGTTCCAGAGAACATCCCAGTAGCCAAAGCTATCGCTTTGCCACCACATGCAGCAGAACAAGTCATGCTAGTGTTTGATCAGCAAGACTTTCCCTCTAGAGACCACGTCCATAGAATTCTCCAGTGTTCGTCATTCAGGAGAAAACTTCAGGCTCATAGAGACTGCTGCACAACCTCAAGAAGATCAATGAAGTCATTGAGGACATAGAACTGCTTCAGCAAAGACTTCCTTCACTCTCAATGATTAGCCACTTGTGATCATTGATCTCAAAAACAGTTTCTTCAGCTTCCTCCTCCATCCAGATGATGCTCCTCCTGTTGCATTCTACGTCCCAAACATCAACAAAGAAAAGCCTCTACAAAAGTACCAACACAACAAGAGCTGCAAAAAGCTTGTGACCATCCTGCAGAAGAGACAAGAATTGAACCTCCTGTTCATGCAACAGAGAAGCCTGTGTGCTGCCTTGAAAGAACAATGTTTTTACGCAGACCATACCGAAGTCGTAAGAGACTCCATAGGCAAACTGAAAGAAAGGCTAGCACAGAGAAAGACTGAGAGAAAAGCCCAGCAAAGACAGTTTGAGTCATAGTTTGACTAGTCCTCATAGCTGACCACCGTTGTTTCCTCCTTATTAGGCCCAGTTGCTATGATACTCCTCACATTGATTTTTAGACCTTGCATTTTAAACAAGTTAGTATTGTTTGTTAAAAACCAGTAAGAAAAAGTTAACATTTTATTTGTTGACCACCAACAGTTGCTTTGAAGCGCGTTAGTTGCAGACATGTTGTATTGTTTTTTACCAGTTGTCAGTTTTGCCATGTATCAGTGTGATAGCCTTTGTATTTTTATAACCTTTACACTTTCTGTGGTTTTAATTAATCATAAAGGGGGGGAGGCAAATCTGGGAGATTAGGGACCGATCAGAAGATCTCGCAATGTTATGGGTAGACAGAACCCCTCCCCTTTACTGTTAAAGTTACTTAGCCCCCCGTTTTGTTGACCGTTAACCGCCATTATATAACCCCGCGTAACCATTAATAAACGCCATTTGCCATCTATCACATTGGTGTCTGTGTGGCCTGAGCAGCAGGGGGATTGTCACCGTGCCATTCCTGAATCAGGTCATCACGCCTCAAGCGGAGGCAACATGCAAATTAGTGTTAATGAGTCTTATTCTGATGTTTTTGAGATTTGGTGTTGGCGAGGCCTCACAGAACCAAGGACTCAGCTGTGACACAGTGCAAACTCATGGAACAAAGGGTCCATGGTGACACAGCAGAACTCCATGGAACCAAAATCCATTCTGGCACATTGGAGCCACATTGAACCAATGTGATACTGCGGCTCCAAGGAGACCATTGTGACTCTGAGAAACCTCTTGGAAAAAAGGGGCCCATTCTGACACAGCAAGGCCTGGTGGAACCATGTGTCCATTGTGACACTGCAGAACCTCACGGAACCAAGGTGACCGTATTCTACTATGGAACCTCCTGGAACAAAGCGGCCGTGCTGACACTGCAGAACCAAGGAGAGTGCTGCTGGCAGTGTGAGAGCTCATGGAACCAGAAGTCCATTGTGACACAGCAAGGCCCTGTGGAACTAAGGGTCTGTTGTTAAACTGTGTGGCCTCATGGAACCATGAGCCATTGCGACACAGCGTGGCCACACGGAGCCAAGGGGCCACTGTGACACTGCGGATCCAAGGAGACCATTATGACTCAGGAGCTTCATGGAACCAAGAGTCCATTGCTCCACTGTGGGGCCCTGTGGAATCAAGGGGATGATAGTGACATTATGGGGCCTCATGGAACAATGGAGACTGTTCTGACACTTTGGGACCCACTGGAACCAAGGGGCCATTATAGCATGGCAGGGCCTCATGGAATCAAGGGGACTCCAGTGAACACCATGGGTTTCCATGGGATGAAGGTTCCAACAGAACCAAGGAGGTCGTTGTGACACACCAGGGCATCATGGAACCAAAGGTCCATTGTGACACAGCAAGGCCTCATGAAATCATGGAGGCCATTTTTACGCTTTGAGGCCTTGTGAAACCAAAGGGCCATTGTGACACTCTGTGGGATCTCAGCCTCTCAGGGCTGAGATACAGGGTTTAAGATTTCTGTACAGGGGGGTCTAAAGAAGTAAGATGGAGGAATTGGGGCGTGCCCTTCTCCTTCTTCTTCTTCTTCTTGGCCTCCATCTTCTGTGGTGATGTTGGCACTTTGGGATTGGTCCTTACCAAAAGTGCACTGGTTAATAAGGGTAAAGGGTATTGGAAAAAAATGATAAATATTGTATACTTAACTCCGAGTATAAAGATAAGTGGCCGCCCCGGGGACTCTCAGTGAGCGTGTGCCCATGGCTGACTGCTGAGCAGAACTCTGTCAGGCCAAGAGAAAATCTTTTAGATAAGCATTTAATAAACACCGAGACTGAGAAAAGATCTGAAGTCCCTTCTCGTCCTTTGGAGCGCGGGCTGCCCAAGGCCACCTTGGGCCTTCCCAGACCATCTAAACAGCCGAAAATCCAGCAAGTGGCGTCCGCTGCGTGGGCTACCTCTCACCAAACCTTTCGGGGGGGGAAAAAGCCCTGAAGAGCTGAAGAGCTGAAGAGCCAAGAGGACAGCACTGATAACTCCTGAGGAGAGAAGCCTGAAGAAAGAAAGAAGAAAAAAAAAAACGGCCAGGAGAATCTGCAAAAATCAGCAGTCACTGAGAATTCCATCTCTCAGCTTCTGCTGAAGACAGTTCGTAGCAGAGCGGCCTGGACTGGGACCAGAAAGGCGCCTCTGGATCCATCTCTCGTGACCTGCTGGACGGAGATCGGGAGCCTTCAGACCACTCTGACGACAGATTCGGTAAGAAGGCCAAAAATAAGAATATGGGGGCCACACTCTCCCAGGAACAACGGGAAATCTTGTCCGCCTTACAAGGCGTGGCTGAATTATATACAGAAGGGATCCCAAAGAAAGAATTAAAACAGTTATTGTTGTGGGCAAGGCTCAACTACCCCCTTGCAGAAACATGCCTGCTATTCGAAGTGAGGTTTTGGCAAGAAATTAATAGGCATTTATATTTCTTAGCAATGAAAAAAGATGAGACAGCGTTAAAGCTGCTCTCGCCGGCAAGAATTATGCTATAAGGTATTTCAGTGCAGTCAAAAAGACTGGAAAAGCAGCGAAAAACTGTGGCACCCTCAGAGGAGGGGGTGGAGCAAAGCTCCGGGAAAAAATTAGCTCTGGCTTCAAAAAGCCAGGGGGAAAGGGCTCTTGAAAAAAGAGAGCAGGAAATAATATTAAACCCCCCGGTCAAAGAACGCAAGAAACCCCAAAAGCGTCCTGAAACCCCAGAGAGTATAGAGGAGTCAGGAACGGAAGGGGGGGAGCAGGAGGAAGACAAGTGATTGGGGGGAGCGCTTTCTCACGAAGAGCAAGGTGGCAGCATGGGAGCGGCGGTGCAAACGGGCAGCGCGGATGAAAATGAGGAGATGCGTGCGGCAGGCAAAACTCGCAAGAACCCGAAGGGGGGAGTCACATACCAGCGCGGAGGCGGTAAACACGGGCGGCAAATTGGGGGAAGCCGCACAGCTCCAGCGGGCCACCGTAGCGAGACGCAGGAGGCGCGCGGTTGTGACGTCAGACCCGGTGCGGAGGTCGGCCAGAATCGCGGGGCGGGCCAGAATGCCGGCGGGAGGCGGGCTGGACACACCGGAGGGAGGAGTCAACACAGCGTCAGAGGAGGAGGAGACAGAGTCAGGGACAGACGGAGGGGAGGAGGCCTTGGGGGTGGAACGAGGAGGAGAGGGTGACGTCAGCTTGGGAGAGACAGGGAGCGGCTCGGAGAGCACGCATGCGCAGAGAGTGGAGCGCGGGCGGCGGCGGGCCCGATCCCCTGTGACG
The DNA here is from genome assembly GCF_028551555.1 of Melozone crissalis. Taxonomy (NCBI): domain Eukaryota; kingdom Metazoa; phylum Chordata; class Aves; order Passeriformes; family Passerellidae; genus Melozone; species Melozone crissalis. The sequence goes on from NW_026535824.1 coordinate 16,846,362, forward strand.
TCTCGGCGAGGAGGGACCGTGTTAGGGGCCCCACACCCTCTCCGGACTCGGTGCCTCTGGTTGAAACCCTCAGAGTCCCAGTCTCTTCCCTTCAGGGGAAACGCTTTGGTGTTCAAGCCCCATTTTTAGCTGAATTAAAAGCCAAGCAAACACGGTCTCAAATGAGATCGCCGACACAGCAGTCAACCGGAAGAGGAAATGGGGCAGTCGAGCTCACTCCGTCATCTGAGCCAGGGAGGCCGGTGACAGCGCCACCTAGTGGCAGGAGGACAGAAGTGCACAACATGCCGGATCGGTTTGGCGGAGCCACAGCGCCATCTCGTGGCGAGACTTCAACAATGCAGCAATTTTTTCCAACATTATACAAAAAGAAAAGCATTTTAAAGAAGACAATGTTAACACAACAAAGGGATTATCCGTCGACTTCGGGATTTCATGAAGATGATGAAAGCTCAGATGAAGAACAGCTACAAGGAGAAGATGTCATAAGGATCACAGCATCGGAAGGTGTCCCAACATGGATGCTGTCAGCAGCAGAAGCAGCAAAAAGCTTCTTGCATTCATTTGATACAGCAAAAAAGAAATATCAACAGGATCCTCAAGTTTCCTTTTCGGATTTAGGAGCAAGGCCAAAAACCTCAAGGCGAAAAATGAGACACCATGAATCACCGATGACATCCACAACACCATTATTCATGCAAATCCCAATGGAGTCTCAAGAAGAGGAATTTCAAGAGCCGGTGAAGACGATGGATTGGAAGTGAATCAAAAAAGCGTTGGCAAAGGAAAAGCATTTATTCCCGGGATCAGGAGATTTGACAATGCCAGTGACATATGATGCCCAGGGACAGAATCCAAGGTGGGAAAGGATGGGTCATGAGACACTCAAGGACTTAGGGAAGGCGGCTCAAACTTTTGGGCTGAACTCACAATACTTCAAACAGCTACTAAGAGGGACATTTACTATGTATGATCTCACACCATATGATATTCGAAGTATTGTGGCAATGATCCTCACTGACACACAGAATCTTATCTGGGAAAAAAGGTGGAGAAAATATCTTGCTGAGTTGCGGAATAGATATCAAGGTGGGCCAAATGCGAACCTCACAGAAGGGCAATTAGCAGGGGATCCTCCAGATGACAACCCAGGGGAACAAGCAGCGCGGCTTCCACGAAGAGTGTTAAACGACATCAAAGAAGCGGCGCGATTGGCAATCATACAAATTACACCGACAGGAGCTCCGGATGTTCCGTTCTCTTGCATCAGGCAAGGTCCCACAGAGCCATTCATGTCGTTCATCGACCGACTCACGCAAGCCGTGGATCGACAGGTGACGACAGAAGAAGCGAAGAGGCCTCTCTTGGAGAGCTTAGCTTTTGGCAATGCCAACCCGGATTGTCAACGGGTGATTAGCACCATGCCAGGACGGCCATCCTTGGCAGAGATGGTGGAGGCATGCAGCAAGGTGGGGACACCTCAGCACGTCGCAGCGATTGTGAAGAATGAATTAAGAGAGGAATGGGAAGAACAGCTAAAGGAACGCTCAGAAGGGCAATCAGAGGACAAGACATTGGAGAAGATGTTCGAGAAATTACTCCATCAACAGGACAAAAACGTCAACAAGGTTCTTGCGACAATGCAGAAAAAGAACAAACCCCAAGGAGGACAGTGCTACAGATGCGGGGAGTCTGGGCACATGAAAAGGAATTGCCCACGGACACATATACCAACGCCAGCCCAGAAAGCAGAAAGGCCAATTTGTGCACGGTGCAGAAGAGGAAGACACTCTGTGAAAGAATGTTATTCCCAGACAGATGTGGAAGGAAATCCGTTACCGCATCCAGGAAACAAGAAATGCAGCGCGGGAAATCGCCAGCACGCTCAGACACAAGTACTGGCGGTGTCACAAGAACAGACAGGGCAGTCATCAGTGAGCGACAAGCAGATACCCTCAGCAAAACCCTCAGTCGATTCCACAGTGACCCGGACCTCCTCCCACCAGGGGCACAGTGTGCATTGGCAGCTTCAAAACTAGTATGCTTTCTAGATGAAAGTCATGCGGAGATACCAACAGGAATCCGCGGGGATTCATACAAGAAACAAGATTTCTTGATAATTGGACAAGACAAGTGCAGTATTCTTGGACTCATTGTTTATCCAACAGTTGTCTCAGCGGACAAAAATACAGAGTTAACAGTTTTGGCGAGAGTGCTTCGTCCACCATTGACTGTGCCGGAAAATACTGTGGTTGTGAGAGCCTTCGCATTGCCGCCACACGCAGTTGGAGAGGTCATGTCAATCTTCGACAAAGAAGATCTCCCTATGAAAGAGCATGATGAAGTACATACAACATGGGTGAAGCACATAGGTCGAGACCGACCCACGCTCACGTGCCAATTGACATGTGGGGACAGGACAATATCGATCAGAGGTATGCTCGACACAGGGGCGGATGTAACGGTAATATCGTACATCTTTTGGCCACGCAATTGGAGCTTGGTCGCGCCATTGGGCTCTCTCTCAGGCATCGGGGGAGCATCTCTGTGTCTGCAAAGTGAGAATTCCGTCGTTGTCACGGGACCAGGAGATAAGACGGCGATCATTCATCCTTTTGTCGTCCAAAAGCCAATCACAGTCTGGGGTTGGGACCTTTTGGCACAATGGGGCACGAAGATCGAAGTGGATTTTTAATAGGGGTCACTGCAGCACTCGCCACACTGTAGCTGACATGGAAAACAGATGATCCAGTTTGGGTGGATCAGTGGCCCCTTGAGCGGAAAAAGTTGAGTGCTTTGAAAGACCTGGTCCAAGAACAATTGCAGAAGGGACACATCAAGCCAACAGACAGCCCTTGGAATTCTCCGGTGTTTGTCATCAAGAAAAAGCTATCGGGCAAATGGAGGTTGTTACACGATCTCAGGAAGATCAACGAAGTCATAGAAGACATGGGGCCACTTCAGTTGGGACTTCCATCTGTCTCGATGATTCCCAGAGATTGGCAGCTTGTGGTCATTGACCTCAAGGATTGTTTTTTCAGTATCCCACTCCATCCAGATGATGCTCCGAGATTTGCCTTTTCTGTTCCGAGTATCAACAGGGAAACGCCTCTGCAGCGGTACCATTGGGTCGTCCTTCCACAAGGCCTCAAAAATTCTCTGACGATCTGTCAATGGTACGTGGCACGAGCTTTGGCACCAGCACGGAAGAAATTTCCGAAGGCGAAGATCATTCATTACATGGATGATTTGCTCATTGCAGCATCAACACGACAGGAGCTGCAAGAAGCTCGCGACTGTGTGATCGCAGAACACTCCAGAGCCTTGTGGAGCCAAGGGGACCACAGTGACACTGTGGGGCTCAGTGAAACCAATGGCCTGTGGTGACACTGCAGTGCCTTAGGGAATCATGGAGACCATTGTGACACCGAAGGCATCATTGAACCAAGGGGCCATTGTGACACTACAAGACCTCATGGAAGCAAGGAACCATTGTGACACTATGGAGTGCTGGCAGGCCAAGGGGAAGTTGTCGCACTGTGTGGCACTATGGAACCAAGGAGTCCATTGTGACACTACAGGGCCCCATGGAACTAAGGATTCATGGAACAGTGTGGGACCCCATGGGACCAAAGGTCCATTGTGACATTGTGGGGCCTCATGGAATCCTGGGGGCCATGATGACACTTGGAGGCCTCACTGAATCAAGGGGCTTTGCAGGGCCTCATGGAACCAAGGACACCCTTCTGACACTGTGAGTCCCCATGGAACCAAGGGTCCATTGTGACACCATGGAATCAAGGAGACCCCAGTGACACTGCAAGGCCTCATGGAAGCAAGGGACCATTGTGACACTGCAGGGCCCCATGGATCCAAGGGAACAGGTAAGAGCTCTGGTTGGCTTGGCCTGACTGGTCCAACTGCCCTTGGTATGTTGAGGCTCTCTTCTCCTGTACCCCTGAGACACTGGGGCTCTGGACTTTCCTTCAGATAGAAAAGAACTATCCTTCTCATTCAACATCCATGGCTAAAATGGGATTTCCCCTTCAAAATTCTCAATATCCAGGGATTGCTCCCAGATAAAGCTGCCATTACCAAAAAGTCTGTCTGACCTTTACTTCCTGAGAGCTGTCTTTCACTTGCCTTCTAACAGTGTAAGGCTCAGTGCTTTCCTTCATATGGAAAAGAGCCCTCCCTCCTGCACAGGCACCCCTGGCCAAAATGAGTACTTTTCCTCCAAAATTCCCTATATGCAAGGGTTTCACTCAGACAAAAGCTGCCAGAACAGACTGCTCTAGCTGGCCTTGGCCTCTGGTGGTCACCTCTGTTCTGCCCTGAAACACTGTGGCCCTTTCCTTCCCATGGAAAAGAACCATCCTTCTTCAGGTGCCCATGGCCAAAATTGGGATTCCACCTCCAAAAGTCCTATATCCAAAGATTGCTCCTACACAAAAGGTGCCATTACAGACCGGTCTGTCTGGCCTTGGCCTCCTTAGGGCCAGCTCTCATCTGCCTTCCAAACACAGGGGCTCCATGCTTTCCTTCCTATGGAAAAGAACTGGCCTTCTCCTCCAGGCAAAAAGGGCTGAAATTGGGATTCAATATTCAAAGCTTCAAATATCCAAGGATTGCTCCAGGAAAAACTTGCCAGGACAGACAGACAGGCCTGGCTGTGGCCTCTGGTGACTGCAGTTCATCAGCCCCTCAAACACAGGGGCTCTGTGCTTTCCTTTCTGTGGAGATATTGGTGACACTGTGGGGCCTCATGGAACCAACAACATCTTTGTGGCTCTGTTGGGCCGTATGGTCCCACAGGGCCAGTGTGAAGCAGCAGGGCTTTGTGGAACCAAGAGGCCATTGCTGCATTTCAGGGCCTCGTGGAACCAAAGGGCTGCTGTGATCCTGAGAGGCACCGTGGATCCATGGAGATCATTGTGGCATTGCAAGGCCCCATGGAATCATGGAGACCATTGTGACACTGCGGGGCCCCATGGAAGCACAGGGCCATTGTGACACTTGAGAAGCAAGGAGAACATTGGGACACTGCAGATCACTGTGAAACCGAAGAGAACATGGAACAGATCTTGCTGGCTTGGCCAGCCAGGTGACAGGTCCAGCTGATCTTGGAATGTTGAGGGTTGCCTCTTATCAGCCCCTGGAGAACTGGGGCTCCATGCTTTCCTTCCTATGAAAAAGAACCGTTCGTCATTCCAGGTGCCCACAGCTAACATTGACACTCCCTCTGAAAAATTCCCTATATGCAAGGGTTGTCCCAGACAAAACCTGCCAGGACAGAGAACTCTGGCTGGCCTTGGCCTCTGGTGGTCACCTCTCATCTCATGGAAGCCCTGAGGAAAGTATTTGAACAGGTTTGAATGTTGGAACATCAGTGAGTCTCTGTTCCTCTGAAAAACTCAGATGCTCTTCTAATCATATGTGGGGTTTTTTTCTCATTGTGTATTATACATGAAATATTATTTTCAGCTAAAAAAATATTACTCTTACCATTCTACCAGTGTTATCTGGCACAAAATTCCTCCTCTGTTAATGGATCCAGGTCACCTGTATAAGCAAACACAATAAAAAATCCAGCAGGAATTATTTGTGTCTGCTCCCATCTGTCCCATCTCCTCTCAAGCTGGAGGTGCAGCCTCAGCACTTGGGAAGGCTCAAGGGCTCACAAGCTCAGCTCCCACACAGAGAATGTGCACACCCTGGCTGCTCTTCTTGGCCCCTGCATGCTCAGCCAGGCTGAGATGGATACTGATGGTTTCTGGGCCAGGTTCTCGGAGCACAGCCCAGCTCCCTGCAAGTTCTGCCAGCTGCCCTGAGCTCTGGGCAGCACCAAGGGCCTCTCCTCAGCCCAGCCCGGCCGGATCTGCCCCCACAGCTCTGCTCAGGCCAGGCTGCTCTGGGCATTGCCCCACCCAGCGCCTGGCAAGGCCGCAGCAGCAGCTGCAGCTGCCACAGGACGCAGCCCCACCATGGGGGAAGGCGCTTGGCCAAGGCCAAAGGAGGCTCCCTGGCTGCCCTGCTCCCCTCGGGCTGAGGTGCTAAGAGCTCTGCAGCCCCTGCTGCCATCCCATCTGCCCAGGGCAGCACAAGAGCCCTGGCCTTGGGGCCCTCAAGAGCTGCTCCTGCTCCATGCCCAGGGCCCATGCCAAAGCTGGGGCAGCCACAAAGCTGTGCCCATTTCTGTTCATTGCTGCTGTCATGGGGATGGATCGTCAGCCTCTTGGATGTTGCTGATGAATTTTATTACTCCAGAGGCCTCTTCTTTCTTGAGCTCTACAGTTCAGGAATTCACTGAAAAAGGCTCATAAGCATTTGTTCAAAAGGCCCTGGGAATATCTTAAATTTTCAATTCTTCTGTGGTTAATCAGGAGTATTTCAGAAATGTATTCAAATTTTGAGAACAATGTAGACATTCCACTATCATATTTTCTGAAAAATCCCTTTGTCAGGATTTCTTCCCCTGGGAAGCTGAGAAGCATCAGAAAAGAATGAAAACAAATAATTATCTGATTGCTTCTCCTGTGTTTGCTGCTTTGGAATGTGGTCTGGAGATTGTTTAACAACAGGTGCATATTTGATTGGTTTTCGGTGAATTGTTTTTACTTAATGAACAATCATCATCAGCTCTGTCGGACTCTGAGGAATCAGTCATGAGTTTTCATTATCATTCTTGTTAAGCCTTCTGTCTGTATCCTTTCTTATTCTTTAGTATACTTTCAGTATATGTAATGTAATATAATATAATATAATATAATATAATATAATATAATATAATATAATGTATCAGCCTTCTGAGAACATGGAGTCAGATTCTCATCTCCCACCTCATCCTGGGAACCCTCAAAAACTCAAAAAAGACAGAATTGTTTTGCCTGCTTTCGTTTCCTGTTTATAGATTGAATCAGCCATGTCTAATTGATACTGACCACCAGCACCTTCAAATTCAGCCTGAACAGATATGAAAATCAAGGCTGACAAACAATATCCCTTTGTCCCCATCCCCAGCATTTCCCTCATCCAACCCTTGGCACCCCTATGGATCAGGAATGGTGTGGCCAGCAGGAGTAGGGCAGGCATTCTTCCCCTGTGCTTGGCACTGCTTGGGCAGCACCTCGAGTGCTGTTTGTAGTTCTGGGTCCCCCAATTTAGGAAGGACATGGAAGGGCTGGAGCATGTCCAGAGAAGGGCAACAAGGCTGGGGAGGGGTCTGGAACACAAGTCCTGTGAAGAGTGGCTGAGAGAGCTGGGGTTTATCCTGGAGATGAGGAGGCTCAGGGGAGACAAGGCAGTGTCAGGGCACAGGTTGGACTTGATGATCTCCAAGGTCTTTTCCAACCTTGCTGATTCTGTGATTCTCTGAAAGCACCCTTGGAGCAGTTGCAGGATGAGCCCTGGGACTCCTCTTCAGAAGCTCCAGCAGCTCAGGTCCCTCAGCTAGTCCTGCCAGCCCCAAAGCCCATCCTGTCAGTCCTGCAGAGCCTCTGCAGCTCCTCCTCACTGCCCAGAACAGGGAGCCCCAGAGGCAGACACAGCAGCCCAGATGTGCCCCCCTGGCCTGGGGTGCCTCTGGCAAGGGAGCAGCACCAGGCACTACAGGAGCCTGCAGACAATTCCTGCAGCACTTGTAGGATGATCCTGCTGCCCAAGGGACGTTCCCATGGGGCCAAGTCAGGAACTGCAATGGGGAGTGTGGCCAGAGAGGAAAGGGCAAACAGGGATGGGCTGTTTGCAGGGGAAGGAACAGGGGTGGGCAATAGGAAGAAATTTGTACCAGGGAAGAGTAAAGAAAGCAAAGGTGAAACAAAGGAAATGCTATAGGCAGTTTGGGGCTGGCTGCCAGGCAGTCCTGGCTCTGAGTAACAGCATCTGCAGTGGGACGGGAAAGTCCCAGCTGATGGGAACAAACTTTCTGGCTGACTGCAGAGGCCAGGACAAAGCTGAGTGGTTTCCCTGGTGTCCCCCAGCCCTTGCTGGCCCCAGGGGCTGATGGCATTTGTGCTCCCTCAGGTTCATGTCCCCACACCAACAGCATGGGGGTGCTCCCCCTGCTCTGTACAATGCAAATAGGGGCTCCTGAGCCACTGCTGCTGTGTCTGTGCCTGCAAGGATGGGGCACCTGTGTGAGTTGGGGGAGAGGCCAGGGCTGCAGAGGGGGGATGTTGTTGGCAGCTCCATCAGGATGCTCTGGGACGCTGCCCTGGACTGTCCAGTGCACTGGGGATGGATCAGCCCCTGCTCTGCTGCTCCTTCCCATCTGCCCCAGGGCCCTTGCAGAGCCCCAGCCATGCTGTTTGCCCCCAGCCTGCCCAGAGCCAGACTGGGGCTGCTCACGGGGTTTTTCTGTGCTGAGCATTGGCCTGGGCGTGTTTTGAGAGAGCCTGGGCAAGGAGCCTGGAGCCCCCAGGGCCTGGCCAGAGGCATCAGCGCTGCCCCAGCAGTGCCCATGGCCTGTCCCTGCTGCAGCCCCGGCACTGCCACCCCAGGGCTGCGCCCGGCCCCGAGAGCACTCAGGCCCTGCAGCAACACCAGGGCCACCAGGGCAGCAGGGCAGGGCCACAGCAGCAGCACTGGCAACACCAAGTGCTGCTGCTGCTGCTGGGCACAGCTGCTGGGCCAGCACTGATCTGCCCCCAGCTCTGCACACAGACATTGCTGCTGCAGCTCCAGAGAAGGCAACAAAAGGGGGATCTTCAGTGAATACTTTGCTGGGAGATCATTTAGTTCCTTTCATGCCACCGAGAGCGCAGCCTCTGATTGACACAGTCGGTGGCCACAGGGAAGGTGGAGAGAAACAAAATGAGAAATGGCACAAGGAGTGGCTTTTCTTTGTGGACAATATGAAAAAACTAAAACAAAGAAAAAGAACCTCCAAAATGAAACTATCAAAAAGTATCAAAGGTTATTACAAGTGATTTGCAGAAACTGGCTAGCAGTTTAATGTTCCAGAAACCATCCAATCATCAGCGTCCACACTGCAGCCTTGAGCTCCTGATTCCTCAGGCTGTAGATGAGGGGGTTTAGGGCTGGAGGCCCCACTGAGTACAAAACTGACAGGGTCAGATCCAGGGATGGGGAGGAGATCGAGGGGGCCTTCAGGTGAGCAAACATGACAGTGCTGAGGAACAGGGAGAGCACAGCCAGGGGAGGGAGGCAGGTGGAAAAGGCTTTGTGCTGTCCCTGCTCAGAGGGGATCCTCAGCACGGCCCTAAAGATCTGCACATAGGAGAAAACAATGAACACAAACCAGCCAAGTCCTAAACAGGCACAAACTTCAATGAGCCCAAGTTCCCTGTGGTTTTAGTGTGAGCAGTAGACCTTGAGGATCTGAGGGATTTCACAGAAGAACTGGCCCAGGGCATTGGCCTGCCCCAGGGGCAGGGAAAATGTATTGGCTGTGTGCATGAGAGCATGGAGAAAGGCACTGGCCCAGGCAGCTGCTGCCATGTGGGCACAAGCTCTGCTGCCCAGGAGGGTCCCGTAGTGCAGGGGTTTGCAGATGGACACGTAGTGGTCACAGCACATGATGGTCAGGAGGGAAAACTCTGCTGAAATGAAAAAGATAAAACAAATTAGTTGGACTGCACATCCTTTGTAGGAGATGGTGCTGGTGTCCCAGAGGGAATTTCGCATGGCTTTGGGGACAGTGGTGCAGATGAAGCCCAGGTCAGTAAGGGCCAGGTTGATGCCGAATTTTGCCCCAAAAGGCGAGAATAACTGCCTAAGAGACTCAATTTAAGTCAGCATAGACAGGAGGTATTTTATTGCGACATGTCGGAGAAATCACAAAAGGGATTTCTGAGTATCTCGTAACCGAAGCAAGCCTTTTATACAGTTTTGATTATGAAGTTACATCATATCACATGCATAATCATGTTTTTGCATACATATTCATAAGAGGCGTGGTGTGGGCGGAGCGTGGGCGGAGACATCTCTTTTGAGGATCATTTTGGTGGTCGTTCTGGTTGCCTTCATCGTGGGCAGGGGTCACCTGATGAGTCTTCCTCCTTAAACTTTTGAACTCCTACCCTAATATGGCCAATTCCCGGTGTACTTGGCTTGGTCCCATGGCTTGGCAAGGCTCTCAGGGTTAGTTTGACTTTGTTGGCTCTGAACATGCTTAGCCCATCAATTCCCCTATCCCTATCTCTCTTTCCTGTCATTGTGTTCCATGCTTTAACTGATTTATTGCTCTATATGTTTCCTAAGTGCTATGTTCTCTTCGAATGTTTCTCATTCCATGTTTTAACTCATTATTTCTTGAAGGCTATCCGTTTTGGGGCTTCAAGGTTGAGCAGGAAGAAGAACATGGGCATGTGCAGGTGGTGGCCGCAGGCTACGGCGCTGATGATGAGGCCGTTGCCCAGGAGGGCAGCCAGGGAGATGCCCAGCAAGAGGCAGAAGTGCAGGAGCTGCAGCTACCCCGTGCCTGCCAATGGCAGCAGGAGGAAGTGGTTGATGGAGCTGCTGTTGGACATCTGCTGTGGCTGCACTTGGGTACCTGTTCATGGAGAAAAGGACAGTGAAGGATTAGAGGAGATACCTGTAACCAAAATCAAAGCCATTTCCCACACACCCTGCCCTGGAACACACAGAGACACCCTTTTGTGTGCAAGAGTTGCAGAAATTTTTTATCAGCTCCCCCATATCTCTGCTGGTATTCTTGGATATCAGAAACTCTCAGCATTTCTGTGCCCCCAGGGAGAACTAAGCAAGTTCTCTGAGGCCAAGTGATGAGTGGAGAGTGAGGGGAGATGATCTGTTGTTCTGACCTGTTCAGTGTTTCTCTGGACTTGAACCCTTCTCAGGTGGAGGGTGATCACCTTCCCACATTTCCCCTAAAATATGACCAGGCACTGCTGAGAGCAGATGGATCCACCACAGCCCAGCTCCACATTTGTAGCCAAGGACTAACGTCACTCATTCCAACAACCCAGCAGCATTTTCACTGTCACAACACCTCTGCCTTTCCCCATGGATCTTATCACTCAGAGATGATCTAGGACAGGTTTGCAAGCTGGGTTGAAGCTCCCGGCTTGGACTGAAATCTCAGAGGGACTTCCAAGTGTCCTTATGATGGCATTGGATGAAGGAAGATGCAGCTCCTTCCCTGGCTGCACTGACAGCATTGTCCAGAGCCGGGCACTGGCGTCAGCGTCACCCTGAGCCAGCGGTGCCCCCTCCAGAGCCCCCAGGGCCAGACAGCTTCTCCCAGCCCTGTGCTCTGCAGAGGGAACTGGGCCCGGGGCTGCAGAGCTGCCCCACGGCTCTGCTGCAGCTCTGCCTGCACAGGAGGGGCTGCACGCCTTGGAGCCCCAGCCCTGAGGGCAGAGGCTTGGCTGGGGCACAGGAGGGAGGGGGCTTGTTCAGAGGGAGGGGCTGCACTGGAGGGGCTCCTGTGGACATCTCTAAACTCTCCCTGCCACAGCATTGCTGGGTTTTGTTTTCTCTCATTGCCTGATCTTCTCTCTGCTTGCTGGAGATTTTCCTCCTGCAGGGGTTTCCCTCTGCCTGATCTGTCCCTGCAAGCACTCACAGACCCCAAATCTCTGCACTCTCCCTGGCCTGACAGAACCCTGCCTGTTTGCAGGGCACTGGCTGGGGGCAGGTTCTGTTTGCAGCTTGGAGAAAGGACAGCTCAGACTGAGCCTAATGGCTCCAGCAAAGGTGCTGCTGCTGCTGCTGACCATGGACAGAGTGGCTGAAGGCACATTAGGGATCTCCTGTGAACCTACTGGTCACTAAAAGGAACAGTTTGGTTGTCTCAGGCCCCACTTACCAAAATTCATAACTAATAATTAATATTCATCCTTTAATATTTATCCGCCCTCCCTGACACTCTCCAGTAGTAGGAATCTGAGCACAAAGTCTTAGGAAATTGCCTCATTTTTATAAAAATCTATGTCTTGGAATATTCTGTGACTGATCAGAACCCCTCAGTACATCAGAGCTTCATAAGCATTTCACCTCCCCTGCACCAGAAATACCCAGAGTTCTACTCACAGAGTAAGCAGACATTGGGATGTTGCAGCTTTAGGAGATAACTGCAGGAGTTGCAGCTGCATTTTCCTGCAGCCAGAGGTTCCTGTGCCAAGGCTGGCAGTGATTCTGCCCAAGGCACTTCTCAGCCCCTTCCCAGCCCTGCCTGATTGAAGCTCTCTGTGCCTCTGTGCTGTGCCTGGGGTGGCTGCAGGCAGTGCCCCAGCCCTGCTGGGCTGTGCACAGGTGCTGCTCCTGGGCAGAGCTGTCTCTCTGCAGTGCTGCCCTTGCCAGGAGCTGCCTCTGAGCCAGGAGCCCAGGCCAGCTCAGCAGCACAGACACAGCACAAAGACTATAATGAGCCTCTGGAGCTTTGTGCTGATGCCCTGAACATCAGTCCCTGAGAGGGAGCTGAAGAAACCTCTCAAGAACTTCGAGTCAGAATCCAACTCCAAAATCTCTTTGACTTTTAATGGGTCCCACTGAGGGACACAACTGAGAAAGTGTCCCCAGGCCCCAGGCAGAGCAGAGAACTGGAGGCACTGATGACAGCTGGGGACAAAGAGAAGCCAAGTCTTGCTGCCCAGGGGCACAGCAGGGTCTGTGCCACCAAGGGCTGTGAGGAGACACCTTGTCCTGAGGCACTGGGGCCTCCTGGCACAGCCCCATCCAGGCTGGGCACTGTCAGCCCCTTGTCCTGCCCTCAGCATCCCCCCCTAGCTCACATCCCAGCGGCCTCAAGGATCTGCTGGAAGGAGTCCCTGGGGAGCCTTGCTCAGCAATGGCGCTGGGGGCTCCTGAATGCTCCCTGCAGGGACTGCAGGTTTTACAAAGGACTTTGGGTTTTGCTTTGACCTTGCAGTGTCTGAGAGCTTTGTGCAATCATGGCCTCCAATTATCAGCTGTAATTAGTCCATGGAGAGGATTTGTCTGTAACAACCCTCAGTGGGGCTCATTAATGCTTCAAGGTACTTCAGTTATTTTAAGGTACTTGGTGTCTCCCTTTTGATAGAGACTCCGTGAGAGATTTGTGCAATCATGGCCTCAGTTATCTGCTTTAAGGAGTCCCTTGAGAGCGTTGTATTGACACTCAGTGGAACTCATTAATACTTTGAGGTAATAATGGTTTTTAAGGTGCTTTGGAATTTCCTTTCCTCAGTGAGGCTTCTGAGAGGTTTTTGTGCCATCTGGCCTCCAATTCTCTCCTCCAAGGAGTCATGAGGACCATGTTTGGGGAGGGACCTCAGTGGGACTCATTCATGCTTTGAGACACTCTGGGATTTTCTTCTGTCTTTGACTCCTGGAAAGATTTGTGCAATCTCCTCTCAGGCCCTGAGATTCAAGGGCTCAGCTCCAAATGCACCATGGGGCTCATTAGAATCAAGCAAGTCCTGACAAACCATGGTTTTGCCTTGAGTTCTCTCTACTGTAGTGCAGTTCACTAGGAAGTTTTTTTTTATTGTTATGGAGAAATATTTCAAAGAGCTTCTAATAAATCCACATTCCTGTTTTAAGGGTGTATGGTTCTATTTAGAGAAGAAATGTTAGCAGCCTTCTGTGACTGATATTGACCCAGGGACTTTCCTAAGGAGCTCTGGCCTGCTCTGAGAAGCTGTGTCTTGAGATCTGACACAGTGTGGAGAGTCTTGCTCCACATTTCCAAACCCCATCCTGTCTCTTCTCACTCACCTGACATCAGCTTAGCTTGGAGAACTGGCTGCTCTCAGGCAAAGAGGGGTTTTTTTCTTTTCTTTTAGCGCTCTAAAACTCCTAAGCTCCCTGTTGAAAACAGACACCCTCCTCAAGTGTGTGCCAAGCCCAAGCTGCCACCAAGACCCCTCCAGAGCTGCCCTGGGCCAGCTGTGAGGATGGGTGGAGGCCCAGAGGCCTAGCATCAGAATCTCAATCCCCCAGTCATGGAGGACTGGTTCTAGATAAGAGGAATAGGCTTTCAGGTTAGGGTGAGATGCTTTCTTCTCATATTGATCTTTGCAGACACATGCTGATTTATGTTACTTTAGGTTACCCCATTGGCCCATTGGCCTAATTACCCTAGTTCAACTCCTATTGCCCACATTTGTTTGGCCCTAGAATGTTCTCTCTCTGTCCCTCCATTTGCCCTAGTTTGCTGTATTCCTCAACCCTTGTTTCCTATTGTCTGACCTGAGATCTGACCCCCTCCTCTGCACCATTTTCCCCCATATCAATTGGACCCTGACCCTCAGCTCCACCCTCACTACCCCATATAAGACCCTGATCCCTCAGCCTACACCCAGTCTTCATCCCTGGACCCTGTTCAGCTGTGTAGCCTGTTCCTGTACCAATAAACCCAGTTTGCTGGAGATCATATGAAGACCCATCCTGCTCATTCTGTCAGCTTTTTAAGGTAGCAGTGAGGTTTTGGGCTTATGAGTGCTGGACGCTCCAAGGGCCTCAGTAGTGCCATGATGCTACACATGGCGCGCGAAGAGGAACCAGATTCCATAAGGTCCCTGTGAGCGTCTCCAGCAGTGATCCTGCCAGCCAGACGTCACTGGAAGCTGTACCCCTTCGGTCAGCCACAACACTGAAGTGAGACTCCAGTTTTATCTAATCTCGCTAAAGAAGAAGTTGACAAGCCCCTCAACATCTATGGGACCTGAATCTCTGACAGCCCCATAAGCCCCACTTTGGCTGGAGATTGTGCCTGTGAGACTGAGAGTGAGTGACTGAGTCCAGAGAGCTCCCAGGGGTTTGGGCTTCTAATTTTCTATTCCTGTGGGTGGGCATTCCCTCTTTCACTGGGGGCAGCTATGGGAAATACTCATTCCCAAGCTGAAAAGGATGTTTTTGTTAAGTTTTGAAGAGTTTTAAATTTAGAGGGGAGTTAATTTTCTGAAGGGAGTTTAAAAGGTATTGTTCATGGTTATTTGACGAGCTTCCTGATATCTCTGTTGATTCTATCTATCAGTTATGGTTTTGGGATGCTGTTGGGGATAAGCTTTATATTTTACAAATACAAGGGGTTTTAAAAGTTGAGAAATTTTATCTGTTGTTTCATTCAATTTATAGGATCATTTAACGAATTCATGGTTCCAACCCTTTGCCCTAGTTTATTCAACCCGCCCTCCACGTTCCCAAACCCAGGTTCCCTGAGAACAGGATGGGAGATGGAGCCCGCCTTTAGGCACAGACAAGCCATCTGCTGTCTGCCATCTCCCCTCCTTTTCTGTCCTTTCCTCAGGGTGGCAGTGGCCATGCTGCCTTGAGATATTCCCTCAACCACATTCCTTCATTCCCTAGTTCTAATCCTCCTTCCTATAAATCACAAGATGGCAATACTCCTGTTAGAGAGATCACCATTTTTGATTCCCTCCCACCTTCATCCCCATTTCCCGCCTTTGCTCCAGGTGCCTCCTCTGTGTCGGGTCTCACCTTAATGTTGAATTCCACTGCCGCATTAGTCCCTCCCCTATCATCAGAAAGGTTCTCCCCAATGCGGGCTGCACCTTTCCACTAGCAGTCCAGCCTCTTCCAGTTCCTACATCATTGGAACCGGACATGGGGCCAACTGGAAGGAAGCCATTTTGGCTAACAAAGCCTTCAACGCCAGGCATTGCCGGTCAGCAGAAAGACCTGCACCTCTGCCAGCAGACCTGCCTCCTCTACAGAGGAAAAGAGTGATAGCTTATCTGAGAGTAAGGATGAGCCCAAGGATTCTTGGCAGAAAATGCGGAGAAAAGCTGCAAAGGAGGGGGACTGGGAGGTGGTATCCAAGATTCAGGTGGCACCTGTGCAGTATAAGCTGGGGCCACAACCTATATGGGGATCCATAGGGAATAGATTCCCATTTAGGTTTTGGCCCCTGCTTATAGTGCACAGCTGCGACCTGAATCTTGGATTCCCTACCTCCATCGGGAAATGAAGGACTTAGTAAAGCTTCCAAGGATTATGGGAGGGGTTCTCCCTATTTTAACAATTTGCTGGACATGCCATTACTGCCCACATAATGGTGCCACAAAATTTAAAATGGTGTATGAAAATTATATTGTCATCTGATGAATTTGTTTTCTGGAAAGGAGTTTGGATAAATAAAGTTCATGAGTTACCAAAAGGTTACGTTGAGGAAGAAGGGCGACAACACCTCACAATGGACCACATTACCAGGGAAGGAGACTATACTAGACTGCAGTATCAGGCTGAAGTCATCCCCCAGTCAATACTGGAAGATCTCAAAGGTGCTGCACGGTCCACCCTCCTCCAAACACCTGATGCTTCTACACACCACACTGACTTCACTTACATTCACCAGGGCTCGGATGAGAGCTATATCAAGGTCATAAAGCACCTTATGAAAGCCCTGGAAAAACAGGTAGATGATCAAAAGGTCCAGGATTATCTTATTAGCAAATTAGCTTTCTGTAATGCCAGTATTGACTGCAGAAAGGTTCTTCACAGCCTCCCCCTTGACCCTGAGCCGACCATTGCTCAGATGGTTGATGCTTGCATTTGCCAGGCGATCTCAGACTGTGACTCCAGCCTAACCAAGGCCACCAGCCAGGGTGCAATTGAAATGCTGGTTGCAGCAAATGTGCTTTCCCACAATACAGAATGTAATAAAGGCAGTGGAAACTGTTACAACTGCAGGAAAACTGGACATGTAGCAAAAGACTATAAATACAAGAATACTGTTCTGGTTTTTTACCCAGCCTTCAGTCCCACAGCCATTACCCAAACTGTTCCTGAAGCCAACAGCACTACCAGCCCTCAGGAAACTCCCAGCAGAGCATGAAATGACACTAAATATGAAGTTATTCTTTCTCACCCTTCCATTGGTGAGAGATGTCCTAGGTTACAGTATAAAGATGTATTCTATTCCCATCCTCAAGAGCTGTTGAAACAGGAGGGGCATTGTTTTATTCCTTATCTCCTGTTAATAAACCCATCAATGCCTTTCTGCATGACTCAGAGATAACGCCCTCTAGAAGCCATTTCTGTTTAATGGACCACCTCATGACTCATAGAATGATATCAGCCCATTGTGAGATGCTCCACCCAGGGGGGAAGAGCTAAGCATGCCCCCCTGGATATTATCTGGGGTTTGGGACAAAACAAGCTGCCTTTCCACTGGATTCCCCAGAGCAACAGCTACCTTTTCCACTGGATCTTCAGAGGTAGGCTACACCCTACTACAGGATCGCTGCTCCAACATTACCACATCTGCCACTCCAGGAGGACTGCAGCCACCATTCCAACTGGACTGCTACCAACACCCTGACCAACAGAGTGACAGGTTATATTCTGACTTTATCAGTGTTTTTTGTTTTGTATTATTGCATGATTTTTTTCCTAATAAATTGTATTTCTGACTTTGAGTCTCTCTCTGGTTTTGTTTTCAAACCAGAGCAAATGGAAAAGCCTGAGTGGGTTTCCTGAAAAACAAACCCACCTCAGAAACCACCTGCTCAGTCCAGGCTGCCTGGAATGATGTCACCCTTCTACAAGGGACAGTGTGAGCATAAATGATCTCTGGGAGCTGAGTCTTGCAGCTGAATTCTCTGTCCCTGTCCGTTCCCTGGATCTGTGTTGCAGATGAAGCTACTGGTGCCATCCTCACCTTTTACCTCTCTCTTGAATGCAAACAGATGTTCCGAGGTGTATTAAGCACGATTTTTCAAAGTTTCTACAAAACTTTTGTGTTCCTCATGGAACGAAGGGGCCATTTTGGCACTGAGGAGGTGACGTGGAAGCAAGGAGTTAGTTGTGACCCATGGAAGCAAGGGGCCATGGTGACACAGCTGGGCCACATGGATCCAGTGGTCCATTTTGACACTGTGGATCCAAGGAGACAATGGAGACACCCCCAGAACCTCATGGGAGCAAGGAGTCCATGGTGACCTAGCAGGGCTGCATGGAGCCAATGGTCCATGGTGGCACTGCCCATCCAAGAAGGCCTTTGTGACACTGAAGAACTTCATGATACTAAATATCCATGGTGACACAGCAGGGCATCATGGGAACCAAGGAACCACTGTTGGCAGTGTGGAAACTCATGGAACCTGGAGCCATTGTGGCACTGCAGAACCAACAGAGCTGCTGGACCTTGTCCCCTGGCCCTGCACAGCTCCCTGGGAGGCACGGCAGGAGCAGCACCCTGGGAGCCTCAGGAATGACCCTCTGGGATCCATGGCACACATTCCCAGGGGCGGGAATTCCAGTTCTCAGACAGCGAAAGATGTTTCTGCCCTGGAAGGCAAAGCTCTTAAGAAGGAGACAAAGGCCAAGTGGAGCAAGATCTTACAGTGACATTTCACTGCCAGCCTTCATAGCTTCACCCGTGGTTGTTGTAGCTCCTGGAGTGGGAATTAAATCAGGGCAGGGTCTTTGTTGGGAGCTGCCCTGGGTCAAGAGAGACACTGAGAGAGAAACAGAGCAGGCAAAGAAAGGCAGGAGAGAAAGAAGGGCACAAACGCAATCAGCTGCGAAGGTGGCACTCTGAAAAACAAACTGGAACTGACAAAAAATGAATGGGACAGAAATCAGTAATTATGAAAGTTTTATTTACTATCAAAATGCAGGCCACACATCCAGCCCCACACAATCCCAATCCCACACCCTCAAGTTTGGATGCCACTTCTCCCAATCTCCTTCCAACCCCATCTCACCCTGGACATTGTGGAATCAAGTAGATTTGTCATGGGACTGAGTTTTTCTTAGGTGGGAATAAGGCATTTTGATATGGATTGGTCAATTTTTCGATAAAATTGCGGTGTTTTCAATGGGATTGAATAATTTTGAGGTGACAGACCAATCTATCTGGAATTCTGGAGTGCAAAGATATGGAGAAGACTTGCTGAAATCCCCCAAGAACCCACAAATCCTACAGAACAAATGTTCTCAAACCATAAATTCCACCTCAAATACCTGTTAAATGGCGGGACTTTAGACATCCTTGATTAATTACTTTCATTTTAGTCCTATTTCAGGTGTTTTTAAGTGATAAAGACAAATCAGAAGAAAATTAGGGCCAAAAGGATAACCAGCCAGGTGTCCTCCCAACATGGATCACTGGGAATGTCGGTCCTCAGTGTTCTGACCAATGTGGGTCCTCCCATGGGGATGAAGCTGCACCAGTGCACAAAGCTCCCTCTGCAGTTGGGGCACACGCAGGGCTTCCCTTACCAGTGCCTGCGTTGGTGTCGGGTCAAGGTTGAGCTGTGTGAGAAGCTCTTCCCACACTAGGGACACTCGTAGGGCCTCTCCCCAGTGTGGATACATTGGTGCCTAATGAGTTCTGAGCTGCACCTGAAGCCCTTCCCACATTCCTCACACTCGTAGGGCCATTCCCTGGTGCGGATCATGTGGTGGCATATCAGGGTGCTGCTCTGCCTGAAGCTCTTCCCACACTCCAAGCACTTGTAGGCTTCTCCCCATCGCGAAGCTGCTCATGCACCACCAGCTCCGAGCCCTGGCTGAAGCTCTGTCCACCTTCCTGGCCCAGGGTGGGTCTTTCCTCCTCAGAGCACCCTGGGCTGGGTTTGGAGCCCCTCCTCCTGTGGGATCTCCAGGGCTTTTCCTCTCTGTTAGATTCTTGTGCCATGGAGCTGCTCAAAACAGCCTCTTCCATGAGGTTCTGCTGTGGGGATTTTTCCTTCCTGGTCTCCATCCTCAGCTCTTTGTCTGGGGGAGGAAGGACAAAGAGAGCATGAGATGTGCCTCTCTACCAGAGGGAAGGGGAAGGAGACTCCCCAGTGCTTCCCCGGCAGGACGGCATTGGCAGTGGGGTTGTCCTGCAGCCGGGGGCCATGTTGGGCTGGGAGATGGAGGAGGAGAGAGGGGGAAAGGGGCACTGACTTCCTCCTCACCCGCCTAGGGTGTCCTGGGGCATTGTCTCAGCAGGTGTCTGCTAAGGAATGCAGGAGCCTCCCTTGAAATGGAAAATGTAAACAACCTCCTTCCGAACTGTTATAATTTTGAAATTACGGGGCTCTAAGGCAACAGATATGGGAATAGGAATAGCAGTTATTTAGCAGGAAAATTAAAATATAAATGCAATAGTACAAAGAAAAAATACTGACAGATTCAGAATACAACCTGACACCCGATGGGTTACAGTGGCAGTGGCAGTCCCAATAAACGGTGGCTGCAGTCCTCCTGCAGTGACAGGTGTGGTTTTGTAGAAGCAGGGATCCTATAGAACAGTGGGGTTTTCCTCTGAAGATCCAGTGGTGGTGGTGTTGGGCCTGGTCTTCCTCTGGCAATGTGGTGGAAAAGGCTGACTCTGGTCTTCCCGCCCTGTGATTATATCCAGGTAGGAATGCTTGGCTCCTCCCTCTGGGCGGAGATTCTCACAATGGGATGATGGAATTTTATCAGTCCTGCAGTGGCACTCAATGGCCCATTAACAGAAGATATCTCCGAGGAGGGAGGATGGGTTGTGGAAGAGATAAAGAAAACTGCTCAATTAACAGAAGATAACTGCCCCATCAGATAGGAATAGAGTACACCCCCATATCCAACCTAAGACAGCTGGGAAATGCTTTGCAGTATTCTGTGTCTGTGTGTCTGTGTTCATGTGTATTTTACACTCAAAGTCCCCCAAATTTCCAAGAGGTTTTCCCTGGGGTGTTGTCTTGTCCCTGTGTCCATCTGCACCTCCCTGTGTCACTCTGTCACTGTCATCTCCACACATCTCTGAGCCCACTGGCACCTCCCAGGTTTGCACTGAATCCCTCCCTCCTGCCCTCCAGCACCAGCAATGACCACAGCAGGGAGCTCAGAGCAGGAGCAGCCAGGCCAGGGCTAACACCAGGATCAGGAGCACCTGGCAGAGGCAGGAGGAATCCCCCATTCCAGGGGGTGCAAGGGGGGCACCCATGTCCTCTCCCAGCCCCAGGGCTACAGACCAGGGAGAAGATGCCTCAATTGCCTCAGCTGAATTGCTTCCCTCAGCCCTTGGCCCAGGAAGTCTGGCTGGAGCACAACCCCTAGTGAAGAGTTTCCGCAAGGAAGAGAAAAGAAAGGAATTGTTTCTTCCCTTTCCCTCATCCCTGCCCCTTGTGCTGATTTTCTTGGCATCTCTTAGCAAAACCAACAAAAAAGCATCTGGAATGAGGTGTTTCCCAGGGTCAGTTCTAAATAGGAACTAAGGAAGGTTTTCTGCCAGGGAAAAAGTGACAAATGTGGGATTTGTTCAGACAGTTGAAAACATGACAGTTTCTAAGCACTGGAAATCCAGAGACTATAAAAAACAGAGTTTGCAGTAGTACTGGTCCATTGTCCTTCCTCTTCCCACTGCTGATTTGTCACATCCCAACTCCAGAGGAGCAGATTATGGAAAGAAGACTTGCAGGGAGTGTTGGAGGCCTAATCCCAGAGACTGGAAGAACGAGTGAAATCAGGAAAAGATTTTCAGTGGTTTTCTTATCATATTGACCACAAATAGCTCTGCAGTCCATATGCAATATCCAGATGAAAAGGCACATTCCTGGTTTTTAATGCCAAATTGCAGTACTTTGGAACATCTTTCTGGATGAGAACAAACCACAGGCCAATAATTGACCCACTTCAGTTCCCAAATCAGAAATCATTCAACTTCTACCAAGTTGTCTTCCTCTGCAGGTGTCCAAGATTGCAAGGCAAGATGGATTCTATTTGCCATCTGTATATGGCAGTTTTCCTTATCTCTTCCACAACCACTCCTTCCTCCGGGGGGGACATCTGATAACAGGCTATTGAATGTCACTGCATGGCTGATAAGAACTACAGCATCCCATTGGGAGATACTCCGCCCAGAGGGAAGAGCCAAGCATTCTAGCCAGATAGAATATGGAGATTCTGGAATAGCAGCAGTTTCTCCCCTGGATTTCCCAGAGGAACAGCAGCTGCCTCTTCTTCCACTGGATCCTCATAGAAAGACTACACCCTTTTCTACAGGACCCCCTGCTCTAACAGAACCACACCTGACACTCCTGGAGGACTGCAGCCACATTTCCAGTTGGATTGCTACCAACAGGGTGTCAGGTTGTGTTGTGACCCTGCCATAGTTGTTTTAGTTTACTGCATTGTTTATTTTATCTTTTTATTTTCTTCCCTATGAAATAACTGTTATTTCCTGCTCCCATATTTTTTGCCTGAGAGCCCCTTAGTTTAAAATTTATAGCAATTTGGAGGCAGGGGGGTTTACATTCTCCATTTCATGGGAGGCTCCTGCCTTCCTTTTCAGGCACCTGTCTTTCCAAACCAAGACAGCAGGACAGAAGGCACTTTGATTCCTTTTGTCCCAAGTTTCTCCTGAGTTCATGACTTCAGATGAACTGGAATGGTCCCAACAGCACAAAAGCAGCCACAATGAGCAGGATCAAATCCCCAGGTCACCATTAAATGCACTCGATCCACGCCTTCCACAGCCCAGCAGAAATTCCTGCCTCTGCCCCTTGCTCTGGCTCAGCCTGAGGGGCATCGCTCTGGTGTGTGCGGGGCCGGCTCCTGCAGGACACAGCGCTGAGAGCCACTCTGTGTCCCACAGCTTCGGCATCTCAGGCGCCTCTCCACAGCTGCGGGGCTGTGGCACCACTGTTCCATGGCTGTAGTTCCTGTGCCACCACCATTGCATGGCTGTAGTTCCTGTGCCACCACTGTTCCATGGCTGTAGCTCCTGTGCCACCACTGTTCCATGGCTGCAGTTCCTGTGCCACCACCATTCCATGGCTGTAGCTCCTGTGCCACCACTGTTCCATGGCTGTAGCTCCTGTGCCACCACTGTTCTGCCTTTTCCATGCTCACTCCACTGCTGCTCAAAAGCTGTGCTGTGCTGTTTCTGCACGGTTCCTCAGCTCCTGCACAACTGCTCCACTGCTACTCCAACACTGCTCATCTACCACTGTTCCTCTGCTCCTTCTCTGGATTTCCCTTGCTCCCCTGTTGTTCCACGGCTGCTGCTTCTGTTCTAGTGCTGCTGCCACAGCTGTGGTGTCACAGAGAGGGGAACGTTCGGGCAGCAACCACTGTGGTGTCACAGAGACTGGGACAACGAGACTGCCACAGCTCTGGTGTTGTGGAGAGGGGAATGTTGGGGTGGCTGCTGCTGTAGTGTCATAGAAGGTGCAACTGGGGCTGCCACCACTGAGGTTTCACAGAGAGGGGAACATTGTGGCTGCCAGCACAGTGGTATCATACACATGAGAATGCTGGGGCTGCCTCTGCTGTGGAGTCATAGAGAGGAGAACATTGGAGCTGCCTCTGCTGTGGAGTCATAGAGAGGAGAATGTTGGGGCTGCCAAAGCTGCGGTGTCACAGATAGGGGACTCTGGGCCTTCCACTGCTGTGGTGTCACAGAGAGGGGGACTTGGGGCTGCCACAACTATGATGTCACAGAGAGGGAAATGTTGGGGCTGTGCCTCGGAGCTGTGCCGCGGAGGAGCTGTGCCTCGGAGCTGTGCCGCGGAGCTGTGCCGCAGAGCTGTGCCGCAGAGCTGTGCCTCGCTCCTGCCTTCCCCGGATCCTGCATCCCTCGCAGCGCCTCTGCCGCCTCCTCAGCAGCCCTGTGGCGCCAACCCGGACCTGCTGCTGGAGTATCCCTAGTTTTCTGAAACCTCGGATTTCCAAATCCCTGAATTTCCAAATCTCCGCATTCCTGAATCCCTGGATTTCCGAACCCTCGGATTTCTGAATCCCTGGATTTCCAAGTCCTCGGATTTTCTGAATTCCTGGATTCCTGAATCCCTGGATTTCTGAATTCCCAGACATCTGAATAATGGATTCTTGAACTCCCGGATTTCTGAATCCTTGGATTCCTGAATTTCTGAACAACCGGATTTCCGAACCCCCTGGATTTCTGAATTTCTGAACCCCGGATTTCTTGAATTCCCAGATTTCCTGAATCCCCGCATTCCCTAGGAGTGTCCCGGGATCCCGAGCGGACTCCGAACCCATCCCGGCCCCTTCCTGGCCCCGGGGCTGCTCCAGAGCTGCCGCTGCTCGCTTTTCCGAATTTTGGCTTTTCTTTTCCCGTATTTTGTCTTTTCCCGTGGATTTTCCATCACTGGGAGGGGACTGGGTGTGGCCGAGGCCGGGATTCCTTCCTTCCTTCCTCCCTTCCTTCCTCATCCTCCGAGATTGTCCCGAATTTGGGATTTTCCTGTTCCTGGCATGGAATTGTGAGTCAGAGAGGAGCAGAGGGTGGAGCTTCCTCAGTTGCTGCTGAGTGGCTGATTATAAGAGGTGTCTGGGGAGCGTGGCAAACAGGAGCGGGCAAACAGGGGTGTGGTGAGTCTCTGGGGAGTATACAAGGCAGTTTGCGCGGCAGTTCGTGCAGGCAGACCCAGCAGCCAGGGTTGCCAGCTTTCTTGCTAGTAAGGAGTGCTCTGTGTTCTTTGAGGTCTTTCTGCTGCCTGGTTGTTTTTGAGGTGTTTGTCAATAATGGTTCCTACATGGTCAAAAGCTGTGGCTGGTATAAGTGACCAAGTTGGGCCCTCCAAAAAGGTTGTGTGTGTACAGACCCATCCGTGCCCAGAGTGTTTGAGCTTATTGGTGGCATCAGGGAGTGTTGTGGAGGAGACCTGCCTGCGCTGTGAACAAGTGAATGACCTCCTTTCACTGGTGGCTGAGCTTACGGAGGAAGTTGAAAGGTGAAGGAGTATTAGGGAAAGTGAAAGGGAAACAGACTGGTGGAGTTCAGCCCTACCATCTTTAAGGGAGGCTTCTGATCAAGAGTCTGAAGACTTATATGCCTCCCGCTCTCAGGCAACAGAAGGGCACCCGGTGGATGAAGAGGAGTGGAAATGGGTCCCCATTCGGGGAGGTAATAATAAAAAGACCTCCCCCTCCCCATCATCCAGCCAGGTACCACTTCAGAATAGGTATGAGATCCTGGATCTAGAGATACAACTAGATGATTTAGGAGCAAATTGTCTGCCCAGTGAACTCCCCAGTTATGATTCACCCGCAAGACGGACCACTACCTGTAGCATCAAGAAGAAAAGAAGGGTAATTGTAGTAGGTGATTCCCTCCTGAAGGGAACTGAGGGCCCCATATGTCGACCAGACCCATCCCACAGGGAAGTCTGTTGCCTCCCTGGGGCCCGGGTACAAAAAAAACCTGAGAGACTTCCTGGGCTGATTCAGCCCTCTGATTATTACCCACTGCTGATACTCCAGGCTGGCGGTGATGAGATTGAGAAGAGGAGTGTCAAGGCAATTAGAAAGGGCTTCAGGGTACTGGGTCAGGTGGTTGATAGGGCAGGAGCGCAGGTAGTGTTCTGCTCAGTCCCTTTGGTGGCGGAGGAAAATGATGAAAGAAACAGAAGAATCCGCATCATCAACAAGTGGCTTAAGGGTTGGTGTCATCGGCAAAATTTTGGATTCTTTGATCATGGGGAAACTTTTACAGCATCTTCTCTGCTGGAACCAGATGGGGTACACCTCTCTGTTAAGGGCAAAAGGTTTTTAGCCCACAAACTGGAAGACCTCATTGACAGAGCTTTAAACTAGGTTTGAAGGGGGAAGGGGAACCAGCTGAGCTATCTGGAAACAGGCCCAAGAATTGCAAGGCTAAGATAGGGATGAAGTCAGTAGCCCAGATGAGGTGCATGTATACCAATGCACGCAGTTTGGGCAACAAACAAGAAGAGCTGGAGGCCATGGTGCAACTGCAGAGCTATGATGTAGTTGCCATCACGGAAACGTGGTGGGATGACTCACATAACTGGAGTACTACACTGGATGGATACAAGCTCTTCAGAAGAGATAGAAAAGGAAGAAGAGGGGGAGGGGTGGCCCTTTATATTAAGCAAACTTTTGATGCCATCGAAATTGAAACTAAGGAAGATGGAGTTGAATGTCTATGGGTAAGATTTACGGGGAAGGCCAACAAGGCTGACACCATACTGGGAGTCTATTATCGTCCACCTGACCAGGAAGAAGAAGTAGATGACTTATTCTATAAGCAGCTAGGTAATGTTTCAAGATCATCAGCCCTTGTTCTTGTGGGTGACTTCAACCTACCAGACATCTGCTGGGAACTTAATACAGTAATAAAGAGGCAGTCCAGGAAATTCTCAGAATGTATGGAGGACAACTTTTTGTTGCAGCTGGTGGGTGAACCCACCAGGGGAGGGACTATGTTAGATCTGCTGTTTGCAAATAGAGATGGGCTGGTGGGAGATGTGATGGTTGGAGGTCGCTTGGGGCAGAGTGATCACGAAATAATAGAGTTCTCAATATTTGGTGAAGTCAGGAAGAGCACCAGTAAAACTCTTGCATTGGCCTTCCGGAGGGCAGGCTTTGGCCTGTTTAGGAGACTTATTCAGAGCATCCCTTGGGAAGCAGTCCTTAAAAACAAAGGAGTTCAGGAAGGGTGGGCATACCTCAAAATAGAGATCTTGAGGGCACAGGAACAGACTATCCCTGTGTGCCGAAAGATCAGTCAACAGGGTAAACGTCCAGCCTGGCTGGGCAAGGAGGTTTTGGAGGAACTTAAGAATAAAAAGAGGATGTATCAGCGTTGGAAGAAGGGTCAGGTCTCTAAGGAAGTATTCAAGAAGGCTGCTAGAGCATGCAGAAAAAAAATTAGGGAGGCCAAAGCTCAGTTTGAACTTAGAATGGTGACTTCTGTAAAGGATAATAAAAAATGTTTTTATAAATACATTAATGGTAGAAAGAAAGGTAAGACCAGCCTTTGTTCTTTGTTGGACAAAGGAGGGAACTTAGTATCTGCAGATGAGGAAAAGGCAGAAGTGCTTAATGCCTATTTTGCCTCAGTTTTTAGTGGGAAGATGACTTGCCCTCAAGACACCTGCCCGCCTGGGCTGGTTGATGGTGTCAGGGAGCAGAATGGACCCCACATTATCTAAGAGGAGGCTGTCATAGAACTACTGAAATGATTGGATATTCATAAATCTATGGGACCAGATGGGATCCACCCCAGGGTAATGAGAGAGCTGGCAAATGAGTTTGCAAAACCACTCTCCATCATTTACCAACAGTCATGGCTCACTGGTGAGGTTCCGGATGACTGGAAGCTGGCCAATGTGATACCCATTTACAAAAAAGGTGCAAAGGAGGATCCTGGTAATTATAGACCAGTTAGCCTGACCTCAGTACCTGGCAAAATAATAGAACAGTTTATATTATGTGCCATCACGCAAAATTTACAGGATGGCCAGGGTATCAGACCCAGCCAGCATGGATTTAGGAGGGGTAGATCATGTTTGACCAACCTGGTCACCTTTTATGACCAGGTAACCCACCTAGTGGATGCAGGGAAGGCTGTAGATGTTGTTTACTTGGATTTCAGCAAGGCCTTTGACACTGTCTCCCACAGTGTACTCCTAGACAAACTCGCAGGCCGTGGTTTGGACAGGAGTACTCTTTGCTGGGCTCAGAACTGGCTGGATGGCCGGGCCCAGAGAGTGGTGGTGAATGGTGCTGCATCTAGCTGGCGACAAGTCACCAGTGGTGTCCCCCAGGGGTCTGTGCTGGGGCCAGTTCTGTTTAATATTTTTATTGATGACATGGATGAGGGTTTAGAGTCTTTTATCAGCAAATTTGCAGACGACACTAAGCTGGGAACGTGTGTTGATCTGTTAGAGGGACGTAGGGTTTTGCAGAGGGACTTGGAACGGTTGGATGGATGGGCAGAATCTAATGGGATGAATTTCAATAAGTCCAAGTGCCGAGTCCTGCACTTTGGCCACAATAACCCCCTGCAACGATACAAGCTAGGGATGGTGTGGCTGGACAATGTTCAGGTGGAAAGGGACCTGGGGGTGCTGGTTGACGGTCGGTTGAACATGAGCCAGCAGTGTGCCCAGGTGGCAGGGAAGCTCAATGGCATCCTGGCCAGTATCAGGAACGGTGTGGCCAGCAGGAGCAGGGAGGTCATTCTTCCCCTGTACTCAGCACTGGTGAGGCCTCACCTGGAGTATTGTGTCCAGTTCTGCGCCCCTCACTTTAGGAGGGACGTTGAGATGCTTGAGCGTCTCCAAAGGAGAGCAACGAGGCTGGTGAGGGGCTTGGAGCACAAGCCTTATGAAGAACAACTGAGGGAGCTGGGGTTGTTCAGCCTGGAGAAAAGGAGACTCAGGGGTGACCTTATCACTCTCTTCAACTTCCTGAAGGGTGGCTGTGATGAGCTGGGGGTCTCTTTCTCCGGGCAACAACAGACAAAACAAGAGGACACAATCTCAAGCTGCGCCAAGGGAGATGCAAGCTAGAATTAAGGAGGAAGTATTTTACAGAAAGAGTGGTCAAATACTGGAATCATCTACCCAGGGAGTGGTGAAGTCACCATCCCTCGAAGTGTTTAAAAAAAGACTGGATGTGGCACTTGGTGCCATGGTCTAGTTGAGGTGTTAGAACATGGGTTGGACTCAATGATCTTACAGGTCTCTTCCAGCCTAGAATTTCTGTGATACTGTGATTCTGTGACACTGCTAGGGTTCCACAGATGGGGGATTTCTGGGGCTCCCACCACTGTGGTATCATAGAGAGGGGAATGTTTGGGCTGCCATCCTTGTGGGCTCAAAGACAGGGTAATCTTGAGGCTGCTACCCCTGTGATATCCTACAGAAGTCAATGTTGGAACTGCCAACTCAGTGGTATCACAGAGAGGGGATGTGGGGGAGTCACTACTGTGGTGTTACAGGGGAGCATTTGGGGCTGCCACCCCTGTGGTGTCACTGAGAGGGCAATGTTGGGGTTGCCACTGTGGTGCTCTCATAGAGAGGAGAACGCTGCGGGTGCCACCTCTGTGGTGTCACAGAGAGGGGAATGCTGGGGTTGCAGTTGCTCTGGTGTCATAGACAGGGGAACATTGGTATTGCCACCGCTGTCATGTCACAGACAGGGGAACTTTGAGGTTGCCACCACTGGGATGTCACTGACAGGGCAATGCTCGGTCTTGAAAATCTGTGGTATCATAGAGAGGGGAACGTTGGTGTTGCCACCACTGTTGTGTCACAGATATGGGAACACTGCCAAACCTCCCCTGGTGCTGTGCCCACTCCAGTGCTGCTCCTCTGTGACACTGCAGGGCCTCCTGGGGACATTGTCACATTGTGACAATGGGACCATAGGGGCCCTGTGACACTCCAGGGTCTTGTAGAATCCATGGAACCAAGAGGAGACTGAAACTCTGGGACTTCATGAAACCATACATTGTGATACCTCAGGGCCTCATTCTTTCCAGGAATCCTTGTGACACTGCAGAACTAAATGGAACCAAGGGGACATTGTGACACTGTGGAGTTCATGAAACTGAGGGGATGCTCTGAGACTCTGGTGCCTAAAGATGCTCAGGAACCATTGTGACACTGTGGCTTGTGGAAGCAAAGGCATACTGTGACACTGTAGGGTCTCATGGAATCCAGAGGCCCTTGTGACTCAGTGAGGCCAGTTGGAACCAACAATCCATTGGGATCTCCCAGAACCTTGTGGTGTCCAGGGATCCTTGTGACATTGTGGGGCCTCATGGAACCAAAAGGACACTGGGACACTGTGTGATCTCAGGGAACCAAGGGGACTCAGAGACACTGTGGGGCCTCCTGGCTCTCAGTCACTTCTGACACTTGTGTCCATCTACAAGGGGGAAAAACTCAGCAGCTTCAGCCCGTTGATCCAGAATATTCCCATCTCCATGGAGGGTGTACTTGCCAGCTGTGGTGCTTTGTGTTCTCTCTGTGCTCTCTGGGGGAATTGCATCCTACAGGAGACCCCAACCACTCCAGTAGCTGACACCACAGCCCCTCCTGTGGGGTGCGGGCAGAGGCATCTTTCACTCCATTATCCTGCTCAGAGCTCATCCAAGCTAGAATGTTTCCAAGGATGGGGCATTCACTGGCTCTCCACCAAGGCTAATGGTGAAAGCAGGGCACTGGGGGAGACAGCAGGGAGAGCAGACGCTGTGCTGGCTGAACGAGGGAAGAGGATGAGTGCAGAAGGCGCAGCCCACCAGGAGGCCACCAGGCAGAGCTGTGAAGCCTCCCCAGATGAGGGTGACCTGCCCAGGGAGTGCCCTGCTGCCCCTGAGGACTGTGCTGCCACCCTTGGCAGAGGTGTTTACCCAGCAGGGTGTCCCCTGGTCACCCGGGGCCGTGCCGCTGCCCCAGACAGGAGGGCGCTGTCAGCTGAGTGTGCCATCCCTGGGGTCAGTGGTGGAGGCGCCCCGAGCAGCCTGGCTGTGTTAAATGAGCACCCTGCAACCCCTCCCTGCCCTGCCGTGGCTGCCAAGACTCCTGAAAGCACTGGCTGCTGTGCAGCTGTGCCCTCTGCTGCCCCTTGTTCTCCCCTGCTGGCAGAAACTGCCACAACCGCCCAAGAGCAGCATGGGTTGTCAATGGAGCGCGCTGCTGCTGATCCAGAGGGTGGAGAGATGTCATGCTGCAGAGTCACATTGAACAGGCACTCTGCCACTCTGCTGTGCCCTGCTGCCACAGCTGGGACCCCAGAAGCAGCACTTGGTAGCAGCAGGGAGGCGCTTTGCCCCTGCAGCCGGTGCAAGGCACCCAGCTGCCACCACTGTGAGATGCCTTGCTCCTGCAGGACAGTGCCTGGCCATGGAGCGAGGTTTGCTGCCCCTCCACCAGGCCTGCCATACCAGCTGAGATCTCAGAAGCAGTGCCCGGCCCCTGTGAGATTCCAGCTCCTCTGTGCCATGCTGCTGCCCCTGTAGCCATCTCTGCCTGCGGTGGAACCACCTCTCTGTGCTTTGCTGTGACTGAAAGCGCCCCTACAGCTGTGCCCAGCCACAGCGAGACAGTGCCCGGCCCCAGCGGGAGAGCGCCCTGGCACTGTAAAGGGGTGCCTGGCTGAGGAGCCATTCCTGGCTGCTATGGAGCTGCCTGTGCCTGTTGCCAAGCTTTACCCGGCTGCTGGGAGACTCCCAGCTGCTGTGGAACACCTGGCTACCATCAAGCCGTATCTGTCGCTCCATGTCCTGCTGTCAACTGCTGTGAAATGGTGTCGGCTGAGTGGTTCACATGGGGAAGGTGACCAGGGGGGTCCCCAGGCGGGTGCCCCGCCTTGGCCAGCACCCAGCAGCCAGCTTAGAACTGGTGCAAACCAGGGGAATACGACTTTGGTTAATTAAAACAAAGCATCACAAAGGCCTGAGGTGGGTGTCGATGCAATGTGATTTCTACCCAGTGCTCTGAATGTTAAAGTGAAGAAATTCAATGTAGTGCAGGCAAATGGCAGGTGCGACTATGACTCTCCTAAGGCAGTTTTTGAGAGTATAGTTACAAACTGGGCATTGGTGCAGAGATTGCACCTCCTCATGGTCCTGCTGGATACCCTGGGTAATGTAACGCAATCGATCTCTGCCCCAGAACAGAGGCAGTGGGGAACGTTGGGCGCCACAACTGAAGTGGTTCAGCTGGAGAAAAATGGTCCTTCTCGGACATCCCGGCCAGCTTTCCAGCACCGCTAGCAGTAGGTAGGCACTATCCCAATCTCCGTGGTTCAGGACAGCACCTAAGGTAAACGCTCTGCGCTATGACAGTAGCGGTACCTTGTGGTAGGACGTGGCTTGGCTTATGGCGACAGTCAGCAGAAATAAGAAGAGAGCGCTCTCCAGCTGTGGTGAATCCAGGTTTATTGAATCCCAGGGGAAACCAACAACCGAAGAGGAAGAGGGGGAAGTTGCAACAGCTTATAAGGAGGGAGGGACACAGGGGAGGAGTCAGTCCTTGGAGAAATAGGGTTTCAGAGGGGAGTGGGATAACACAGATTGACTTAGGGAGAACACCAATGGGAATAACTTGAGGGTGGAGCTTTGGCCCCTGAGCCAATCACTCGATGCTCTAGTTAGATGTTTCTAGAGAGTTCCAGAGAGAAGGGTGGGAGCGCCAAGTGACAGACAGGGCACGGGGGAGGGATTTGAGACAGGGTACATTTATCTCCAAGGCAACAGGGGAGGAGCTGAGATAACTGGCAGCACAAGGGAGGGAGGGGAGAACCAGGGCAGAACCATTACAAGATAGGGTGGAACAGAACAGTCCAACTTATACAGACCCAACACAACAGTGAGGGATTGCAGGACTCTTTTGATTCCTAAGTCAACCAAACCAGATCGCCTCAAGGAAATTGCCAACTGGAGACCTATCCCAATCAGTTCCATCTTGCTAAGACTGTTCTCCAGGATTTTAACAGCCACACTGACCAAGGCTTGACCCTCAATCCAAGGCAAAGAGGTTTTATAAGAGCAGTGGGATGCTCTGAAAACTGAAACTGAAACTCCTGAAACTCCTGCAAATCATTAGTCACAAAAGGAGAACACAAACCCCTGGGTGTTGTATTTGTGGACATCACCAAGGCTTTTGACACCATAAGCCAGCGGCACATTCTACATGCCCTATGGGAAAGGGAAGCAGATCGCCACATCGTCAATTTGGTGAGCAATATTGTGAAAAATGTTTTTGTGATTTGTGTCAATCTGCAATGGAATCAGCAAATGCTTGTATCTGCTGTGTGGAAAATGGATGCATTCCTTGGGATAGATACAAAGAAGGGTTTTGAAACTTTCTATAGCCAAATAAAGCTTTGAAATAGGGGAAGTATGGTAAAGTAAAGAGATGAGGTAGAAAGATGGCTGATGCTTAGAATAAAATAGAGGAACTTGTTCTAAAGCTAAGGGGACTGCAATGTGACTAGATACTTATGTATAATAAAAAACTTAACAAAATATTGTAGCAGACAGCGGTGAAGGGGCCTCCCTCCAGACGAGCACAAGAAGGACAGGAAGCCAACAACCACCTGGAAAGATGATGAAATTGCTGATTCTAGCTTACTGATATTTACTCATTTGTATTAACCAAGCACAATGGAAAATGCTTTATAAGCTTAAAAACAGTATATATACTTTACTGAATTAGTAAGTAGTGTGTGCCATAAATGGAGCGGTGACTCCTCGGCCACCCAGCGCTGCTTGCCCACCTTCTTTCAAATCAAAGATACAGAAATGAAATTTGCATTGACTATTGAAATTTTATGTATTAGTATGATCTTTGTGACATGCCAGCATTCCCAGTATGGTCCCAGAATAATCCCAGTTACTTTCAAGCACTCCCAGGATGGTGCCAGTTACCTGCAGCTAGATCAACCCAGTCAGTCCCAGGATTATGCCAGTTTCTCCCAGTGTGCTCCTAGTTGCTCCCAGTCACCCCCAGTCCAGGCATGATGCGCATGGTGTGTTCCCAGTCACTCTCAGAAACTCCCAGTGTTAATCCAGTCAGTCCCAGTACGATGCAGGGATGAGCCCACTGTGCTCCCAGTTGCTGCCAGTATGAACCACTTGTGCCCCACATGGTTCCAGTTTCTCCCTTTCACCCTGACTTTTGTTCCAGTCTCTCCCAATATATCCCAGTTCCTTCCAGCATATTCCCAGTCACTCCTGGCATAATCTGAGTTCATCCCAGTGGAAGGCCAGTTGCTTCTAATGACCCCCAGTGTGCACCCAGCATGATCCCAGTTCCTCCCACTTGCTCCTGGCATGATCCCACTTGCTCCCAGTATATCCCATTTGCCTCAACAGGGCCACAATTGCACCCAGCAGGCTCCTACTCAGTCCAAGTATGATCCCACTGTGATCCCATTCACCTCATTGTGATCACAGTCTCCACCAGCAGGAGTCCAGCTGCTCCCAGTATGATCCCAGTATGATGTCAACACAAACCCAGGATAAATCCAGTCAATGCCTATATGATCACAGTATGATCCCAGTACAGCTCACTCCCTCCCAGTGATGAAACTCCTGGAATCCCCCAGCCCTCTTTGCATTCGCCCCTCCCAGATCTCCTGAGTGGATCCCCAAGGGCTGGCAGCACCCAGGCAGGGTCCCCAGCAAGACCCAGTTTGGATGTTCAGGCCCCAGTTTTCCCAGTTTGCCTCTCCTTTGGCCCAGGCTGGGTTCTCTCCGCTCGCAGCGGCTAGGAGCAGCCAAGAGCCCCGCACTGCCCATCCCGACCTGTCCCAGCTCCATCCCCGCTCCTGCCGCAGGCTGCGAGGGCTGTGGGAACAGGCCACCGAGGGTGTGGCTGCTGCTGGGGGAGGAGGAGGGAGGGAATGGAAGAGGAAGATGAGGGACAAAGGAGGATCAGAGAAAGCAGAAGGAACCATGAGGTCAAGCACTCCACGAATTCGCATCCCCACCCATGGGATCTTCACCCCCGCCATCACATAGATGACCGGTGAGGGGGGGAGCTTGGCTCAGATATCCTGGGGGGTTCCCTGGGCTGGGTTTTTTGAGGGGATGTCTGGAGAATGAAGAAGTCCAAGGCTGTGCGAAAAAGGTCCCTTGAGGGACATTGGAGGGTCCCAGTGGCAACTGCCGGCAGAGGCAGCCTGGAGGAGCAGAGTCTTGTGTCCCCCAGGAGCCCAAAGTCGGCAGCCCAGAGAGGGGGGAGCACCGCCATTGGCAGGAGCCTCAAGAGCCTGGAGAGGGGAAGGAGGGACTCCTGGGATCCCCTGCACTCCAAAGCAGAGAATTAGGAAAGTAGGGACCCTAGGATCCCAAAACCCCCCAGCATCCCTAAATGAGGAGATGGAAAAAGGGGAAACGTTTTGCTTCTTGGGACTTCCTGCAGGGGAGGGCGGGGACCAAGTAGACAGGGGACCCCCAATCCAAGTGTGACCCACACCAGCTGGGACAGGGGGCAACCCTGAAACACCAGAGGGGAGAGACCAGGGACAGGCAACTCCTGGGAAGCATTTTCAGGGCTGAACTTGATGTTTGGGAGGTTTTTATGGAGTGCAGATGGCCGGTTACTTCTAGAGATGGACTTGGGCAGAGGGACATTCAATCTCAATCTGTGCTAAACCCTTGTTTTTTCAGAACCAGGATTTTCCATTCCCAATCGTGGTGGCATAGAGGAGAAGGCTGTGAGGAAGATGGAGATGCCTGTCTTAGGTTGCAAGATGTAGCTGGGGGTTTGTCAATTCCCATCTGTTAGAAGTGGGGCAGGTATCATCTCTTAATTGAGCAGTTTTCTTTATCTCTTTTACAACCAATACCCCTTCTGGGAAATATCTTCTCTTATTGAGCCGCTGAGTGTCACTATATGACTGATAAAAATTCCATCATCCCATTGTGAGATGCTCTGCCCAGGGGGAGGAGCCAAGCATTCCTACCTGGATATAAGCTCGGCCTTGGAACTCCACAGCCAGCCTTTCCCAATGGATTCTCACAGAAGCAGCTTTCTTCTCCACAGAATTCCCAGAGGAAGACCAGACCCAACACCACCACCACTGACCTTCAGAGGAAAACTCCACCCTTCTAGAGGATCCCAACAGAACCACATCTGTCACTGCAGGTGCTCTGCAGCCACCATATAATGGGACTGCTACCAGCACCCTGACCCACAAGGTGTAAGGTTATACTCTGATTCGGTTAGTGGGGTTTTTTTGTACAGCTGCATTTGTATTTTTAAATTTTTTCTAGTCAATAACTGTTTTAACTAGTCCCATATTTTTGCCTGAGACCCCCTTAATTTTAAACATATAAAAATTCAGAGGGAGGGGATTAATACTTTCCATTTCAAGGGAGGTTCTTGCCTTCCTTAGCAGACACCTGTCTTTTCAAACTGAGACAATGCCCCCGGACACCCAGGCGGGTGAGGAGGAAGTCAGTGCCCCGTTCCCCCTCTCTCCTGCTCCATCTCCCAGCCCAACACGGCCCCCGGCTGCACAACAACGCCGCTGGCAATGCCTTCCTGCCAGGGATGCACTGGGGGGATCTCCTTCCCCTTTCCCTGTAGCACAGAGGCAAATCCCATCTTGACCTTGCCCTTCTCTCCGCAGGCAAGAAGCTGAGGAGGGAGACCAGGGAGGACAAATCCCCACAGCAGAACCTCGTGGAAGAGGCCACTTTGAGCGGCTCTACTGCACAGGACTCCAACAGCGAGGAAAAGTCCTGGAGATCCGCAGGAGGAGGGGCTCCAAACCCAGGCCGGGGTACTCTGAGGAGGAAAGACCCTCCCTGGGCCAGGAAGGTGGACAGAGCTTCAGCCAGAGCTCGGAGCTGGTGGTACATGAGCAGCTTCACGATGGAGAGAAGCCCTACAAGTGCTTGGAGTGTGGGAAGAGCTTCAGGCAGAGCAGCACCCTGATCTGCCACCACATGATCCACTCTAGGCAATGGCCCTACAAGTGCTTGGAGTGTGTGAAGGGCTTCAGCTGCAGCTCCGCACTCGTCACCCACCAACGCATCCACACTGAGGAGAAACTTTACGAGTGTTCTGAGTGTCAGAAAAGGTTTCACACCAGGTTCCATCTCCTTCTGCCTGAGTGGATTCACACAGAGGGGAAGCCCTTCCGCTGCCCTGACTGCAGGAAGGGCTTCATCCGCAACTCCCAGTTCATCACCCACTGGCGCATCCACACTGGGGAGACGCCCTACGAGTGTCCCAAGTGTGGGAAGAGCTTCACCCAGAGGTCTCACTTGATCAAACACCAACAGAGGCACCAGTAAGGGAAGCCCTGCAAATGCCCCAACTTCAGGAAAAGCTTCTTGTACTGCTCCAGCTTCATCTCCCATTGGACAACCCCCGTTGGCATGAACCCTGGTGATCCATGTTCCCTGTCATCAATGCTGGGAAGACACCAGTCCTTTTTCCTGTCCCTGCCAATGACATGATGTGGGTCCAAGAACATGAGGGTCTGGCCATGGTTGTGTCATTATATTCTCTCCTACATCAGGTTGTTGCTAGGGGTAGGAAAGGGACTGTCTCTCCCTCCCCTGAGGAGAAGGGTGTCCTTTCCAGGCAGGAGTGAATATGTGGCTGGGAAGAGACAGTTGGTGGTGTTGTAGTTTTCCCTGCAAATAGATTTTCTTATCCCTTCTGTTATCAATGTTGTTGCTGTTCCTGTTTATTCCTTATCTGTTTGCTGTTCCCAGTAAATTGTTCTTATCCCACACTGGGATCTTTGTCTTCTGTGCTTTCCATGAGAGGTAGGAGGGCAGCGAATGGCAGTGCAGTTTTAGCAGGAGCAGGAAATAGGGAAATCCCATTCCTATAGTCTGGCCCATCGAGTCCGGAGCATCCCAGCTGGTCCCAGTCCTGGTTGCCATGGCAAGGGCCTTGGGAGTCGGTCCCTGGCTGAGGCTGTGGTGAGTGAGAGTAGAAATTCTCCAGACTAGAAATTCATTTTGATTTAGGTACATCTTTGAAATGTACATGTTTGAAATGTACATCTTTGAGTTAAGTCTGTAGTTTGAAAACATAGCTATTTAGTCTGACTGCCTGTTCTCATAAGAAGCCTAGGCTCAGAGAAACTGCTTCAGTGAAGGACATAGATAAGGGGGGGAGAAAGAAAGACGGCTGTGAGAGCAGGTCAACCTTACCTTGGAATTCTTTCTGATAAAGAAGAACTAGCGGCAAATGTGGAAATGGCGAAATTTGTGAAAATGAATATGTATGAACCTATTGTAAAATTGTATGGATATCTATTTGAGAGGGGCATAAAAAGGGACCTGAAATTCCCAGAAGTACGCATGTCTTTTAAGGAGAGTAATCTCCACATGCATCCAGCGCTGTAATAAACATACCGGCTTTACAACTTTCACAAAATTGTGGAGTTTTGTTTATCTCCACAAAACAGGCACTGGCGAGCCCGGTAGGAGGAATCATCTCTGTCCCCACAGGGGCAGAGAGGCATAGACAGACCTCCAAAGCTCACCCTGGGATTTTCCCAGAGGAGCTCTGCTTGTCTTGGTTTGCCTCCTGCGGAG
The DNA here is from genome assembly GCF_028551555.1 of Melozone crissalis. Taxonomy (NCBI): domain Eukaryota; kingdom Metazoa; phylum Chordata; class Aves; order Passeriformes; family Passerellidae; genus Melozone; species Melozone crissalis. The sequence goes on from NW_026535824.1 coordinate 16,884,055, forward strand.
ACAGAAAAGGACCTGCTGGTGTGCGGAGGATACAGTATTTCCTCAAGGGAAAAGAGAGATAGGATGGCTGAATAAGTCACTAAGAGATGTCTGAGTGCTCAGCCTCATTCCTGTGCCTGCAGGCAGACTGGTCGATAGAGCGACTGGGAGACGGGGGTTCACTATCCAATAGAGTGGCTGCTAGCGACCCCGGGCGTGGGCGCCAGAAGCAAGAGCCCCCCTCAGGGTTTGCCACCCCACCTCACCAGGTAAGTGAAAAAACGATCAGAGTAGTTACCGGGACGCCGGCAGGTGGGTCGCCCCGCACCACCGAGCGCACGCCTGGCCTCCCACTTATTCTACACCTCTCACGTCTCTTCACAGCACCAGACTAGAGTCAAGCTCAACAGGGTCTTCTTTCCCTGCTGATTCCACCAAGCCCGTTCCCTTTGCTGTGGTTTCACTGGATAGTAGGTAGGGACAGTGGGAATTTCGTTCATCCATTCATGCACTTCACTAATTAGATGACGAGGCATTTGGCTATTTTTCAAACACATATAAATAATATATGTTCCTTTTCTGCGTTAAATAAAGATGGCTCATCCACCTTGGACAAATCTGGTAAATTGGTTCAAATACAGTAAATTGGTCTGAATCAGGTGCTAATTGATGCGTTATGAATTGGCTTGTGGCTTCCTTACGAACCTAGCTACTCTCTAGTTTATTAAAATATAAAAGTGATACAAAATAAAAAACTGCATACAAAAATCAACATATAAAACCAGCAATAAAAATCTACAAAATGTTACAAAGTACAAAAAATGCAAAAATTCACTACCCTGAATCATTTAATCATCTGGCCCTGCTGGTGAACATATGTACAATGTCCACAGATGATAGGAGCGCTTCTGTGGATAAAGTCTTTGCAACCATCGCTTGCCTCGATTTGGAGAGGCCAAGTGTACTCAAAAGTTCAACGTTCCCCTCGTACCATTTCCCCCGCGCTCCAAGGGGAAAGCCCATAAAAACAACGTCCTTTGCATTGGTGAGGCTTCGCACCTCAGTTTCCAAATGTTTTTACATGTTTACTTTCTCTGCAGTGGCTTCTTCCAGACATGTTTTGGAGGCTTCGTATCGTACTGTCGCTTCCACGACAAATGCACGTCCATCCTTAACAAATATCAGATCTGGTTTGTACAGCTTCTTGATGGTTTCCCTTATGTGTGGTTCTTTGAACACTACCCAGTCCCTCTTCTTCACCTCCTCAATAAGCCTTTCACAGATGTGATTGTGCCTCTTGAGTCGAGCATCCTGAGTCACTGGGCAGTAGCTGATGATGTGGGTGCGGGTTTCATTGTCCACATCAAAGTGCCTACAGGGCTTGATGTAATTTTCTTCTCTACCCCGGGAGAGAAATTCTCTCGTGGGGTAGAGGTTGGCCCTAAGTTGTAGTGCAGTGAGGAGTTTCCTGTGAGGTATGCGTCTATAGTATTGGAGCCAATCACTACTAATTTTTTCACCTTTAAAGCTTTTAATTTCATGGCCTTGGGACACTAATTTGGTCCATTTCTGGAATTCTTTTCTCCGCCAGTCACAAGATTTAGGAAATTTAGTTTTCAGGGTCGGTGCTTCCCGCTCTGAGGTTGTGTCTGCACTGTTGGATGGTTCATTCACCAGTAGTGCTTCCCAAATTGAGGGTATCTTCTCGCTTTCCCCTCCAGCTTGAATCCACAATTTCTTATACAGTTGTTCCATTTGATCTTTCTCTAGGAACTCCTTCATTGTTTCATCCAAGGACTGTGCAATCCGGTGCAGTCTCCGGGCCTGTACACTGGGGATCAGTCCCGCCAACTTGGTGATGCCCAAACTGCCGTCCTTCGTGCTCAAGTACAAGATGGCATTGCAGGTGCACAGAGGTAGTTGCAACCAGTTCTTGACCGCTGTTCAGATCTTCTGGTCAAGGGCTTCAAGGACCCCTGTTTCATTTCTGACTGGTCAGCCAGGTAGGTCAGTCGAGGGATGGTGTATAATTTGAGGATATCAAGTTTTTGCAAGGTTTAAGTGGAGCTTGATCAATTCATTTGAGCCAGAATTCTAGTTTTGTGGAGAGGTTGGTTTTTGCTATCCCAGTCCAGGGGTCAAACTGTAGGCCAAGGTATTTCTCATATTCCCCAGGGTTGATCATGTTCAGGGGTGTGCCGTTGATGGTCCATGCAGCGCAGTTATTGAAGGTGTAAGAGTCTTTTGTGAGCTTGATGTAGAAGCCGTGGCGCTTTTCCCCTTGTGTTTTGAGACCGGTGAGATCGCAGAAGGTCTCTAATATCTTGATGTTTGTTTTCCTGTTTTCCCAGGAGTCGCTCAACAAGACCAGATCGTCGGCGAATGCCATTGCAGTTATACCACTCTGTCCTCGGTGGAATCCTTTACCACTCTCTTCCGGCTTGCACAACAGGGGGTCCATTGCCAGGTTAAATAAAAGGGGTGACAGTGGGTCACCCTGCTTTACTCCAACCCGGATCTGGATTTTGTCTGTGCGTGTGTTCATTTTTGTGGTGACATACATACTGAAGTCTTTGTACATATTGTTCATCAGGGCGATGATGTGGGGATCCACTCCCCTCTGCTGCAAAGCATGTATGATGTGATGGTGGCCTATGGTGTCAAAAGCCTTGGTGATGTCCACAAATACAACACCCAGTGGTCTGTGTTCACTTTTGGCAGTCCGAACCATAGTTTGCAGGAGTTTCAGGTTTTCAGAGCATCCTGCTGCTCTAATAAAGCCTCTTTGCCTTGGGTTGAGGGGGCACGCTTTGCTCAGCCTTGCTGTTACAATCCTGGAGAACAGTCTCAACAAGATGGAATTGATTGTGAAAGGCCTCCAGTTATTAATGTCCTTCAAACGTTCCGGTTTTGTAGATTTAGCAATCAAAGCAGTTCTGCAACCCTGACCATGTCTGGGATCTCCCCAGATGTTAACCATAAGTTGAAGAGCTGAGCCATCCGGGAATACCTGGAATCCATCTTTTTGATGTCCCCAAGAGTAATCCCATCTGGACCTGGAGCCAAGCCCTTTCTTATTTCTTGCATATTTCTTTCAATTTCTTTGGTCGTGATTAAGTCTCTGAAGGTGCTGTTGTCTGCCTTCCCATTAAATTCAAATTCCCTGATGCCAGGAAAATTATCAGGTGTTTCCCATCTGGCTTTAAATATCGAGTAAATTTCACTGGGTGATATATCCCAGGACAAACACTCTACATCATCCAAAACAATTTTTACTAGTTTCCCCCTTAAAAGACGGAATAAATGCTGAAAGTGAAGGTAATTACCTTTTTTGATCACTCTGTGTTTCATCCAGTTCTGAAACAGCTTTCTTGGTTGCTTCTCCTGGGTGTCCTTCCCATTTGTTCCACATGTAACATTTCTTATTTGGCTTATTGATTCTAGGCATTCAAAGCAGTCCTGCACTGCCTGATTAATTATTCTGACCATCTCCTGGCCATCCATCAATTACTTGAATGCTCTGGGGAAGTGGCTAATGGCTCCAGCTGAGAAGTGTTCCTTGATTGTCTTTTGGTAATGAGCCTGCAGCTGCCCCACCCTCTGCTGGTTTCTGGTGATGGTTATCCTTATCAGGGTGTCGTCTTAACTTATCCATTGTTTTCCCTCTGGCAGCTGGCCTCCCTGGCAGATGGTTCTCCCCAGGTCCATTGTCCACGGTTGTTGCCTGGGATTGCTGACTCAACCCAGGTTCCATTCCCATGCCCTCAGCTGCTCTCCTGGTGCGATGACTCATCGCAGGTCCTCTGTCAGCTCCATCTGTTGGTTTCCTAGGCAGCAATCTTCTTTTGTCACTAATTTGCTTAGCTGTTTTGGTTGTTATGTGTTCAGCGATAAGTTTATTAATGTTTTTGTTTCCCTGGAACTGTGCCTCCAGTCTTATCAGCAGTTCTTCCTCCTCTTTTGTCCAGCATCTTTTGTGCGCTCCTCGATTTGATGTTTCTTTCACTTGGGAAGCAACGATCCTTTCTTGGTATCTTATCAACAGGTGTGCCAATCTTTTGTGTTGTCCCAGGCCAATTTTGGTTGTGAAGTCTCTGCCGCATATCTCACAGATCCACTCTCCAGCTGGAGCCCTTTCAGTTTCTGGACCCCTGCATTTTGCAAAATGACAAATAACACTATGATAGTTAATATTTTCCTTTCCACACTTGGCACACCAAAAGCAAACCTTCCTTTTCCTGTGCGACTCCTTTAGATGTTCAATCAGGCTTAACACAGAGTTTACCCGGGTACCACAGCAGGGACAAGGTGGATTTTTGTCAGGAACAGTCACCTTCATGATGTTATCTGGTGATTGCCCTCCATGTTCCCCAGGCACTGGAGGCAATGCCTCTGGTGTGCCTTCACTCACCTCTTTGCCGCTTCCCTCACCAAGCACAAACAGTTCACTGTCTCATGGGAGGCTAGGATCTAAGTCTGAGTTCCCACCGATACCCTGGACTGGCGTACTGGCAGCCCCCAGAGCGCCCCCCCTCCAAAGGACAAAATCCGGATTTCGAGCCATCGAATTAGGACCACATTTATTTAGGTGAGAACAGAGTGGGTGGTCACTCCACTTCGGAGCTCTTTGCCCCTGTCTGCAACCGGGGAGCCAGGTTTCAGGCAATAAGCCACACGGCCTTTAACAAGGAATTTTTTTCATCAAATTTGGTAGGAGTTCATTGGTGTCTTGGCTTGGAAAGACAGGAGTCTGCTAAGGAAGGCAGGAGGCTCCCCTGAAATGGAGAATGCAAACCCTCCCCACCCCTCTGAATTACTATAAATTTTAAATTAAGGGGCTCTCAGGCAAAAATATGGGAGTAAGAAATAACAGTTCTTTAAGGGGGAAAAGAAAAAAAAATTTAAAGGATGAAATAAAGCAATGCAGTACACCAGAACAACACTGACAGAGTCAGAACCTAACCTGACACCCTGTGGGTCAGGGTGTGGGTGACAGTCCACTTGGAAATGTGGCTGCAGACATCCTGAAGTATCAGGTGTGGTTCTGTTGGAGCTAGGGGGATCTGTAGAGAAGGTTGTATTCTTCTTCTGAAGATCCAGTAGGAGTAGAGACAGCCGCTGTTCCTCTGGGGAATCCTGTGGAGAAAGCCGTGCTAGTGTTCCAGAATCTCGGATTATATCTGGGTAGCAATGCTTGGCTCCTCCCTCTGGGCGGAGCATCTCACAATGGGATGGTATAGTTGTTATCAGTCATGCAGTGACATTCAATAGTCTGTTATCATCAGATGTCCCCTCCAGAGGGAGGTGTGAATCATGTGGTCACTCAAAGAGAGAGATAAGGCAAACTGCCCACTTGACAAAGGTAATCTGCCATACAGATGGTAATGGAAAACATCTTGCATGCAATCTTCAACATTATCCACCCCTTTTTCTATTTCCATCTGCACCACAACAAAAAAACCAAAACAAAAAAAAACCCCTTACACACAGTTCTCACTTAAGACTAGGTCTCCCTGTTGTACACAACGGCTTTCTCCATCTTTCTGCACTACCCACCAAGTGTAAACAGTCATTGAGCAAAAACTATTCCACGGATGGGTTTGTCTTTGCCTGAGGTGGGATCAATCCAAACAAGCCTTCCTAAAATACCTTTCACATTTACAACAGGGACTTTATTTCCACCCACTGTGCGCAGGGGTTCAGACTGGGCAGGACCAGCTCAATTTATGGACCCTCTGGTGTTGACCCTCCAGGTGGCTTTTGCTAGGTTCATTTCCCAATTTCTAAAAGTCCCAGCCCCCCACCGAGTGCCTTCAGTGTTGTTTTAAGTAGTCCATTGCACCGTTCAACTTTCGCGGCAGCTGGTGCATGGTAGGGGATATGATATATCCATTCAATACCATGTTCCCTGGCCCAGGTGTTGATAAGGCCATTCTTGAAATGGGTCTCATTTTCTGACTCAATTCTCTCAGGGGTTACATGTACTCCACAGGATTTGCTATTCCAGGCCCAGGATGGTGTTCTGGGCAGTGGCGTGAGGCCCAGGGTAGGTCTCCAAACATGTGGTGGCTTCCACCATGGTCAGCACGTAGCACTTGCCCTGGCGTGTCTGGGGCAGTGTGATGGAGTCAATCTGCCAGGCCTCCCCATACTGGTACTTGGACCACCGCCCACCTTACCAGAGCAGCTTCACTCACTTGGCCTGCTTGATGGTAGCACATATCTCAGTCATGGATAACCTGTGATATATTGTCCATGGTTAGATCCACCCCTCGTGCCCACTTATAGGTGGCATCTCTGCCCTGATGACCTGAGGCATCATGGGCCCATTGAGCTAGGAACAACTCCCCCTTATGTTTCCAATCTAAGTCTGTCTTTGACACCTCTATCTTTGCTGCCTGATCTACCTGCTCGTTGTTTCGGTGTTCCTCATTAGCCCGACTCTTGGGGACATGAGCATCCACATGGTGGACTTTCACAGACAGCTTCTCTAACCGAGCGGCAATGTCTTTCCACTCCTCAGCAGCCCAGATCGGTTTTCCCCTACGCTGCCAGTTGGCCTTTTTCCACCTTTCCAGCCAGCCCCAAAGAGCATTGGCTACTATCCATGAATCAGTATAAAGATAGAGCTTTGGCCATTTCTCTCTCTCAGCAATGTCCAGGGCCAGCTGAACAGCTTTGAGTTCTGCAAGTTGACTTGATCAACCTTCTCCTTCGGTATCTTGTGCAACCTGTCGGGTGGGGCTCCATACGGCTGCTTTCCACTTCTGGTTCATCCCTATGATGAGACAGGAACCATCAGTGAAAAGAGCATAGTGTGTTTCCTCTGGGGGCAGTTGGTTATATGGAGGAGCTTCTTCAGCACGTGTCACTGATTCTTGATCCTCTTCATCAGTCAGACCAAAGTTCTCACCTTTGGGCCAGTTTGTAATTATCTCCAGAATCCCAGGGTGATTCAGGTTTCCAACACGGGTGCGCTGTGTGATAAGAGCAATCCATTTACTCCAGGTAGCGTCAGTGGCATGGTGGGTGGAAGGAACCTTGCCTTTGAACATCCACCCCAGCACCGGTAGTCGAGGTGCCAGGAGGAGTTGTGCTTCCATGCCAATCACCTCTGAGGCAGCCTGGACTCCTTCACAGGCAGCCAAGATTTCCTTCTCTGTGGGAGTTTAGTTGGCTTCGGACCCTCTGTAGCTTCGACTCCAGAATCCCAGTGGTCGGCCTCGAGTCTCCCCAGGCAGCTTCTGCCAAAGACTCCAGGACAAGCCATGGTTCCCGGCTGCAGAGTAGAGCATGTTCTTCCCCTCTGGTCCTGTCCTGACTGGGCCAAGGGCAACCACATGAGCGATCTCCTGCTTGATCTGGGCAAAGGCTTGTTGCTGTTCAGGACCCCAGTGCAACTCCTTCTTCTTGCAGGTAAAGGGGGCTCACAACCTGGACTGTATTCAGGAATGTGCATTCTCCAAAACCTATGGCACCCAGGAAAGCTTGTGTTTGTATCTTGCTAGTTGGTGGAGATATCGCGGTGATTTTGTTGATGACCTCAGTGGGAATCTGACGCCGTCTGTCTTGCCACTTCACTCCCAGGAACTGGATCTCTCAGGCAGGTCCCTTGACTTTGCTCTTCTTGATAGCAAAGCTGGCTTCTAGCAGAATCCTGATGATCCTTTCTCAAATACTTCCATTGCTGTGTTCCCCTACACAATGATGTCATCCATGTACTGCAGGCGTTCTGGAACCTCACCCTTTTCCAGTGCAGGCTGGATCAGTCCATGGCAGATGGTGGGACTGTGCTTCCACCCCTGGGGCAGTCGGTTCCAGGTATACTGCACTCCCCTCCAGGTGAAAGCAAACTGAGGCCTGCATTCTGCTGCCAGAGGAATGGAGAAAAATGTGTTAGCAATGTCAATGGTGGCGTACCACTTTTCTGCCTTGGACTCCAGCTCGTACTGGAGTTCCAGCATGTCCGGCACAGCAGCGCTCAGTGGTGGAGTCACTTCATTCAAGGCACGATAGTCCACAGTCAATCTCCATTCTCTGCCAGACTTGCGCACAGGCCAAGTGGGGTTGTTGAAGGGTGAGTGGGTCTTTCTGACCACCCCTTGGCTCTCCAGCTCACGGATAATTTTGTGGATGGGGATCATGGCATCTTGATTCATCCGATACTGCCAGCGGTGCACTGTCAAGGTGGCAATTGGTGCTCTTTGCTCTTCAACCTTCAGGAGTCCTACTGCAGATGGGATTTCTGATAGTCCAGGCAAAGTGTTCAACTACTTGATGTTTTCTGCTTCCACAGCAGCTATGCCAAAAGCCCATCTGAGTCCCTTTGAGTCTTTGTAATAACCATTCAGGAGGAAATCTATGCCCAGAATACACGGGACCTCTGGGCCAGTCACAATAGGATGTTTTTTCCACTCTTTCCCAGTCAGGCTCATCTCGGCTTCTAACAGGGTCAATTGCTGTGATCCCCCCGTCAGCCCAGCAATGGAAATAGCTTCTGTCCGCACGTGTCCTGATGGTATTAAGGTACACTGAACAGCAGTATCAACTAAAGCATCGTACTTTTGTGGTTCTGATGTGCCAGGCCATTGGATCCACACCGTCCAGAAAATCCGGTTTTCCCGTGCCTCTCCCTGGCTGGAGGCAGGGCCCCTCTAACCCTGGGTATACATGGTAGAGGTACCTTCCAGGGGATCTGACAGATCATACTCAGCAGCTCGGTCATGGGAGGTTGAGGTTACCTTCACTTTACTGGAGTTCCCTTGATTTGTGTTTCCCTCCTTAAGCTGACGCACCTGTGCTGCCAGGACAGAAGTGGGTTTTCCATCCCACCTTCCCATGTCTTCCCCATGGTCACGCAGAAAAAATCACAGGCCAGCCCGTGGGGTGTACCCCCCCTCTCTCTAGCTGGGGAACATTGGGCTCTGACTCTGGCGCCTGTGACTCACAGTGGTGCAATGTGGGAACTGTTCCTCCTCACCTCTTCCCTCACCACCTCCCTCATCTCCTCTTTGAGGTCCTTAATCACAGCAGAGACATGAGCCTGCATCAGTCCATTGATCATACTTTCATAATTCCTAAGATTGTTGGCCACAGAATCCACTGTCTCTCGGTTTGTGTTGGCATTAATTGTTGCAATAAAGGTGGTGTATTGAGATGGCCCCAGATTTGCCAGGCTCCACAACATTCTCCCTGTGCACCTGACTTTGTCGGGATTATTATCATGCTGTCCATCCCTCCCAAAGAGCACCTCCAATACTGCCATTTCTCTCAGCTGTTGGATCCCATCCTCAAGAGTCTTCCAGCACATTCTATGGTGCTGCTCCTGCGTTCTTTCTCTGTGAACAAACCTCTCTCTGACACTTCGTAAAAGCCACTCCCAGAGGGAAAGGGACCCTGGCTCCCTTACAAAAATCTGATTGATACCTGAGTCCTGGCAAGGGTCCCAAATTCCTTGCCTCACCACTATCCAGCTGCATGCCTCTACGCATAAGGTCCCAGACCCGAAGTAGCCAGGTTGTATAAGTCTCACGTCTCTGTTGTACAATGTCTTTGTGCAGATTACGGAGACTTTTGTACGTCAGGGACTCGGTGATGATTGCAACCTCTGGCTCCCCTGTGGGTTGTGAGGGCCCTCCCCTGTCTGGGTGCTCTGCTTTCATCTTAGATCTCTTTGTTTCTACAGGGGCAATTGCTGCTGGCTGTGTCTGCCTTTGCAATTCAGCTGGAAACCTGGACAGTTGTAACATCTGTGGGTTCCGCTGCTGCACTATTAGACTTCCCCTCTTCAAGGCAGGGAGAGGTTTTCTCACCAGCTGGGGAAGTGTATTTCTTCAGCATCTGGCCCATCTCATGTATCTCCTTCACCAGACCCCCCACCCAATCTGGGTAGTTCACATCTGGGGTGGGCTGTGGGGCAGGGCCAGGCTCTGGGGCAGCAGCATCCCTAGACTCTGGTGGCATGTTAGGTTCTGGGGTAGGTGTCAGGGTGGTTATCCAGGTAAGTCACTCCTTCTCTCTAAATGCTAAATAGAGCAGGCTTATCAGCAACACTAGCCACTGTATGATATAATTAATATTCAGAGTGGAACTGAACCCTTCAAAAACTGGTGGGGCGGACCCAAAGAAATGGCTAAAGGGTTGGGAGAAGATTTTGCCCAGTGTCATTTCCTTACAGCAGGTGCCATTATTAAAGTAACCCCAAAAACATACGGTTAGTGTGTGATAGCTGTGAATCCATGTGCCTGCTGTCCAGAGGAAGTTAAAAATTCATTAATTCCTCACCTTATTCACCCATAAAACAATCCAGATAACAGACACAGTAGCCTTGTTTATAGGACCCATGTTTAGATGAGGACCTACAAATGGGAGAAATAGGACTATGATCACATGCCACCCAAACCAGGGCAAGCTGGACCACATGGTGTCACTTAATGACGTTTCTATAGCCACACACAAAAATTAGATTACTCAAGAGCTGTTATTCCCTTTTTTGTTTCTGTGCCCTCGAACCTCACGTTGGGCGCCAAAATCTGTCTGGGTTTGGAAAGACAGGAGTCTGCTAAGGAAGGCAGGAGCCTCCCCTGAAATGGAGAATGTAAACCCTCCCCACCCCTCTGAATTACTATAAATTTTATATTAAGGGGGCTCTCAGGCAAAAATATGGGAGCAGGCACATGGATTTGCTCACACAAATTAATGCTCACACATCAATTTGCTCACCAAATTGATGATGTGGGGATATGCTTCCCTTTCCTGTAGGGCATGTAGATAGTGCTGCTGGCTTTTGGTGTCAAAAGCCTTGGTGATGTCCACAAATACAATACCCAGGGGTTTGTGTTCTCCTTCTGTCAACCGAATTATGATTTGCAGGAGTTTCAGGTTTTCAGAGCATCCCACTGCTCTTATAAAGCCTCTTGGCCTTGGGTTGAGGGGGCAAGCCTTGGTCAGTGTGGCTGTTAGAATGCTGGAGAACAGCCTTAGCAAGATCGGATCTGGATGGGTCTCCAGTTGTTAATGTCCTTTAGGCACTCTGGTTTAGTTGACTTAGGAATCAAAACAGTCCTGCAACCCCTCACCATGTCTGGGATTTTTCCTGATGTTAACCATAAGCTGAAGATCTCCGTGGTCCAGGAGTTCTCTGGGTCCATCTTCTTGATGTCTCTTAGAGTTATCCCAAACTGGGAGCTGAGTTTTTGCTCATCTCCTGCCCATTTTTCTCAATTTCTTTTGCTGTAATTAATTCTCTGAAAGCACCATTGTCGGCTTTCCCATTAGTTTGGAAGTTCCCAAGGCTATCAAGTGTTCTCATATGGCTTTTAAAACTGAAAAATGTTCCTATCTAGCTGATTGATTCAAAGCATCAGAAGCATTCCTGGGCTGATTGATTGACTGTTGATTGCATCTCCTGGCCATCTAGGAAGTGCCTGAATGCCTGTGGGAAGGTGTTAATTGTCCCAGCTGATACCATTCACTGAGGGTTCTGAGATAATGGATCTGCAGCTGCCTCTCCCTCTGTCACTTGCTGTTTCCCAGCTGTTGTTATCCTTATCAGGGTAGTGACTCATCTTGGGATCTGTTTTCCTTCCAGCAGCTGCTCTCCCAAGCATCTGACTCCTCCCAAGATCTTTGTCCAAGTCCATTCTCAGGCCCTCATGTGGTCTCCTGGTTTGATGACTCATCCCTGTTTCTTTATCTACATCCTCGGCTGGTTTCTTGGGCAGCAATCTCCTTTTGTCCTTGCTTTGTTTAGCTGTTTTGCTTGTGATGAGTGTCCTGCAATGAGTTTATTGATGTTCTTGTTCCCCTCAAACTGAGCCTCCAAACTTATCAGTAGTTCTTCCTCCTCTTTTGTCAAGCATCTTTTGTGGGCTCCTTGGTTGGAAGTCTCTTTTGGGTGGGAAAGCAACCCTTTCCTGATTTCTAATCAATAAATGTGCCAATCTTTTGTGTTGTCCCAGAACAATTTTCATCTTGAAGTCCATGCTGCATTCCTCACATATCCACTCCCTGCCTGGAGCCATTTCTGCTGTTCCCCTGCATTTAGGAAAATGACAAACAATACTATGATAATTACTCTACTCTTTTTGACATTGAGCACACTGAAAGCAAACCCTCCTTTTCCCATGGGTTACCCTCAGATGTTCAATCAAGCCCAACACACAGTTCACCTGCGTACCGCAGCAAGGACAAGGTGGATTTTTTTATCAGGAACAGTCACAGTAAGGATGTCTTCCAGTGTCTGTTCCCTGCAGTTCTCTGTCTGAGCTGGGGATGTCGCCAGCTTGGTGTTGTTCTCCGGCTCAGCAGGTGATGTTTCTGGTGTGCCCTCAGTCTCAAAATTGCTGTTTCTCTTCCCGTTGTCAAGCACAAACGATTCACAATTCCTCAGAAGGCAGGTCTTCAGTCCCAGACTTGGCCGTGGTGCAAGCTGTTCATAGACCTCAGGCAGCCTGCTCAAACCCTCCCAGCTTGTGGGAAAAGGAACACATTCCAAGTTATTCACTAAAAGCTCTGATCTATAAAACCCCAAGCTCACCAGTGTAGCCAATCCATGGTCTGCCAAAATGGGGGGTTCTGATGGTAAACTTTTCGGCACTAGGTCTACCCAGTTTTTAGACAAGAGGTCTACCTGCTTTTTAGAAAATAACGACATCAAATTTCCCTTACAAAATTGAGACAAATTGTCCACATTAAAACCCTAGGACACCAAGGCTACCTAGTCACATTTAGAGGTGTGGTTTTGAAGTGGTTCCCCATTTTATGGATCTGGATAGTAAATTTGCCACGATTTTAGGAGAGGTAGAATAAGAATGAGAGTGGACCCCCAAGGACGTAGCAATCTTTTGCCCACTTTCAAACTCTGATGTTGCAGTGTGATGTAGGAATTAAATCCCAATAATCTGGAGCCAGGTTTTGGGCAAAAGGCCACACAACTCTTACTGTAAATTTGTTTCAGGAGGATGAAATTTCAACAGGAGGATGTTGAACTGGCCATCCCCACTGCCTCTGTGCTGGGACAGAGATTGACTGGGTTACATTACACAGGGTATCCAGCAGGACCACGAGGAAGTGCAATCTCTGCAGCAATGCCCGGTTTTTAACTATACTCTCAAAAACTGCCTTAGGAGAGTCATAGTCGCTCCTGCCACTTCCCTGCATTTCATTGAATTTCTTCACTTTGACATTCAGAGCACTGGGCAGAAATCACATTGCATCAACACCCACCTCAGGCCTTTGTGATGCTTTGTTTTAATTAAACAGTCGGATTCCCCTGGTTTGCACCAGTTCTAAGCTGGCTGCTGGGTGCTGGCCAAGGTGGGGCACCCGCCTGGGGACCCACCTGGTGACCTACCCCGTGTGAACCACTTGGCCGACACCTTTTCACAGCAGTTGACAGCAGGACATGGAGCGACAGATACGGCTTGATGGTAGCCAGGTGTTCCACAGCAGCTGGGAGTCTCACAGCAGCCAGGGATAGCTTGGCAACAGGCACAGTCAGCTCCATAGCAGCCAGGAACAGCTCCTCAGCCAGGCGCCCCCTTACAATGGTAGGGTGCTCTCCCGCCGGGGCCAGGCACTGTCTCGCCGTGGCTGGGCACAGCTGTAGGGGCACTTTCAGTCACAGCAAAGCACAGAGAGGTGGTTCCACCGCAGGCAGAGATGGCTACAGGGGCAGCAGCATGGCACAGAGGAGCTGGAATCTCACAGGGGCCGGGCACTGCTTCTGAGATCTCAGCTGGTATGGCAGGCCTGGTGGAGGAGCAGCAAACCCCGCTCCATGGCCAGGCACTGTCCTGCAGGAGCAAGGCATCTCACAGTGGTGGCAGCTGGGTGCCTTGAACCGGCTGCAGGGGCAAAGCGCCTCGCTGCTGCTACCAATTGCTGCTTCTGGGGTCCCAGCTGTGGCAGCAGGGCACAGTAGAGTGGCAGAGTGCCTGTTCAATGTGACTCTGCATCATGATGTTTCTCCACCCTCTGGATCGGCAGCAGCACGCTCCATTGACAACCCGTGCTGCTCTTGGGTGGTTGCGGCAGTTTCTGCCAGCAGGGCAGAACAAGGGGCAGCAGAGGGCACAGCTGCACAGCAGCCAGTCCTTTCAGGAGTCTTTCCAGCCACGGCAGGGCAGGGAGGGGTTGCAAGGTGCTCATTTAACACAGCCAGGCTGCTCGGGGTGCCTCCAGCACTGACGCCAGGGATGGCACACTCAGCTGACAGCGCCCTCCTGCCTGGGGCAGCGGCACGGCCCCGGGTGACCAGGGGACATCCTGCTGGGCAAACACCTCTGCCAAGGGTGGCAGCACAGTCCTGGGGGGCAGCAGGGCACTCCCTGGACAGGTCACCCTCATCTGGGGAGGCTCCACAGCTCTGCCTGGTGGCCTCCTGGTGGGCTGTGCCTTCTGCCCTCATCCTCTTCCCTCGCTCACCCAGCACAGCGTCTGCTCTCCCTGCTGCCTCCCCCAGCACCCTGCTTTAACTGTTTGCCTTGGTGGAGACCTAGTGAATGCCCCAACTTTGCCATCTTTGTGACACTGCAGCTGTGGAAGCCCCACGTCCCTCTCTCTCTGACACCACACCAGTGGCTGCCCCAACCTTCCCCTGTCTATGATACCACAGTGGTGGCAGCCCCAAAGTTCTCCCAGTGACACCACCGCTGGGGCAGCCCCAATGTCCCCTTCTCATTGGCACCACATTAGTGGTAGCCCCAAAGTTCTCCTCTCTATGACACTGCAGGGGTGGCTGTCCAAAGTTCTACTCTCTATGGCAGCACCACAGTGGCAGTTCGAACATTCCCCTCTCTGTGTCTCCTCAACATTTGCAGCCCCAGTGTTTCCTTGTCAGTAACACCCCAATGGTGGAAACCTCAGTGTTCCCCTCTCGGTGACATGACAGCAGTGGCAATACCAATGTCCCCCTGTCTATGACACCAAAGCAATTGCAACCCCAGCGTTTCCCTTCTTGTGAAACCACAGAGGTGGCAGCCCCAAATACTCTCCTGTCTGTGATACCACAGCAGCGACTCCCCCAACACACCCCTCTCTGTGATACCACTGCATTGGCAGTCCCAACATTGACTTCTCTGTGGCACCACAGCAGTGGCAGCCCCAACACTCCCCTCTCTGTGACACTACAGCATTGGCAGTCCCAGTGTTCCCCTCTCTGTGACACCACAGCTGTGGCAGCAGCACTAGAACAGAAGCAGCAGCCGTGGAACAACAGGGGAGCAGGAGAGGAGCAGAGAAGGAGCAGTGGAACAGTGGGAGATGAGCAGTGTTGGAGCAGCAGTGGAGCAGTGGCGCAGGAGCTGAGGAACCGTGCTGAAACAGCACAGCACAGCTTTTGAGCAGCAGTCGAGTGAGCATGGAAAAGGCGGAACAGTGGTGGCACAGGAGCTAAAGCCATGGAACAGTGGTGGCACAGGAGCTACAGCCATGGAACACCGTGGCACAGGAGCTACAGCCATGGAACAGTGGTGACACAGGAGCTACAGCCATGGAACAGTGGTGCCACAGCCCCGCAGCTGTGGAGCGGCGCCTGAGATGCTGAAGCTCGGGACACAGGGCGGCTCCCAGCACTGTGTCCTGCAGGAGCCGGCCCTGCACACACCAGAGCGATGCCCCTCAGGTTGAGCCAGAGCTGGGGGCAGAGGCGGGAACTGCTGCTAGACTGTGGAAGGCGTGGATCGAGTGCATTTAATGGTGACCCGGGGATTTGATCCTGCTCATTGTGGCTGCTTTTGTGCTGTTGGGACCATTCCAGTTCATCTGAAGTCATGAACTCAGGAGAAACTTGGAACAAAAGGAATCAAAGTGCCTTCTGTCCTGCTGTCTTGGTTTGGAAAGACAGGTGCCTGAAAAGGAAGGCAGGAGCCTCCCATGAAATGGAGAATGTGAACCCTCCCCCTCTGAATTGCTATAAATTTTGAATTAAGAGGCTCTCAGGCAAACATATGGGAGCAGGAAATAACAGTTATTTCATAGGGAAGAAAATAAAAGGATAAAATAAACAATGCAGTGAATTAAAACAACTATAGCAGAGTCACAACACAACCTGACACCCTGTTGGTCAGGGTGCTGGTAGCAATTCAATTGGAAATGTGGCTACAGTCCTCCAGGAGTGGCAGGTGTGGCTCTGTTGGAGCAGGGCTTCTGTAGAAAAGGATGTAGTCTTTCTCTGAGGATCCAGTGGAAGAAGATGCAGCTGCTGTTCCTCTGGGAAATCCAGGGGAGAAGCTGTGCTGCTATTCCAGAATCTCCAGGTTCTATCTGGCTAGAATGCTTAGCTGTTCCCTCTGGGCAGAGCATCTCCCAATGGAATGCTGTAGTTCTTATCAGCCATGCAGTGACATTCAATAGCCTGTTTTCAGCAGATGTCCCCCCAGGAGGGAGGAGTGGTTGTGGAAGAGATAAGGAAAACTGCCATAGAGATGGCAAATAGAATCCATCTTGCCTTGCAATCTGGGACACCTGCAGAGAAAGACAACTTGGTAGAAATTGAATGATTTCTGATTTGGGAACTGAAGTGGATCAATTATTGGCCTGTGGTTTGTTCTCATCCAGAAAGATGTTCCAAAGTACTGCAATTTGGCATTAAAAACCAGGAACGTGCCTCTTCATCTGGATATTGCAATATGGACTGCAGAGCTATTTGTGGACAATATGATAAGAAACCAACTTGAAATCTTTTCCTGATTTCACTCTTCCTTCTAGTTTCTGGGATTAGGCCTCCAACACTCCCTACAGCTCTTCTTTCCATAATCTGCTCCTCTGGAGTTGGGATGTGACAAATCAGCAGTGGGAAGAGGAAGGACAATGGACCATTACAACTGCAAACTCTGGTTTTTATAGTCTCTGGATTTCCAGTGCTTAGAAACTGTCATGTTTTCAACTGTCTGAACAAATCCCACATTTGTCATTTTTTCCCTGGCAGAAAACCTTCCTTTGGCCCTATTTAGGAACTGACCCTGGGAAACACCTCATTCCTGATGCTGTTTTGTTGGTTTTGCTAAGAGATGCCAAGAAAATCAGCACAAGGGGCAGGGATGAGGGAAAGGGAAGAAACAATTCCTTTCTTTGCTCTTCCTTATGGAAACTCTCCTCTAGAGATTGTGCTCCAGCCAGAGACTTCCTGGGCCAAGGGCTGAGGAAAGGAATTCAGCTGAGGCAGTTGAGGCACCTCCTCCCTAGTCTGTAGCCCTAGGGCTGAGAGGGGACACGGGTGCCCCCCTTGCGCCCCCTGGAATGGGGGATTCTTCCTGCCTCTGCCAGGTGCTCCTGATCCTGGCGTTAGCTCTGGCCTGGCTGCTCCTGCTCTGAGCTCCCTGCCATGGGCATTGCTGGTGCTGGAGGGCAGGAGGGAGGGATTCAGTGCAAACCTTGGAGGTGCCAGTGGGCTCAGAGATGTGTGGACGTGACAGTGACAGAGTGACACGGGGAGGTGCAGATGGACACAGGGACGAGCCAATACCTCTGGGAAAAACTCCTGGAAATTTGAGGGACTTTGAGTGTAAAATGCACACGAACACAGACACACAGACACAGAATACTGCAAAGCATTTCCCAGCTGTCTTAGGTTGGACATGGGGCGTGTATTCTATTCCTATCTAATGGGGCAGTTATCTTCTGTTAATTGGGCAGTTTTCTTTATCTCTTCCACAACCCATCGTCCCTCCCAGGAGATATCTTCTGTTAATGGGCCATTGAGTGCCACTGCAGGACTGATAAAATTCCATCAACCCATTGTGAGAAGCTCCGCTCAGAGTGAGGAGCCAAGCATTCCTACCTGGATATAATCACAGGGCGGGAAGACCTGAGTCAGCCTTTTCTGCTGGATTCCCAGAGGAAGACCAGGCCCAACACCACCACCACTGGATCTTCAGAGGAAAACTCCACCCTCCTACAGGATCCCTGCTTCAACAGAGCCACACCTGTCACTGCAGGCGGACTGTAGCCACCGTTTATTGGGACTGCCACTACCACTGTGCCCCACATGGTGTCAGGTCATATTCTGAATCTGTCAGTGTTTTTTCTTTGTACTATTGCGTTTATATTTTTATTTTCCTGCTATATAACTGTTATTCCTATTCCCATATCTGTTGCCTTAGATCTCCATAATTTCAAAATTTTAACAGTTCAGAAGGAGGTTGTTTACATTTTCCATTTCAAGGGAGGCTCTTGCCTTCCTTAGCAGACACCTGTCTATTAAAACCGAGACAATGCCCCAGGACACCAAGGCAGGTGAGGAGCAAGTCAGTGCCCCTTTCCCCCTTTCTCCTGCTCCATCTCCCAGCCCAGCACGGCCCCCAGCTGCAGGACAACCCCACTGCCAATGCCGTCCTGCTGGGGAAGCACTGGGGGGATCTGCTTTCCCTTTCCCTCTGGCACAGAGGCAAATCCCATCCTCTCTTTGTCCTTCCTCCCCCAGACAAGAAGCTGAGGATGGAGACCAGGAAGGACAAATCTCCAGAGCAGAACCAGGTGGAAGAGGCCCCTTTGAGCAGCTCCACTGCGCATGAATCCAATGGGGAGGAAAAGTCCAGAGGTCCCACAGTACGAGTGGCACCAAACCCAGCCCGGGTTGCTCTGAGGAGGAAAGACCCACCCTGGGCCAGGAAGGTGGACAGAGCTTCAGCCAGAGCTTGGAGCTGGTGGTGCATAAGCAGCTTCACGATGGGGAGAAGCCCTACAAGTGCTTGGAGTGTGGGAAGACCTTCAGGCAGAGCAGCACCCTGATTGGCCACCAGATGATCCACGCCGGGCAATGGCCCTATGAGTGTGGGGAATGTGGGAAGGGCTTCAGGTGCAGCTCTGAGCTCGTTACCCACAAACGCATCCACACCGGGGAACAGCCCTATGAGTGTTCCGAGTGTCAGAAGAGGTTTCGGATCAGCTCCCATCTCATCCTGCACCAGCGGATTCACACAGAGGAGAGGCCATTCTGCTGCCCTGACTGTGGGAAGGGCTTCAAGCAAAACTCCCACCTCATCATCCATCAACGCATCCACACCGGGGAGAGGCCCTATGAGTGTCCCCAATGTGGGAAGAGCTTCACCCGGAGCTGTGCCTTGACCAAACACCAACAGAGGCACCAGTAAGGGAAGCCCTGCAAATGCCCTAACTGCAGGAAGATCTTGGTGCACAGCTCCAGTTTCATCCCCCATTGGACAACCCACATTGGAAAGAATGCTGGTGCTCCACATTCCCTGTGATCCTTACCGGCAAGACTCCTTTCCCTTTTCCTGCCCCTGCCAACGACATGATGTGGGATCAAAGAACATAAGGGTCTGGCTAATGCCATGTCATTATTTTCACTCCTGCTTCAGGTCAATGCCAGAGGCAGGAAAGGGACTCTCTCCCCTTGAGAGAAGGGTGTCCTTTACAGGCAGGAGTGAATATGTGGCTGCAAAGAGACAGTCAGTGGTCTTGTAGTTTTCCCTCTAAATAGTGTTTCTGATCCCTTCTGTTACCAGTGTTGTTGCTGTTCCTGTTTGTTCCTTATCTGGGTGCTGTTCTCAATAAATTTTTCTCATCCCATGGTGGGATTTTTGCCTTTTGTGCTTTCCATGGGAGGCGCGAGGGCAGCGAGGGCAGCGAGGGCAGCGCGGTTTTAACGGGAGCGGGAAATCGAGGAATCCCATTCCTGAACCTTGGCCCGTGGAAACCGAGCATCCCAGCTGGTCCCAGCCCTGGTGGCCATGGCCACAACCTTGGGAGCGGGTCCCTGGCTGGGGCTGTGGGAACATCTTCCCTCTCGTGCCTAGGGACAGGAGTGGAGGGAACGGCTGCAGCTGAGTCGGGGCAGGCTCAGGTTGGATGTCAGGAAAAGGTTTTTGCCCAGAGGCTGCTGGGGCCCTGCCCAGGCTCCCCAGGGAAGGGTCCCAGCTCCAGGGCTCTCTGAGCTCCAGCAGCGTTTGGACAGCGCTGCCAGGCCCAGGCTGGCATTGTTGGGGTGTCCTGTGCAGGGCCAGCAGTTGGACTGGAGGATCCTGATGGGTCCCTCCCTGCTCAGCCAATTCTGTGGTTCTGGGATCCCATGAGCCTGATGGGACTGCCAATGGTTGCCATGTCAATAGGCTCTGGCTATAGGCCTGAGCTGGTGTCCATGGCAACCACCCCTGGTATGGGGTCTCCATGGAGCTTCCAAGGGACTGAGCATAGCAACAGGGGCTGGTGATGGTTGCCATGGAAACTGTCCAGAGCAACAGGGTCCTGGTGATGGTTGCCTGCTAAGGGTCAGATTTGTCTCAGGCCCTCAGAGGGGTTCCATGGGAACTTTCCAAGAGTCTCCAGGCTGTTCCAGAGCTGGAATGTCACAGGCAGAGACAGGGTGTCCATGGAGACCTCCCAGGACTTTCTGGGAATGATAAAGGGCCCTGTGGTCAGAGGCAGTCACAGCCATTCCATGGTGACATCCCAGGGCACCCTGGGCTGCTCAGGCACTGATTTGTCACAGGGACTCACGGGGGCTCCACGGTGACATCCCAGGAGTCCTCAGGCTGCCAAAGGGCCAGGATGTCCTAGACACTCACAGGGGTTCCTCTCTTGGGCACAGTGAGAGCTTCAGGCAAAAGCTTTATTTCTTTATTGGAGAAACTCCTGCTGATACATGAGGTGGAGAAATGATACCCAGCAGCCACCATGGATCCTCAAACCCCTGCAGGGCCCCTAGACTTCTAAATTTCCTTTTAAGAGAGGAGACTGGGAGTGGCTGGATACAATTCCTGCCCCAGACTTTATCAAAAGTGTAAGGGATTGGACTGCTGGAATTGAACTTTTACACAATTTGTCCTGCAGGATTAAAGACTGAATACCAGATAAATTTATATAAATACAGCTCTGATTGATTCTGGTCATGATTAGACAGAATGGCTCATTTACACCACAGAGTAAATGAAGAAAAGGAGTTATTGATGTGGTCTGTGTTGGTGGTGGACACAACCTTGTGCCAATGGGCAGGAGCCCTGAGAGCACCAGCACAGACACACAGATACACAGACACAGAGACACACAGACACAGACACAGACACAGACACGCATACACACACAGAGACACAGACACACACATACACACACACACATACACACACACACACACACACACAAACACACACACACACACACAAACACACAAAAATACAGACACACACACACACACACACACACGCACACAGCAGCAGCTCAGCAGTTGAGACATGGGAGCATCCAGGCATGGAGTTCTATCGAGGGGTTTTTTTCGGTCAAATGCTTCCGGGGTGCAGGGGTTAAAGGTAAAGGATGGTTTAGGGTATAAATACAGGAAAAGAGGGAGTGGAGATCATCAGGAATCTAAGGGTTTAGGGGTGGTATACAGGGAAAGTGACTTATAGAAAATGCCAGGGTGGATAGGTGGGGACATCAAGTAATGGGAAGACAGGGAAGGGAGAACTCTCTAGAACATTAATATATGAGGGCAATAGGGGTAGGGAAGGCCAAGGGGCTAATGGGGAGGACAGAACTGGGACAAATTACCGTAGTGCTGTAGAGCACCATGGGGGAAGTTTCTTTCCTCACCCTGAGCTATGAGGAATGCCCAGAGCCTAAGGTGCATCTCTCCAGGGCACTGCTGTTGCCCTCCCCCCTGTAGGCTCACAGGCCCCCACAACTCCTCTTTTTTGTTTAATTAGAAGGCTTCCCCTATGGATTTCTGGAAGCACCTTACAAAATAAGGGATAATAACTAACATAACAATAGCTATAAGTCATAATAGTACTAAATTATTAACTCAAAAAGGAAATAGTACATAAGATTAGGATACAACTGAAATAATTGGATGAGTAGGACCTAATTAAGCAATGTCTTTTTTTGTGGAATGCAAGACCAATAGGAAGTTGTATTTTTCAGGCAGTGTAGAGCTGTTTTCTTTTTCAGGTTATTGGTTGCATCGATATACCGCATCTTTTGTTTTCTTTTCCATGCTGCTTGTGCTTGTCATCACATCTTTTGGCAAGGCTCGTTATTCTTGTAGGACAGGGACTCCTCTCACAGTCTCTGCATGCCTTGCAACGCTTCGTCTCAGGCATGAATTCCTGCTTTGGCTTCCTCCCTCTTTTGGATTGGACAGGGGCCTCCAGGGTCTGCAATCTCCCTGCCATCTCCCAATCACCTTCCCTAGCAGCTTGTTCCCACACCCCTGCCCAGTGATCCTCAGGCTCAGTGTTAGAGTCTGTGGAATCACTGTCTTCTGCTGAGGAGGAGGGCCTGCTGGTAGAGGAGCGGTGCTCCTGGATAACTGGTGTGGCCCCGGGTCGTGGGCTACTGGCAGCCTAGGTGGCTGCCTTCCAGTCACCATCATGTCCCCTTTCAGCTCCGGTGATGTGGGAGCCAGAAGTGTCATGGCCACCAGGGGTGGAGCCCGGGGTGGAGAAGGTGGAGACCATGAGGGGAGAGGCAGGGCCTGCATCGAGAAGGGTGGCACTGATGAAAAGGGGTGATCCTGATAGAGGAGCGGACATTGACGCCATGGGTGGAGGGGAGCGTGTCAAAGGGGAGGAGCCTGATTATGGAGGAGCAGGAAAGGGCAGAGGAGAGGTGGGAAAGTGGCCATTTTGGGGTGCAAGGGTGGGAAAACTGGGATCAGGAGGGGACAAAATGGCAGGGCTGGCAACGTATCGGCACCATTTTGTGGGGTAATGGCCACTGAGGGAGACAAAAGAGCGTATGCAGGAATAGGAGAAAAGTTGAGGGGAAGTTCCAGAGCAGCATGGCCAGTGCCGTCCGGGTAAGGGCTGAGAGGAGACTGGGAGGCGTGAGGGAAACGGCAGCAATCCTGTGCTGAATAGCGACATCCACCTGCTGATTGCTCCTCAGGCAGGGAAAAGGGTTTAGGAGCTTGAGGGGAGATGAAGGGGAAGGGGTTTTGCAGTGGGGACCCAAAACTTTTCCAAATTTCCCCTGATTTTTAGACTGAATCATAAATAGAACATGAAAGAAGATAAAACTTTTTGCCATAAATGGAATGAAAAAGACAATAAAACTTCTCCACTTTAAAATTCCCCTCCATTTACAAAATCAATAACTTGATCCCAACCATATCCCAAACCTCAAGCGATAAAACTGATTCCTTTGTAACATAAAATATTTGAAAGGAAAATGAACAAAAGCTTTCAAATTCCCCTTTGAAAAATGAATTTCCATTTCCCGAGCAGCTAGGGCTAATGTAACTTGGATATAAATCTCCCATTGTGGAACAAGTTTTGTGCCCATTCTGCAGTCTTTCCACCCACAAGTTAAAATGAGAAAACAAAAGAAAAGGGTGACTCTGACTGAAACATACTCACCAGCAGTGCGTCAACAAGGGATCTCGTGGGGGTGTGTCAAGGAAAGCGATCCTCCAGCCCACGACTCTGGGAGGATTGCAAGTCTCTCCCCTCAGCATGCCCAGACAAAACTCAGAGGTTGTCTTAGGCTAGTGGCTGACCCAAAGGCGACTTAGCTTACAGCCATGCTGGAGACGCTCTCCAGGGGTACCAGATGAAGGTCCCTGTTCGGGTGCCACTGTTGTGGTCTGCGGTGGTGGTAGATGCAACTTCCCTGAGAGCATCTTGCACCAACAGGCAGGAGACATGAGAGCCCCAGCACACACTCACACACACCCACACACACACCCAGACACACACACACACACACAGAGACACACATACACACAGACACACACATGGAGCAGGTCGGCAGTGAAGACACGGGAGGTTCCAGGCATGGAGTTCCAATGTGCTTTATTTCAGGCAACGCTGAAGTGGCCCAGGGCCAAAGACAAAGCCAAAGGTGGGTCTAGGTTATAAATGAAGAAAAGAGAGGGTGGAGAAGAGCATCAGGGATCCAATGGTCTGAGGGCTCACGGGTGGTACACAGGGAAGGAACCAATAGGAAATGCTAGAGTGGATAGCCAGAGACATAAACCAATGGGATTACAGGGAAGGGAGAACTCACCAGAACGTGAACATATAAGGGTAAAAGGGGTGGGAAAGGCCAACGGGCCAATAGGGAGGAAAGAATTGGGATAAATTAATATAGTGCTGCAATGCACCATGGGGGAAGCTTCTTTCCTCACCCTGAGCTGTGAGGAACACCCGGAGTCTAAGGTGCATCTCTCCTGGGGATTGCTGTTGACCTCTCCTCAGTAAGCTCACAGGTCTCCAAACACACACTGGAGTTGTCTGGGGCCATTCATCATTTCTCTGCTCTCCAGCACCGATACAGACTCTGGCTACATCCCTGAGCTCCTGCCCATGGCAACCACCCCTGGCAATGGGGCTCCATGGAGCTGCCCTCAGGAAACCCCCAAGAGCTGGGGAGTGCACCAAAACCACCTCAGAAATGTGAGATACCCCAGCATTTCTTCATGAACATGGGATATCCAAAAACTCACTCAGTAACAGGCTTCCCTTCCCTTCATCATCCCCAAACTTCAGCTGCCTCATTCCGGACCCCAGCCCACCTCCCCAGTCCCAACCCCAACCCATCCCACCGTTCCTGGACATAATGACCCCCTTCCCAAGATGTATTTCCCCCATTTCACACCTCCCAAACCACATCCCACCCATCCTTCCCCACCCAATGCCCATTTTACCCCTTCTGATTTGCATCCCACTTCGGCCAATCTAATTCCATCCCCATTTCACCCCCAGGCGCTGTGGAATTGAGGAATTTTGGGGTGGGATTGAGTAGTTTTCAGTAGCATTGAGTGGTTTTGAGCTGACAGATCGATCCCTCTCATCTTTTGGAGTACCAAGAAATAAAGAAAACCAAACTAAATACCCCCAAAACCCCCCATATCCTCCCAGATGTCGCCAAGAATCCAAGTTTCCCTCAAAACACAAGTAAAATGTGAGGCTTTAGATGCCTTTGATGAATTGGGTGGATTTTTACCCTGATTATTTGTGTTTTGAAGGGAGGGAGATAAATCAAAAGACACTAAGAGGCAAAGAAGGAACACATATCACTTCCCACTGTTTATCACAAAGAATGTGGGTCACCAGGGCTCTGACCTTGTGGGTCCTCCAATGGGGATGGCGATGGAGCAGCGCATGAAGCTCCACCTGCAGTCAGGGCTCTCGTAAGGCCTCCCTTACCGGTGCCTCCATTGGTGCCGGTTAAAGAATGACTGGTCTGAGAAGCTCTTCCCACAGTGGGGACACTCGTAGGGCCTCTCCCCAGTATGAATGCACCGGTGGGTGACAAGGGTGGATTTGCGGTTGAAGCCCTTCCCGCAATCAGGGGAGCGGAAGGGCCTCTCATCCGTGTGAATCCGCTCATGCAGGAGGAGATTGGAGCTGCTCTGAAACCTCTTCTGACATGTGGGACACTGGTACAGCCTCTCCTCAGTGTGGATGCCCTGGTGGATGATGAGCTTGGAGTTGTGGTTGAAGCCCTTCCCACAGTCAGGTCAGCGGAAGGGCCTCTCCTTGGTGTGAATCCACTGGTGGTTGACAAGGGCAGAGCTGCAGCTGAAGCCCTTCCCACACTCCCCACACTCAGAAGCCCACTTCCCAGTGTGAATCATCTGGTGGCTGATCAGGGTATTTGCCCTGCCTGAAGATCTTGCCACACTCCAAGCATTTTTAAGACTTCTCCCTATCATGAAGCTGCCCATGGGCCACCAGCTCCGAGCTCTGGCTGAAGCTCTGCCCAGCTTCCTGGCTCAGGGTGGGTCTTTCCTCCTCAGAGCACACTGGGCTAGGCTTGCACAACCTTCTCCTGTGGGATCACTCTGGCTTTTCCTCCCTGTTGGATTCCTGTGCCGTGGAGCTGCTCACAACAGCATCTTCTATGAGGTTCTGCCATGGGGATTTTTCCTCCCTGTTCTCCATCCTCAGCTCCTTGTCTGGGGGAGGAAGGACAAAGACAGGATGGGATTTGTCTCCATGTCAGAGGGAAGGGGAAGGAGATCCCCCCAGTGCATCCCCAGCAGGACGGCGTTGACCATGGGTTTGTCCTGCAGCCAGGGGCTGTGCTGGGCTGGGAGATGGAGCAGGAGAGAGGGGGAAAGGGGCACTGATTTCCTCCTCACCTGCCCGGGTGTCCCGGAGCATGTTCCTTTTCCTTGCAGCCTCCTCTTCCATCCGGCAAAGTTTTGGGACTGGGAAATACTGTTTTGTTGGAAAACAACAGATGAGCACATTGTTTTTTGTACTGGTTTTAAGGCAAACCTGGGGAAAGGTCTAAGCCAGAATAACTATTTAAAAAGAAAATTAAGATCAAGGAAATGATAAGGAAACACTGCCTTAAACTGACAGAGTCAGGATAGAACCTGACACCCTGTTGGTCAGGGTGGTGGCAGCAGTCCTATTAAATGATGGTTGCAGTACTGTTGGAGAGATGAACGTGATTCTGTCAGAGCAGTGATCCTGTAGAAGGGTCTGGTTTTCCTCTGGATGTCCAGTGGTGGTTATGGAGCTCTTGTCCTCTGGCAATCCAGTAGGCAAGCTGCTCCTGGTGTAAGGCTCAGCTGATATCCAGGTAGGAATGCTTGGATCCTCCCCCTGGGCGGAGCATCCCACATTGGGATGATGGAATTTTATCAGTCCTGCAGTGACACTCAATGGCCTATTCACAGAAGATATCTCCCTTGGAGTGCGTTATCAGGGGTGAGTCATGGAAGAGATAAAGAACACTGCCCCGCCTGTTTATAGCAGTTTATGAGGATGAGGATTGGAAAAGTGCATTTGGTTACATCTTACATTGCAACCTGAAACAGTGGGATAATCCCTTCTCAGGGGGTGAACACCACCCCCCTTACCCAAACTGGCTCAGCTGTAAAACCCCCACCCTGGGAAGGCCACACACACAGGGGACAATGTCACACTTGTCCTGCTCCAGGGGAGGTCTCTGTCCCTGTCATTCCCTTGCTCTCCCCCCTTTTCTCTTTCTTTCCATGTCTCTCTCTAACTCACATTTACTGTTCAATAAAATCTGCCTTGGATTTGGTCTCGTTAGCACCTTAATTGGGGCAGAGGCATCTCTCTAACAATTTTCTTGACCATATTGCCATATTATTTTGGCACAGTGAGTTCAGGGCACTGTTCTCTGACCCCAAGTGCCTTTGAAAACAGCATGATTCCCTCCACTGAGGAGGTTGTGGTTCTTTCTGAAAGACGTCTTGGAAACTTGGACACAGTCCCTCTTTCCTCCTAGGGAACTTATTGGAGAAACGTTGAAGAAAATGGCTGTTCTAGTGGCCAGTGTAAAGCAAATATTTTGTTTTCCTTCCTTGAAAAGTTTGTTAAAATCACTGGAGGAAAGGGAGAAAATGATATCAGCTTGACTGATAAAGTTCATTTACTCCAAGGTGAGGAACACAAGGCTGCTAAAAGTCCTACAAGAAGCCCAGCTCAAGTAGCTAAATTCCCAAATAACTCCAGCCAGGGGTCTTCAGTAGGATTTCTTTGCAGAGTGTTCAGAGTCGGCAGATCCCGGACTCGAGCCCTGGATATCTCCGGGCTCCCTAAGTGTCGGATTTTGGGGCTGTTTAGATGGTCTGGAAAAAGCCCAAAGATGGCCTTGGGCCGCCCAGGTTCGAAAGGACGAGAAGAAACTTCAGATCTGTTCTCGGTCTCGATGTTTATTAATTGCTTATCTAAAAGATTTTCTCTTGGCCTGCCAGAGTTCTGCTCAGCAGTCAGCCATGGGCACACACTGAGAGCCCCTGGGGCGGTCGTCTATCTTTATACTTGGAGTTACGTATACAATATTTATCATTTTTCTCCAATACCCTCTACCCTTATTAACCAGTGTTCCCCTAGTAAGGTCCAATCCCGGAGTGCCAACATCACCACAGAAAATGGAGGCCTAGAGGAAGAAGAAGAAGGAGAAGGGCACGCCCCAATTCCTCCATCTTATTTCTCTAGACCCCCCTGTACAGAAATCTTAAGCCAATGTATCTCACACTCCAATTAACTTATCCCTTCACCATTCACCCCAGTTCTGAGAGGCTGAGATCCCACATCTCCCCCTTCTGTTTGCACCAAAAAGATCTTTTTCGCTTTTATGTGAAAACCCCCCAGAGTCCTTAGTTTCTTTTTATTTCTCTTCCGGGTCATTTTTCGCAGTCTGAGTCTCGACTTCTGTCTGAGTACTCGTCTCTTTGTTTCTCGGATCAGCGTTCTCGTGTTCTCGCGTTCGGAATGGCTTCACGTGCCGCGCTGACACCCACTTCAGACCTCGATCTGTGGAAATACAAGCGAAACCCTTTCCCCAAGTGATTAGTTTGAGAGGACCCTCTATTTGTCCTGTTTCTGGGTTTCTGATCAAAACTAAAGGATTTTCCCTTAGCTTTGCCTGTGTGTTGTTTAGAAAATGTCTCACAATTGGTGGATCAAGTTCCGAGGATGGATAATCCCTTTGTCGTGTTAACATTGTCTTCTTTGAAGTGCTTTTCTTTTTATATATTGTTGGAAAAAATTGCTGCATTGTTGCAGTCTCGCCACGAGATGGCGCTGTGGCTCCGCCGAGCCAACCCGGCATGTCGTGCACTTCTGCCCTCCTGCCACTAGGTGGCGCTGTCACCGGCCTCCCTGGCTCGGATGACGGAGCAAGCTCGACTGCCCCACTTCCTCTTCCGGCTCGGCGTCTCCCGTGAAGGGAAGGGACTGGGACTCCGAGGGTTTGAACCAAAGGCACCGGGTCTGGAGACGGTGTGGAGTCCCGGGACGTAGAATCCCTAACACGGCCCCTCCTCACCCGAGACGTCACAGGGGACCGGGCTCGGCTCCGCCCGCGCCCTACTTTCTGCGCATGCGTGCTCTCCGAGCCGCTCCCTGTGTCTCCCAAGCTGACGTCATCCTCTCCCCCCCGTCCCACCTCCGAGGTCCCCGCCCCTCGGTCTGTCCCTGAGTCCACCTCCTCCTCCTCTGACGTTGTGTTCACCTCTCCCTCCGGCACCCCAGCTCGCGCCGCTATCCGAGCCGATTTCCACACCAGGTCTGACGTCACAACCGCGCACCTCCTGCGTCTCACCACAGTGGCCCTCTGAGGCTGCACATTTACCCCTAGCCCGCCGCCCGCGTTCGCCGCCCCCGCGCTGGTATGTGGGTCTGCACCCCAGTTTTTGCAAATTTCGCCCTCCGCGCGCGTCTCCTCATCTTCACCCACGCTGCCCGCGTTTGCCGCTGCCGCCACATCGCCGCTTTGCCCGCCGCGAACAAGTGCCCCCCCTGATCCCTTATCTTCCTGCTCCCCCCCTTCCGCTCCTGACTCCTCTACACTCTGTGGAGTTTCAGGACGCTCTTGGGGTTCGTTGTATTTTTTGATTGGGGGGTTTAATATTTTTTCCTGCTCTCTTTTTTCGAGAGCCCTTTCCCCCTGGCTTTTTAAAGCAAGAGCTCATTTTTTCCCGGAGCTCCGCCCTGTCCCCTCTTCTGAGGGTACCGCAGCTTCTCGCTGCTTTTCCAGTCTTTTTGACTGCACTGAGATACCTTGTAACATGATTCTTGCCGGTGAGAGTAGCTTTAACGCTGTCTCTTCTTTTTTCATTGCTAAAATATATAAATGCCTATTAATTTCTTGCCAAAACCCCACTTCGAACAACAGACATGTCTCTGCAAGTGGGTAATTGAGCCTTGCCCATAGTAACAACTGTTTTAATTCTTTCTTTGGGATCCCTTCTGTATATAATTCAGCCACACTTTGTAAGGTGGATAAGATTTCCCGTTGTTCCTGGGAGAGTGTGGCCCCCATGATCTTATTTTGGCCTTCTTACCAAATCTGTCGTCAGAGTGGTCTGAAGGCTCCCGTTCTCCGTCCAGCAGATCACGAGAGATGGATCCAGAGGCGCCTTTCTGGTCCCAGTCCAGGCCGCTCTGCTACGAACTGTCTTCGGCAGAAGCTGAGAGATGGAATTCTCAGTGACTGCTGATTTTTGCAGCTCCTCCTGGCCGGTTTTTTCTTTTTCTTCTTTCTTTCTTCAGGCTTCTCTCCTCAGGAGTTATCAGTGCTGTCCTATTGGCTCTTCAGCTCTTCAGGGCTTTTCCCCCCCCGAAAGGTTTGGTGGGAGATAGCCCACGCAGCGGATGCCACTTGTCGGATTTTGGGGCTGTTTAGATGGTCTGGAAAAAGCCCAAAGATGGCCTTGGGCCGCCCGGGTTCGAAAGGACGAGAAGAAACTTCAGATCTGTTCTCGGTCTCGGTGTTTATTAATTGCTTATCTAAAAGATTTTCTCTTGGCCTGCCAGAGTTCTGCTCAGCAGTCAGCCATGGGCACACACTGAGAGCCCCTGGGGCGGTCGTCTATCTTTATACTTGGAGTTACGTATACAATATTTATCATTTTTCTCCAATACCCTCTACCCTTATTAACCAGTGTTCCCCTAGTAAGGTCCAATCCCGGAGTGCCAACATCACCACAGAAAATGGAGGCCTAGAGGAAGAAGAAGAAGGAGAAGGGCACGCCCCAATTCCTCCATCTTATTTCTCTAGACCCCCCTGTACAGAAATCTTAAGCCAATGTATCTCACACTCCAATTAACTTATCCCTTCACCATTCACCCCAGTTCTGAGAGGCTGAGATCCCACACCTAAGAGGAGCTTTTTCAGGGGGAGAGGAGCAGCAATCGCCCCTCGGGAGGGTCCCGGGGGGTCCACGTGGCCCGGTACCGACGGGGTGGGACATTGGTTTTGGGGATCCCCGTGAGAGCCAGGGCTGTGGAACGGGGGACCCCCGGGGCAGGGAGAGGGGAAGGGGCGATACCGGAGCTGGGGGATCCCTGGCAGCCCGGAGATGAGGCGGGGACGGGACCCCCTGACCCTGACAGGGGCGTGTCCTGGGGTGACTTCATGATGCTCGTACCCCATCAGTCTGCTTAGCCCAGAAATGAGTTCTGCACCTTTAAGGCTGGCTCTGAGAGCAAAGGGGAGGAGGAAGAGGATGCAGTTTGTTTTCGGCAACTGTACTCACTCCTCTACATTCCAGGTGCTGGATGGACAGACAGCGGGATGGAGCTCTCCTTTGCTTTTAGTCAGTTTTTAGGCCTCTGAGGCAGAGAAGTTCCCTGGACTGTGGTTTTTCTTTTTCTTTGGAGCTGTTTAAACCTGCTCTGGACTGAACAACCAGAACACCACCGGCAGCTCCCACCTGAGGCCCACCGAGATGGGCCTGGGCCGAGGAGGCATTTCCAGTGCTGGATGGACTGATAAGAGACTGATAATAGACTGATAAGACACTGATAAAACACTGATAAGATGCTGAGTGCCCAGAGCTTCAACCAAAGGAGGGACTTTCGAAGTTTGTCATCTATTTTGGAACAGCAGGAGGTTTTATTGCTTAATAATGTTCAAATTTTGTGCTGGTGAATGCTTTGCCTTTAAAATAAAGCTTTTTAGACTTTTCTCCACAGAAATATTTTCCCGAATTGGCTGAGGGTGGGGCTGCT
The DNA here is from genome assembly GCF_028551555.1 of Melozone crissalis. Classification (NCBI taxonomy): domain Eukaryota; kingdom Metazoa; phylum Chordata; class Aves; order Passeriformes; family Passerellidae; genus Melozone; species Melozone crissalis. The sequence goes on from NW_026535824.1 coordinate 16,915,434, forward strand.
GAATCGGCATTCTAGAGGAAACTCCTTTTGGAGGGTTTCAACCAAATTTGCCCTAATCCAGGGCAGGGTGGTGCAAAGAAGGGGGAACTCCAAGTGGCTGGATTAAGGGGAGGCTGGGACCTTGGGACCCCAGAACCTCCCAGAATCCAAAAGCAGGACCCTGGAGAGGAGGGATCCCCAGGACCCATGGGATCCCCACCAGCCCTGAGATGGGGGACCAACCATGACCCAAGAGGGATGAGACTGGAAATGGGAAACTCCTGGTGGCTTTTTTTTTATTCACTCTTGATTTTTGTACATCAGGTGACTTCTAGAAATGGACATGGGTGGGAGGAATCCGCAACCCAAGGCATTCACACCTTGTTTTTCCCCAAACCAGGATTTTCCCCAAACCTTCCCACCGTGACATCCCCTCTATCCCGCTCTGGGTGAGCTCAGTCCCAAACCTGACCCTGATCCTGGTCTCAGTCTTACTCCATGTTTAGACACAGTTCTGCATTTATTCTCATCCCAGTCCCAAACTCATCTATCCCAACCCCAGCCCTAAAGTTAATGCCATGTCTAGCCTTTACCCCAATCCCAGCTCTAATCCAACTCTCAGCCCCAACTCCAACCCCAGCCCCAATTCCATCCCCTTCCTAAATCCTCAGCCCCAAACCAAACCCCAGGTTCAGCCCTTCTGGGGATTTGGGGGTGTCTCTGTCCCTATCACCCCAATGATGTTTGGGTGGGGTCACAGGAGGGCTGAGAGGGACAGAGACCCCCCCAGCCTCCCCAGAAGGTCAGAGACCCCCCCGAGCCCCGAGCACCCTCAGTGGTGAGAGGGACTCAGAGCCCCTGGTCTCCAGCCCTGCACAGGCATTGCCTGAGGCCAGAGGGATGGAGACCCCCGAGCATCCCCCAGGGCGAGGGGACAGAGACCCCCGAGCATTCCCTGGGCTGAGAGGGACAGAGACTGCCCCGAGCACCCCCTGGCCCAGGGGTGAGAGGGAGGGAGACCCCCCAGGCATTCCCTGGGGTGAGAATGATGGAGACCCCCTGGGGAATGGCCTGGGGTGACAGGGACAGGGACACTCCCTGGGGAATGGCCTGGGGTGAGAGGGACAGAAACACTCCCTGGGGAATGGCCTGGGGTGACAGGGAGACCCCCAGGGGAATGGCCTGCGGTGACAGGGACAGGGACACCCCCTGGGGAATGGCCTGGGGTGACAAGGACAGGAAAAACCCCCCTAATCCCTTCCCAAGCATCCCCCAGTGTGAGAGGCACAGAGACCCCTTGAGCATCCTCTGGGCACTGGACAAAATAAATTTGGCAGAAATCAAACTTGACTCTGCAAAATCACTTTGAAGAATATATGCTCTTCCCACCAGTAACTTGTGATGAAAGTGCAAACAAATCCCAAACATGAATAAACCGAAAATACATGCAGTGATGTGGCACTTCCAATATTCATTACTTCCTGCACAGCTCTAGCTAAGGTGCTGGCAGGTTCCGATAAAAGGAAAGTGGAAATTTGGCCAAATACAGATTATTAAAAGGAAGGGAAAGCTCTGTGTAGCAGTCACAAAGGTGACAGGGATAAAGAGAAAAATGATTCTCACATTTGGTAAAGCCCCCCAAGCCTGGGAATTCAGGGCTTCTTCAGAAATTTAGCTACTTGAGCTGGGCTTCTTGGGGGACTTTCAGCTGCCTTGCATTCCTCACCGTGGGGTGAATAAACCTTGTCAGTCTCACTGGTAACATTTGCTCCATTTCCTCCAGTGATTTTAACAACTTTATAAGGAAAGACAGCAAATTATTTTGTTTACACTGGCCAGCCATAAAAGCCATTTTCCTCATCATTTCTCCCATAAAGAAATAAAGCTTTTATAAGCTCCATAAGCTCCCCAGGAGGAAGGAGGGACTGTGCCCAAGTTTCCAAGAGCTCTTCCAGAAAGAACCACAACCTCCTCAGTGGAGGGAACCATGCTGTTGTCAAAGGCACTTGGGGTCAGAGAACAGTGCCCTGAACTCACTGTGCCAAAATAATATGGCAATATGGTCAAGAAAATTGTTAGAGAGATGCCTCTGCCCCAATTAAGGTGCTAACGAGACCAAATCCAAGGCAGATTTTATTGAACAGTAAATGTGAGTTAGAGAGAGACATGGAAAAAAAGAGAAAAGATTAGTGACAAGGGACAGAGACCTCCCCTGGAGCAGGACAAGTGTGACATTGTCCCCTGTGTGTGGGGGTTTTACACTTGAGCCAGTTTGGGTAAGGGGGGTGGTGTTCACCTCCTGAGCAGGGATTACCCCACTGTTTCAGGTTGCAATGTAAGATGTAACCAAATGCATGTTTTCAATCACCATCTCCATAAACTGTTAGAAACAGGTGGGACAGTGTTCTTTATCTCTTCCATGACTCACCCCTGATAACGCCCTCTAAGGGGGATATCTTCTGTGAATAGGCCATTGAGTGTCACTGCAGGACTGATAAAATTCCATCATCCCAATGTGGGATGCTCCGCCCAGGGGGAGGATCCAAGCAGTCCTACTTGGATATCAGCTGAGCCTTACACCAGGAGCAGCTTGCCTACTGGATTGCCAGAGGACAAGAGCTCCATAACCACCACTGGACCTCCAGAGGAAGACCAGACCCTTCTACAAGATCACTGCTCTGACAGAATCACGTCCATCTCTCCAAAAGGACTGCAGCCACCATTTAATAGGACTGATGCCACCACCCTGACCAACAGGGTGTCAGGTTCTATCCTGACTCTGTCAGTTTAGGGCAGTGTTTCTATATCATTGCCTTGATCTTCATTTTGTTATTAAATTGTAATTCTGGTTTAGATGCTCCGCAGGGTTGCCTTAAACCCAGTGCAAAACTCAATGTACTCATTCCTTGTTTTCCTCCCAAAACAGAATTTCCCATCCCCAAACCTTTGCCAGATGGAAAAGGAAGCTGTGAGGAACAAGGAGGATCCCTGGGACACCCCGTCAGGTGAGGAGGAAGTCAGTGCCCCTTTCCCCCTCTCCTGCTCCATCTCCCAGCCCAGCACAGCCCCTGGCTGCAGGACAACCCTGCTGCCAACCCCATCCTACCAGGGATGCACTGGGGGGATCTCCTTCCCCTTCCCTCTGGCACGGAGCCAAATCCCATCCTCTTCTTGTCTTTCCTCCCCCAGACAAGAAGCTGAGGATTGGGACCAGGGAGGACAAATCCCCACAGCAGAACCTCGTGGAAGAGGCCATTATGAGTTACTCCAGGGCACAGGAATCCAATGGGGAGGAAAATCCCTAGAGATTCCACAGGAAGAGGGGCTCCAAACCCAGCCCAGTGTGCTCTGAGGAGGAAAGACCCTCCCTTAGCCAAGAAGGTGGACAGAGCTTCAGACAGAGCTCAGAGCTGGTGGTCCATGAGCAGCTTCATGATGGAGAGAAGCGCTACAAGTGCTTGGAGTGTGGGAAGAGCTTCAGGCAGAGGAGCAGCCTGATCCGCCACCAACGCATCCACACCGGGGAATGGGCCTACGAGTGTGGGGAGTGTGGGAAGGGCTTCAGCTACAGGTCAGAACTCATCAGGCACCAATGCATTCACACTGGGGAAAGGCCCTACGAGTGTCCCCAGTCTCAGAAGAGATTTCAGACCAGCTTCAGTCTCCTCCAGCACCAGCAGATTCACACAGAGGAGAGGCCCTTCCGCTGCCTTGAGTGTGGGAAGGGCTTCAAGCACAATTCCAACCTCATCAGGCACCAGCGCATCCACTCTGGGGAGAGGCCCTACAAGTGCCCCACATGTGGTAAGAGGTTTCAGAGCAGCTTCAATCTCCTCCTGCACTATCGGATTCACACGGATGAGAGGCCCTTCCACTGCCCTGACTGCGGGAAGGGATTCAACTGCAACTCCACCCTCATCACCCACCGGCACATCTACGCTGGGGAGAGGCCTTATGAGTGTCCCCAGTGCGGGAAAAGCTTCACCCAGAGCTCTGCCTTGACCAGTCACCAACGGAGACACCGGCAAGGGAAGGCCTCCAATGCCCCAAGTGCAGGAGGATTTTGTGCACTGCCCCAACTCCAATCATTGGAGTATCCATGTTGGGAAGAGCCCTGATGATCCATGTTCCCCATGATCCATGCTGGGAAGACACATGTACCTTTTCCTGTCCCTGCAAATGACATGATGTGGGATGGAAAAACATGAAGGTCTGGCCATGACCCTCTCATTACAATCACTCCCACATCAGGTCATTGCCAGGGGCAGGAAATGGACTCTCTCTCTCCCTGAGAAGAAGGGTGAAATTTCCAGGAAGGGGAGATTGTGGACAGGCAGATCCAGCGAGTTCTGTTGTAGTTCTCCCTGTAAACAGTCCCTTCTGTTATCAATATTGTTTCTATTTTTGTTTGTTCCTTATCTCGTTGGTGTTCTCAGTAAACTGTTCTTATCTCAGCCCGGAATCTTTGCCTTTTGTGCTTTCCATGGGAGGCGGGAGGGCAGCGAGGGCAGCGAGGGCAGCGCGGTTTTAACGGGAGCGGGAAATCGAGGAATCCCATTCCTGAACCTCGGCCCGTGGAAACCGAGCATCCCAGCTGGTCCCAGCCCTGGTGGCCATGGCCACAACCTTGGGAGCGGGTCCCTGGCTGGGGCTGTGGGAACATCTTCCCTCTCGTGCCTAGGGACAGGAGTGGAGGGAACGGCTGCAGCTGAGTCGGGGCAGGCTCAGGTTGGATGTCAGGAAATGTTTTTGCCCAGAGGCTGCTGGGGCCCTGCCCAGGCTCCCCAGGGAAGGGTCCCAGCTCCAGCAGCGTTTGGACAGTGCTGCCAGGCCCAGGCGGGCATTGTTGGGGTGTCCTGTGCAGGGCCAGCAGTTGGACTGGAGGATCCTGGTGGGTCCCTCCCAGCTCAGCCAATTCTGTGGTTCTGGGATCCCATGAGCCTGAGGATGGAGCTGCCAATGGTTGCCATGTCAATGGGCTCTGGCTGCAGGCCTGAGCTGGTGTCCATGGCAACCACCCCTGGCATGGGGTCTCCATGGAACTGCCAAGGGACTTGTGAAGGTCCACCCGAAATGAATGGGTGACAAATGATTTTTTGGTGCAAAAATAACTAACAAAGGCACAGGGGTTTTGCAGTAACAAATCAACAAAATGCAATTTTATTGATGATAACCACAGCTGAATATGCATTTGGTTAGGGAATCTGGGGAACAGAAGGGTAGGACAAGGGAAAAAGGGAGGAAAGAAGGTTAGGGAAGGGGTATAGCTACCAAAACGTGATGTCTTCAGGGTCCCGCCGCCAAAACTTGCTGGTGCACGCTTTGGGGAGATCTCAAAGGACAGTCGAAACCGAACCCCAAATATACTGTTCTCGGCTGGGGGAAGGGTGGCCGAAGTTAGGTTTCCATGGAGGGGAAAAGAATAGGAACAGGAGGAGGGGGAGAGGCTATTCCATTGTTTTCATGGCCGAATGCTCACAGGTACATTTACTCTGGGCAGGTTTTCCCCCCTCCCCGAGTTGGGAGGGGGTACAATCCCAGTCTCTGGAAGGAGGTTGCCAGGGGGGTGCCAGGGGGGTACCATGGGGGTGCCAATAGGGTGCCAGAGGGGTTCTTGGTTCCTTGATGGGGGGATTCGCATCTCTGTTGGTCCGTCACGGTGGTTGAAGGCAGACAACAGGGGTCTTCTCTTGGAGGGGGGAGCCACCCCAGAGCTCAGTCCAGCCAAGTCAGGAGTTTGGAAGAAAGTCCAGTTCCATTGTTCAGAAAAGGGCAGCATGCCCCTTCGAGTACAGCATGGCATGTTCTGCAAACACCACCTGGAAACACACACCTGTAAACACACTGAATAAGCATGAGACTTTCTTTCCCAACTGGCTCAAGAGTTTTTAACTTTTCGGTGGTCTTTTTCTCATGACAATTGTGAGGCAAAAATGAAGGATTTTCGGATGGACTTCCACAGGACCGACCATAGCAACAGGGCGCTGGTGATGGTTGCCATGGAAACTGACCATATCAACAGGGTCTGGTGAGGCTTGCCATGGAAACTGACCATAGCAACAGGGTCCTGGTGATGGTTGCCACAGAAACTGACCATAGCAACAGTGTCCTGGTGATGGTTGCCTGCTAAGGATCGGATTTGTCACAGGCCCTCAGAGGGGTTCCATGGGAACTTTCCAAGAGTCTCCTGGCTGTTCCAGAGCTGGAATGTCCAGGCAGGGACAGGGGCCCCATGGACACCTTCTACGTGTTTCTGAAATGGTAAAGGGCCCTGTGGTCAGAGGCAGTCACAGCCATTCCATGGTGACATCCCAGGGGACCTTGGGCTTCAAAGGCACTGATCTGTCACAGGGACTCATAGGGACTCCACGGTGTCATCCCAGGAGTCTCCAGGCTGCCAAAGAGCCGGGATGTCCCAGACACTCACAGGGGTTCCTGTCATGGGCACAGTGGGAGCTTCAGGCAAAAGCTTTATTTCTTTATTGGAGAAACTTCTGCTGAGACATGAGGTGGAGAAATGACACCCAACAGCCTCCATGGATCCTCAAACCCCTGCAGGGCCCCTAGACTTCTAAATTTCCTTCTAAGAGAGGAGACTGGGAGTGGCTGGATCCAATCCCAGCCCCAGAATTTGTCAAAGGTGTAAAAGATTGAACAGGTGGAATTCGACTAACACAATTTGTCCTGCAGGATTCATGATAGAATACCAGATTAATTTATAGAAGTATGTCTCTGGCTTATTCTGATCATGATCAGACGGAAAGATCACCAGCACAGTTATTTACTCCACAGTTAAGGAGCTATAACAATTATTAGAATATAATGCTCTAGGCAGCAATTTTGAAGTCAGCAGGGCCTTGCTGGAGTTGCTGCAGCCCATTGCAGGCAGAGCCTCCTGCTCCAGCAGGAACTGCCTTTCCTGTGCCATGAGCAGGGCAGGTCCTGCTGCAGGAAAAGCCCCAGACCAGCCCCAGCACAGGGAAGGGCTTGGGCACAAGGGCAGAGTGCCATGCTGGGACCTGTGCCAGGGAGAGCCTGAGGTACCAAAGGCACCTTGGCAGCAGCAGCTGCTTGCAGGCCATGGCCAGAAGCCTCCCTCGGCAGCCTGGCATGGTGGCCACCACTGCAGAGCTGCTGCCTCAGGGCTCATTCCTGGCTGGGCTCTGAAAAGCCACTTCTGCTCCAGGAGCCTGAATGGGAAGCCATTGGCCCCAGCACCTTGGGGACAAGATATTAATGACAAAACTCTTCATGCCAGCAGAGCCAAGGCAGGGGCAGAGGAAAGGGGAGAGCCAGGCCCAGGGCACAGGGCTGCCATGGCAATGGCTGTGAGGTCACTGCCCCTGCAGCAGCCTGGCTGCCCTCAGCAGACATTCTGGCCAGAAGCATTGTGAGGGCACCGCGCACATCAGAGAACCCACACTACAGGAATTCTCTCACTGGGGATGAGAGGGTTTCACTGGGTCAGGCTGCACAAAGCTCCTGCTCTTGGACAATTCCTGGGATGGGGCATCCAATTCTCTGGAAAAACAACTGCAGTTTCCTCCCACTTTCATAATTGTAAAATATTTCCTCATTCTAACAAATGTAAATCCACCTTTATTCAGTTTAAACATATTGACCCTTTTCTATCATGGCAAGATTTGGGAGAAAATAACTTTGACCACTATTTTTCCATTTTCACAGACCTTATTTTTTTTTCCAAAAATCTCCCAAGATGGGGTTTGGAGGCCTCATCCCAGAACCAGCGGGTAGAGACTGTGGACTGTGGGCTCAGTGGTGTGGAGACTGAGGACAGAACAGGAATAGTCTGGGAGGGATGGATGGGTGGTTTCAGAGAGGCTGGAGCTTTTCTTCATAGAGGATATAGGCATGAGAAGGAAATAATGGCAGCAAGGGCAGCTGGGGAGGTCCAGACTGGACATGAGGAGAAAGGAATTTCCCTGCATTCCAGGGCAGAAGGGCAGGGCTGTGGTGCAGCACGTCCCCCAGCAGGAGCCTGGAGCAGCCCAAGGCTCTGTGTGGGCAGGCAGAGGCAGGCAGGAGGCAGAGCTGTCAGCAAAGGAAGGGGCCAGCCAGGTGGGGCAGCCAGGGGATGCCGACAGCCTGCAGGGACAGAGGCGCAGGTTTGCTCAGCACCAGAGACACCTTTCCCTCGCTTGTCCCCACCTGTCATCACTGCCTCCAGTGTTCTACTCTACCTGGAACCTGGGGACACTTTCTCAGTCTTTTGCCTCGAAGGGATTTACTGAAAGTACAAGAAACTTCAGTGTTTCCATCTTACATTGAGTTCTTGAGGAATTTTTTGAGCACACTCTGAAGGACTGGGTCTGATGCAAAGAGCACCAAAGCCCCAGAGGGTCATTAAGGTCTTTGTGCTGTGTCTGTGCTGCTGAGCTGGGCTGGGCTCCTGGCCCACAGGCAGCTCCTGGCAAGGGCAGTGCTGCAGAGAGACAGCTCTGGCCAGGGGCAGCTCCTGTGCACAGCCCAGCAGGGCTGGGACACTGCCAGGGCCCATCAGGGACACCAGCAGGGCACAGACAGAACTCACAGGGGCTCAGCACTGGCAGGGGCTGTGGGATGGCCCAGAGGCGGCTGTGTCACAGCAGCACCTCTGGGGCTGTGTCATAGAGGCACAGAGCAGCTGTGATGTCAGCAAGGGGCTGTGTGACAGCACAGAGTGGGCTGTGTGAGGTCACAGATTGGGCTCTGACATCACAGAGTTTGTTGTGTGAGGTCACTGAGCAGCTACAGCATCACAGAGGGGATTCTGTGACAACACAAGGCAGGCTGTGACATCATGGCATGGCAGTGTGACATCATAGAGCAGGCTGTGAGATCAAAGTGTGTGCTGTGATATTATAGCTTCAGTGTGACATCACATAGAGGGTTTTGGGGCATCACTGAGAGGGGTTGTGACGTCACAGAGCTGTCTGTGACATCATAGGGTAGGGTGTTTGGCCATTGAGCAGATCCTGCCATCATAGAGGGTGGCTCTGTGACTTCAGAGAATGGGTTGTGACATCACCAATTGGCTGTGTAAAATCATAGAGCAGGCTGAGACATCACAGGACAGTGACATCACAGGATGGTTTTGTGACATCACATTCAGCTGCATGACATTCCAGGGTTACATCCCAGAGTTGGATCTGTGACATCATAGAAGGCAGTGTGACCTCACAGGGACTGTGTGACATCACAGGGGTTGTATGACATCACAGACGGCTGTGTGAGATCACAGGGGCTGTGTGATATCACAGGGAAAATGTGACATCACAGGGACAATGTGACATCACAGGGACTGTGTGACATCACAGGGGCAGTGTGAGGTCCCTGGGGAGGTCACTCTGCCCCGGCCCCCCTCACAGCTCCCCCCAGAGCAGCCCAACCCTGCTCATGCACAGCGGGGTCCCCTGTCCCCCCGGGTCCCCCCAGCCCCGGCCCCGCAGCCTCCCCCAGAGGATGTTCCACGAGATCGACCCCAGAACCTGACATGGGGACGGGGGGCCGGGGCCCTGGGGGTGGCACAGGGGGACAGGGACCCCCCTGGCAGCGTCCCCGTGTCCCCCAGGGCCAGAGCCTGGGCCAGGGCTCCTTCACCCTGCTACCAACAAGGCCTTGAGAGCGCTGAAAAAATCCCCAGCAAGGGAGCAGCAAAAATCACATTTAATATTAAGGGACAGCAGCACAAAGTTCCTTGGCAAGAGTCACTCTGCTCCTGACTGGACGCTTCAGACACACCAAGGAAACAAAGCAACAACAAAACCAAACCAAATCCAGGCAATCAAACCAGAAATGCACAGAGAACTGTCCCTGTGTGTGTCTGTGCCAAAAGGACAGTGAGGGCAAGGATAAAAGGAATATGGCCTAAAAGCTTAACAGGACTTAACTGATACTTTAGACTTCAGCATTTAGCAAAAGAACAGCACTTAACACTACTTAACCTAATTTATAATCAATGGCTTAATGATGTCATAGTGGAATAACACTAAAAATTATTCAATTTAGTTTATAATTTATATTAAATTTAACAACTTAACAAAAGAATAACTCTTCAGAACATTTAACTTAGCTTGCACCTTATGACTTAACCTCACTTATAGCACTGACTAACTCAGCTATCCAAACCCCTTAGAGAGCAGCATTTCTTCCACATTTCCCCAACACAGGCACTACTGTGTGCACACAGACACAAAGAGTCAGTGCAAGGCACCTGTGAGAAATTCCCCTGAGGGCAGGCAATGCTCACTGTGGATCCTTTGGCATCTCCCCAGCAAAGGGCAAAGGGCTGAGCCTGGAGGAGTGGGGGGATCAGCCCTGGTTCTGTGGTTGTTCAGGATCCCCGAGTGCAGCAAACGGGAGAGTTCCCGGCTGAGAGAGGCCCCACTCAGAGGGAGTCGCTGGCCCAGGAGAGCTCCAAGGGCTCCTTTTGGAGCGCTGTTTGCAGGGCCCCAAGAGAGGGGCTTCAGTCCCAGCAATGGTTCATCCTGGCCGCACTTGGCACCCACAGCTTTCTTTGGCAGGGTGAGAAAAGGGATCTTGTGCCACTGAGGGAACAAAAATAGTTCCCAGGTCTGCTGCTAAAGGAACCAGGAGCTGGTTGGGCAGCAGCAGTGCCTGGAGCAGACAGTGTTTGTGACAAGCTGAAGAGGAGCTGAGCCCAGGGGCTGTTGGCCAACGCCGAGGCCCAAGGAGCATTTCTCAGCTGGCAGGGAGGCCTGAAAAGGGCAGGGGGGATAATTCACCCTCTTAGTGAGCTCGCAGTCGCTCCCAGTATTTCCATGTCTGTGCTCCAAGTGCTGCTCCCAGCCCTGATCCGTGGGGATGGGAATGTCCCACTCCCTTGCTGAGGCAGGGTCACACCTGAGCCAGGTGTGCAGGGCAGGACCTTGCCCTGACCCCAAGCACTGTCCCAGCTGCAGGATCTGCTTCCCATCGGCCTCTTCCTCCTGCAGCCCCAGCCGAGCTCGGTGCTGAACAAAGGGGCTGGGCCGGGGCCATCCCCCAGCAGGGGCTGCTCACCCCCTCTGCCCCCTCCCCAAATTCCCTCTGGGGCAGCAGAGCTGGGGCAGGAGCCCTGAGGGGAGGACAAGGGGGTGACACCAGCATGGGGGGGTCACACAGGGCCCCGGGGTATCCCCCCTCACTCCCATGGTGCCAGGAACACAAACCCCTCCATGGAGCCCCTGTCCCCCAGCAGCACCTTGTGCGCAGTGTCTGGGGGAAACTCTAGGGGTCTGGGGGGTCACGGCTGCCCTAAAACCCCCTCCCAGCCCCACAGCCACTCCAGCTCCATCAAACCACCCCACAGATCCCTGCTGTCCCCCACACCCCAAACCACTCTGTGCAATAGAAATGGCCCCAAGATCCATCAAAACTCTTTCCCACCTCTCCCTAGACCCACCCAAGTTCTCTCCAAGCAACACCGCCCTTCCACAACTCCCAAAACTCTCCCACAGACCCCTCCAAAGCTCCCTTAACCCCCTCCCAGCACCACAAATGTAGCCAAGAGCCACCAAAACCCCTTCCAATCCTCTCAGGATCCCCTAAACTCCTTCCCAACCCCCCGTGGCACTGTCCAGGAGAGGTTTGTGAAAAGGAACATCCACAGCTGGGAGCAGCTCAGGCACTCCAGCAGTGTTTTAGGCTCTTCCATCCCTTTGGGCTCTTCCCAGAGGCTTAGGGATGTTAGAGGGAGGACTGCCGAGAGGGATGAGGGATGCCAAGAGTGGGATTTTGGGGACAGGCTGTTTCCCCTGCCTGACTCCATTTCTAGAAGTCACCAGATGTCTGATGTCCATAAAAGCCTCCAGACCACCAGGATTCAGCCACCCTCAAAAAAACCCAAACCACCAAGATTCAGCAAAAAACCCCAAACCTCCAAGATTCAGCAAAAAAACCCCAAACCACCAAGATTCAGCAAAAAAACCCAAACCACCAAGATTCAGCAAGAAATCACCCACCACGGAGTTCCCCTATCTGGTCTCTCCACTTTGGGGTTCAGAGGCTCCCTCCTGTCTGGGCTCCTGCAGCCCCAGTGTGTATTGGTGTCCCCTCTCTCTGGGCTGCTGGGGCTCCTGGCAATGCCAGAGGTTCCTTCCCCAGGTGGGGTCAGAGGGGCTCCAGGGGTGCTGCCTGTGCAGGGTCCCCGTTTCAGGGTCTGGGGTACCCAAGGGTGAGAAACGCTGTCAGACATCTTCTCATAAAAATCCTTTCTTTAGGATTTTTCCTTCTGGGAAGCTCAGGCCCCAGAAAAAGAATGTAAACAATGGTTATCTGCTGCTGTGGAATGCAACAGGTGCACCTGTGATTGGCCCATGTTGGATGTGTACAATTAAGGGCCAATCAAAGACCGAGCTCTCTCTGGGACAGAATCAGAGAGAGCTCCTTTGTTTATTCATTCCTTTTCTATTCTTAGCTTAGCTAGCTTCTGAGAACTTTCCTTCTATTCCCTTTAGCATAGTAATAATGTAATATCTATCATAACCTAATAAATCAAGCCTTCTGAACACGAGGTCAACATTCTCGTCTCTCTCTTTGCCCGGAAGACCCTTGCAAGCCCTGTAACAATTGGTGAACCCTGACTGAGCAGGACAAAAACCATCAACTGGTGAGACCCCAGAGGAGCATATTGCTGCACTGGGTAAACCCCAAATGTGTGGCATTGATGGTTGCTTCACAAGTGACCACAGAAGTGGATTCTAGCCAGGAGCTGAAGAACTGAAGATCCTGATTTGGACAGAGTTCACAGCCAAGGCTGACCACAAAGAGAACCTTCTGAAAAGCTTCACAGGAAGATGTTTGGACAGCCTAGCAGCACCATGCAGCTGGCCAGAGCATGCTGGACTCTTTCAAAAGGTGCTGTTGGCTTTTCCCTTTCTGAAGATGCAGCCATTTGTAGTTTGTGGCTGCTGATATGGAGGACTTCCCCCATACAGGATGAGGTTCTTTTCTCTCCTTCAGAGGAGAAACTTATTGCCCTCTGGCAAAAATGGGGTGAAGAAGACGGAATTCTCCTGTTGGAGACAGATTTCTATGAGTTTTTTTGATGGGCAAAGCTTTTTGGGTTCTTTACAAATGTGCTCTATGCCTTTGATGTTTTCGTATGGGAGTGCATGGACTCCATTTTCCAATTCGTTTGGGACCGTGGTGTGGGACGCCCCCGCATTTACCCAGTCTTCTGTGTACTCTTTTCTATTTTGAAACGGCGAGCAACTGTTTTTCCCTGGATTGCTAACTGCAAGGGACAAACTCCATTTCCCTCATCTCCAGCAGGAGAAGACCCTCTGGGGGATGATTTGCTGCTTTCCAGCCCCCCTGCCACCCTGCCAGGGGGGTGAAATTTCGCCGGGAGCCGAAGAAGTTTTTTTTACTGCGTCTTTAGAGCATGCTCAGTTGGAGCAGTCTTTCCCTCTGCCTTCTCTCTGTCCAGGGGGTGAAGAATGGGCGGCACTGCCCCAGCCAGCGCTGCAAGCACCGCCCCTGGCAGCCCTGCAGGCCCCGCCCCGGCCAGCGCCACGAGCACCACCCCAGCCAGCGCCACGAGCGCCTCCCAGACCCTCCCTGCTCCCGCCTGCGCCTCTGCCGGCTTCCCCGCCTGCGCCTGAGAGCTCAGAAACACCACTCCCTGTGGCTGTGCTGATGTTGCTAAGCAACAGCGATCCTCCGCCACTGCCCCTCCCGGCTGTTCCGCCGCTGCCCGTGCCAGCCCTGCCGCCTCCCGTGCACACTCCGCTGGCTTCTGCAACTGCATCTCTGCAGCTGACCCCAGAGCCAGCGGCAGAAGTCGCTGCCGACCCCGTGCCGTGCCTGCTGCCACTCTCAGAGCCCAGCGACACAGCAGCGGCATGTTCCTGCGCATCCCCGCCGCCTCAAGCTGAGCCAGTGCCTGTTTGGGATGATGCTGAAAACGGCGCTGAACCCGTGGGACCCTCGGAGCAGTCTGCGGCGGCTCCTGCATCCAGCGCGGCTTCCCCACCGAGTTTTTTGGTTTGTCCCGGGGCTGCCCCTGCGGGGGGAGCTGGGACAGGGGAAGAGGGCATCGGTCTCTCCTTCCGGGGAGGAGGGGGTGCTTGCCAGCTGGCTGTGGGTGCAGCCCGTCTGCCTGTGTTCAAAATCAGCATTCTCGGTGGGTTTGGGGGTGTTTGGTCAGTTGCTGCCCCTTGGAGGTTGCCATCTCTGCCCCCGCTTTTGTGCCCCAGCGGCGAGGGGCAGGTGGGTCCCAAAAGTTCTGCCTTTGGTCCCCAGCCCAGAGGGGGTGGTGCCGTGAGGCAGATGGGAGACACACCTGTTGCATTTACATTGCAGAGGCAGAGGGCACAGCGTGAAGCGATCATGGCTTGCTTGCTGTGGGGAACAAACATTCCTAGACCCGAGATGAGGGTCCTTGGGGCTGCTTCTATACTTCTGCTGCTGGCATGTCTTGGTGATTTAGGGGAAAAGAAGCATCTCACCACCTGTTCTGCTATTGTACTGGCAGCAGAGTGCAGGCCTGTGGCAAGTCAGAGCCTGCCTTGTGGATTGGGCTTGGGCTGTTGGGCTCTTGTCTCTGGGCCGGGGCCACCTCCTGGCCTCCTGATGGGTTTGGGGGTTTTGCTTTCCCCTACTGGTCCTGGCCCGCCTTTTTGTGGGCTAGATCTGGGGTTTCTGGTCTGTCCGTATGGGCCAGAGCCCCCCAGGGCCTTTCTCTGGCTGGTCTGCTGCTGCTGCTCTTTTCGATCACAAAAAAAAATTAAAGGAGTTGAATAGCTGGCAGCAGCTCTGAAGCATTGAAGGGCCAAAAATTAGTTCCAGCCAAGTTGTTCAATAAATAAAGGGCAGTGGCAAGACATTCCAGAAGTTGTCTCAAATTGTTTGAAATTATTTTGTGACTGTCAATGGACTTTTCATAATTATTGATGGACTTTTGACAACTATTGATGGACTTTCCTGCAGCAAACCTGTTTCAGGACCAAAAAGGGACTTTCAGATATATCAAAGAGGAACATCTTCAGTCCATGGACTTTTTCCTGAAACTCAGCTGTTTGGACTTGAACTTTCTTTGCATTGTTTTTGCATTTTCTTATATTGTAAGATTGTTTTAGTAATTTGATAGAATTGTGTGTTCTACAGGTGAAGAAATTCCCTGTTCATTCCACACCAGCACTTGACTGAGATTTGGATCGGCAACAGATAACCTGTCAAGTGTTTGTTCTTTCCTCTGCATGTGCACAGCAGAGAAAATTACAAACATTTTTCTTTTTAATTTAATAGACTTTAAAAGGTGAAATGTCACAGACATCTTTTCATAAAAATCCTTTCTTTAGGATTTTTTCTCCCTTCTGAGAAGCTGTGGCCTCAGCAACAAATGTAAACAATGGTTATCTGCTGCTGTGGAATGTAACAGGTGGGTCCGTGATTGGTCTCCTGTGGATGTTTGGATTTACTGACCACTCACGGCAGAGCTCTTCTTGCTTTCTGCCTGGACACAGAACTTTGTTATTCATTCCTTTTCTATTCTTAGCTTAGCTAGCTTTCTGAGAACTTTCTCTCTATTCTTTGTAGTATAGTCATAATGTAATATATATCATAAAATAATAAATCAAGCCTTCTGAACATGAGGTCAACATTCTTGTCTCTCTCTTCACCCTGAAAACCCTTGCTGTCGGATTTTCGGCTGTTTAGATGGTCTGGAAAGGCCCGAGGTGGCCTTGGGCAGCCCGCGCTCCAAAGGATGAGAAGGGACTTCAGATCTTTTCTCGGTCTCGGTGTTTATTAATTGCTTATCTAAAAGATTTTCTCTTGGCCTGACAGAGTTCTGCTCAGCAGTCAGCCATGGGCACACACTGAGAGTCCCCGGGGCGGCCAGTTATCTTTATACTCGGAGTTACGTATACAATATTTATCATTTTTCTCCAATACCCTCTACCCTTATTAACCAGTGCACTTTTGGTAAGGACCAATCCCAAAGTGCCAACATCACCACAGAAGATGGAGGCCAAGAAGAAGAGGAAGAAGGAGAAGGGCACGCCCCAATTCCTCCATCTTACTTCTTTAGACCCCCTTGTACAGAAATCTTAAACCCTGCATCTCACACTCCAATTAACTTATCCCTTCACCATTCACCCCGGTGAAATCCTCCTATCCTCATACTGATGTCGTCTCCCATGTGGGATCAAAGTCTAGCCACCAGACATTTCTGGCAACATTCCAGGACTCCCGAGCCCCCCCAGGGGTGGTCTTGGTCACCCTACACCCTAGTCCTGAGAGGCTGAGATCCCACACCTTGCAAGCTGTGTAACACCCTAATGCTGCAGCAGATGTCAGTGCTTCCTCTAATTTTAGGAAGGCTTCTTTCTGTGGTTTGCCCCAGGCGAATGGCTGCGTCTTCTGAACTTCATACAGGGGTTTTGCAATCAGTCCATAGTCCATGATCCACAAGCGACACCATCCTGCCATCCCGAGGAAGACTCGCAGATCATGTAAATTCTGGGACTCTGGAATAGCACAAATAGCTTGGATACGGTTAGTACCTAATTTTCGTTGCCCTTGAGAAATTTAAATCTCAGTGGTTACCTTTATACAGGTTGCTTTTTCTTCTGTAGCTATTAGTATATCATCAACATACTGCAACAGTAAGTATTGGTCTCTTGGTACTTGCCCATTTTTGGTCCAAATCTCCACTTCCTTTGCCAGTTAGTTTCCAAATAGGGTCGGCGAGTGCTTGTCGTGTCCAGGTGAGCTGGGTCTTTCTTCCGTTCCCTGGGTTTTTCCACTCAAAGACAAACAGTTTCCTACTTTCTTTATCAAAGGGTATGCAGAGAAAGGCATCTCTTAAAGGAATTACAGTAAACCACTTATATATCCCCTTTACAGATGTTAGCAATGTGTGAGAATTTGTTACCACTGGATAAATGTCCTTTTTATTTATTGCTCTCAAATCCTGCACTAACCTATATTCACCTATTTGGTTTCTTTACTGGAAATATTGGCGGA
The DNA here is from genome assembly GCF_028551555.1 of Melozone crissalis. Classification (NCBI taxonomy): domain Eukaryota; kingdom Metazoa; phylum Chordata; class Aves; order Passeriformes; family Passerellidae; genus Melozone; species Melozone crissalis. The sequence continues at coordinate 16,932,387 of NW_026535824.1, forward strand.
TTAAATTCTATTGTATATTTGTGGTGAGTTCTTGAACCTGTTCCACAGGTTCAGCTAGTTATATTCTCCTAACACCATGGCTTTGGCAGCATTTCCCTGTTGGAACTGATTGTCCTGGTGAAACAATTCTGGACAATCTCACTTCCAATGTCCCACCCCCTTGCAATATGCACATTGATTCAGGCTTAACCCCTGGGTAACTGGTCTCCTACCCCGACCATTCCTGTTACGTCCCCTGAAATTTGGGCTCCCTTTCCCTTGTATTACTGCCAAAAGATTCTGCTGCTCCTTTTTACTAACTTCTCTTTCGCGATTGTTATATACCTTCCAGGCTACCTCAAGTAGCTTATCCAAATTCCTTAATTCTTCCCCTTCTAATTTTTGCAATTTGCTACGAATGTCATCCTGTGATTAGCCCAAGAATATGAGAGCGAGCTGAACCTTTGCTTGTACTGTGTCCATTTGAAGATCTCTATATTTCCTTGCCACCTCCTTAAGCCTCTCCAAAATCGCAGTGGGAGATTCCTTCTTTTCCTGTCAAACCTCATATAGTTTGGACCAATTTATAGTTTTGGGCACAGCATTCTGAACTCCTATTTGGATCCACTCTTGATATTTCCGTAATTTCCTCATATCGCAAAATAAATTAGGGTCCCAATTTGGATCCTCAATTGGGAAATTCGCATCTAAATTCCCTGTTACTAGTCCATTTCTAATATCCTCCCTTGCCCTCTCTTTGGCTGCCTTAAGTACCATTTCTTTTTCAGTAGAATCCATCAGAGTATTTAATATTACTTTTATGTCATCCCAGTCAGGATTTTGAGTTTTTATAACCATTTTTACTACTCGTGCCATTTTATCAGGATTTTCTCTATAAGTTCCGGCTGACTGTTTCCAAATGACTAAGTCTGCCGGGGAAAAAGGCACTTTTACAAATACTGGCCCTTCCACTCCTACACCTTGTTGCAAGGGGGCAATCACAGTCCGTTTTTGTTTGCTTATGCCTTTTCTATTCACAACTGGGGCAAGCTTTGACCGACTCCGGGTTCTGTGGGCGTTTGAGGTCACTGATTCATTACCATTGCTATCTTTTTCACTTTCATACCTTCTTCCCCTTTCTATCACAGTTAAGTTTTGCTCATCTTCTGAGGAGGAGGGATCAGGTGATGATGGGAGAGGAGGATAAAGAGGGAAAGGTGTAGTAGACAAGACAGGTTCAGGACTAGGTGGGTTAGGAGCAGGCAGTGGGATAGGGACAGATGCAAGAGGTGAAATAGGCGGGATAGGGTTAGGTTCTCTTGTTCCTATTGGAGCTACTTGTAAATCAATATCTGTATAATTTTCCCTGTTCAGGCTTTCTTTTAATGCCAAGTGTTCTAAACAACATTCCTCACAAACCCCACACTTTGCAGATGTTTTAATCACTAAGAATCCATATTCATCTTGCCATTCTGGCTTTCCCCGTAAATAGAAAAATAGATCAACATACGGTACTTCATCCTATTTTCCTTCTTGTTTACAAAACAACATTAACTGCAAAATAGTGTTATATTGCAGAGTACCGTATTTTGGCCATTTTTCGCCGTTCTCCAAGGCATATTCTGGCCACCATGAATTACAATAATCAATCAACTTAGTTTTACGTAGTTCTTCCCCAAAATTACCCTGTTTCCAATGTGCTAATAAGCACCCAAAAGGAGAAGTTTGCGGCATAGGCGTGTTACTGCCCAAAAGCCCTTTAAGTTTCTCCATTTCAAATATACCACAAACTGCCGAACCCGCAACGCTTTCGCGATTGTCTTATGGAATGGCGCCTAGGCTTGTATCACCAGGAATTCCTTTAGCCCAACCAAGCATAGCTTCGCTGTGTCTTATTTGGCATGCATCCAAAACACAACCAAAGTAAAAAAAAAAGCCCCTTACCTTTCTCCTGGGGACGTTGTGAGCGGCAGGAGTGGTTGCGGCCGATGGGCTCCCTGAGAATCCCTCGGTGCTGGCTGGAGCATGATCGAGTCGCGAACTCGCTCAGCAGCACTCACAAGGGCCCATCTGGGTCGCCAAAATGTTAGCGTTCAAACCCGCATAATCACGGAACGATTATATGCGGTGCTTTTTATTAAGAGCTCTGGATGCCAGGGGTATATTCAACCCAAATCTGACTCCAACCATACATCTGAAATGATCATGTTTTTATACTCTATCGTTATATAACTTTCATGTTAATTATTAAACTTACATCGTTCTATTGTATACATTGATTTAGCCCCCCTCTGAATTTCAAACATAGTTTCTCATTATTCTTCTTATGGTTATATAATAATTGTATTTAATTACTAAACAATCTAACAATTATATAATTTATCAGTTGATCTATGAAAACATAAAGCTTAACATTTTACATTCTATCTTTAACTTTTTCCAGGGCTCCTGTTGCCTTCTGGAGCAAGGCAGGTGACCTGGTTCAGACGAACAGCACGGCGGCCCACTCACCAGGGCCACTCGGGCCAATGACACACGCAGACATCAATGTGATGGACGGTCAAAAGGCGTTTATTATCTCGTCTCATGGGTTTTTATAGTCTAAGGGGTCTCTACGTCAGCGTGGGTCTGTCTTTACCATCTATGGTTAGTAAGGGATGGACAGTTACTGGGTAGGGGATGGAAAGTTACTGGAATTCGGTTAGGGGGGTTACATTCCTATGTTAATTCCTTATCTATGGGGAAGGGTCTTATCTAAGGGGATCAGAAGGTTCTGGCTTTCCGTGACATCGCGAGATCTTCCGCAGCGCCTTTCCCTATCTACCACAGGTTCCACTATCAAGTGCAAGGCACCTGTGAGCAATTCCCCTGAGGGCAGGCAATGCTCACTGCTGATGCTTTGGCATCTCCCCAGCAAAGGGCAAAGGGTTTGAAGCAAAGTGAAAATTTTCCAGGATAGAAATCCATTTTAATTTAGGTGAAATGTACATTTTTGTGTTGAGTCTGTGGTTAGAAATAGTAGTTATTTAGCCAGACTGCAAAGCCTCAGCTCTGTGAAGTTACTTCAGCGAAAGACAGAGATAAAGGGGAGGAGACAGAAGATGATAGAGAGGGACAGGGACTGCTGTAAGGGCAAGTCAGCCTGACCTTGGAATTCTTTCTGATAAAAAGGAACTAGTGGTAAAAGTCACACGAAACCCATAAAAATGAATATGTATGAACCTATTGTGAAACTGTATGCATATGTATTTGAGAGGGGGATAAAAGGAGATCTGAAGTTCTCAGAGGTACACATGCCTTTTGAGGAGAGTTTTCTCCACATGTGTCTGGTGCTGTAATAAACATACCGAGATTTACAACTTTTATAAAGTTGTGAGGTTTCTTCTTTTCTCCACAAAACTGGTTGAGCCTGGAGGAGTGGGGGAATCGGCCCAGGCTCTGTGGTTGTTCAGGATCCCCGAGTGCAGCAAACAGGAGAGTTCTGGGCTCAGAGAGGCCCCACTCAGAGGGAGTCGCTGGCCCAGAAGAGCTTCAAGAGCTCCTTTTGCAGTGCTGTTTGCAGGGCCCCAAGAGAGGGGCTTCAGTCCCAGCAATGGTTCATCCTGGCCGCACTTGGCACCCACAGCTTTCTTTGGCAGGGTGAGAACAGGGATCTTGTGCCACTGAGGGAACAAAAATAGTTCCCAGGGCTGCTGCTAAAGGAACCAGGAGCTGGTTGGGCAGCAGCAGTGCCTGGAGCAGACAGTGTTTGTGATGAGCTGAAGAGGAGCTGAGCCCAGGGGCTGTTGGCCAACGTCGAGGCCCAAGGAGCATTTCTCAGCTGGCAGGGCAGCCTGAAAAGGGGAGGGGCAATGTAGCAGCACAGGGCCATGGAACCAAGAGACCATTGTGACACTGTGGGGCCCTGTGAGACCAAAGGACCATTGTGACACTGTGAGGCTATGTAAGACCAAGGGACCATTGTGACACTGTGGGGCTCTGTAAGACCAAGGGGCCATTGTGACACTGTGGGGTCTCATGGAATCATGGAGACCACGGTGAAATTGCTGGGCCTAATGCAACCAAGAGGACTGTACTGACACTAGGTGGCTCTATGGAATGTAGGGGTCATTGTGACACTAAAAGGCCCCATCAAACCAAGGGGCCATTGTGACACCGTGAGGCCTCATGGAACCATGGAGACCATTCTGACACTTTGGGGTGTCATGGAACCAAGGGGCCAGTGTGACACTGCAAGACTCCATGGAACCAAAGGTCCATTGTTATATTGCAAGGCCTCATGGAACCATGCAAAGACAATTAGGGCATTCTATAACCTCGTGGAACCAAGGGGCCATTGTGACAGTGAGGGGCATGAAATCACAGAGACCATTGTGACACTCAGGGGACTCATGGAATCATGGAGACCATTGTGACACAGTGAGGCTCCATGGAATAAGCAAAGCATTGTGGCACTGTGAGGCCTCATGGAACCAGTGAGACCATTGTGACCCTGGGAGGAGCACTGTGACATTGTGGGGCCTCATGAAACCAAGAGGCCTTTGTGACACTGCAGGGCTGCATGGAACCAAAGGTCCATTGTGACACTGCAGGGCCTGATGCCATCTGTGGTCCATTGTGACACTGGGCAACCAAAGGAGACCATTGTGACACTGCAGGGCTGCATGGAACCAAAGCTCTAGGGTGACAGAGAGTGGCCTCCTGTCATCAATGGTCCATTCTGACACTGTGGAGCCAGAGGAGACCACTGTGACACAGCAAAGCCCCAGGGTCCAAAGGTTCATTGTGACATTGCAGGTCTCATGGAACAGTGGAGTCATGTCACATTGTGGGGCCTGGGGAACTACGGAGACCATTGAGACGCTGCAAGGGCTCATGGAATCCTTGGGACCATTGTGACACTGCAGGGCCCTATGACACCTAGGGGCCACTGTGACATTGTGGGGCCCCATCGAACCCAGGGGCCAGTGTGACACTGCAGGTCTTCTTGCAATCAAGGGGCCATTGTGACACTGCTAGAACCCATGGAATCAAGTCACCATTATGTCACTGTGGGGCCCCATGGATCCAAGGCACCACTGTGACACTATGGAGCCCCATAAAACTAAGGGAACACAGAACAGGTCTGGCTGGTTTGGCCTCCCATGGACTGCCTGACTGGTCCAAGTGACCTTTGCATGTTGAGGGTCACTTCTCATCTGCTGCTGAAACACTGGGGCTCTGTGCTTTCCTTCCCAATGCAAAAGAACTGTCCTTCTGCTCCAGGCGCCCATGGCCAGAATTGGGATTTCACCTCCAAAGTTCCTGATAACCGGGGATTCTTCCAATAGGAATATTGCCAGGACAAGTCTGGCCGTACTTTCACAATGGTCACCTCTCATCTGTCCCCAAAACACTGCGGAAGGCTCCATGTTCTCTTTCCCATGGGAAAGAACTGTCCTGCTTCTCCAGGTGCCCATGGCCAAATTTGGGGTTCCACCTCCAAAATTCCCTAAATACAAAATCTGCCATTACTGACAAGTCTAGCTGGCCTTGGCCTACTGGGGCTCTCACCTGCCTTCCAAACCTTGGGGCTCTGTGCTTTCCTTCCTATGAAAAAGAACTGTCCTTCTCAGCCAGGTGCCCATGGCCACAATTGGGATTTCACCTCCAACATTGCCTGTTGTGACACACTGGAGGAGATTGTTGGCTCTAAACATTTTGTGTGGGGGGAAGAAGGGGTAGGTCCAGCCTTGCCCTGCCCTGTCAGCCAACCCAGCACTGCCCTGCCCTGTGACCCCAATCCCCCCAGGTGTCTCCAGTGGGTTTACGGTTTCTACCTGAACTGTGGCACACTGAACCCCCAGCACCACCGTCCCACCCTGGGCACTGAGGCCCTCTTGGCTCTACTCAGTGCTGCTGCTGTACTTGGGGCACCCTAAACCCTGGTAGGGACCCGTGTCTCCCCACTGCAGGGATTGTGCGTGACTCACACTGCCCCGATCCTCCTTGTACCCGGAGCTTCGTTCGGGGTTTGCATGCCAATTCACCAATTCGTCTGCCACCCTCAGCACGCCCTGAGGGCACCTGCCAAGCCTTAAAGGGGAAGGCCGACCTGTGCTGGTTTGACCGGGAAATGGGAATTCTGGGATGCTGTGGTCAAACCAATGGGTGCTCAGATTTTAATATTGGCACTTGATGTAGCCAGTGAGGTTCGGACACACCTCTGAGAACACACAGGGTTTAAAAACCAGAGCTGCGCCCCTGAGAAGCTCTCTTGGGACTTTGAGGGAAAGAGGTCGGATCTCCCTCCCCCATTCAGCTGCTGCTGCTGCTGGGTGGGGGAGGGGCAGCCCTGTGGTAGACCTGGGTCTGGACAGAGATGGGAAGTGAAGAGGCCCTTGAGGATGGAATGGTGGAGGAGCACCAAGAGACATCGGGCAGCCACCCCCCCGTCCCTCACCAGAAGAGAGAGAGGGAGAGCCAGTGATGGAATGTGATAGCAGCCGGCCCAGGAGGAGAAGGGGGAGAGTGTGGTGAGAAGGTGCCCGGCAGGGCAGCGTGGGAAGTTCCAGAGCTCTGGGACAGGCAGAGACTGAAATTTTTAACCCTTTTCCTGCATGACAGAAACCTTGCAAATGCTGATCCTCCTGGAGCTGAATGAGAAAAGAGGTAAGAGATGAGATAAGAGGGAATGGGCCACTAGGGAAGTGCAGAAGACTCTTGAGTGGGGAGAGAGATGACGGAGTAGCCTTTTGGCTGGACTTTTCTTGTGTGGCCATAGATGGAACCATTTTTTTTCCTGTGACACAGAGACTGCATTTAGGGGGAGGCAGTGCCTCAGAACCAGGAGGGTTCAGTGTGGGTACCCCTCAGTCCCAGGGGGTGAAAAAATTGGGGGGGGGAAAAAAATTGGGGGGGGGACAGATGTCCCGAAGGAGACACTGTGCCTTTTTTGGAGTGAGAAAAGGCATCCTTGAAAGACAACCCTAGAAGCAGCTCTGGTCCATGCACAGTGGTGAGAGCACTGGGCATGGAAGGAAGATGTCACAATGGCAAAAGGATTTTCCGGGTGGTGCTGAGTGACATGGAAGCACAAGAGGTTTCAACGTGTTTCCAAGGGAAGCCTATGGTACAAGAAGGACTCCTCTCCTCTTCATGAACTGAAGACTGAGTATTCTAAAGGGCGGTGCTGGACTGAGAGTTGGTGATTTGGGGGAATGTATTGCATTGGGAAATTTGATAGGGGGGAGGAGGAAAATGCTTTTGTAAGGTTTTCATTTTCCTTATGTTTTTTTTTCTTCTTTTCTTGTAGTTTAGTTAATAAAGTTTTCTTTATTTCTAAGCAGGAGCCTGCTTTTCTTATTCCTGGTCACATCTCACAGCAGACACCAGGGAGAGGGTATTCTCATGGAGGCACTGGCATTGTGCCAGGGTCAAACCATGACACGACCCCTTGTGTGCCACTCACATTTCTATTCCTCCACACACCCAGAGGGGGGGCCCACTTTATTCCCCTGGGAGGCATCTCACTCACTCAGGCTTCTCTTGCTTCCCTCCATTTGTGGCCGGTCCCCTCGCAGGAGTCTGAACCACGGTACTCAGAGGCCCACAGCTGCTTCGGGGCTCCGGGCTGCCAGGCCTCGCCTCACACACACTTCTTTTGCTTGCCTCCTACTCCTGCCACCACCTTTACTCACCAATGATCCTCCACACTGTTTGGTCCTAGGCTGCTGCCCACCGTTCCAGATAGGGCCAGATATCCCAGAGGCCCTCAGTCTTCTTTGGGTGTGGCCTGTCCCAGACCAGTCCCCAAGACTGTTATGAATGACACGTGACCAGCTCTTTAGTGATTTCAGCTTTACTGGAAACAGTCTAGGTAGGGGACCCATGGGGGTGTGTGCACACCACCGCTCCTCCTGAGACAGTGAGGAGGAGGAGGAGGTCGGCTCCACCGTCCAGCAGAGCTGGGTCTTCTTTCCTCATGAGAGTCTCTGAGTAGACGCCTGTTGGTTTCAGGCTCATAATCTTTTACTTCTCTTGGCCCACTCTGGTTAGGGTGACAAAAGGAAGAAGTTCTGACCAGGGCCTTTGATATTGTCTGATGTTCTCTCTGTTTAGAGGCGTTATTCTGATTCTTTATTTGCATGGTGGTTCATTGTTCTAGGGGTTTTTTTTATGTAATCCTTTTCTGCTAAGTCTTATGGGAGTTTCATATTTGCTTATTAGGTGACGTAATCATCTTCTTTATGGTCTCGGTTGGTTCGCCATTTAAGATGAGAGTGGGAGCAGCAGGGGCAATACCCAATGGTAAGGGGATTTACATAATTATAAAACCTTTGACAAACAATAATAATGAATTTTACGTAACTATAAAACATTAAACAAACAATCTAGAACTATCATTGGAACTTTATATCTACTCCTTTTCAATGTATTCTCTACAACACTGTGGGAAGTTGTGGAACCAAGGGGATCATTGTGGCACTGTTGGGGCCCATGGAACTGTCACCGATATGTTTCATAAAAATCCTTTCTTTAGGATTTTTCCCCTTCTGGGAAGCTGAGGCCCCAGAAAGAGAATGTAAACAATTGTTATCTGCTGCTCTGGAATGTAACAGGTGCACTTGTGATTGGTCCATGTTGCTTGTGTACAATTAAGGGCCAATCAAAGACAAGCTGAGCTCCGTTGTTATTGATTCCTTTTCTCTTCTTAGCTTAGCAGCTTCTGAACCTTTCTCTCTATTCCTATTAGTATAGTCATAATGTAATATATATCATAAATTAATAAATCCAGCCTTCTGATCATGAAGCAAGATTCTCGTCTATCTCTTCACCCCTGAAGACCCATGCAAAGACATGTAACATGGAACCAAGGGGCCAGTGTGGAAACAAGAGGCCATTGTGAGCCTGTGGGGTGTAACAGCCCAAAACACTGAAATGCTGGAGATGACCAAAGGCTCCTTTACTTGAGTTTGGTGCACAGGATAAACACCAGCCAGATATTCTCAAGAGGTCGAAATGACACAAAATTTTACTGGGAAAGTACAAAAAACCAAGAAACTTTGGAAGAGGATTTAATGCAACATCCAATTATACATAAAACACTCATCATAGCAGTAACTTCATTAACCTAGCTCATTTGACCTAGAAATCATTGAACACGTAAGCTATTGAGGTATCTAAAAATGTTCCATATAAAGAGCATCAGAAGAAGAAGAAAGAGAGAGAGAGAGAAAGACAGAAACTCTATAGAAAGCCATGCATATGACTATCAGTTTCTAGGGTTCCAGTGCAGGTGAGACACAAACCCCAGGAGAAGGCAGAGTCCATACCAGGGGCTGACCTTGTGCTCCATGTTTTGAAGCCGCCGGGCCTTTGTGGGCTTCCCCCAGGTGGGATTTCTGATCACTCGGGCAATCAGGGCTGGGTTAGCACTGTCCCTACTGTGTGACTGATTGACAGCTTGTCCCATGGTGTGTCAGGACATTGATCTCATCCAGCCTCTGACAGTGATCATGGTGACACCAGAGAACCTCATGGAGCCATGGGTCAGTTGTGACCAGGTGGGTCCAAGGACACCACAGTGACACTGCAGAACCTCATGGAACCATGGGTCACTTAGACCAGGTGGGTCCAAGGACACCACGGCGACACTGGGGAACCTCATGGGAACAAGCGGCCATTGTGACACTGTGGATCCCCATGGAACCAAGGGAACATTGAACAGGCTGATGCCTTCAGATTTAGCTATCATATTTCCCGATTCTGTATTGCATTAGTCTGTAACTCTGGACTTCATACAGAGTGTTAACAAGTTCTCTTCACAGTGTAGTCAGACAAAACAATCCTTTTCCAGCCCCAGAACTGGACATTGTTGCAGCTTCAGGCCCAAAAAGTGCAAACAACAGTGAATTGAGGAGAGCAAACCGGGATGATGGGACTGCATAACCTGAGGCTGTAACTGGACAATTAACCCCAATATTTAAATGGACCAAACCTTAGAAAAGTGTGAAAACTCCTGACCAGTCATCCGTTTTGAGTGTAGCCACCACTGGGCTCTTGTCCTGCTCAAGGTGAATCCTTTGAAGGAAGGGCTTTTAATAAATCCCTGCTTTATTCCTTTAATTCTGCCTAGCCTCTGCTCCAGGGAGCCTCTCCTGGCATCAATCTGATCAGTGCCCAGAGAGCAAAGGATTGCTCAGGAAGTCTCCCTCCCCCTTGGACAGTCCCATCTGACCAGGGCAAAAATCCAGTAGGGAGGAGAACATTATCTTGGGCCCGGGAAGGTGTCTTCTGCCTTTGCTTCGCACTTCCTTTTCTTGGACATTTGTGACATCTTCTTTGAGGAACTGAGGCTCATGGAGTTGGCACCAAATCTCCCACGGGACTCCTCAGAGTGCACAAAACCCAAAGGAACTGCACCTCTACCAGAATTATCTTAAAGAATTAATTTTGTCAGGAGTGGAATTAATGAAAAAGATTTCAATGAGCAATTACCTCAAATGATTTTTTCCCATTTTCAAGATTTTCTCTCGTTAGTTTTCTTTCCATAATAGGCAATATAACATTAATTTATAATTGACGTTAAAGCAGGCTGTTCCCTAAGTGTCCTGGTTTAGGGCAAATTTGTTAAAGAATCTGCAAAGGAGGGCCCCTCCAGAAAGCAAACCCACACGGCCCCTCCCCCCAACTGGTTCGGGAAAAATTCCTCAGAGAGAAGTGGAAAGAACCTGTTTAATTGATAGACACAACACCCCCCAGCACACAAAATGAACAATACCAGATGACACCACTCTGAGAAAGATGACAAAATCAGAAAGTCTCTTTCGGGGGTGGTTGCTCTGTTCTCAGTCCCTCCGGCGCTGGAGCAGCTGCTGCAGCCAAACGGTGCAAACCCTCGGTGTTCCCAGGTCCCGGTCCGGAGCAGGTTCAAGATGGTCACAGAAACAGGAGAGGAGAAACAGTCCAGGAAGGAATTTGGACTGTTTAGCTAAACTAGCTAATAAGCAGAGGCCAAAGCAGAGCAGAAGCAAGAGCAGAAAAGAGAGCAAGCAAAGCAGCAAGCTGAAAGCAGGAAGCCAAAACAGCCCTAAGTACTGCCCGTCTCTGTGTCCCTGATAAGAGAAACCCAAACAAAACTTCCACTCTTCAGAGCTGGTCTTAAAGGCACAGAACATATGGATGGGGATACAAGCATCATAATGTCACCCCAGGACACTAAGGAAGTCTTGACTGGTAGGAAAGGTCTTCCTTGAGGTCAGGCAGTGTCTCTATGGATAAAACTTTGCTTCTCACATTTTCAATACCGCCATTTTTCTCGTGGGCCTCCAGGCACCTGCATCTCTTTTCACTTTCTAGAAGGCAGTGAGCTGCATCTCAGCTGCTTTTATTTTTTGGGACAGTAATGATGTTTTCTGTGGTGGTGAAACAGCAGCCAAAGGCCAAAAAACTGAATCCTGACCTGAGCCGACAGAAGCCATGAGAAAGCTGACAACTCTTAGTGAGAACAGAATTGTGGAGCAGTGAAAAACAACTTGATTTTCCTCAGAAAGAGCTCTAGGACTGTGGAAAACAACCTACTTTCATTGAAAAAGAGCTATAGGACTGTGATAAACACTAGCCACCTGTATAAACTGCTTTTTCACTCTTAGATAGAAAAATGAATACTATCTCTCACAAGCAACTTTTCCTGCACGTACACACCAGGGGTTTGAGTGACCAATCAATACAGGGTAACAACTTGTTGCTGACCAACTGGGGATAGACAGGGGATGTTCTTAAAAAACCCTATAAAAAGGCTTAGAAAAAGACCCTATAAAAATAGCACAGGATTGATCCTTTCTTTTTGCACCATAAAACATGTGCTGCATCCCTCTTTATCGAGTGCTGTTGCAGTGCCCTTTTATTTCATAGTTTTTTGGATGGTCTGTTCCAGTTCACCCCCTGTATGTTGTACTTCCCCAAGATTATTCCCAGGTTATATCCCTCCCCTTTTACCCTTCAATCATTATAATCCCCATCTTATATTCCCGTGCCTTCCTTATCCATCCCTGTAAACTCTGCCCCTGTTCTGGACCCTTCCCTGTCAGTCTCCCGTAAACCCCTTCCCTGCAGGTTCCGCCTCTCGGGAATTCCTCCCATGTGTGACGCCCCATTGGCCCATGTGACCTGCACACTCCACCCCCTTATCCCCATTGGTCCCTGAGATGTATTCCCCTCCTTTTGCTCCTCCCTCCCTGATTTCCTATTGGCTCAGTGATCGTGCTCACTCGCAGTTCTAGTGCTGTATAAAATCCTGAGCACACTGGTGGTTGAGGCTCTTTGGTGCCTGTTCCCTTTGACAAATAAAGCTTCCTCAGAATCTCACACCAAAGGCCTCCCTCTCCTCTTTAGTCTGCTCCCTGATGCTGACACCATTCCAGCTGTGAAGCAGGTGGCTCCAAGGTTCAGCTTTCCCTGTTTCAGGGGAAGCTGTTCCCCACTCATGGCACCGCGGCGCCCCTGAGCCAGCTGTGGACTCCAGCGTGGTGTCAGCCCAGGTCTCCTGCTGGGCTGAGTCTGCCCTCAGGCAGGGCTCAGCTCCCTCACAGCATCTCCGTGTCACCTTGGAGCCCCATGGAGAAGACACCTCTGTGCCCTCTGCCCAGAATTTCACTGCCAGGACAGCAGGAATGCAACCCAAACCTGCCTTCAACCTGCTTTGGTGGGGAACTCCTGCACCAGGGGCTTTCTGGCCATTCTGCTGCTCACGGCCAAGACATTTTCCCTGTCCCTCTGCCAGGGCAATGCCCTGTGCCAGTTCTGCTGTGAGGCTTCCTTGGGGCAGTGCCTTCAGTGGTTCCTTCAGTACTGGAACTGGAGTCAGCGAACACGACTGAGCCCTGGTGAGCTCTCAGGATGGCCAGGGACAACTGATCCACCTGGCCCACCCCAAAATTCACCCAAGTCCTGCTGGAGCCGATGGACCCAGCGGCCAAGAACAACCCCGGAGCCAGGTAGAACCACTCGCCCTTTTCTAGGACACCGCGGTGGCTCTACCCCACTGTGGCCAGGCATTACAGGTGACTGTGTAGGGCCCATCACCCAGGAAACCCCAGAGCCCCACAGTGCCCCATAGACAGGTAGACCCAGCAGCCCCATCCCACCAGGGAACCAAATTTCAAGACAAATAAATAATTTCAACATACTTTTGACATAGGAAGATTTTTTTTTGGCATTTAAATTCTTTTGAGTAAATCAAGAATTTTGGGAGTGTTATATTGTATTTGCAGGGATGCCCGACGAAGGCAGGAATGATGCATTTAACTTCATGTTCTCAGAAGGCTAATTTATTACTTTATAATACTATCTTATAGTAAAGAATACTATACTATACTATACTATACTAAAGAACAGAGAAAGGATTCTTAGTGAATGTTCAAAAAATAATAATGAAAACTCCTGACTCTTTCCAGAGTCTCGACACAAAATAACTCACACCAGAATCCAATCAAACAAATCACCTGTGGGTAAACAATCTCCAAACACATTCTGCACATGAGCCCAACACAGGAGAAGCAAATGAGATAAGAATTGTTTTCCTTTTTCTCTGAGGCTTCTCAGCTTCCCAGGAGAAGAATCTTGGGTGGAGGGATTTTTCAGAGAATGTGAATGCCACAGTGTTTGAGATGAGTAATGAGGTGGTTGGCTCTCCCAATTAAAGGGTGAACATGCTAAGTGTGTTAAGAGAAGTTGTACAGATGTATAGTTATGTTACTGCAATGTGTCCCCCCCCGCCCAGCATTGTTATCCTGGTATGATCTTGGTTGTCCGGGCATTTGGGGAGGGGCAGATTGTTCCTAAGAGGCATGGCTTAGCAACACCTGCCCTCCAATCCAGTTCCAAGAAAGCAGTCTACACCAATGGACAGCAACCAAGAGTCAACAGACAGCCTTTGGGAGGAGCTGGGGCTGCCTGTTGCAACAGCAAGGATATATAAGGGAGAGCAGCCATTGTGTGGATGAGCCAGCCACATGGTTACCAGTCACGAAGTGGGGGAGGCTCCCAGTACTGTAATTTTTCCCTTATTTAGTCCTCTTGTTGAATTTTTGTTAAACTTTTAATAAACCTTTCAAAATTTTGAGAAGTGAACAGTCATTTCTCACAGGGAGAAAAAGTTTTAAAAGAAAGCTTTTTTTTTAGTTTATTTTTTTTTCTTTTAAACACAGGCCATTCCTACCACACTCACAGTGAACCAAAGCCTTTCTCACCACCTGGACACCCACCCACCTACTCAACCCACTCCCCCTGGACTCTGCACAACTCCCAACACACCATTTGTCTGGGGGGAAAGCACAGACTGTGTCAAGGCAGCAGAGCCCAGACCTGGCCTGACTTGCCTGGACCACTGGAAAGGAGGAAATCCAGACCCACGGACACACACACAGACACAGAGCAAAGTTTTGCTCAAAGGGTTTATTGCTTCTTGATGATTGATTATTCAGGAGAAATGGCCCAGGGCTCAAAGGGATCAGGGGGTTCCTCCATGGATGATCATCTCTTCATGCCACTGGGGAGGAAAAAGGACACTGGTCCTTCCAACACTAAAAGACAAACCCCAGAAGGTGACCTCTGGAGCCTACTGGGCATGGATGGGCTTTGTCCCCAGCCCTGTCCCTGCAGGCACGGCTCACCTAGGCATCCAGAGAGGCAGCCAGGTGCTTCTGCTGCAGGAGAGCCCACAGCTCTTTAGCCACAGGGGGCTAGGGACAAAGGCAGCATTAGAGACACACCGGGGGCACTGGGCTGCACTGGGAAGCAGGGGAGAGCAGGGGGGCCTTGGGGAAGGGGCTGTGGCAGCAATGGGGTGCAGGAGCTGCTGTGCTGCTGCCCGGAAGCGCTGGGCTCCTGGCCAAGAGGCACAGCTGGGGCAGGAGCTGTGTCCTGGCTCATCCAGGGGGTCCTGGGGTGACAGGGATGGGAATGTAGCAGGGCCCTGGGCAAAGGCTTCCCTGGAGGAGGAGCCCTGGGGCAGGGCATTGTCTGGGCTGTCAGGAGGGGTGCACTGGGCTGTGCTGGGATAGACTGGGATGGCCCGGGCTGTGGTGGCCACACAAGGGGAGGGTCTGACACCGGCAGAACTCGTGGTACCCACCAGAGGCGTCTCCAGGATCGCAACATTGTCTAAATCCAACTGCAGAGAGACCAGGAGACCTTGCTGGTCACTGGGATGTCCCTGGTGCCAGCAAGGGATAGGGGGACACCACTGCCCCCCAGTTCCCTGAGGGGATGCCCTCCAATGCCAGCAGCCCGCTCACCTCCCGGAGATCATCTTGGGTTCCTTCCAGGAGTGCCTGGAAAGGAGAACAAAGGCTGGGTCTGGACTGGACCTTGTGGGGCTAGGGGGACACACGGAGCAGGGAGCAGGATGCAGGCAGAGGGATGGGAATTCAGGGCCTCCAAAAAGATCTGTTTGAGGTGAGGGGAGACCCAAAGACACTGATCTGGGGTCAATTGAGGGCCCAGGGGACAGGGCTGAGGGTGTGGAAGGAGCAGGGTGTGAGGTACAGGGGAGGAGAAAGGAATTGAGGTGTAGGGACATGGGTGTGCAAGGGAGGGGCTTGGTGGGGACAGAAGAATGAGGATGGGTGGGGACAAAACCAACGGGACTGGGAGATGCTGTGGGAGTGGGGGTGAGTCAGGGAATTATACAGGGGGACCCCTCTGCAGTGGCCAGGAAGAAAGGCAAAGGATTGAGGGGGGGCATGGAAGGAAAGGCCTCAGGAATGGTCAGTGGGAGGGCACCTGGGGACCCTGAATGGGACACAGAGGAGGGACCAAAAGGGTGGGATGGGAGGCCAGAAAGGGCAGGATGTGAGGACAGCATTTGGCTGGTGCCTCACCTTGGCCTGTGCTGGGAGGCACAGCAGGATGGAGAAGAGCAGGGCCACACTGAGAACAGCCACCTTCATCTTCCTGTGGCTCTGGGCAGCTCTGCCTGAGGCTGCAG
Source organism: Melozone crissalis (assembly GCF_028551555.1). Classification (NCBI taxonomy): domain Eukaryota; kingdom Metazoa; phylum Chordata; class Aves; order Passeriformes; family Passerellidae; genus Melozone; species Melozone crissalis. Next base: position 16,948,336 of record NW_026535824.1, read on the forward strand.
CAGGTGAGCAGCACCTTTATCCCTGCTGGGACTCCTCCCTCCACCCTCCCTGCCAGCCCTCAGGCCAAAGCCCGACTTAGCACAGCCCCCCGCCCTGGCCACAAGCCCAGCCCTGGCACAGAGTCCATCCCACCCCACATGTGGCACGGATCCAGCCCCCTTGCCTGGCATCCCTCCAGCTTCCTGCAAGGGGCAGCTGGCCCTGGAAGGGCCCAGGCCCCTGGGGGGCCAAGGGGGGCAGGCAGGGAGACAGAGGCACCTGGAGACCCTGTGGGGACAACCCCCACTCCAACACAATCCATCCTCCAACAGCGCCCAGTGCCAGATCCCCCATCTCCTGCTGCCCCTCCCCTCCCAGAGCTTTCCCTGTGGGACACCCCAGAGCTGAGCCCGGCCCCAAACCCAACATGTGGAAGAACAAGGGGAACAAAGGACATGTGATCAGGTGGCTGATTGGCATCTCAGACACTGCAGACACTGGGGAGCACTGGGCAATGCTGATCATCTGCAGACAAGGCTGAGGGCTGGGGAATGGCTCAGGAGTGACAATTCCCACATCCACACAACCCGATATCCCTTTCCCTGCAGATGCCAAACCCAACCAAGCTCCATGCCAAGAGCACTGTCCAGAGGGGAATATGCCCTGCTGTGCCCCTCATCCTGTCACACATGCAGCCATGAAGCCCTCCCAGAGCACCTGGGCCATGGCCCTGGCTCTGGGCCCAGGCCAGCACTGGCCCTGAGCAGGATGTGCCCATCCCAGGCTCATGGGGAAGTGGGTACCTGTCCTCAGGCAGCCACTCGGAGCTAATTGGGGTAACAGAGGTGCCCTGTGAGGAAGAGGGATCTTGGTGCTCTGCCAGCATCTCTGACAAGCCGTTTGCCCAGGCCCTGAGGCACCAGGACGACATTCAGACATCTTGGGCTTCCAGGAAGGAAAATCCACAGTGAAGTGGTTCCTGAGAGCTGTCTGTGGCTGTGATTCCTGTTTGACATTCCAGGGCAACAGTGAAGGGTTCTGCACATCTCTTTCACCAGGGACAATGTGGATCCATCAGAGAAGTGTTATTGACCAGCTGGGAAAACATTTCAGGCCACTGCCTTGACTGTTTGCTCTGGAACTCACCCAAGGAGGAAGATTTTCCTTGGGGGTTTTGCTGCTTTGTGTCCTTGGAGGAGAGACCAGAGTGTCCTCCTGGGGGATTCTTGACCCGATGGACAAGAGCTGTGACATCATTGGTGGGCTGAGGTCACCTTGGAGAGAAATTGAGGAAGTGTCTACAGGGCCCTAAATAGTGAATGAATGGATGAAGGAGATTCTCACTGTCCTGACCCACTATCCAGCAAAACCACAGCCAAGGGAAGAGGCCTGGTGGAATCAGGGGGGAAGCAGACCTTGTTGAGCCTGGTGCAGACTGGGCAGTGTGGGGTGAACCCCTGCTGGTGTTCCAGCTGTCAGTGCAGTCCCACTGCTCTGATGGACTGGATCCTTAAGAAACAAAAGAAGTGAACAAGCTCAGGGGAGGAGGGGGTCTGGTCACACTTCTCTTCTCTGGGAGTTTCTCTCCGAGGGGGGACATTCCATGAGAATTGGGATGCGGTAAAGGACAGGGCTGAGGGCAGCTGCTCCCTCTCTCTCTGGGCTTCGGTGGAGGACGCTGGGAGCTGCTGCTTGGGAAAAGGAGTTGGTTGCTGTGGGTGGCCAGAGCAGCTTTCCCAGGGAGGTGCCTGCAGCACCGAAAGCGTCTCCACTTGGGGCTGCCTTGACAACTCCCCCAGCCCAGCAGACCCTGAGGCCAGATGGTGCAATCAAAGCCTCACCAGAGGGATGAGAGGACTCCTCACAGAGTAGATCCAGCCGGGTCTATTAAGGGAAAATCCCAGGGTCCAGGTGAAGTGAGGGTGAAGAGGGAAACAGGAGCAAGCAGGAACACAACCTCTGCTGAAGGGAACCAGAGGCGAAGAGCCAGAAGCAGGGCTGGGGCCAGGGTATATAACTGGAGGAAGGCAGGAGGGGTCAGGGTACAAATGATCCAATGGAGAAGGGAGCCAGGGCTGGAGATAAGGTGGGGTGACACAGGATGCACCAATGGGGGAGAAGCAATTTTTTGGAAAAAAAAGACAAAACACAGCAATTTCCTGGTGCCAAGACTGTCACCACCCAGGCCTGGTATTTGATGGCACCACCGATGCCCAGATCTGGACATTTCCCTGTGCCACCACAGCCCAAGTGCAGCAATTTGCTGGCAAAGAAAGCCAAACCAGGCAAATACCTGGTGCCTACACCAGCCCAATCTTGTGTTTGCTGACACCGCCAGTGCCCAGATCTGGAATTTTTCAGATGCCTGCACAGCATAATTCCAGCAGTTTGCTGGCACAGAAAGTTGGCAGTTTCTCAGTGTCATTTGGCAATTTCTCAGTGTCAGCACATTCCCTGCCAAGATCTGGTGTGCGCTGGTGTTGAAGATTGCAATGCAAGATGTTTTCCATTACCATCTGTATGGCAGATTACCTTTGTCAAGTGGGCAGTTTGCTTTATCTCTCTCTTTGAGTGACCACATTCACACCTCCCTTAGGAGGGGACATCTGCTGATAACAGACTATTGAATGTCACTGCATGACTGATAAGAACTATAACATCCCATTGTGAGATGCTCCACTCAGAGGGAGGAGCCAAGCATTGCTACCCAGATATAATCCAGAGGTTTTTGAGACACCAGCACGGCTTTCTCCACGGGATTCCCCAGAGGAACAGCAGCTGTCTGTTCTCCCACTGGGTCTTCAGAGGAAGAACACATCCTTCTCTACAGATTCCCCCTGCTCCAGCAGAACCACACCTGACACTTCAGGAGGGCTGCAGCCACTTTTCCAATTGGACTGCCACCAACATCCTGACCTGCAGGGTGTCTGATTGGGTTCTGACTCTGTCAGTGTTGTTCTAGTGTACTGCATTGTTTATTTTATCCTTTTTTTTTTCTTTCCCTATTAAAGAACTGTTATTTCCTGCTCCCATATTTTTGCATGAGAGCCCCTTAATTTAAAATTTATAGCGATTCAGAGGGGCGGGGAGGGTTTACATTCTCCATTTCAGGGGAGGCTCCTGCCTTCCTTAGAGGACTCCTGTCTTTCCAAACCAAGACAAAAACCTTTGACTGGACAGGATCTTTTGGATCCATTGTCCCTCAAACAGGTCAACAGGTGACCCTGTTGTAATGCCAAGTAACAAAGAGCAGCACAAATGACACAAAGAAAACATGGCCAAAGAGGGAGAGACCCAATGAGGAAAGGATGTGGTGGGACACTGGCACATTGAGTGAGCTGCACTCCCATAATCTCTAGGCTAGCAGGTCCTGGTCTCACATTCTTCTCTTGGTTTATTTATATTTTATTTATTTATCTATTTATTTTCTTTTCATCATCAAAAAATATATACAATTAAAATATGTCATCAAATTTTAAAGATACAATCAAAACACATTAATTCAGAACTACATCTAAAGATCGGAACATATGTACATCTGTAACTATGAAGGCTAATGCATCAATCCTATTCTTCAAACACTCTTCATACAGGCGGCAGCTTCTTCTTGAGCTAGGAGGAAAGAGAGCTCTTCTGGACGGGAGACGAGGAATTTGTGGGTGAGGGAACATGGGAAGAGTCCGGAGAAAACTCCGCAGTAAGACTGTAACCAGCCAGATCTGCAAAATGGAGACACAAAGTTTAACAGAGGCAAAGTTTAACAGAGGCCACCATGTAAACCTAAAGCATCTGAAGCTCCATATTTCCTGGGACACATTTCCTGCAAACTTCTAAACAGCTGCACAGGGAAACATGCTCCTGCTGGCAGACACTTGAGGCAGGCCAGGGCACATCCCTGAGCCACTTCCCCAGAGCTAGCACAGGCACAGCCTGGCCTCTGGGCTGCCCTGGGACAGCAGGGAGCCCAAAGCCCTGTGCTCTCCAGGAATGGCTCAGCACATGCACCCTCCTGGTCCTCTGCCTGCCCCACAGCTCAGCAGCCCTACAGCTCCAGGGGCACTGGCAACAGCACAGCTCATTGCAGGGGCACATGCAGGGCACAGCTGTTCCCTGGCAACGTGCACAGCCTCTCTGGGCTGCCACAAGACCCTTCCTCCCAGCAGAGATTGGCCCAGCTCCCCCCTCACCTCTGTGTGAGGCTGAGCCATGATTGCCCTTCACCTTGTCCTCAGTCTGGAGCTGCTTCAGGCCCCCCATGCCATGACTAGGAAGGGCAATGGAGAGAGTGGGGGCAGATGCACACCCTTCCTTAGGATTTCGTCATTTTTGGCACAGCTAAAAAGGCAAATCCAGAGGTGTCCAAATCAGCACTTCCTCAGCTTTCTGGAGAACATCTCGTCTTCACCAGCCCAGCATTTTGGAGAGGTTTTCCCGCACATGTGGAGGCTTGCTGGCAGCACATTTCTTCAGCTGGGTGCCCATCACCTTGTAGAGGGCAGAGGCGAGCTTGGTGGCTACGATGCGGACGTTGGAGCTCCTCACAGGCAGCGCCTTGTTCCCCAGGAAGGACCAGAGCATGGGCAGGGCGTCGCACTGGATGACTTCAGGGCTCCTGGCATGAACCTCCTGCACAAGCACTGCCGGGACAGAGACACAGCTCCTTACCCACCAGCCTCCATGCAAACAAGGATCTACCTCTGCTTCTGCTTCCTGCCAGCCTCTCTGGCCAAGATCAGCAATATAGCGCCCAGAGCCCCTTGATCCAGAAATGGGCAATGCAGCTGATCATCCTGGAAACAGAAGCACCAACCCCTCAGGAATAATTTCTCCAACCAGAGCCCTTGTCCCTGTAGCAGACTTCCTACCTTCACTAAATTATTTCACAATCTCTGCATGAACAATGAATGAAATGTCCAATTGCCTTTGATTTCCATTAAGAAGTTGTCTAAACCAACACTGAAGATTTGGAAATGTACCATAGAGAGGAAATTGAGAGATTTCTAATAGAAGGGATGATTCCATTTTTGTAACTTTGATGTCAAGTGCCAAATGTCTGTTCTGGCTCTTCCCTGTGCTCAGTGGCACACAGCAAAGGGCAGGATTAGAACACACCTTAAAACTCCAGCCCGCCAGAGATGGCTGCTGCCTGACAGCTGGATGAGAAACATCAGTGACCAGCTGGTGTCTTTGGCAGAATGCTTTTGGGGCTTCCAACAAAGAGCTGTTTCAAACCTCAGGGTGTCTTAGACAACTACCCAGACCCCATTGCCTTGGCATTTGGGCATCTCCACATTTTAATGCCACTTCCCCTCCCAATGTTAATGGCATTTTTTCTTATAATGTCCACTCAAATAGGGGCATAGAGAAAGAAAAATGCTACACAGGGGACTGAAATGTAACCAAAACATGAGTGTTTTCTCATATTGTCTCTGAAATCTCTCTGCCCATTTTCTGAACTGAACTGTATCAAACACGGACAAATGTTTACTACCAACAGGCTCCTTGCAACAGGCAGATTTGGCTAAGAGATGAAAACCTGAAATGCTCTGGAGACCATTCTTATTTTCTAATCGGACAAAATGTTATTCAGCAGCAATTTAATATTCTGTGGTGGAAGAGACTTCATTTTCTCTATGCTGTTAATCCACCAGCAGACATCAACATTGAAAGAGCTCCTGCAAGTACCCAAAACCAATTCTTCTAAGCAAGAAAGGGTTATGGTACCCATTTTAAAATGGGAATTCATATGAATTTAAATGCAATTAAAGACATCAGTGACTACTGAATGTGAGGAACAGCTGTCCGGTCCTGCTAAATCTCAGAGAGAACATCTGCTTTTTCTAAAGTAGTCCTAATTTATGGTTAATTCCTTTATTTGAAAAAGAGATCAAAAGAACTGCTAAACTAAATGCCCTATTGCTGGAGATCTATATTTTTCAAATGCTCTTTAAAGGGCCTTTGACATTCCCAATCGCTGAACATGCCCTTTTGAGATTCCTAATGAAGACACAAAGTGTATTAAACCTTGCATTCAAAGATGTTGGCATAATTAGCAGTGGATTTAGCCCCAGTTAAAGCAAGGCTATCAATCATCTTCTCTACTATATATTGAGATTATCATTTTTCCATTCCTTGGCTCTTGCTGACACAGCAAGCTCCTCTGAGGAATCAATTATCAGCTGCATTTGTAGCATTTTGGACAGCGCTGACACAGGCAGACACTGTTTGCACACCCTGAAAGGCTCAGTCCAAGGCCACTCTGACAGCACAGGCAGGGAGCCTCAGCAGTCTGCTTCTGTCCCTGTGCCCCCAGAGGCTGCCTTGCACTAAACCCGTGCCTCTGATACCTCTGTTGAGTTTTGACCTAAGCTGTGACCCCCAGGCTCTGCACAGTTCAGTCTCAAAACTTTCCAAGAGAAAAAAAAAAAGAATTCTGTGAGAACAAAACAAACTGATGCCCTGAAACAGCATTTGCCACCATTTCCCCTCAAAGATCACAGATGTCCCTGAGCTTCCCAGAGAGGAGCCAGCTGGGGCATTTTTAGCCCTCCCTTTGCTGGAGGTGGCTCTGAGATGCCCCAGTGAGAGCTCAGCCCCCGGCCGAGCACTGCCCCCATCTCAGATGCTGCCCAGCTCTGCAGCAGCCAGGGAAAACCTGCCAAACCCACCTGCCTTGGCTATGAGGCAGCAGGGACAAGCTCAGCACCTCCTGATTTGGAGGAGCTGCTCTGCTGTCTGCTCACAGGCATTCCCTGTAAATACTCCCTGGGAAGAGCTCTTGGCTCAGAAGGGGAGGCCATACCTGTGATACGCTCGGTGACATCCAGCAGGGCTTGGCCACTCAGGTGATTCCATTGGTAGCTGAACTCTTTCAGCAGTGACACTTTATCTACAAGTGAAACACATGTTTCTGCTCACTTTTCTCAGGTCATAGGAGAAAGGGCAGGGCCAACCCCATTTTATAAAATCAAGCACATTTCTGCAGATGTTTGAATCCTATTCTTCTTTCCTTCCAGCATACTTGGCAGGGTTTTAAATTCCAAAAGAAAAGCTCTCTTTTCACATTTGTAAATCCAAACATGTCTGCTGTACCAGGAGCTGTGTTAAAACATTTCACATCAGAGACCTCAAGAGTTCAGTCACATGGAAGCAGTGAAAAGGTTTTGCATCCCAGAGCAAAAAGGAAGAGCCCCATACTTGGGTCACAGAAAGGCACTGAGTCAGACAGTTCCTGAGATCACAGAGCAGCTGGGGAGGAGAAAGTGGAAACTCCCCTTGAAGACCTGCCTCTTCAACACTCCTTTTTTCAGTCATATTCCCCCAGTACGGAATTTTCAGAGCTGACATAAATGTGTGTGGCAAAGGAATTTAGAGCAGCCCTTGCCTATGTAGTTAATTGCTCTGGCCATCTTGCCCCATGCAAAACAACAAGTGGAACAAGGCATCATTGACAGCTGGGTTTATACCTCTTTGTTCTAAAGAAATGAACTTGTTGCATCACAAGTTCCCCTTTGAAAATAGAAGACAAAGAAGAAAAGTGGAAAATAGGCAGCTAATGCCTCTAATGTAGAGCCTCCCAGGTGGCTGCTCTGCAGAAGCTCTGGTGGGTCAGCGTCCCTTCATGCCAACAGCAAAGCTGTTCATTTGGGAAGTCAGATGGTGCCCAAGCAAACTCCACAACTCCCTTTGCCTCTGAACTGTAGCAAAGCTGCAGTCCAGGACTTGCTCTTCAGACAAGCAGCACAGAGCCAAGGGCTCCTGGGACTGTTGGGGAATGCTGATCCCATTCCAGCCTGTTGGGGATGGTGCATAAGGACTGCACCTGCACAGCTTCTGGTGGGTGTCAGCTGCAGTGTTCCACAGACAAGAGCAGCTGTCAAGGCACTCAGCGCTCTCTTGTGCAGGAGAGACAGAGATGAAGTTGAGGAGAGTCCCTGCCAGGGCTCAGCCTTACCCAAATGAGCAATGGATTCTTCCAGTGCTTTCACAGCTGCCCCACGAACCCTGGGATCCTTTGAGTTCAGGTTCTTTGTTATTCCCTCCACCAAACCAATGATCACCGGGTTCAAGGCATCTTTCAGGGCCCCTGTGATTTCAGCCAGCAAATCCAGCGCCCTCTGCTTCACTTTCTTGTGGCTGTCAGATATTCTCAGGACAAAATGTTCAAAAATCTGAGAAGAGAACAAGCAACGTGAAAGTTGGATTCAAATGTCCTGGTTTGAAGAGTGGATGTAGCAGTCAGCAATGTCAAAGATGAAAGTGATTCTTTCTGTCAGGTCAGCACTTGCTTGCACAATTTCACTGTTTTCCTGTGGGCCACTCACTGGAATGGTGGCACAACCTCATGCTGGTTGAAAGATTTTCTTCTGTTTTTAAGAGGTTTGGCTGGGGACAGAATAGTTCCTATGCTATTTCTCTCCATCTATAAATCATTAAATTAATTCCATTTATTAATGCTAAAGAGTACCTTTGCTTTGAATGGAAGCAGATGTTTACAATGCCCGGTTTTCTATACAGTTGCCTCAAGTACTGAGGGCAATTATGATTTTGCCAAAACTATGGCTGGAGGAGATCTAAGTTTTCTTTTGTTTGTTTCTGAGCCAGTGTCTGGAGAAGTGCAGGGCTATGATCAACTCTTCCAGGATCTGGACCATTTCTCTAAGTAACAAGTAGACTTCTGAAATGTCATGTGCTGTACAGCTCTCATTAGAGCAGGTTCAGTCCCTTGACAGCTTCATTATCAGGCACCTTTTCCTGGAAAAAGGGAAAAAGCAGCTACTGGGAGGGGAAGGCAGAGATGAGTCCTTAGCTGTTTTCCTCCTTTTCCAAAGAGAAAAACAGACCCCCAAGAAGGGTGAGCACTGTCTTTACAAAGAGGAATAGGAACAAGGAGGGAAATGAGTAGCCAGAGCTCTGCCCGTGTAAGACAAGATGGAGTATATAGAAGTATTCTTAAAAAAGCAACTGGGTTTAAACCAACCCAGCCTGATACTTCTCTTCCCTATGCAAACCCATGTTTGGTCTAGAGAACAATTGCCATGCTTTCAGGGGCTGGATTCCCTTCACTTCACCCAACTGGGAGTAGGAGAGAGCAGCAGTTACACCAGCAGAAAATTCTGCCATCATCTGATGAACAGCATCAATAAGCACCTGCCAGACAAATACAGCTGGACTGAAATAACTTGTCCTGAAGCCTGGACCTGAATTAAATTTTTTCTGGGTAAGAGGGACCAGCGTGTGACAAACAGCCAGGATGGAGTGCCAAGACACACTGAATTAACTTTGCTGCTACAGGCTTAGGAAAGGAGCTAAATGAAAGGAGCAGCAAAGATACCCTAGATACTTGGACAATGTTAGTGGAGATGAGCTGGGGGCTGGTTTTGCACAGGTCTAGGAGGAGTTCCACTCCTTCCATCCTTGTCTGAAACCCCTTGGCTTCCAGGAGATGGTAAAGCTTCTGGAGCAGCTCCGTTTCTTCCACAGCTGGAGGTGACATGATTTGGGCTTTTGCATAGTGTAGGAGGTGTCCATCAGAGGTAGGTTTCACCCTGGAAAATAAAACCAAATGAGGACCTGTTGGTGATAATTATCGTAGCATGGCATCCCCGTTGAGGAAATAATTAGCATTGACTCCATGATTCCAGAAGGCTGATCAATTGCTATGCCATACCATGCCATGCCATGCCATGCCTCATTGCCCTTACAGACAGTCTGATACAGACAGACCAGACTGGCCAATTGAATCCAAAACACCATCACCAGTGGCCAATTAAGAAATTAGCCTTTGGTAAATAAATCTCCCTATCACATTCCACATGTTCACAACAACAGGTGCAGCAAGTGAAGATAAGAATTGTTTCTCATTCTTTTCTCTGGTCTTCTAACATCCTTCCCCAGGACAATGCCTGGCAAAGTTGTGCCTGCTGCTCTCTATGGAGAGAGCTGCAGCCACAGACAATACCTTCAAGTTAATTGTGAGCAAAACATCTTGAGCAGTTTTCCTAATCATGTGATTTCAAGCTGGAAAATCATGAGGCTCTGAAGAACAACGTGGACTTCATGATGATCATTATGGCAGACAATCTGCAAGTAACATTCTTGCCAGTGCTCGCTCAGGAAAACCAAGGATGAGATGCATCTGATCTATCTTCAGATGGCTGCCAGGGCACACAGGTCACATTGCTTTGTGGAGAAAGAGAGACACTACTTCCAAGTTTAAAGGCCTCCTCATATGGGACATATGTGTCTTAGAATAAGGGAACTCATCACTCTGGAGAAGTGTCTCTACAACCAGGCATGACAATCTGGAAAAGTAGCTCAGATGCATCTGAACAGATAAACAGGGCCATAGTTGAAGGATTCAGAAAATCAGTAACAGAGATAAAAACAAAAGCCAGACATCCCAGAACTACGCTCCCATTTCATTTGCTTCCCTGGAGACTAGATGCACAGCTTAACAACCCCACTGGGAACAATTCTCCTGATCAACCTGTCTCTTCCATGAGCACAGGAAGATGGTAGCTATGCTACTGAGGCATGTGGTCACTTTCCTGCCACTGCTGAGCAGACAGAGCTAAATAAATCCCCTCTGCTATCAGAGGAGCACAGGTACAAGTAGCTCTGCAACTGCAATAAAGAGACAGCAAGGAGCAATTCCTGTCTTAAATGCTGATTGCAGCACAGGGGGAAATAAACCAAACATGCTGTCCATCAAGCAAATTACATGAAGGAGAGGAATATCAAGGCAAAAAGTCCACATTCAGACACCCGTTGACTGAAGTTGTTCAGGAATTGCCTTGCTACTTACTACTCAAACTTGGTACTGTTTGAGGGAAAGAAAACTATGATTCAGCCAGGCCAAACCTCACAGATGAGAACTCCACCTTTGTGGAATGGCATCTTGCTTCCAGACTGAGATTTCTCATCAAAACACCTATCTGAAAATGACTCCACTCAGATGAAAAAAAAGCCCTGTTTTATAGGGGCCTGAGTAAATATATGTATGGCAGTAAAAGATCTCTGTATTGTGTAAGTGACCCTGTCCTGATTCTAGTTATTGTAAGTGGGCTGCAGCTGTGATGTCCTTAATTGGGCAGCTGCTGTAGCCCGTGGAGGTAGCTAGGATAAAAGGGGGTGAGGCATTCAGGGAGGGTTGGAGAGGAGCCCTGATTGAGAAGCAGCAACAACACTTCTGTGAAGAGCTGCTGTCAGAAAACCACCCAGAAGGTATGAGACTCTGGAAATATGATATACAACAATATGATTACAACACTGTTTGAATTTACTTGTCCCAAGTCAGGCAGCAGAAACTTGGCCCTCTCCCAGCCTCCACAGCACTGCCCTTGCCACTGCACTGGATCGTCTGAGCTGCAACCAATGGGTGTCTTTTTGTCTCTCCATTTTTGTGGAAACCCCTCCAGAGAAGTTGTGTTCAGCACAATGCAGAAGTAGACATTTTTTATCCTAGAGCATATCCTAGAGTAGGGAAAGGAAACAATCTGTGGCATTGGTCATCTCTGCCAGAAAGTTTTTCCTGAGGAAGAGACATGTAAAGCTTGTCATGTGCTTTGTCACATCTAAGAAAAGTGCTCAGTACCGTTTGCAAGAAGACAATGTGGCCTGGGGCTTCTTTGAGCCATCGTTCCTCTCCTTCACCGGCTCCTTGACAGATGGGCCTTCAGCCTTCTGGTTTTCCATCCCCTACAAAGACATAGAGAAACCTCATCAATCTTTAGAATATAAAACAGGAAATTCCCTGTTTAAAACACAAGTTAGAACCAGGACCACTGCTACCAAGGCTTAGGGAAACATTTCCTAACTTACAGATGGAAACCGACCAGAGATTCAGTGATGCCAAGTCTTTGTTTTCAATAGCCCAAGGCAGGTTATGGGTGCTACCAGACTGAGCAGCAGTCTAAAATCCCAAATTCCTTAGTCTTGAGCATAAATGGGAATAATGCAAACTGGTAGGCAACAAGTGTTTGTAAAGGAATCAACAGAAAAAATTGGACTCTTTTGGGGGTTGGCCCATTGTGTTGCAAGTCGATTTGGTTCAACATTCACTCTCCTTGCTCCTGCACAAAGGCAGGCTCCTTTCTATAATGTCAATAACAAAATATAAAATCCTCCCCCAAACAAACAAAGGATTTTCCAATGGATGCTGCTGAATTCACCAAGCTTCTTCCAGCTCCACAGGGCTTGACAGCAGGGCAGTATTCCCAAAAGACAGACAGTCATTGTAGTAATTAGGGTTGACTTGGACATCTTTTGTAAATTTGGGAGTTTTCTTGGTACTACTACTTCCAGTGTACTTTGCAAAGACTCTGTTATCTTCAGAAGCACAATTCTCACTTAATTGCTTTACAGGGGGCAGAGTAGAGAGAGCATGGTGGGGGCTTACACTTAAATGTAAACCCATTTTCTCCTCTTTCCCTTTCCTCTTTGTGACCGATATTGAAAATATTCAAAACCCCACTTTTCCCTAATAATATCAGTTCCTTTGTGGTCTGCAGATGAACAGGCTGAGGATTAACAGCTCATTCCCAGGAGCAAAATGATTCAGCAGAAGAGGAATTAGCTAAAGACAGATTGGGTATCTTTGATTTCATATTAGCAGAGGCAATACTTGCACAAAGGAGACATTTCTCCTGCCAAGCCCTTACTTTCTTCTGAATTCTTGTCAGAATATCTTCCAGGTCACGGGGGGGAAGAGATCGTTCCAAAAGCATTTTAAGTTGTTGATGATTGAGCAACATCTTCACCATCTCCTGTCCATAATGCCTAAGGAAGGAAGGCAGGAAGGAAGGAAACAACAGAAAAGTGAACAAAGGAAGAGTTTTAACAGAAGAGGCTGATACCTTAAACTCATCAGGTGCAATCCTTGCATGAGAAGGCATTACCTACTCAGCAAAGAGGGAAATTTACCTCACTTGACACTGCACAGTGCTGTCAGCTGAACACAAAAGGCAAGAGGAAAATGTGGGGCAAGAGAAAAATACCATTTCACTCTGAAACTGTGGGTGTGCTTCTGTGGCATCAAAGGATCCCAGGGAACAAGCAAAACACATCTGCTTTGTTGTCAAAGCTTATTAGCAGTGTCTTGCTGCCATTGCACAATAATTTGCCTTTCTTTAACTGGCAGGGAAGCCAGGACAAAACACCTCATGCATCCTCTTGATTATTCTATACTATGTGTATGCACAGGGGCAGCTAGTTGCTCTGCTAGTTGCTCTTGGCAGCTATTAATGGCAATGTCATCATCAAAGGTAGGGGATTTGGGTGGTTTGGGTTGATTTTGCTACTAGGAAACCACAGTTTTCTTCAAGAAGAAATGTGGAGCTCACTGAGCCACAGATAACAGCATTCTAGAAATCTGCAGAACAGGTTTAGAAAGACTGAATATGTTTGCTAAAGACCCTTGAAATATTTCTAGGAAAGTCTGAAGTTAATGAGAAATGCATGTTTGGGATGCTTCAGTGATGAACATTAGCCAACATTTTGGCTTTTTCTTGTCCACCTAAGGCCAAACAAAAGTGTTGGACTGGCAGATCTGAGATCTTTTGATCTCAGTAAAGAATCCTTCAAGCCACAGGAAAAAGTTGGCAATGTTCCTTTTTGCTGGCCAACCTCAGGTTTCCCAGTAGAGCCATTTGCCCAGGCAACCCAGAGCAGTGGTCACAGTGCCAAGGCTGACAGAGCTCAAGAAGAGTTTGGACAATGCTCTCAAGCACATGGAGTGACTCTTGGGGTCACTGCACATGGCCAGGAGATAGACTTGATGACCCTGATGGGCCCCTTCCAACTCGGCATCTTCCATGATTCTGTGAGCCTTATTCACACCGTGAGGTAACTTCATATTCCCTTTAGTTTCCACTCTTGTGTGGTTTCACCTTTATAGCCAGACACAAAACGGTTTTCCTGTTTTAGGAGGTGAAATGAAGATCATTACCTTGTGTCCTTGTGACAGTCCTGAGCAAGCTTCCCTGCCACATGTGGCAGCCTCTCAGCCCTGGGTGTGCCTGCGAGCTTGGTGACTCCAATCCTCTCCACCAGGGACAGGAGGAGTTGGGCTGGCCACTTGCGCACCAGGGCGGGGCAGCTGCTGGGGAGGAGAGAGCAAACCCTGGGCACAGGGACAAGGAGCAGCAGCAGCGCCAGCCTTGGCCAGAGCCTACTCCCTGCCCTTGCTGGGGGAAGGAGCCTGGGCTCTCCCTGCACCTTTGGACACCTGCACAAGGTTCTGGCCTCAGCTAAACACAAAGTTAGCGTTGTACACAAGGCCTGCCTGCACGGAGGAGGGAGAATTCAGTCTCCCTGCACTGTCTGATACTCAATTTCTTTCACAGTATTTACTCTGAGAAAGATTAAAGAAATAGATGACATATGAATAATTTAGAAATTAAGAACAATTGATGCTGACCCATCAGAGGGCACCCACTACACAGAGCTGCAGCAGGATTGAGGCTCTTTCCAGCCATTTATCCCCAAATCTGCAGAACTTTGGGAAACAACAAATGCAGGGAAAACACGTTGTGGGCCGTGAAGTTGCAGAATATCCAGCAATGCAGCCTGTTTCTTCTGTGGGCCTTGGCAATGGATCCATCTGAATGTTTTACCCTATTGCAAAGCTGAGGAAAGGGTGGCAGGCAGTTTAGCCGGGCTGTCCTGTTCTAGGGAGTGTCTCTTGGCAACTATCAAGCCCAGCACCAACATTTAAGGCAGCATTTGCTTCAACTGTCCCATGGCAGTCAGCCTGTGAAGGTGCCTTTAAAGTGATTCATGATCTCAAGGCTAACATGAAACATCAGTTTGAATAGAAAGTAGAGCTCTAAGGCCAGGACAGTCATACAAGAGTCCTTTGGCAGGAGCTGCACCTGCTGTGCAGGCTGTGCCACACCCAGCAGATTGTCCCCCATGTGCTCCACGCCCCAGCAAGGACCCTCCTCATTTCTCAAGTTAATGGCATCATGAGGAGACATGGTTTTCCCAGGGCCTCTGTGGTTAGAGCTGTGAAATACCAAACACTGCTCACAGCTGCAATTGCAATTGTCCCTCTGCCCACAAAAGCACAAGGCTCTATCCTTTGCCTTTGCAGGCACTTTCACTTCCCCACCGATCACCACATCTAGGAAAATCTGACAGACTGGGAGAACTCCAGGAAGCAGCAGGAAGCTGAGTCAGAGGAGCTTTAGTTTGGATATCAGGAAAAAGGGTTTTTCACCCAGAGGGTGGTTGGGCACTGGAACAGGCTCCCCAGGGCAGTGGTCACAGCACCAAGCCTGACAGGGTTGAAGAAGCATTTGGACAACAATCTCAGGCACTTGGTGTGACCCTTGGGCTGTTCGGTGCAAGGCCAGGAGTTGGACTTGATGGTCCTGATGGGCCCCTTTCAACTCCCCATATTCTACAGTTCTGTGATTCTGAGAACTAATAGGCTGCAGGAGGGCAGAAATAGGTGACAAGAGGAAAGAAGTGAGGCTGGTTGGAGAATCAAGTCACTGAGTTCACAGAAGATGCAGGATACAGGACCCTTCCCTCCCACCATTCCCATTCTCTGTCTCATCCCTTCTCCCTCCCACACACACTAAGGTGAAGAACATCACTAAACGAAGAAGAACCTACTTGGCTCCCGTGTCCATGAGAGCAGTCATCGCTCGTGCAGGAGTCACATTCTCCACCATGATCCCCAGGGTCTGACTGGCTGCTTCCTGAACAAATTCTGGGGAGCTGGACACCATCTGGAGGAGGGCCCGAGCAACCTCATCCACCTCAGAGTCCATGTCCTTCTTCAAGGTCACAGAGCTCTCCCAGAGTGACAATGGCAGAGTAGGACACCTTGGAACGGAGGTTGGTCACCTGGGGAAGTCATGAGGGGAAACATAGGAATCACCTTGAAAAGAAAACCAGTTGCCTTCAACAGAAATCCCAGGAAATGACAACACTTCCCATTGTGTCCAGAGGAACATACAAGTACAGGAAGAGCAGGAGAGTACAAGCACAGAAAGGCACTTACTCTGGCACCAATTTCTGGCCTGAGACCTGCTCACTGCAGGCCTAAAAAAAAATTTCATTCAGTGTTCTACTTACCCTTCTAAAATGTCCACAGCTTTGATTTTAGGCCCTTTTACTAGAAAATTAAAGCAAGGGCTGCTTTCAAATCATAAAGGCACAAGTGATAAAGTTAAAAGAGTCAGGTGCTCCTGTTCAAAAAAGCAACACCAGCAGCTGAAGCACTCAGCCAGGAAACAGAAAACACAGGCTCAGGTCTACAGAATAATTTGCAGTGTTGAATTACAGCTTGGGAAGAGATTGGGACTCTGGCAAATAATGTCATTAGTGTCTAATTTTCTGCATTTGCACATTGCATTATAAAGGCACCACACTCAAAGATGAGTGTCAGATACCCGACCTGCCAGTAAATACAGCTGCATGTGCCCACAGATCCTTCAGATAGCTGACAGACACTAGAAATCTCAGGTCTAAAACCAGAAACGAAGGCAGACCCTGAGCACACATGAAGATGAGCAAGCACATACCCACTCTACACACTGTGTATGAAGTATGGGGGACAATTCAGAACAATGTTCTCACCTCGCTGGTAACTGCCAAGCAAACCTCATGAAGTCTACAAAGCAGGACCTCTGAATGGGACCCAGCCAGGTGTTTGATGGTGAGGAGTCCCTTCTCCTTCAGCTCCCTGAAAGGCAGAAGATTGATTTTTCTCTCCACCAAGGCAGTACCCTCTGAAATTACCAGGCTGGCAGCTCAGTTGAACAATGGGAGGTGCTTTTCAAGGAGCGCTTAATGAAATCATGGAATGTGTTACCCCAGCATGCTGTGGCTGTCAAAAGCATTCACAAACCCAAGAGGCAAAGAGAGGGGTTTCAGAGTGGCCATTTAAGAAGACAGCCTTTCTGAAACCTCTGGCACATGAGGCCCCTCTGTCACTGCTTCCTAGAAGCTGTGAGACCGGGCCATGCTGCTGTTTGTTGTCACCTCCCTGTACCTGTCCCTGAGATACAGTTGCATGGGGCTGTTATTGGGGCATTTTCCTTCTTTGTCAGCCCCAGCAGGCATTCAGCAGGGAGAGTCTGCACTGGCTCTCTGGAGCTGAGTTTCCAATCTATGATCTCGGCCTCTCTGTCACCCACTCCACTCCACTCCACCTCACACATTCCCCAAAAATGCAGCAGGATGTCCCAGGAGATTCCACCCCTGGGCAAGAACTGTTGAAACTCTGGCTTTTCCCAAAAACCCCTACCTAAAACAACCCCCCCTCAACAGCAACAGGTTATTTAAAAGGTGCAAACAACTCTGTCTCTGAGCACTTGCTTTGTGCAGGCCCTCAGCTACAGGAAGGTGTGTGAGGCATCAAGGCTGCAGCCCAGGGCTGGTGACCGATCCCACGGGCACCCCTGAGTGTCATCCGGAGCCCCCACACCTGCAGAAGCTCTCTGCACCTCACAGGGCACCAAAGAGAAACGGGGAAGAGAAAGCAGAAGAGAAAGGGCAAAGCAAAGGTGACTGCACAAGGAGATGCATCGTGGCAGATTTTTCATGCTTATCCCAGTGGGAATGGAGTCCTTAACCCTGTGTGAATTAAGCATCCACCAGGGAGTGATCAAAAAGACATCAAAAAGAAAACCAATATGACCTTTGGGCCTCCTTCTGCCTCTGTATAATTTTGGGACACACTGGGAGTAATGACAAAACATCTCAGGCCCATATGAATCAGTGTGATGGAAAAAGTTGATTTCCAAAAAAGCAAGATTCCTAGAGGATTTTCTTTCTTTTTCTTTCTCTTCTGCCATGAGCCCCTCAGGAGTAGTGGTAGGCTGAGGGACTTGAAAGCACAACTCAGTCCATTTCTCAGAAAAAGGAACTCCCTGGAGCTGCTTCTGGGACTGCCATGCAGGAGGTCACAGGGAGACCCTGTCACCTGCCATTGCTGTCAGCAGTGGGGGCAGAGAGAAATCTTACTCAGTCCCACTGAGCCAGTGGCCCAAGGCACCCAAATCTCCACACTCAAAACTTCTGCCATCCTGCTTCTGCCTTCAGCCAGCAAATCATCTCCTTCCAGAGCTTTCTCCCTTCCCTCAAGGTTTCCTTTGCAGCTCCATGGAGCAGCAGGCAAAGCGAGGAAACAGCACGGGCCTGCTGCAGCTGCAGCACTGCTGCAGAGCAAGGCCAAGAAAAGGCTGCTCTCCAGTCTTCATCCTCTCCCTGCTCTGGAGTGGTTTCCCCAGTGCCCTTTGGGTCTCTGGGCTCTTAGGGTTCCAAGGCACGAGCAAGACATGCTTCTGACTGACCTTAACTCTGAGAGGGACACAGAGGGAGCGGGGCCTTTCTTACCAGTTATTGCTGCCCAGCAAGGAGAGTGCCTCCTGCAAGGACTGCTGTGGGTCTGAAGAGGCTCTGTCCTTCTGCCCATGCCCACGGAGCAGCTCCTCTCGGCGCTTGGCACCAGGGGCCGTCTGCGAGGTCACTGTGAGGAGAGGGTCAGCCATGGGCGCTGCAGCCCCGGGCAAGGCCCCACCATGGAGCAGCCTCAGCCCCATCTCCCAGCCAGGGCTCCGTGTGGCACAAACTGGCACTGGCTCAGAGGCTTCCCTGCTCTCTGGCTCCTGGAGCTCCTTGCTTGCTCCCAGCCTCCCCCAGCCAGGCCCAACTCCAGGCTGAAGCTGACAATTGCCCCTGCAGTGCCAGCTCCCGAGTGCCACAGGTGCCACGGCCAGTGGCAGTTCCTGCGGCCGCAGAGCTCCCGCTCCCTGCGAGGCAGCGCTGACCAGCAGCACCGGCTGCCCACGAGGGAACCGCTGAGGTGCCCCTCTTGTCTCAGCGCCCTGCTTGCCCCCAGCCCTGAGGACAGGGGCACTCTGCAACTCCCTGGGGAGAGCCCTGCAGCTGCCTAGAGACAGCACCAAGCCAAGAGTGAACAACCCAGCCCTGCTGGCCCCAGCTCAATCCCCCTGGAGCAGCTGCCAGGGAACAGCCACACCTGGCCCTTCCCACCTGAGAGCGCCTCTGTTCCCATTGACTGCAAATATTCTAGACAGAGGCAGCTGAGTGCACACACATTTTAGCCTGCTATTGGGAAGGGAGTACTTTATGGATTTTGTTCTTTCCAAGCATCATGAACCTTTTTCAGAGGTACACACTGCCTGTATTTCAAGGATGCTGAGGTGAAATTTATTTGCCATCTAATGGACGTGTTTGCAAACTCAGCAGTTTCTAAGCTTTCTCTTGTGTAAAAATGGAATTTCCAGACTAGACAGTTGATAAAAAAGCCTTCCAAACGCACTCTGAGGATAAAAATATGCAAATACAGATCCACATTGTTGGCAGATGCACTCTCTTGTTAATCAGTTGACCTGGGTTTGCCTTAATTGAATTTTTTGGTAAGGAAAAAAATTTTAGAAGGTATGAGAAAAATCTGATGATAAATGCATTCCTTATGAAACCCATTTGTCATCAAAAGCACTGTCAATCAAAATTTTCATGTCATGCACTCAAAAGCTCACTTTCTAATGTGTAGATGAAAACATTTGAGATGTTTAAAATGATGGAGTATAAATATTGCACAGAATCTAGATGAACAGCTCTGGACTCTGTAGGGTTTTTGTGCTACCTTGCATGTTCTCACAAAGTATGGAGGAATGATAACTTCAAAATATATTCAGAAGGGAGCTAATCACTGAGGTACCCCAGCCACTGACACCAGTGATGTAGACACACACATCTAGATTCACTGTGAATGGAGAGCCACATCAGGCTAGTTCTGGTCAATTCTGAAATGGAAGTAGCATCACTAGAGAAGAGCATTCAACTATCACTCCTAGCTCCCTTCTTCTTATCTCACCCTACTTGGGATCACAGCACAAGCTGTGCTACCCACAAGGCTACCCACAAAGGAGGGACAAGAGCCACTAGGGACTCTCTGCTGTCTATTTGCTGCAGGCAGCAAACAGCCTAGGAGCAGCAGGCAGCCCCTCCTGGCTGCCATCTGCTGCACAGGGGTGCTGTATTTGCTGGCTGACACAGGATGCACTGCTTGTTCCCTCTTGGCACTGCAGGCTGTGGGGTGGCGGCAGCGAGGAGCCATCGGGCACTTCTGGGAACAGCAGCAGCACAACTGCACCAAGCCCCTGACTGCCCTGCAGAGACAGCCCTTGCTGGAGAGCAGAACAGCTGGCTGCAGAACTGGACAGCAGCACAGGCACAGGGCCCAGATGGTGAGTGAACAACTGATCGTGGTGGTTCTCATAGGAGCACAGTGAGCACAGCAGCAGACTGCCCTGCAGCTCATCCCTGCAGTTCCAGCTGCCTCCTGGCACCAGTGCTGTAGTTTGGACTCTCAGGCTGGGCAAAAGCCAGAGATTAGGCCTTTACCACGACTTTATTCAGTTCAGCTTTCCAATGGATCTCTAAGAACCAACTGCTCCAGTACTTCCAAGCTGGAGTAACTCAAAAGTATATTTGCTGTTCACTCTCAGGACAGACTATGGAGCCAAGATCCCAGCAGTGCTGGCTGAGGCAGGAGGCAGTTTGTGCTCCTTGTGCAAGGAAAAACCCAAGTGGGAAAAGCTGCCATGGAGCAGGCTTACCTGAGGAGCTGCATGGGAAGCTGCCATCCCCATGGATGATGGGTGTACTGGGCAGTAAGGGCACATCGTCCTGCTTCCTCAAGACCTTCTCCTTCAAGGCACTACCAGGGTGTTTTCTCTGCCCTCTAGAAGCTGTGCCATCAACAGGTGGTAGGCTAAAGGCTGCAGGGACCAAAGAGGAGCTTGTAAGGGGAGAGTGCTGGACAGGTGATGATGGAAAGGACCAGAAAACTTGCTGGAGCTGGGTAACATCTGCTTGTTACCCCAAAGAACTTCAAGTATAACAACAAAATACGACTTTATACCAAGTATAACACTAACATGGGACAATGATCACAGAATCTTAGTAGAGTTTGGGTAGGAAGGCACCTTTAAGCATCATCTAGTCCAACCCCTGTGAGCAGGGACATCTTCATCCTGATCAGGTTCCTCAGAGCCCCATGTAAGCTGGCCTTGAACACCTTCAAGGATGGACCAACAGCTTCTCTGG
Organism: Melozone crissalis; assembly: GCF_028551555.1. Lineage (NCBI taxonomy): Eukaryota > Metazoa > Chordata > Aves > Passeriformes > Passerellidae > Melozone > Melozone crissalis. Next base: position 16,969,409 of record NW_026535824.1, read on the forward strand.
GAAAACCTTCCAGCTTTTCATCCCCTTCATTATAAAAAAAAATCTACCTTATTCTAGCTTAAAACCAAATTGCAGTGATGCTTCCCCTAAGAAACAAGGAAACCCAGTATTGCTTTGCTTTTGTTCTCCTGTTCCAGAGGCTGGCAGGGGCAGTTGCCAAAGGAAAGTGCAGATAACTCTGCGTGCTGCCCTCGGGCTGAGTGCTGCCTCCTCAGGGCCCTGCTGCCGCCCTCGGGCAGCGCTCACAGCCCTGCAGGCAGAGCCCCTCAGCCAGGATCCAGTCGGGAACGCTGCTGCTCCTGGGGCTGCAACATTAGCCCTGGCTGGGGCTTCAGCACAGCCCTACAGTGCCAGCTCCTCAGCAGGGAGTGGCAGGAGAAGGATCTCTGGTGTTTTCATGAGAAGGAGCTGAATTTTGTTTCTTCCAGGTTGCAGCCTGGTTGAAAAGCATTCTTTTGGACTCCCCTTCCCTGGAAGCTGCTCTCCAGGAGAGTCTGAAACCTTAGTGTACTTTGCAAGACAGAATTTTCTACTCTGAAGGACTTTAGAGGTAAAGGGGGGAAGCTGATATTCTGTTACTGACTCAGTGAGGCCATGGGCAAGACACTTCATGCCTCTGTATTCTTCTTTGGGAAACAGAATTAAATCCCAAGCAAGCTTCCACTCAGATGCAAGCTGAACAGTTCCCCAGTCTGATTGCAACACTATCTATGCAAACGGCAAGCAAGTGGTGAAAAAGGACCGCCACAAGTGTAGGCACCACTTACTTGCTTCAGCTGCATCCCCAAGCTCAACTGTCTCAGGAACAGGCTGCAAGAATGTTTTCCTTTGCCTCCTTTGCTTCATCTCTCTCTCCAAAAGCTCTGCGTCCTTCCGCCCCAAGTTCTTTTGAGCCAACATGTACAAAGCAGCACGGATCTGGGTGCAACGGAAATACATCATAGACTGTAAGCAGAGACACACAAACCACACACAACATCTCATCAGGAGCACAGAGTCCACAGAGTGCCATAGGCTTCAATGCAGCTCCATCCACATTCCAATAGTTTCAGAGGAATGTCTCCTGTCCTCACCTTGGCAATTACACACAGTGAGGTGGAACACTTCAGAGCCACAACCTTACACTGCTGCAACTGCAACCAATGTCAGGAAGCCCTGCTTGAAGCATGAAAGTCATAGGAGTGCTCCAAGGCAGAGGAAGAGCTGACATGGCCAGGGAGCAGGCAGTTCAGTTCCTACAGGCCATGGCAGGAGAATAAAAACCATGTGCAATACCCAGCAAGGAGGATTAATGAGCTGTTGCTTAACACTCATGGCCAGGAATTGCAGCTGTTTCTCGCTTCCTGGCTTCTGAAGGACTCAGCTCTGAAGGACTCTGAAGGACTTGGTCTCTGAGACCAGGAGACCAAAAGGAGGAGTCATGTGAAAACAAGTTACAGAAGCATTGATGTTCATGAGCAGAAAACTTGAGAATGAGAGGCTGTGAGATACAGACACAAAGGTAACCAGGAAAAATCAACCTCTACCATTTGATTTTGCAGCCTTGCTTGCACCCAGCATTAGAATCTTAGCTTCTCTGCTTCCAAGGATGCACTTTGCCCATGTTCACTGATGTGTAGCTTGCTCTGTGATTCAGAACTTCTCTAAAACAGCCTTTGCACATAAATAATGCTTCAGGCATGACCTTAGCACCATCTCCAAACCAGAGACCTTGGCACCACTGGAAATAGCCAAGCAGTGGTTCTGTAGCTGTCCAATATATTCCCAAGTGAATCCCCATTCCCCTAGAGTGGAAGATTATGATTTTCAGTGACATTTTGGGCCAAGCACTAAACAGCCACTGGAAAGAAAGTCTGCTCATCCGTGTTCTTATCCCTTACCTTTTCAAAGGCGTCCCTCAGCTCTTTGTCCCTTGTAAGACCAGGACTGGTGGAATGATCTTCTCCTTGGCCTGGCTCAGTGGGAGGCCTGGGAATGGAAGCAAAGGTTCCTGTAAACCTCTGACAGACTTCAAGCCCCCAAAAACACAATGCTAGGCAACAGCCAAGACAGGTTCCGGAGTGCAGAGCTCTCAAGACACAGAGACTGGGACTGAGAGCAGCAAGGTACAGTGCCTAGACCCTCTCTCAGGGGATGGACTACTGGCAGCAGACATGACATGACTCTGTTGGCCAGCAGACTGAAACCTGCTGCATGATGAAGGCCCCAGCCCCTGCATGCTGGAAAGCCTCTGTGTGTGATAGAGAAGGGCAGAGAAGGAGATTGCCCTTGACACAGATTCTTATCTACCCTTATTCATGCTGATTGCAGTAAACATCATCTTTCCGGTTCCTGAAAGAAGCCCCAGGTTCTAATACCTGGATGCGTTTAGATCATCGTCTTCTCTTTGTTGGAATATTTCATAGGACATTCAAAGAAAATCTGAGCATTGCAGGAGTGCAGGAGTGTTAGCCAAGTGTGAACTGTGTTCTTGACACTAGATATTTCATTTTCCCCAAGGATTTTCATTCTAAACTGTATGAGATTGGGCCACTTTCAGGCCAGGATGACTAAAGGCTGATTTTCTAGTTGCAATTCTATACAACAACTTCACAGAGGATAAATTAGGTGCCAATGCAGTAGAAAAAAAGCAATGTCTTAAATCAGGATTTTTTGCCACTGCAAATGGTCAGCATAATAATAAAAAAGGAGACTTAGATAGCGGCTCTGTGAAAGGAGGGCCTTGGAAGGTAAATGCATTTGGGATGTTGGCAGGGAAACTACAGATCCCAAGGTAACCTCCTTGGGACCACTGCTGTCAGTCAGGCCAGCAAAAGGGGCACACAAAATGTAACAGAGGCGGAGATGCAATCTAAAGCATCTGAAGCTCCATAATTCCTGGGACACATTTCCTGCAAACTTCTAAACAGCTGCACAGGGAAACATGCTCCTGCTGGCAGACACTTGAGGCAGGCCAGGGCACATCCCTGAGCCACTTCCCCAGAGCTAGCACAGGCACAGCCTGGCCTCTGGGCTGCCCTGGGACAGCAGGGAGCCCAAAGCCCTGTGCTCTCCAGGAATGGCTCAGCTCCACATGCACCCTCCTGCTCCTCTGCCTGCCCCACAGCTCAGCAGCCCTACAGCTCCAGGGGCACTGGCAGCAGCACAGCTCATTGCAGGGGCACATGCAGGGCACAGCTGTTCCCTGGCAACGTGCACAGCCTCTCTGGGCTGCCATAAGACCCTTCCTCCCAGCAGAGATTGGCCCAGCTCCCCCCTCACCTCTGTGTGAGGCTGAGCCATGCTCACAAGGGAAGAAGTGAGTTAGGTGAACGCCCACCTTTATCATCAACACATCTAATGGGTGTGGTACTCAAGGGGAATAATTTTTAATTATTGGGAAAATTGTTTTTGTTTTATTTCTCATGGAACTAGCCTGCATTTAATTCCTCTTAGCAGTATTGAGTTAGCAAGTTTGAAGGGAAAGGTGGAAGACTCTGATGACAAAAGGGGGAAAAAAGATTCCTTACTGAGGGTGGCCTGTGAATCCACAGGAAAAACCCTCACAGTTGTGATCTTATTTCTGCAAACCACAAAGACCTCTCAGCAAGCAGGTAGGCTTTATTGGCGTATCTGTAGCACCATAATCCCACCCTCAGGCTCAGACCCTATCAGCAAGCAGAGGAAGAATGGGAAATTTATCTGTAGTCAGACCTAACATTGATGGCAAAGAAAACAACAAAATTTGCATCTCACGACCATGTCCAACCTGTGGTCAGTTACGGCCACAGTCCCTGTCCTGGCTGACAGTATGAGTGATTTGGCTACTGTCAAAAATGAGAAAGCAGAGTAAACTAAGGATAGAATGTTGTCATGCCTCAGGACATCCTTGCAGGATCATCTGTAGCTGCCAGCCACCTGCTCTGACACAGAGTCAGCACTGACCACCATGGACCAGTTTTCTCTGAAACCTGGGGGGATTTTTTTCCATTTGGCTCTGGCCTTCCAGCTCCTTTCTATCCTCACCTTTTCCTTCAGTTGTCTTTCCTTTTCCAGTAAAATCCATGTTTGAACCCATGCTTCTGCCTCGCAGAAGTATCTAGGTTTGACTTTGGGAACACTCTCAGAGCAGTGAGCGCCGGGAGCTCAGTCCCAGCCTTTGAACAAGGCCGGGTGACTCCAATCGCTGGCACTCGGCACAGAGAGGCAGAGCCAGACGCGTCTGCTGCCACTGGGGCCGCGTCCAGCACAACCTGCACCAGCCCAGCGTGGGGCTGCCCCTTTGTGACACGCTCACCATGGTTCTCTCATTTCCATGGCTTCAAAACCCCACCCCAACTCCATCTCCTTCCATTCCCTTGCCAAGGGCAGCCAACCCTACGCCCAGCTGGGCCAGGCCTGAGCGTTTCACATTGTCTAGGTGTTATGAATATGAATGAGGCCAAACTTTCTCCAGAGAAAGAGGTTCTCGTTTATTAAAATAGCTACAAGGAACGGAGTACCCAGGATGAGCCCAGGCACCCACATAGTGAGCCAAAAACAGAACAGTGCGCTAACCCCAAGTGCACTGGGTTCTCCCCAAAAAAAACAAGTATCCAAAAAGAAGAACCCTGACCCAACCGAACTCCCCCCATTTATAGCTCCTTTTGAATCCAGGATTGGTCAATTTTGGATCTGCATGACGACTTGTCCATTTCCAGGCTTCTCATTGGTCTTTAACGCCATTCATTCTGGACCAATCGTTTCTGCATACCTTCAAATGATTGGTCAGATCTTCCATCCAATCCATCTTCGACCTCGCCTTGCCCCACCAGACCACTGTTCCACCAAACCCTGGACCCTTCTCCTAGCACATTCTAATAAGCCCCCCCCCCCCTTTTAACATAATACAATTAATATAACATAATTAATACAATATAATTGAACTACACCCTTATTTAACTTAACTTTTACCTATAACATAAGAAGGAGACCCTTTCCAAAGCTACTTTTCAGGGCCTTTATTTCTGTAATTCCTACTCAGTTCTGGGTTGCAGCTTGTTGGTGTGGTATTTTGTTTAACTCTCTTCACATCAAACAAAGTGGTGGGACACAAACAATGGCACTGGGCTCTCAGGACTCTAGCTGGTCAGAGGACCCCAAGATAAGTTAGAAAGTCTCTTTTCCCAGCCAGGCGGTTGAAGAAGGAGTCAGAGCTCTTCATTTCTTGGTCTCCAGATTGTTTCCTGTATCCTATCTATAAACTTCTTTCTCCTGACCTGCCAAGGTCCGCTCAGCAAAAATGTCAGAGGCACTCTGCCTGCCTCTGAGGCGGTGTTATCGTTTTTTACTAAAAACTACGTTTACAATGTTTACAATTACTTTCCAATACCTATCATCTATGTTAGACAGTTTTCTACTCTAATCCAATCTAAAAGTGCCAACATCACAGCTGAAGATTGAGGCTAGGAAGAAGGAAAAAGGACAAGGCACACCCAAATTCCTCCATCTTGGGACCCCAAGCCCTCATTCTAAAAGCTTCAAAAATGTATTTTTCACCCTGTGACAAGCTAACTATTATTCTACTGAAAATTTCATGGCTTGTAATTCTTCATATAAGGTTGGTAATCGTTTTTTCCAAGGGCTAAATCAAAGGCACAGGGGTCCTGGGCTCTGTGCCAAGGTCTCTGAGCCCCCTGGGCAGGGGCTCAAGTCCTCCAGGGCAGCCAGAGGAATTTCCTGGGTTCTGACACCCGGCAGTGGAAGTAAAAGCAGCTTTGCACTCCCCAGTAAATGACCCCAAAATCAGTTGGCTGAGAGCTGTAGGAAAAAAGTTGACCTTTCAAATGTTCCTCTTTTGCTTTGCTTCATTGTTCCTTGGGGTTTTTTTCTCTTTCTTTATTGCACAGACACCCAAACCCAACAGAAACATGATCTGCCTCAAAACATTTCTGATCCTGGCAGTTCCTGAAAATTCCAAATTTTCCTAATGGAAATGGCAAGGGGCAGTCATTCTGAAATACTCCCCAACAGAGCAGATAAAATTAATCATGATTGATTTGGCAGAACTAAGTCCAATCTATGGGACCCCTGGGGCTGATCCCTTTTTTCTCCATCTGCAAAATTATTTCTTCAAGTCTCATCTCTCCTATCTATTCAAAGAAGCTTTGTACTCTGCATTAGATACTCCCGGTGTTCAGTGGGCCAATATGATCAGTGTATCTGTAGGGTGTAAATTGGCCATGCAGAGTTCTCCTTTGTTGTTCAAGGGGTTTATTCCCACTTTCTTTCCTGCAGACACACCCAAACCCAACATTGCAATACAAAGCAATTCTCATTTGGACTGTCCCTGAGAATTCAAACCTATACTCAGAGCGTTTCCCTGTCCCCAGGGACAGGCTCCAAGGCTGGGCTCTCACCTGCATGGAATGAAGAAGAGCTGCTGCCCTTGCCAGCGGATCCGGGGTCTCGCTATCAGGGCTTTGAATGCAGCTTTTGTACACACTCTGCCTCTCTGAGCCCAGCAGCATTCCCGGGCATCAGCAGTGCTGCTGCAGGCCAACACCCTCCAGGCACAGCTGCTTGTTGCAGCAAGGAGATTGCAACAAGGCCTGACTGCAGGAGTCTCCAGCCTGCAGCAGCTCTTCACCTGCGGTGGAATCATCTTGCACTGCCATGGGGGAGCAAAGGGGTTAGGGGCTCTTTGCAGATGAGGGTCTCCTCCATGTGCTGCTGCTCGCTGGGCCGATACAGCTGCTGGTGCCCTCCTCTACAGCTGTACCAGGAGCCTGTCTGGGAAAATAACACTGCCAGTGCCAGTGCCAGCGACCCATCCCTGCCATGGCCCTGCCCACAGGGCGTCCTGCCCACCAAACTGCTCCAGTCAGGTGATGTCAGACACCATCAAAATACATTCAAACAATGCATTTTCCACACTCTGGCAAGATCATGGCCATACAGGCCACATGCTGGAGGCAGACTGCTGTTGGCAGAATGGGGGAAGCCCCAGCAGCTGCTCTCCCCAGGCTGGATGGCCATGGCAGCAGAGGCAAGTCTCTCACCGTGCCCTCTGCTGTGGGACCCAGTGCTTTGAACATGTTCCCACTGAACTCAGGCTGCTGCTACAGCAGCTCCATGCCTTCATACATTTGATAACAAAGACTAGGAACGACACACAGGACTGTCCCAAGAGCTACAAAAAAAAAAAATGGGGTGGGGGAGGGGACAAGTGAGTTAGAATAGCTCATTCCTTTTTAATACAAGCAGGGATTTAAGCAGGGATACTGGGCTAATCATACTGGGGGCTGATTTGTAAGCCTTGTCTCTAGCAATTCCCACCAGTCTGCAAGCATTTTTCACTACAAAGCAGTAGATAAGATTTTACAGCACATGCATGAGCAAGTCTGAGCCAGAACTCAAAGTACAAGACAAATAGTCCCAAATCAGCCACCCATGAGGAAAGGAAGAAGAAAAGCAGATGAAGCAAGTGCCATTGTGGCTGAATTGCCTGCATTTATCCCATGGTCAAACCTTTCTGAATAAAAGCACCTCAGTTCAAACACACAGCTTAAGATCAAGGAATTCAAGTGTTTTGAGAGCATTAAAAGCCTGATTTCTATTACTTTCAAGGAACAGTAGATGCTAAATTCCTTAAAAACACAAATGTGGGTCTATTTGGGACTGCATCCTTCAAAAGCAGGAATGGAGGTTTAGAGTTGCAGAACTGTTTCCATTGGAAAAGACCTTTAAGATCATAGAGTCCTCCCAATAACCTGAGACCACTAACACTACCAAGGCCACCACCAAAGCATATCCCAGGAAATGTCATGGGATGGGACATCCTTCTTGTTTTCTTTGCCTCCCAGGAGCCCCTTGGAAAGCAAAATGCCCACACAGGCTTTATCTGACTCCTTCCCAGCCAGCCTTTCCCTCACTCCTGGGTCTCATTTGCTCCACAGGCTTCACCAGCTCGCTCAGCTCAGAGGAGCTGTCAGAGAAGAAAACGCTGCCTGGTGTGGGGCTGTCTCATCTTGATTCCACCTGCCCCGCTCCCTCCCCCATCAAAGAGACCAAAGGATCCCCCAACCCCATGGTTTGGCACCAGATCCCGGGCACATTCCCTCCTGCGCTCCTTGGTGGCCCCAGGGAGGCTCCAGAGCCCTCCCTGTGTGCAGGACAGCTGCTGCAGCACCGCTGCGCCTGCGTGCGAGCAGCACCCGAGGAGCAGCTGCGCCAGTTCAGAGTCTGAAACGGAATCCTCAGTGCACACAAATGACAACTGGCATTTCAGGGCTGGTAGGAGAAGCTGCTCGCTGCCCTTTGTAGCCATGGCCATTGGAAGAATTGCCCCTGTCCAGGAAGCTCTCAGGTGCAAGAGAGGAGCAAAAGCCAAGTGTATCTGAGGTGCTAGCTGCCAGTGCCTCAGGTTTTTCTTCCCAGTTCTAAGGGGTTTGGACTATTTTTACCATTTCAACACTTTCTGTGCATCCCTGTGAGCGAGTAAGCACCACACTGTCTCCCTCAAAGTCTTGAGGTACTGCCAAAGCAGAACTTGTTCATGCTCTTTTCTCCTGGTGATTTTATAATCCCATGCAGACTCTGATAGCAAAGCAGTGCTGTAGAGAAAAGATTGGAATCCTGGGGCACTTTCTGGGTGGGTGTTTGAATTTGCTTTTCTAGTCCTTGGGCTGAGCAGGGTGAGGCAGAGGCCTGGGCCCCTCCAGCTGGCGCCGGGGAGCCCCCGGGGCAGCGGCGAGGGCCGGCCCTGAGGGCGGCACAGGGGGCGTTTCCCCCGAGCGGGCGGGCGGACGGGCGAGCGGCGGGGAAAGGCGCCCTGGGTACAAGGGCAGGCACGAGGGCCCCGGCTCTCTGCAGTGCGGGCGGCCCAGCGCCAATCGCTGCTCCCGGAGCCGCTGCCAGGGCCGTGTCTCCTCCCCGCCGCTGACCCTGCACCTGCAGCGCTGCTTCCGGCTCTGCCGGGCTCCCCGGCACGGACAGCAAGGACGTGGACACGCTGCAGCAGGGGCCCAGCAGGGACACCCAGATGGTGCCAGGGCTGCAGCTCCTCTCCTGCAAGGAAAGGCTGACACAGCTCGGCTTCTTCAGCCTAGCAAAAAGACTCAGACTTGACCGAGCTGTGGCCTTCCAGTACCTGAGGGCAACCTACAAGAACGCTGGACGGGGACTTTGTATGAGGGCAGGCAAGGACAGGACAAGGGAGAATGAATCCAAATGGAAAGAGAGTAGGTTTAGGTAGGGATTCAGAAAAAAGACCCTTCTGGAACAGTTTGCCCAGAGAAGGTGTGGATTTTGAGAAGAGGAAATCAGGAGAAGAGTGAGAGGGGGAGAGAGATCCACAGTTGGCCTTGGATCCAGGATGGGTCCATTTGCCATGGATCCATCATCAGGGGGGAGGAGCTGAGTTAGAAATGGGCTCCCTGAGCCTGGATCACCTCCCAGTTCCCAGACAGCCGCAGAGCAGAGGGGGCTGAGCCCCACTGAGCCCAGGCTGTTCAGCCAGAGGAAGCAGCCTTGGCCAGCAGCTGCTGCTCTCCCTGGGCGGGAGTTGTCACCTTGCAGCTCTCAGTCTGTAGAATAGAACACAGTGCTGAGTGTCAGAAGGGGAGCACTTGGGCAACAAAGCCCTGTGCTCCTGGGCCAGGGAGTTTGGGAATTGCCAAACTCTGTATGAGCTTTGTGCCTGCACTGAATGGATTTCAAAGCTCCTCTAGGTGCATGGGAAGAAAACCATAGAATCACAGTATGTTAAGGATGGAATGGACCTTAAAGATCATCTAGTGCCAAGGCCCCTGCCATGGGCAAGGATACCTCCCCCTAGAGCAGGTAGCTCCAAGCCCTATCCAGCCTGGCTTGCAACACTTGCAGGGCTGGAACCTCCACAACTTCCCTGGGGAACCTGCTCCAGTGCCTCACCACGCTCACAGGAAAAATTTCTTCCCTAATATCTACCCTAAATTTCCTTTCTTTCCATTTCTACCCATTACTCCTTGGCCTGTCACTACAGGCACCAGAGATGTTTTAAACTCAGCAAACTGGTGGCTCAAATGGGAAAGCAGCCCAAGGAATGGGTTAGAAATTGCAAGTCAGCCCCAAGGGATTTCTCCTGAGGGAAGAGAAGGGTGCATATCTTCTCCTGCAGCATCAGGAGCTGCTTGCATCCAGCTCAGAGTCAGGGACTAACACTGAGGCAGCCTGGAAAATGCAGTGGCACAGAGGGAATGATTGTACTGCAATGGACATCTCTCCCCAGGCTGTGAGAGCAGGCTGCCCCTGGAGCTCAGAGGGGAAGGCCAAGGACCCTTGGTTGAACTCAGCTCTCTGACTCTGAGCCTTGGGAACGTTTTTGTCAACACCCCCCATGTCTGTGAGGTGAGCAGCAGGGCTTGGGATGGATCCTGATGGCTCCTGAGGCAGCAGCAAGCCTGGTGCAGCTGTGGAATTGCTGCCAGCCTGGTCATTTGTGAGCAGGGAATATTTGATGTACTGCTCAAATCTGGGGGGTCACAAAGGTGTGTCTGTTGTTCCTGAAGCCCCAGTCCCTGCTTTTGGGCAGCCTTCCTTAGGGATCAGCTGGGAGGCTTCCTGCAAAACAACCCCTTGGCCCATGAAACCAGCACTGGCTCCAAAAGCTGCATGTTCAGAGGCTTTTGTGGCAGTGCCAGACACAAGGCATCTTTGGACTGGGCTCTGCAGAAGCAGCGGCAACAAACTGGCTGCCTTTGAGCTTCAGCCCACTGCCAACAGCTCCCAGCCAAGTGTCCCTGCTTATTCCTGCAATCACAGGAAAGCCTTGGGAGTTCTCTCCCTTGCTGACCAGTCCCTCACCACACTTCAGCCTTGCTGCATCTCTGGCTCTAGAAAGAGAAAAGTGTTCCTGTGAATAAAGCAAAGGATTTTTCTACCTATTTGCCTCCCCCCAGTAGTGTCAAGCTTGCAAAAACTTCATGAGGCACTGCATCATGCCAGACACTTTTAAAAGCTTGGCTGGAGAAGAGAAAGACACCCTGAGTTTTCTTACCAAAAGAAAGTGCTGGTAAGAAAAGATGGTGCTGTCTGTACATTTTGATGTTGATGCCTCATTCTCAATGGATTGTTTTCATGGTATGGGAAAAGGTGAATGAGTAGATGGTGCTGTTGGAGCTGTGCTCAGTGGGGCAGCAGCAGCTCTGGGGATCCCTACGCAGCTGGGATCTCTGCGTAGATCCCTACGCAGCTGCAATCAGTTGCTCTCAGGGCCAGCTCTCCATGAGCTTGGTGCTGCTGAGCAGAGGGGCACTGCTCTGTGTCCATGGGATAAACCCAGGGTGACTGCAGTTCTGTGGAGTTGCCACTGCTCTGCATGAAAACCCAAAGGCAGAACTTGTCCTGTTGTATCTTTGGACTTCTGCCATTCAGCAGCACAAAGCATCTTCTGCCTTTGCTGGGTGCTCATTGCATCATTGGACAATAACTCACAAGAAGGGAAGATTCCACATGTATTTCCATTTTGCTCTCTTGTTGCTGCAGGTGAAACTGATGAACCAAGGAGCTCTTGATGCTCCCTTCACCTGTCTCCCTTCAGCCACCAACATGGGCTTGTGTTTCAAGTTTGCCCCCGAAGAGGGCATCACTGCAGCAGGTGGGAGCCAGAGTGTGCAGATCTCCTTCAGTGCCACCGAGCTGGAGAGCTTTGAGGAGGAGTTCCAGTTCAGTGTGGATGGATCTCTTGTGCCTGCCATGCTGACCATCAAGTGAGGACCCTGGGAGCTGGGTCAGCACATCTGTGGCTGTCTCTGGGACATCCCCCACCTACCTCCTTTTGGGCTGGAGCAGAGAAAAAAGGTGTATCCTGAGGTGTGAATCTCTGCTCTGCTGCTGGCATTGCTTTAGTGTGAGGCTGCCTGCTGCCCTGCGTGGTGCCTGGGAGCTGGAATGACTCCTCACTGCAGGGATCTCCCTGTGCCTTGGGCCATGGCAGGCAGTGGGATGGATCAGCTTTGGGCAGCAGCTGCTCTGGGGTGTCCCACCTGAACACCCAGCAAGGCCACCAGGGCTTTGCAGATGGGCCAGCCTGGGTGATTCTGCAGCAGCAGTGTCGCAGACATTTTTTCATAGAAATCCTTTCTTTGGGATTTGTTCATCTTCTGGGAAGCTGAGGCCCCAGAAGAAGAATGTAAACAATTGTTATTGGCTGGTGTGGAATGTAACAGGTGCAGCGGTGATTGGGCTTCTGTGAGTGTTTGGATTTGCTTACCACTCACAGAAGAGTTTGTCCTTGCTTTCTGCTGGACACAGAACTTTGTTATTCATTCTTTTCTATTCTGTTCTTAGCTTAGCAGCCTCTGCAACTTCTCTCCATATTCTTTTTAGGATAGTTATAATGTATTATATATCATATATCAATAAATCCAGCCTTCTGATCATCAACCAAGATTCTCGTCCACTTCTCTCACCCATGAAGACCTCATCAGGTTGCTGTAATACAGCAGCAGTGTTTGTAAAAATTTCTGTGAATAATCCCTGCCAGGTGGGCAGCAGCAGCCTCAGCTAAGCTCTGCCAGCCATGCTGTGGGGACAAGCTATCCCCAGCTCCTGTGCACAGAGGGCTCTGGTGCCTCCTTTGCACAGCCAGCAAAGGGCTGATGGTGGAGTCAGGAACTGTGCAGCAGGAACTGTGCCAAGGACTTGGGCACCATCCCGTGGGCTGTTGCCATGGCAAGAGACAATCCTGGCCCAGCCAAAGGGAGAAGGGCGGATCATAGGGGAGGCAGAGCTCAGTGCTCAGCACCACAGCAGCGTGAGGCCTTGTCCCTGTCAGCCTGAGCCATGTGCTGCCAGGATAATGCAGTGGAAGCGGGAGAGCTGATGCTGGCTGCTCTGCAGTTTTGGAGCTGGGCTGCTGCTCTTGGGAGGCACTGGCTCAAGGCAGTAAAGAAATGAAAGCAATCTGCACTGGATTATACCAATGAGATAAGGGAGATGGATAAAGAAGAACAAGGAAGTTATTCCTTAGCAAGAGAAAAGTGGTGAGCATGTGTGCCCATAGTGGAGAAACAATGATGCTGGCTTTGTGTTTGGAGGAAAAGTGCTGCTTTTTTCTTTTGGAAATCAAGAGGGAACCTTTCACCATCAAAGAATTGATTCTCCTCTGTCCCTCCCCCAAAGTGGTCATGGGGTGTTTCTGCATAAGCAGCTTTCTCCTTGAGCAAGGGCAGGTGTCTCTTGTTGAGATGGGCAGAGCAGAGCCAGGGGCAGTCCTGTAAGTACAACACAAGGCCCAGGTCACTGCTCCTTGATTTTGAACCAAAAGGCAGAGTGGGCATTGATGGGCATCAACCATGAAATCAACTGGTGAGTGTTGTGCAGCTTCAAGCGCTGATTTCAGTGTATGTTGGTGACTTTTGGAGTGTGTCTGCTGAGTTCAAGGACAGGTGAGGTGCTGTGCTAGATTCAGGACAGCCAAGTTTGGTTGTTGAAGCTCTTGCTCTTGGCTGTGCCAGCTGGTGCATTGCTGACAAGCTGGTCCTTTCCTCTAGGATTCATCTGTGCCCTGGGTAGAACTGTTGCTGCTCTTTTCAGAGGATGTTTGGGAATGCCCTGGATTCGTGTCTCAGAACTGTGTCTGTAATGATTGTGTGGGTCAAACTCTCCTGAGAAAGCTCCTCCATGGGAACAGCAGTTCCAGCTCAGAAGGAGCAAAGCAGGGAAGCTGTGGCTGGAAGGGCTGCTTACAGAAGTTTGTGGGGACACCTTGATGTCCATGCCATTGCAGATAGGGAAACTGAGGCACGGAGCCATGTCTAGGTGTGTGTTCAGGGTCCTTCATGGGACCCCCAGCACCCTGGGGGCTTCTCCTGCCTGTCCTGTGCCCAGAGCCCATCAGGGGCTGTTGGCTGCTGCCCCTTGGCTTGAGCTGCCTCCTGTGCCCAGGGCCCTGTGCTGAGCACACGGGGCTGGGTTGGTTGGAAACCCAGGGTGCCTGAGCCCAGGTTTTGTGCCCCCGAGCCACAACAGCCGGACCATTGCAATGCCTTTAACTGAGCCATTGCCTGCTCTGTCCTCGGCCTGCAGGGGCAGCGTCACTGCACCGAGTTTACACTTCAACCTCGCTGAGCTCGACTTCGGGGACATCTCCTTTGGTGAGTGTTCCCTGGGCTGGGACACAGCCTCAGGGATCTGTGCCTTCCAACAGAAAAGCATCCCTCACTCCTGCTCTGCCCCAGCAGCCTCTTCAGGCTTTGAACTGCAGGGCTGCTGCTGCTGCTGCCTCAGGGGGCATTTTGCCATTGTGAGATCCAATGGAAGCAAGGAATAGAAAGGCAGTATTTTCTGGTGTCTCTGTGCTGCTTTAAAAGACAGATGTCTGCCAAGGAAGGTGGGAATCTTCCTGCAATGGAAAGATGAGCCCCTTCCCTCCAAATGATTATCCCTTTGAAATGACAGGGCTCCCAGGGAAAACTATGGGAAAAGGAATAACAGTTCTTTGCTGGACTATCTCAGGAGAGCACAAACAAGAAGGCAAGAACAGACGTTTGCCAGGGGCCAAGTCTCGTTTTTCCGCTTTGGTGGAGTTGTGGTCACAGCAGGAGGAGCTGTGGGCTCTGACAGGGCAGGGATCCCCTCCCAGCCAGTGTGGGAAGGGAAGGGAAGGGAAGGGAAGGGAAGGGAAGGGAAGGGAAGGGAAGGGAAGGGAAGGGAAGGGAAGGGAAGGGAAGGGAAGGTTCCAGGAAGGGAAGGGAAGGGAAGGGAAGGGAAGGGAAGGGAAGGGAAGGGAAGGGAAGGGAAGGGAAGGGAAGGGAAGGGAAGGGAAGGGAAGGGAAGGGGGAAATGCTCCTTTTGCAAAGCCCCAAAGGGCAGGGGGATGTGGGCAGTGCCCAGCAGCAGCAGCAGCAGCGGGGCAGGCAGGCAGGGTCGGTGCCAGCGGTGAGCTGCAGCCAGGGCAGTCCCGGGCCAAGCACAAACCTCCCGCAGCAGCAGCGGCTGAGGTGCGATCCCCGAGCGGGAGGAAGGGAAGCTCCGCTCCCTGCCCAGCCTCAGCTCCCACTGCACAGCCGCCCACGGCATCACGCCGCAACTCCCAAAAACCCCCAAGGGAAAAGCCCAGCCCAGGGCCAAAACTCCCCAAAACCCCCCAGAACCCCTATCCCCCTTCCCAGACTGGAGCAACAGTTCACTGCCAAGGGCAACATTTGCTGCCAAGCCTAAACCCAGAACAATGAAGTTCATGAACTTCTGAAGGAAACTCATTGCCTTTCCTGAGCTGCTTCTGCCCCAGCCTGAATCACCACAGAGGTGCTTGTCAAGTTGCCTTTTGAAGAAATGAAACAAGAAAGGCAACAGATGGAAATATGGTTCTGAAGCAGGAGACTGATCCTGCTGAATGTGATTTCATTCCTAAGGTCTCTTCAGCTGAAGGCAGCTGTTGTAGCTTTGCTTCTTTGATAACTGTTGACTGTTGTCTGCATGTGCTGGCCTCAGTCCCAGTTGAGGTTTTGACATCTGGGTTTGTCCTTTTTATGCCTCTCTTGCCTCCCTTCTGGAGTCCGTGCTGGAGCTGGCAGTGGTCACTTGGATGGGCACAGAGAAGCTCTGGGCTGCACCTGCAGTCGTTTTTTCTCCCCATCTGTGTCCCAGATGCTCTTGGTGAGCGGGCCTGGGGAGAAGTCTCCTCCCCACAGAGCTTGCCAGCCCAGCCAGATGTGCACTGCAGAGCAGGCTGTGGCTGATCTGCGGGCTCTGCAGGACATCCCCACCATGAGTGGCTGCATCTCTGGCTTTCCAGGATGGAAAGCAAATCTCAGAGCTAAAGTGGGGTAAACCCTTGCAGGCAGCAATCCCAGTGAGCAGCATGGCTGTGATGTCCCCATCTGTTGGGTGAGGTGGGACCTGGTTCTTAATTGCTAATCTCAAAGCAAGGCTTGGCTGTGCTCCCAGTTGAGTGGGCTCTGAGCTGTCACGTGCTCAGTCTGTTTGGCCCAAACCAAGAGATGCCTTAAGGGTCCTGCAGAGACAAGCTGCATTAGGGTGCTTTGCATCACGTTCTAGTTCCTGATTCCATCCTCACTTTCATTGGCTGTAGCTTCTTCTCAATGACAACTCACTGTTTATATATCTTGAAAGTGGTAGGAGTGTTGGCAGGCTGACCAGGGAATTTTGCAGCTTGAATTCTCAAACTAAATGCTGGGTCTGGGTGCACACTCATCACTGAGAGAGAACTGGTGCTGGTTTGGGGCAGGTGAGGGAGCTACTCCCCATCACAAAGAGAGAAGCTTGCAGTGTTCAGCAGGGCTAGGAGTGGGCATTTTCAAGGCTGCAGTCTTGAATCAGTGTCAAAGGGAACTAAGTGGCAATTAATTCCTCCTGCAGCTTCTGGGTGAGCTGTAGTTCAGATAATAAAGAGCTCAACTCCAATGTCCCTTTGATCCTGCCAGGATATTCCCCCCAGGATCATGCCCTGATGGGTGCCTGAATGGAAATTTGTGTCCTTGCCCAGGCTTTCCCTACACGCAGCACTGCCGCCTCACCAACAGCTCCCCGATGCCCCTGACGTTCCAGCTCCGCATGTCGGACGATGGCACGCAGCCGGCTGTGGACAGCGTGGATCAGATCCGCAGGGACACCAACCCGGCCTGGAGGAAGGGAATCCATTTCTATGTGGAGCCCAGGGAGTTCACCATGAATCCCAGCCAAGTCACCATGCTCCCCCAGGGACACCAGGACATCGAGGTATGGCAAGAGCCCGGCCACAGACGCTGCAGCACCAGGGCTGGAGCTGCACTGCAGGGTGGGAGGGCTTTAGCTCTGGTGCCAGCTTGGAGCATCCTGGCACTGAGA
Organism: Melozone crissalis; assembly: GCF_028551555.1. Classification (NCBI taxonomy): domain Eukaryota; kingdom Metazoa; phylum Chordata; class Aves; order Passeriformes; family Passerellidae; genus Melozone; species Melozone crissalis. The sequence continues at coordinate 16,986,200 of NW_026535824.1, forward strand.
GATCTGCACTGCTGGGAGGCCTCTGCTAGCTTGCTTACTCGGGATGTTCCTCAAGGAGCACTGTTTGGTTTCCAGAATGATATGCTGAGCTCACAGACCTTATGGTCAAGGCCTGAAGCCATTCTTGTGTTTTTGAGAGCGATTGATTTGATTGCAAGGGGGCAGAGCAAGGATGAGGGCAGAAGGTGGCTGTTAGAGAGATGTCATTGTATAAAGCAGTTAGCTTTTCTTCTTTGTCTCATTTTCCCCCTCTTGGAAAGCAAAATGATTTGTGTTCACTGCAGGAAGCTCCAGTGGAGACGAAAAACTCTGCAGCCATGTGTAGCGGTTCAAATTTATTTTATTGATTCCTTGTTAAGTGGTTTGTTCTGTTGTACCCCATGTTCTCCCTGAGCTGGTTTACCCCTGGGTTTTACCCTCCCTCAAAGCTGTTCCTCATGCCATTCCCTTCCCCTTGGTCTAGCTGTTTCCCTGCCTGTCAAACCCAGCCCCTTTTGTTCCCCAACCATCTTTGCCAATTTAACCTGGAGCCAATCCCTGTCTGCAACATCCCTTTGGAATTCCCCTATTCCTGGAGGCCCCATTGGCCCATGTGAGCCATCCTCCCCACCCTCCTACCCAAAGTGGCCCTAGGCACTTGATGTAATCCCCTCAGTGCTCCCCTGAGGATTTCCTGTTATGAACAAAAATTCTGTTAATTTTTTTTGTGAGAAAAGGTTACAGAAATCAGCTGAGATCACTGTTGCTGCCGAAGTTCTGCTTGTTGTGTTATGGTAATTACAGGTCGTTGTTGTTAATAGTTGGTTTTGTATCAGTAAAAGCCCTGGCTGGGGCGAGTTAATGGCCCTTCTCTGAGACAGTGAAGGGTGGGGTACCTCCCGAACAGTGAGGAGAAGAGACTTTGGAGGGGAGGGATATGCAAAATACTCCAAGGACCAGCATGCTGTGTGGACCCCTACTCCAAACGTGCAGGGAGAACCCCAAAAACAACGAGCCACCTAAGAGTTGAGAGATTGGAGTGATGTCTGGACGAGAGGAGCGGAGTGCTGGGCCTTCAGAGTCCCTCTCGCCCTGAGCATGGGAGTGGTCCCCGGCGCTGAGGGCCGGCTAAGACAGCCAGCAAAAATTAACAACAGAGGGTCTTGATGCCCTAAAGGCGCCCACGAGGACCGGACCCCCAGCTCTGCCCCTAGTGGACAAAGCTGCGCATATCCTCCTCCTCTGAGTCGCCCTGGGAGAGACGGCGGGAGACTGCAGCCCCACTGAGCTACCCAATCCTGAGCTGATCACTTATAATAAAGGCATTAAAAAGGAGAAGAAGTCTCCTTGCCCTGTTTATTTCAGCTGGGGCGCTCGTCCGGAATAGCCATGCCGAAAGAGGACAATAGGACTGGCCATCTTGGACCTCCAGGACAGCTGGCTACCAGGACTGTTGTAGTGTGTTCATTAAGTTCATTTAATTCCTCCCCCATTTGATGTATCTGTTCCCCCCCCCCCCGATTTTGTGTAAAATGGTTCTGCCCTCCTCAGTTTTCCCGCCACAGCCCTGCCAGTTATATTGTCAATCTGTTAGGTTATATAATTCCTCCTTCCCTTTTTCCCTTATATGTATGCTTTTTCTCCTCCCTGGGCCAAGTCAATCACCCCCCACTCCACCTAGTATTCCAGAAGCTTCTCCTCTTTGCAGGTTGTGCTTGACTGTGGTCCCGGGACCCCTCCCATACCTGGTACCTATTGGGCTCTCCACTATGTCATTTGTGCTAAGTTCATCCCCTCTTCTCCCCCCATTGGTCTTCTGTAAACCCCTCTTGGGTCCACTCCTTCCCTTTAAAACCCGTAAGCACCCTTTGTTCTTGGTCATTGGCTGGGACATCGTGGGCTTCTCAATAAAGCAAGTGTAGCCCCCCCCAGCAAGTGTCCAGCTCCTTCATTCTCATCGTTTAGCAGCGATCCAGTCCGCAACCAGCACAGCCCGAGGCCTTACGACGCCGAGGGGTGCTGGCAGGTTATGCAGCGAGGTGTCGGCCTTAACCTCAGCTAGCCGGATTCTGACCTTCTCTGCTCTAGAAGGCTAAATACACGTCGCTGCAGTTCGACGCCCAACGTGGGAGCCATTTCTGGACCGCTGGACGACTGAACGCCAGGTCCCCGGAACCCGCGGATCGGATTATAAATTCCTCTGGCTGTCAGACTACCTCCGGTGGCAGCAGACCCCATTCTGGGGGTGGCGCTCCCAGGGGATTCGAAGCCGTAACTCCCCGCACCTGAGGAGGGCTTCAAGACAAGAAACCATCCGCCTGAACTTTTCGTTTGCACTGCAGCTGGGTTAGGTGAGCCCCAGACTCGGTGGTTACCCTCCCCTGCCTTTTTAATTTTCCCTGGGAGCCCTCCCTGCGCTGGGGAGCGCTCCCGATCCTTCTTCCCTTGGGGACTGGTTCCTGGGCGCTGTTCGCGGCCGGGGGAAATTCTCTCTCTCTCGGCGCGGGGCAGGGGGAGAGCTCGTGGCGCTTGAAATAAACAAAAAAGGGCCAGGAGACTTCTTCTCCTTTTTAATGCCTTTATTAAAAGTGATCAGCTCAGGATTGGGTGGCTCAACGGGTCTGCAGTCTCCGTCGTCTTCCCGGGCGACTCAGAGGAGGAGGATATGCGCAGCTCTGTCCACAAGGGGCAGAGCTGGGGATCACGTCCTCGTGGGAGCCTTTAGGGCCTGCTGATCCCGTCAGATGGTACCTTTGCTGGCTCAGTCAGCCTTGTCTCACCGCCGGGGTCGTCTCTCTTGGTCAGGGCGAGAGGCTCTGAAGGTGTTTTGCATCTCTGCAGGTTCAGCATTCGGCTCTTCACGTCTAGACATCACTCCAGTCTCTCAACTCTTAGGTGGCTCGTTGTTTTGGGGTTTTCTCCGTACACCGGGGGACCCATGCTGCATTGTGGTCTTGGAGTCACTTTGCATAGCCCCCCCCACCTTCTCAGGTCTCTTCTACTGTTCGGGAAAGTTCCCACCCTTCTGGGAAAGGTACAACTTAGCCTCGGGCGAGGCTCTGCTGATACAAAAGGAGCGATTAGCCACAACGACTCGTGATTACAATAACAAAACACGAAGAACTTCAGCAGCTACCCGTGGTCTGGCTGCTTTTTGTAACTTTTTCTCACAAAAAAAATATTACCCGAATTTTGTTCATAACAGTCCCCCCTCTTTTTCTTTGATCGAGCTTAAATTCTAAGCTCGCATCAACTCAAAAATTTTTTTTGTTTTGAATCTACTATAAATCTCTTGTGCACTTTGGTAATCCTGGTTACTTAACCTTGTTACTTTCTTTGGTTTCTTCAGGTTGGTCTGCACGGCAAGTACTATTCTACTAAAACAGATAAATAAGCATAGTAAAAAAGCAATCTTCTAAGTACACACACAGTGAGAAAAACTACCTTTTCCCATACATCCTTTTTGAAAATCTCCAGGTTCTCCCACCCACTGGGATCAAGTGTAGGAGTTTGTTCTTCATTATTTACACATGCCAATTTTTTTATTTCGTTTGAAATGTTCCTAATAATTGAATTCTTTATTTTTAATACTGCCTGGAGCCAGATTAATTTGTTTAACATAGATATTGGGATCTCAATTTGGCTTTTACAATTTTGGATTTTCTCAATTTCTATTTCACTTTCCCGGTTCTGTTTATTTTCTCCCAAATCATTATATATAGGAACTCCCAAACTTGATCCAGTTTCTTTGGGTAATAAGAGAATTGGTTTTATCACTCTAGCAATGCAGTTGCCAGACGAGATCAAACCTAGGGATTTTGGGCTCCCCTGAAATGTGTTCCAAAAGGGGTTGATCTCCTTTCCAGTACACTTATATAAATACTTGTAACAAACAATTTTTCTTACCATTTTCACCATTTCTTTACTTTTTACTAGATCTGCTGAGCTCGTTTCAGCAGCATCACATTCAAAGCACAACCAGGCTTCCCTTACAGTACACTCTCCTAGGAGTGGCTGCCCGAAAGTGGCAATATTGTATGCTCTCCAATACACTCTCTTATTTTTCTGATAAAGGACCAATTGGGAGAGGTTAACACAATCAGGGTCAGAACTGATGTGGACTCTAGACAAGGAGCTCACTTCTTCCTCATAGAGGGATTGGTAGCATTCACTGCACAGCTCAGCTGGGCTTCCCAGAGCACCACCAGCAATCAGAGCCATCAGTACTACCCTTCCCAAGAGTCCGGTATGGGTCATCTTGCACAGCCTGCCCACCCGGCCTTGCCTCTTGGGGAATTTTACTGAGGAAAAGCTTCCAAGCTCTTTAGAGTCCCTTCTACCCGCTTCTCTGGTTAAACCCCTCTTGGTCTGTTCCCTACCAATTTTGGTTTCCCCTCCCAGGGGAGTGCTCTGTAGAGGATTAACCTGGAGTCTTTAGAAATAAATTGGGGAACTTAACCAGAATTACTTATTTACAGTCTTAACCTTTTTCTCAACATAGTTTACACAAAACAGTTTTGAAACATTTTAAGCAATATTAGAACTCTGATACCATTTTTTTTTTTTTCCCACACAGTTCAGTCTTTTTGACTCTTCCTTCTGACAGTCAACTTTAAATCCTTTGGTCCTTTTACCACAGTATACTCAGGTGATTTAACTTGTGAAGCAGATGAATCCTTATCCAGTGCCCGGGGGTGAGTGGTGTGGACTCTGGCCCAATGCCAGAGGAAAAAAAAACCCTGATGTTGAATCCTGGTCCAATGCCAGAGGAAAAAAAAACCTGATGTTGAATCCTGGTCCAATGCCAGGGGTGAGAGTGATGTGAGTCCAACCTTTTTCCTTTTGGTCTGCACAGTCGAATTAGTAATGAAGAGTACCTGAAACGGGCTTTCAAACACAGGCATTAATGGTCTGCTATTTAATGATTTTATCAAAACTCAGTTTCTCTGTCTAATGTTATTGGTTAATTTCTTTTTCCATAGCTTGCATGTTTCTCTCATCAACTTCTGCATACTCTGTATTTTGCAAGGAGTTGTATTTCTGTTAGCTAACTTAACTCCCAAAGTATTTTTATTCTCTTATATCTCTGTATTTAATCCACTGGTTTTCTGTTGTATTTTTCAAGATCTTATTTATCTCTTGCTTCTGTTTCTTACTTTCACTTAGAGCTTAAATATTTCTTTCAACCCCTTACACTTAAATTTTTGGGGTTTTTTTCTTACACCATTCTTCTACACAATATACTTCCCTCTAAGGAAATGTGGTAAAACTTATAATGCACAATCTACATTACCTCTATTCTCATTAGTCTATATTCACTCCCACACATTCCTTCACACCTTCAAGACACAAACTGGATCATTATTGCTAGAGAATCACGGGTCCCTGTAGCCCCCCTTCACCCTGGGGTTGGCCCACAGGTCTCAGTATCCCTGGGCCTCTTGGAAGGGCCCTGACTCTGGTTGCCTCTGGTGCACATTCACCTGTGAGGCTGTCTGTGTGTCACTCACGCTCTTACAGCTATGGCTCCCTCCCACACCTGAGGAGCACTAGTCTGGTTTGCAGGTCACCCACGCTCTTTGGCCACAGCCCCCACCCGCCCGGGGGACACAAGTCTGGTTTGCAGGTCACACATGCACACATTTGCACTGCCCCCTTCCCACCTGCCTGGGAAGTTGAGGCTGACTTCGTGACTCACTCTCACACACACAAGACAACAAAAAGGTACCTTTTACTTTCACATAATTACACGTTAAGTATTACTGGCCAGTTTTGGTGCTATTGGATATCCTTTCTACCTAGCTGTTTTTTTGTCTAACTTCAGATGTTTCTTTGTTGAGACAGGACTTACCTGCTCCTGTATCTACTCAAAAATTCAAATTCTTCATTTAGGGGGCCCACCTCAAAGTTTACCAAGGGGCTCTTCTAGATGTTGCATCGGGTCCCCTATAGTGTAAAGCCCCTGACCCTCTAATCGTCACCTCTAAGGATCTTCCCTAAATTATCTCGTTCCCTGGCTATTGCCGCATCGAGACTGAGCTTTCTGCAAAACCTCCTGATGTGTCCTGGCTCTCCACAGTAATAGCAATGTCGCTCTCTCAAAGAGCCTTGAGGTGTTTCCATCCCTCTTGCACCTGACAGTACTGGCCTATCCTTGCCTCCTCCTGGTGGTGGACCCGCCCACTCTGCACTTTCTCTAGCTACAGCAACCATGATCTTAGCCTTGGCCTTTGCTTTTTCTTCCTCCCTCCTTAAATACACCTTCAGTGCCTCTTTTAACAATTCATTTATGTCCTTCTCTTGCCAATCTTCCATCTTCTCCAGTTTTCTCCTTATATCAGGCCAAGATTTGGTAACAAATTGGACTTTTAACAGCATTTGACCTTCTGGGGTGTCTGTGTCTATTTTAGAGTACAACTGGAAGTTCCGCCTTAGGCGATTTAGCCAAGCAGCAGGAGCTTCATCCTTCTCTTGTGCACCCTCAAATGCCAATTGGGTGTTAGTTCCTTTGGGAACTGACTCTTTGATCCCCCGTATTATCAAAGATCTATATTCCTTCATGGCCTTCCTCCCCTCCTCCTGGTTAGGGTTCCAGCTGGGCTCCGTTAGTGGCAATTTCTGTTCACCTGTTGGCACCTGGGGTCCTGGACTGTTATCTTTCTCCCATATTCTTATGCCAGCCGCCCTTATCATCTGGACCTCTTCTGGGGAAAATAATATACTCAGGATGCAATTCATCTCCCCCCAAGTGTAGATATTTGGACCTAGAAATTGATCCACTTGGTTGGCTATGCCCACTGGGTCCTCCACTAAATGCCCCAACTCTTTCTTGAATCCTCTCACCTCAGAAGCAGTTAGGGGAGCATTCACAAAGCCAACACCCCCCGCTATTCCTCCCATAGGAACCTCTCTGAGGGGAAAGAGTCTCTCCGCCTTGGAGGTCTTGGATCTGGTATCAGGCGAGGAGGCATTTGTGCCCCAACTAGGAGGAGGTAAAGGGACAGCAATAGGAAGGGGAGAAGAGCCTGAGTGAATATTCAGCGGAGCTGGAGAAGGGGTGGAGAATGCAGCAGGTGGAGTAGGCGCTTGTGGTGATGCAGAAGGAACTGGAGGAGCTGAAGGGGGTGGTGAGGGAGTGGTTGGAGGAGATACTGGGTTTATCGGAAGCTGAAGAGGTAGAAGGAGGAATTTGAGCAGGTGGTAATGAGATGGCAGCCGGGGGAGGAACCGGACCTGCCATTTGAGGTGCTTGTAGAAGAGGATTATAAGGTGGAGGGGCAGAAGGAGGCAAATAATCCAGGGGGTCCCATCTTTTACTAGTTCTATCATCCCCTCCTTCGTTCCCCTCTTTCTTCTTCTGTACCTTACAAATTCGCACCCCTTCATCCCCAATAGCACTCTTTACCCAGCAAGATATATACAGTAATTGCTCAGGATCAGTATCTCCTCGAGCTGTCAGATAATTATTTAATTGTTGGCACATCCACTTATCCTTTGTCCCACACCAAGGCCATCCTCCTTGCACCTCTAATTCTGGCCAGACTTCCATACAATAATGGATCATTTTCACTTTATCTAATCCCTCCGTGGCCTCTATAGAATCCCATTTTTCTAACAGTTCTCCTAAGGGACTATTGGGATGTACATACCTCAGTCTCTTGCCGGTCTTTTTACTACTACAACATCCCATTTTTCAGGTCTCAATAACAAAGTCTCAAAGGTGCCTCAACTGACCGCTAATTTCAAAAAAACCTTGTTTGAGGAGGTTCAGCCTCCTCCACTGAACTTCAAATTTCTGCCTGATGCTCAGGACTTTATACTGAAACAACTGCCCAATCTCTTGATTGCCCAACTTTCGTCAGGTCTTATATCTATCGGGACTTGAACACACGATGCCTCGGCCAAGAATCCGGGTCGTGCCTGACTCCCTCAGTCAGGAAAAACAACTGCCTGATTTTTAGTTTGCCTAACTCGCCAATTTTTAGGCTCCACCGTATCAGGACTTAAAAGCAAACCACAGCCTCCTTCGCTGGGGTTTGTGCCTGACTCCCTTTGTCAGGACTTACTTTGCCTGCAGGGCTTGTGAAAACACCCGAATCCTTCTCGGGACTGACAAATCTTACGCGAATCCTTCTCGAGACTTACAAAAGTGCCTGACCTCCCTTTGTCAGGACTTTGGGGTGCGTGCCACTCATACACAGTAATTCACTCCGCACGCCCGGAGTGGGGGGGCCCTTTATTCCCCCTTGGGAGACGGCTTCACTCACGCTAATTCCACTCGCTTTCCCCTGTTTCCGGCCTGCCCCTTCGCAGGAGTCAGGAAACGCGGGTACTGAGGGGTCCCACTCACTTCGAAGGTCCGGCTGCCGGCCCTCGTCTCACTCACACACTTGCGCACGTCTCCCACTCCCGCCACCGAGTTTCTCACCAGTCCGGTGCTCCGGTGCTCCTCTGCGTCGCTGTCCTGAGCCGATCCCTGGTCCTAGTAGCCAGCTGTCCTCTGAAGATCCAAGATGGCCAGTCCTGAGTCTTCTTGCGGCGTGGCTATCCCGGACGAGAGCCCCCAGCTGAAATAAACAAAAAAGGGCCAGGAGACTTCTTCTCCTTTTTAATGCCTTTATTAAAAGTGATCAGCTCAGGATTGGGTGGCTCAACGGGTCTGCAGTCTCCGTCGTCTTCCCGGGCGACTCAGAGGAGGAGGATATGCGCAGCTCTGTCCACAAGGGGCAGAGCTGGGGATCACGTCCTCGTGGGAGCCTTTAGGGCCTGCTGATCCCGTCAGATGGTACCTTTGCTGGCTCAGTCAGCCTTGTCTCACCGCCGGGGTCGTCTCTCTTGGTCAGGGCGAGAGGCTCTGAAGGTGTTTTGCATCTCTGCAGGTTCAGCATTCGGCTCTTCACGTCTAGACATCACTCCAGTCTCTCAACTCTTAGGTGGCTCGTTGTTTTGGGGTTTTCTCCGTACACCGGGGGACCCATGCTGCATTGTGGTCTTGGAGTCACTTTGCATAGCCCCCCCCACCTTCTCAGGTCTCTTCTACTGTTCGGGAAAGTTCCCACCCTTCTGGGAAAGGTACAACTTAGCCTCGGGCGAGGCTCTGCTGATACAAAAGGAGCGATTAGCCACAACGACTCGTGATTACAATAACAAAACACGAAGAACTTCAGCAGCTACCCGTGGTCTGGCTGCTTTTTGTAACTTTTTCTCACAAAAAAAATATTACCCGAATTTTGTTCATAACAGCGCTGAGGGCCGCGGTCCGCCATTTTTCGCGTGCCGCGGGAAGCCCCGGCAAATGCCGCCCGCCGCGTCACGCGGCGGAGCCCTCTGCCGCTTTTCACACGCGCGGTGTCCCTGCACAGCGGCACTGGGGCGAGTAGCGGGGCTCTCGGCGCGGTGCCGAGTGGTTGCCGCGGGTTTTTTCAGTGCGGGGCGGTTTTTCCGCACGGTTCGCCGCGGCGGGACCGCCACCCCCCCTGCCGCTTTTTTGCGCTCCCGGTGTCCCTGCTCGACGGTGCCGGGGCCAGTTCCGAGCTCTCGGCGCGGCGCAGAATGGCTGCCGCGGGTTTTTTCAGCGCGGAGCGGTTTTTCCGTGCGGTTCGCCACGGCGGGACCGCCACCCCCCCCGCCGCTTTTTTGCGCTCCCGGTGTCCCTGCTCGACGGTGCCGGGGCCAGTTCCGAGCTCTCGGCGCGGCGCAGAATGGCTGCCGCGGGTTTTTTCTGCGCGGAGCGGTTTTTCCGTGCGGTTCGCCACGGCGGGACCCCGCCACCCACCCCCCGCCTCCGCCGCTTTTCGCGCGCCTTTTCGCCGCGTGGCGCAGGGGGCCCCGGTACCTGCCACGTCGCGCGGCTGTCGGCTCTGCAGGGGGGTTGCATTCCACGGCAGGGGAGCCTTTGTGTCTGCCCCGGCTCAGCAGGGCATGTCCCAGTTCCCTGCTGCTGCTGCCCGGGAATTTTAAAAGCAGTATACACAGCTGCATTGTCTCTCTCTGCGGCATGTTTTGCTGTCTTTTGGAATTCGTGCCGGCGGGCGCGGGGAAGCTCTGCCTTCTCTCTGTCGGGGGGGTCCTCTTGGCGCGGGGTGTTCTTCTGGGGACAGTCCTCACCCCTATTGTTTTTTGTTTTCCCTTTCCTGTGGGGTCTGCTTTCCCAGACTTGGGGCCAGGTCCTACCACTTAAATTCCTTTCTTTCCCCTCAGTGAACCCTCAGCCTTGAGGACAGTGGAGGGAGCAGGGGCCGACAGCATGTGCTTCATTGTTTTAGTTTGCATTTTTCTCGGGCGGTTGGAGTGTTGCATCGTGGGTGCTTGCTCCTCCTGAAGTCGCCTTGTCTAGGGTGCTTTAGGAGCAGGATCATGGGTGCAGGTCTGAGCAAATCCGAGAAAGGAGTTTTTTATGTTATTAAAGGTTTGTTGCTTGGGGGAGGGTTTGCTGCCCCCAAGAAAGAATTGAAGTTATTGTTTAAGTGGACTTTTTCTCATTTTCCTGAGGTCACCCCGGAACTCATAAAGGAGCCACAGTTTTGGGCAGCCGTTGTGGCAAAATTAGATAGTGAAGTCCATTCCGGGGAGACTCATTTATCTACTGTGGCGTATTGGGCGGGCAAAGTGCTAACCACACTGCGCCCACCTGGGAATTTGAGGAAAAGCCCATCTAGTTTTAGTTTGCTCCCCAGTTCTCCCGGTTCATGTGTTCCTACCCCCCATTCCTCTCCCTCTTCCCTGCGGCAGGAGCCCTCTCGAGGGATCCTCAAGGTCAGTAAGAAGCAGGGGGTCCACCCTGCCCCTGCTCCCTCGAGACCAGCTCGGCCTCCCCCTCCGAAGAGCCCTGGCCAAGCTCTTCGGAGCTCTCTTCCCAATCCCCCTGTTCCCCCTATCCACAAGTCCCCGGTTGTAACCCCCAAAGTTGTAAGGTTTACTGAAGTTCCTCAAGATGGGTCCCAAGGAGCCCAAAATGGCGGAGACCGCATGGTCTTTCCCGCCTTTGCCCCTTCTTCTACCCCAAATGCCTTTCTCCCTAAACCCAACCCCTTCCTTTCCCCTGACCCACCCTCTTTTCCCATTACTCCACCCTCAGTTCCTCCCTCAGTTCCACCCCCTTCTCCGCCCATGGTTCCTCCATCAGCTCCTCCCCTCACCTCGCCCACAGTTCCACCCTCCTTTGACTCCTCCCATGTCCCACCTCCTTATTCCACTCCGCCTCCTTATTCCACTCCGCCCAGAGACCAAGCCCCACCTCAACCTCCTCCAATTCCGGTTCCCACGCTCCCCCTTCTGGTTCCCACGCTTCGTGTTCCGGGGGGGGAGTGGATGACCGGAAGCCGAGGCAAGTGCCTTTATTGGAAGCCGCCCCGGTTACATACCACCTCAGCGGGGAGGGGAGTGCTCAGGCCCAATGGGTGCCTATCACCCAGGCCAGGATCAAGGAACTGTGCAAGGCCCAGAGGGAGTACTCCCGGGAATCTGAATATTTCCGGGGGCTCCTTCGGCCGGCTCTTGCACAGGGAGATCTGATGCCCATGGACCTGAGGGCTCTCTTCTCCAGCCTTTTAGGCCCAATGGAATTCAGGGTCTGGGTGGGAGAGTGGAGGAGGGAGATTGTGGAGGTTCTCCCAATACTTTGGGGGAATTCCTCCACATCTCACGACACCGAGGGCTTGGTGATCTCGGAAGAGCATCTAGTGGGCACTGGGCAGTGGGCAAGTGGGGCAGCTCAGGCTAAGGCGTTGTGTACTATACAGCTGGTTGAAACAGGGAAGGCTGCGGAACGCGCTTTTTACAAGCTAGCTACAACCACCTCCCAAGTGGAAGAAGATGAGATCAGGCAGGGCGCGCAGGAACCTTACCTGGCGTTCATGGAAAGGTTATACAGATTCGTCGAGGCGCAGGTTCTGGGGGAGAGGGAGAGGGAGGAGATGTTAAGGCAGATGGCCTACTACAACGCTAACACCGCGTGTAGGCGGGCCATCCAATCTCTCCCTCGAAACCCCCAGCCCGCAGTTGAGCAAATGATAGAAGTGTGCGCCAGGGAGGTTCCACTACAAGATCCAAAAGCGCGCCCTAAGAGAGCGTCCGTAGCCTTCGCGGAGTCCCTAACGCCTGAAGACCTGGAAGCCGAAGCTGCCGCCGCCGCCGGGCCAATGACACCAGGGTCCGGCAGAAGAACAGTGGCGACTCACCCTTGCTACCTTTGTGGGAAGGTGAGACACTGGATGCCTCAGTGTCCCATGAGGCAAGATTACATGGAATACAGGAGGAAGAGGGAGGAAAAAGAATGAGAACAAAAAAACTAGAATCAGAGCGCAGCCCCTCCCTGTGCCAAGATAGAAATGTGGCAGGTGATGTAACATCTAGCGGGGAGGGAGGAGAAAAGGGAAACCCGTCATTCACGTTACCGGACTTGTCTTATTTCTTATCTATACCTGATGTGACATATAACAAACGTGGTTTACAGCCTCAACCTGCCCTTAACACCTTGTCCTCTGCTTCCCCATACAGGCTGCAGCTCACTAGGGGTATACACCTCCCCAATAGTGATTTACAGCTGGTGTCTGTCGACCTCCAACATCCGGGTCGATGGAGGAGTTTAGGACGTTGCAGGTGGACTGTCGTCGGAGATACTAAGCACATGCCGCAAGACCTTTACATCATCCCAGGGTCGGTCACTACGGACCGGGACCGTTTCGCGGTAGGGCTGTACTGTGTCCGACCCCCACTCTTCCTCCCCAAGGGACAGATCATCACCCAGGCCATTCCATTTCCTGACAAGGACCATTGGAAGAAGACATCGGGGGACTCCTCACCTCCGACGGTGGCCTGGGCGCAAGTAGTGGGGAGGGAGAAGCCTCGCCTGACATGTCAACTCTCATTGGGCGGGGACCACAAAATCGTCAGGGGTCTTTTGGACACAGGGGCAGATATGACGATCATTCCCTCTCGGGAGTGGCCGTCACATTGGGGCTTGCAAAACGCAGCTGGCACGATTCAAGGTGTAGGAGAGCTCAAATTGGCTAAACAATCAAGGGGCTTTGTACAAATTACAGGGCCAGATGGGCAGTTGGCTTCGGTGCGCCCCTTTGTTTTGGATTACACCGAGCCTCTCTGGGGAAGAGACCTTCTAGCCCAGTGGGGAGCCAAAATTGACCTTCCAAAGGCTCCCCAGGTTTTTCGGGCAGTGGCCACCGAAGAGCGCCGGACCTGGAAGCCAGATTGGCTGTCTGATGAACCAGTACAGGTCAAACAGTGGCCACTTAACAAACAAAAATTGAAGGCGCTCCACGAGCTCGTTCAGGAGCAGCTACTAAAGGGCAATATCGAGGAGACCATGTCTCTGTGGAATTCTCCTGTATTTGTCATCAAAAAGCCCCATAAGGACAAGTGGCAGCTCCTGACCGACCTCCGCCAAATTAATGAGAGAATTGTAGATATGGGGTCTCTCCAACCAGGGTTGCCATCCCCTGCAATGCTCCCCTGAAATTGGAATTTGGCCATGACTGAAATAAAGGACTGCTTCTTCCAAATTCCTTTACACCCGGATGATGCCCCGCGTTTCGCCTTCACGGTTCCTTCCATCAATCGTGAGTCCCCAGACAAGCGCTACCACTGGAGATGCCTTCCACAGGGAATGAAAAACTCCCCTGTGATTTGCCAGTGGTACGTCGCTTCTCTGCTGTCCCCAGTATGTACAGCCCTCGGGGATGCCGTTATTTTACATCATTATATGGACGACATCCTCGTGTGTGCAGCTGATGACAGTTTGCTTGCCCATGCGCTTGACCTGACAACCAAGGCGTTGGTTGCTGCAGGGTTCGAGCTCCAGCAGGACAAGATTCAACGGATGCCCCCTTGGAGGTACCTGGGCCTTGAAATTACAAAGTGGACCATTGTGCCGCAAAAATTGGCTATAAAAACGAAAGTCCAGACCCTAGCGGATGTTCACCAACTGTGTGGGTTCTTAAATTGGGTGAGACCCTGGCTGGGCATTCCCACTAAAGACCTGGCCCCCCTTTTCAATTTGTTGAAAGGGAGAGAGGGGCTTAGTTCCCCTAGGGCTCTCACCCCAGAGGCTCAGGTAGCTCTGGAGAAGATCCAAAAAGCTATTTCGGCCAGGCAGGCCCACCGCTACCATCCGGGCCTGCCATTCAAATTCATCATACTGGGAAAGTTGCCACACCTCCATGGCATAATCCATCAGTGGGATGAGACTCTGAAGGACCAAGGCTGGGGAGATAAGCTCTTAATCATAGAGTGGGTCTTCCTCAGCCACCATCGGTCCAAAAGAATGACAAGGCCACAGGAGCTGGTAGCCGAACTGATCCTCAAAGCAAGATCGAGGATCAGAAAGTTGGCAGGATGCGATTTTGAATGCATTTACATACCAATTGAATTGGAATTGGGCCAATTAAAAATGAAGACATTCAATGAACTGCTGCAAGCTAATGAGAACCTTCCGTTTGCGTTGGATAGCTACACTTGGCGGATTGCAGTAAATCGGTCAGGCCAAAAATTATTTAATTTGGAATTTAAATTATCACTAAAGAAGGTCCAAAGTAAGGAGCCTCTGGATGCAGTGACAGTTTTTACAGGTGCGTCTGGAGCATCCCACAAGTAAGTGATGACTTGGAAGGATCCTCAGACTCAGCAGTGGGAGACAGATGTTGCTGTTGTGGAGGGTTCTCCACAAATTGCTGAGTTAGAGATGCAGTAGTCAGGGCATTCCAGAGGTTCCCGGGACCTTTCAGTTTGGTAACAGATTCTGCATACGTTGCCAGTGTAGTGTCCAGAGCTGAATTAGCAGTTCTGCAGGAGGTCTCTAACCAAAAATTATTTGAATTACTTACTAGGCTCATCGATTTGGTCTCCCACCGCGAGCATCCGTTTTTCGTAATGCATGTGAGATCGCACACAGAGCTGCCTGGGTTCATTGCTGAGGGCAACCGTCGTGCCGATTCCCTGGCCGCGGCTGCAGTTGCGATGGGCCCGCTCCCAGATGTGTTCGGCCAGGCTAAGATCAGCCACCAGCTGTTCCACCAGAACGTGCCTGGCCTGGTCCGGCAATTCCATCTGACCCAGGACCAGGCCAAGGCGATCGTAGCCACATGTCCCCAATGCCAGCGCGACCAGATGCCCACCATTGCCTTAGGGGCTAATCCCAGGGGCTTGGTGAGCTGCAAGGTGTGGCAAATAAATGTAACACACATCCCTTCTTTCGGTCGATTGTGTTACGTCCACATCTCAGTGGATACCTTCTCCGGGGCTATCTATGCTTCTGCCCACACAGGTGAGAAGGCTGCGGATGTCCAGAAGCACCTGCTTCTGGCATTCGCTGTCTTGGGCATCCCTATGACCATCAAAACTGACAATGGCCCAGCGTACACGTCCAAGGAACTGCGGAGCTTCCTGCAACAATGGGGAATAGTGCATAAGACAGGCATCCCCTATTCCCTGACAGGCCAAGCCATGGTGGAGAGGGCCCACCAGAGCCTGAAGAAGACCTTAGCTCGGCAGCAAGCTGCTGTGAAGGTGGAGACCCCCCATATCCAGTTGTCGAGAGCACTTTACACTGCCAACTTCCTTAATTGCTCTTTCGACAAGCCTAATCCTCCAGTGGTCCGACACTTCGGCAGTCACCAGCAGCTGCAGCCTAAAGCCAGGCCGCCGGTCCTTATCAAGGATCCAGAGACCTGGCGGACGGAGGGGCCCTTTGACCTAGTGACCTGGGGGAGGGGATACGCTTGCGTGTCCACACCCTCAGGCCCCCGCTGGATACCCTCCAAATGGGTCAGGCCCTTTGTCCTGAAGCAGAGGACGCAGAAAGAGGCTGTGTCACAGGTTCAGGTGGCGTGCTGGCAGCGGTGGAGAAAACCCTCTCAAACACCATCAGTTTTCTCAGATGTTCAGTTGCTCCCCAATGCTGAGACCCCTCCTCCTACCCCTCTCCTCACTGAACTACCTCTGGTTTATGAATCCCTACCTTCCTCCCCCATTTCCTCTCCTTCTTCCGAACTTGATTTATTATTTGGGGCAGAACCATCTGTTTAAGTATTTTGTGTCTAACTGTTCCCTTTTTGTCTTTTAGTACATTTCCCCAACTCACTTTTGATTTTCACCCCCCTGATTCATGAGCTAGTCCGGAGAAAACTGACAGCGCCACGCGCCACTGTCCCTTGCAACGAGCCCACGGAAAGGAGCGACCCCTCTCCTTCAACCTCTCTTCGGAGGCAAGCCGCAGAGGAGGAGGGGGCTACCGCTCCAACATCCAGCTACTCATGGGCCGATGGACTATGTTCAGAAGACAAAGGCACTTGTCAAAACCAGCCGCGAGTCACAGCCTTTTAAGTTATTTCACTTGGACTTCTAAGTTTTACATGGACTTTTCCGTTCCTTTGATTTTTATTTGGTAAAAAACGGGGAGATGTTGTAGTGTGTTCATTAAGTTCATTTAATTCCTCCCCCATTTTATGTATCTGTTCCCCCCCCCATTTTGTGTAAAATGGTTCTGCCCTCCTCAGTTTTCCCGCCACAGCCCTGCCAGTTATATTGTCAATCTGTTAGGTTATATAATTCCTCCTTCCCTTTTTCCCTTATATGTATGCTTTTTCTCCTCCCTGGGCCAAGTCAATCACCCCCCACTCCACCTAGTATTCCAGAAGCTTCTCCTCTTTGCGGGTTGTGGTTGGCTGTGGTCCTGGGACCCCTCCCATACCAGGTACCTATTGGGCTCTCCACTATGTCATTTGTGTTAAGTTCATCCCCTCTTCTCCCCCCACTGGTCTTCTGTAAACCCCTCCCGGCTCCACTCCTTCCCTTTAAAACCCGTAAGCACCCTTTGTTCTTGGTCATTTGCTGGGACATCATGGGCTTCTCAATAAAGCAAGTGTAGCCCCCCCCAGCAAGTGTCCAGCTCCTTCATTCTCGTCGTTTAGCAGCGATCCAGTCCGCAACCAGCACAGCCCGAGGCCTTACGATGCCGAGGGGTGCTGGCAGGTTATGCAGCGAGGTGTCGGCCTTAACCTCAGCTAGCAGGACTCTGACCTTCTCTGCTCTAGAAGGCTAAATACACGTCACTGCACAGGACCAGAGGGATCAGCTCAGGACCAGCGACGCAGAGGAGCATCGGAGCACCAGACTGGTGAGAAATCTGGTGGCGGGAGTGGGAGACGTGCACATGTGTGTATGAGTGAGACGAGGGCCGGCAGCCGGACTTTTAAAGTGAGAGCGGAGCCCTTAGTACTGCGTTTCTGAACTTTTGCGAGAAAGCCGGCCAGGAACCTGGGAAAGCGAGTGGAATTAGCGTGAGTGAGTCGTCTCCTAAGGGGGAAAAAAGGCCCCCCCCCCCCCCCCCCCGGGCGTGCGGAGGGAATAGTTGTACGAGTGGCACGCACCCAATGTAAGTCCTGACAGAGGGAAGTCAGGCAGATTTGTAAGTCCCGAGAAGGATTCGGGTAGGATTTGTAAGTCCCGAGAAGGATTCGGGTAAGCTCAAGCCCTGCAGGCAAAGTAAGTCCTGACAAAGGAGTCAGGCACAAACCCCAGCGAAGGAGGCTGCGGTTTGCTTATAAGTCCTGATATGGTGAAGCCTAAGAATTGGCAGGTTAGGCAAACTAAAAATCAGGCAGTTGTTTTTCCTGACTGAGGGAGTCAGGCACGACCCAGATTCTTAGGTCGAGGTTTCGTGTGTTCAAGTCCCGACAGATGTAAGACCTGACGTTGGAAAGTTGGACAATCAAGAGATCGGGCAGTTGTTTCAGTATAAAGTCCTGAGCATCAGGCAGAAATTTGAAGTTCGGTGGAGGAGGCTGAAGCTCCTCAAAGAAGGTTTTTTTTAAAATTACCAGTCAGTAGAGGCCCCTTTGGTACTTTTTACTGTTGAGACCTGAAAAATGGGAGGGTGTAATAGTAAAAAGACCGGCAAGAGACTGAGGTATATACATCCCAATAGTCCCTTAGGAGAACTGTTAGTAAAATAGGACTGTATGGAGGCCACAGAGGGATTAGATAAAGTGAAAATGATCCATTATTGTGTAGAAGTCTGGCCGGAATTAGAGGTGCAAGGAGGATGGCCTTGGTGTGGGACAAAGGATAAGTGGATATGCCAACAACTGAGTCATTATCTGACAGCTCGAGGAGATACTGATACTGAGCAATTACTGTATGTATCTTGCTGGTTAAAGAATGCTATTGGGGATGAAGGGGTGTGAATTTGTAAGGTACAGAGGAAGGTTGAGGGGAATGAAGGAGGGGATGATAGGACTAGTAAAAGATGGGACCCCCTGGATTATTTGCCTCCTTCTGCATTCTCCACCTTATAATCCTCTTCTTCAAACACCTCAAATGGCAGGTCTAGTTCTTCCCCCAGCTGCCATCTCATTACCACCTGCTCAAATTCCTCCTTCTACCTCTTCAGCTTCCCCTATGATAAACCCAGTATCCCCTCCAGTCACTACTCCCTCACCACCCTCAGCTCCTCCAGTTCCTTCTGCATCACCACAAGTGCCTACTCCACCTGCTGCATTCTCCACCCCTTCTCCAGCTCCACTTAATATCCACTCAGGCTCTTCTCCCCCTCCAATTGCTGTCCCTTTACCTCCTCCTAGTTGGGACACAAATTCCTCCTTGCCCAGTAAACAGCTATCAGCAAATACACCTGCTGATGGGCAGAACGTTCAGGGTAACCCAGATATCCCTCAAAGTAGTTTGGCATCTGAAGATGGGCCGTACTGTAGCACCAGATCCAAGACCTCCAAGGCAGAGAGACTGTTTTCCCTCAGAGAGGTTCCTATGGGAGGAGTAGCGGGAGGTGTTGGCTTTGTGAATGCTCCCCTAACTGCTTCTGAGGAGAGAGGATTCAAGAAAGAGTTGGGGCATTTAGTTGAGGACCCAGTGGGCATAGCTAACCAAGCGGATCAATTTCTAGGTCCAAATATCTACAGTTGGGGGGAGATGAATTCCATCCTGAATATATTATTTTCCCCAGAAGAGGTCCAGATGATTAGGGCGGCTGGCATAAGAATATGGGAGAAAGATAACAGTCCAGGACCCCAGGTGCCATCAGGTGAACTGATAGTGAATTGCCACTAACGGATCCCAGCTGGAACCCTAACCAGGAGGAGGGGAGGAAGGCCATGATGGAATATAGATCTTTGATCATATGGGGGATTAAAGAGTCGGTTCCCAAAGGAAATAATACTCAATTGGCATTTGAGGGTGCTCAAGAGAAGGATGAAGCTCCTGCTTCCTGGCTTTACCGCCTAAAGCGGAATTCCAGTTGTACTCTAGAATAAACCCAGACACCTTAGAAGGTCAAATGCTACTAAAAGTCCAATTTGTTACCAAATCTTGGCCTGATATAAGGAGAAAACTGGAAAAGATGGAAGATTGGCAAGAGAAGGACATAAATGAGTTATTAAAAGAGGCATTGAAGGTGTATTTAAGGAGGGAGGAAGAAAAAGCAAAGGCCAAGGCTAAGATCACGGTTGCTGTAGCTAGAGAAAGTGCAGGGTGGGCAGGTCCATCACCAGGAGGAGGCAAGGATAGGCCTCTTTTACTGTCAGGTACAAGAGGGATGGCGAGACCTCAAGTCCCTTTGAGAGAACGACATTGCTATTACTGTGGAGAGTCAGGACACGTCAGGAGGTTTTGTAGAACACTCAGTCTCGATGCGGCAATAGCCAGGGAACAAGATAATTTAGGGAAGATCCTAAAAGGTGACGATTAGAGGGTCAGGGGCTTTACACTTTAGGGGACTCAATGCAACATCTAGAAGAACCCTTGGTAAACTTTGAAGTGGGACCCCTAAATGAAGAATTTGAATTTTTGAGTAGCTACAGGAGCAGATAAGTCCTGTCTCAACAAAGTAACATCTGAAGTTAGACAAAAACAGCTAGGTAGAAAGGATATCCAATACCACAGAAACTGGCCAGTAGCACTAAACTTGTAATAAGTGATGTGAAAGTAAAAGGTACCTTATTGTTGTCTTGTTATGTGTGTGGGAGTGAGTCACAAGCAAAGTCAGCCTCAACTTCCTAGGCACGTGGAAAGGGGGCAGTGGAAGTGTGTGTGTGACCTGCAAACCAGGCTTGTGTCCCCTAGGCGGGTGGGGGGCAATGGCCAAAGTGTGTGTGTGTGACCTGCAAACCAGACTAGTGCTCCCCAGATGGGTGAGGGAGCCGTAGCTGTAAGAGCATGAGTGACACGCAGACAGCCTCACAGGTGAATGTGCACCAGAGGCAACCAGAGTCAGGGCCCTTCCAAGAGGCCCAGAGATACTGAGACCTGTGGGCCAACCCCAAGGTGAGGGAGGGCTACAGGGACCCGTGGTTTTCTAGGAATAATGATCCAGTTTGTGTCTTGAGGGTGTGAAGGAATGTGTGAAAGTGAATGAGAAATAATGTAGACGAATTAAAGTAGAGGTAATGTAGATTGTGCATTATAAGTTTTACCATATCTCCTTAGAGGGAAGTGCATTGTATAGAAGAATAGTGTGAGAAAAAATAAAAATTTAAGTGTAAGGGGTTGAAAGATTTAAGCTGTAAGTGAAAGTAAGAAACAGAAGCAAGAGATAAATAGATAAGATCTTGAAAAATAGAACAGAAAACCAGTGAATTAAATATACAGAAAAAATAGGAGAATAAAAGCACTCTGGGAGTTCAGTTAGCTAACAGAAATACAACTCCTTGCAAAATACAGAGTATGCAGAAGTTGATGAGAGAAACATGCAAGCTATGGAAAAAGAGAAATTACCAATAACATTAAACAGAGAAACTGAGTTTTGATTAAATCATAAAAGAGCAGACCATTAATGCCTGTGTTTGAAAGCCCGTTTCAGGTACTCTTCTATTGGAATATGAATCCCAATATTATCAGTTAGATGGTGCCTGGGCCAGTCTGACCCTCGCTGCTGGGCCAAAGGCATCAACTGTGGTGTAAATCACCCCAGAGATACCTTGGCTGCTGGAGATTGCAGCTGGGCACTGAGCAAGACCAGGCTTGTCAGGAACTCCGTTTACCTCAGGAGAGAGAGCTTCAGTCTGACCCTCGCTGCTGGGCCAAAGGCAGCAACTGTGGTGTAAATCACCCCAGAGATACCTTGGCTGCTGGAGATTGCAGCTGGGCACTGAGCAAGTCCAGGCTTGTCAGGAACTCCGTTTACCTCAGGAGAGAGAGCTTCTGGCGATGGTGAAGAGAAAAAGGAGAGGATTCCGCTGCAGGGTTTAATGTCCAGAAGTTTATTCCATGGTTACAGAGGTCTGGACGGGAGCAGCTGCTCCAGCAGAATGACGAGCACATGGCCTGATCACCTTTTAAGCTCCCGGGGCAGGGGGAGGGGGGGGACAGATGAGCACCAACCAGGTGAAAGGGGCGGGGTCTCAAGGGATGAGGGACACCTAGACATAGGCCAATGACCCCTGGGCATAGGGGCATCTTTTGAACTTGACCAATCACACGATGCCTTGCTGGAATGTTAAGCCTGATTGACACAACACACTAAGCAAGGGGGTGAGGGGGAAGGGAGAGGCATATAGGCACACCTGGGAAAGGGACCCAGAAGCTTAAGACACACCGCAACATCTCCCCCTAGTTTTGTTTAAAAAGAAGAGGGCTGTGTTTGTGGTGCAGAGTGATTGCCAAACCATGGTTGGTAAATCAGTTCTTCCTCTACAGGAGGGTCAGTGTTTTCCACTGAGGCTTCCAGGTCATCCATTGGAGCACTGAGGGCTTCCAAATGGTAGACCTCAGGAGGGGGAGATGAGCTTGAAATTAACTTGAGGACCATGCGTTTGATTAGTCCAAAAACAATGCTAAAAACTACAATAACTATAACTAAAATAAACAGCACTAAAAAAACAGTTTTCAGAATAGATCCCAACCATCCCGAGAGTCCCCAGCCTTTGAACAGTCCATTCAGTCCATTGTCAGTTTCTCTGTTGATGTCTGAGAGCCTTTGTCAAGGTAGTCCATATGTGGTTTGGGCTGCGGCACTATGCAGGAGATCGCAGGTGGGATGATCACGAGCAGAACGAGAAGCAGGCTCGGTCTCATGGCATCTCGAGGCTACACACGAACAGTGGGATCTAAACTGGTACAAAAACTTGAAACAAACATGTATTACAAACTATTCCAGATAGGAGGCTTAAATGGAATTTCCTCCAGAGAACGCGTGCGGCGTTTTCTTCTCCAGGCAGCATGAGCAACCTGGGGTGCTTCTGCAGATTTCTCTGAGACCTTGGGAACATAGGGCTTTACCCATTTGGAAGGAACCCACCTTAAACCAGAGGGGGTGGACACACAGGCGTATCCACGTCCCCAAGTAACCAATTTGTAAGGTCCCACCATTTTCCAAGTCTCAGGGTCTTTTACTAAAACCGGAGGCTTTTCTTTCATCAACCTGTGACTGCTCCCCCCAAAGTGGCGTAGGATGGGTGGGTTCAGGCTGTCAAAAGAACAATTCAGAAAATTGATTGTGAATAGCGCCCTGGATAACCGGATATGGGGAGGTTCCACCTTCAGAACCTGTTGTTGCTGGTCCAGGACCCTTTTAATATCACGGTGAGTTCTTTCTACAATGGCTTGACCTGTAGGGGAGTAGGGGATGCCAAGTTTGTGCTCTACTCCCCATTGCTGCAGGAAGCTCCCAAATTCCTTGGATTTATAAGCAGGCCCATTATCAGTTTTCAGCCCCTTGGGGATGCCCATGAAAGAAAAAGCCTGTAAGAGGTGCTTAATAGCATCAATAGATGATTCTCCTGTGTGGGCAGAAGCATAGACCACTCCAGAAAAGGTATCTACACTAACATGAACATATTTTTGCCGTCCAAAAGACTGTATGTGTGTTACATCTGTTTGCCACAGTTCACAACCGTTCAGTCCCCTTGGGTTTGCTCCCGTACTCACTGCAGGGAGTGCATGTTGTTGGCAATTTGGGCATGTGGCCACAATTGCTTTGGCCTGTTCTCGAGTGATGTTAAACTGACGAACCAGGCCAGGTGCATTTTGGTGGAAAAGCTGGTGGCTGATTTTTGCCTGTTCAAAAACATTTGGGAGAGTGGCCATCACTGCAGGTGCAGCAAGAGCATCTGCCCTTCTATTGCCTTCAGCGATAAACCCTGGCAAGTCAGTGTGTGACCTGACATGCATCACATAAAATGGTTGCTCTCGGTGAGTGACTAACTTTACCAGTTTTGAGAGCAATTCGAAAAGTGCGATGTTAGATACATCTTGCAGTATTGCTTGATCTGCCCTGGATACTACTCCTGCCACATATGCAGAGTCTGTAATCAGATTAAAAGGTTCTGAGAACCTTTCAAAAGCCCTAACAACAGCAGCCAATTCAGCAACCTGAGGTGAGCCTTCCACCTCAGCAATGTCCGTCTCCCACTGCTGGGTTTGAGGATCCTTCCAAGTCACAACAGACTTGTGGGACCTCCCAGACGCATCTGTAAAGACAGTCAGAGCCCTTTTTAAAGGTCTCCTACTTAGAGCACTTCTCAATTTTAAAGTAAATTGAACATCTTGTTCAAACAATTTGTGAGCGGGCCGCGCTACCGAAATTTGTCCTGAGTAGGAATCCAGAGCAAACTGCAACACTTCATTTTCTTGAAACAATTGTTCTAGTATTTTCATAGTATTTTGACCTGATTTTAACTCAACTGGAATGTGAATGCACTTAAAATCACATCCTGCTAACTCCATGATCCGGGTCCTTGCTTTCCGGATCAGTTCTGCTACCAGCTCCTGAGGCTTTGTCAGTCTCTTGGACCTTTTGTGACTGAGGAAAACCCACTCTATGATCAAAAGAGGGTCCCTCTGGTCCCGGTCCTTTTTTTGTGTGTTCTTTGCCTTAGGTGTTTGTTTTTCCTCCCACTGGAAAATAATTCCATGGAGGTGTGGCAACTTACCTAGAATGATAAATTTGAATGGCAGGTCAGGCCGGCATCGGTTGGCCTGTCTTGTGGACATTGCAATCTGAACCTTTTCTAGAGCTTTCCGTGCCTCTGGGGTAACAGACCTAGGAGCACCTGGGTCCTCTCCCCCTTTCAGTAAATTGAAAAGAGGGGCAAGGTCTTCATTAGTCAGACCGAGCCATGGTCTTACCCAATTCAAAGACCCACACAACTTGTGGACATCCGCAAGGGTCTTGATCCTTGGATTGATTTCTAGTTTTTGAGGAACAATGGTCCTATTTCCAATTTCTAAGCCCAAATACTTCCAAGGTGGCATCTTTTGAATTTTCTTTTCCTGGAGCTCGAACCCTGCAACAATCAATGCATCGATCGTTAGGTCAAGCGCATGTGTGAGTAAATCATCATTGGGGGCACACACAAGGATATCATCCATGTAATGATAAATAATGGCCTTCTCTGCGGCTGCACGTACTGGGGAAAGCAGGGAAGAGACATACCACTGGCAGATAGCTGGAGATACCTTGAGTCCCTGAGGAAGAACGGTCCAATGGTACCTTTTCATAGGGGCTTCTATGTTGATGGAAGGGACCGAGAATGCAAAACGCGGTGCATCGTCAGGGTGCAAGGGGATTTGGAAAAAACAATCTTGAATATCAATAACAGCTAATTTCCAATCTTGGGGAAGCATTGTTGGGGATGGCATACCAGGTTGGGGAGAACCCATATCTTCAATTACATTATTAATTTGTCGGAGGTCACAGAGGAGCTGCCATCTCTTTTTGTCAGCTTTTTGGATGACAAACACTGGAGAGTTCCATGGGGACATGGTCTCCACAATGTGGCCCTTTTTTAGTTGCTCTTGCACTAGTTCCTCAAGCGCCTTTATTTTTTGTTTACTGAGTGGCCACTGTTTGACTTGAACTGGTTTGTCTGTTTTCCACTTCAGTTTTTGGGTGGGGCGCTGTTGTTCACTGACTGCTGCACAAAAATGCTGTGGAGAGTCTGGAATATCAATTGTGACACCCCACTGGGCCATTAAATCTCTCCCTAACAAAGGTTCCGAATAATCTAACACAAATGGACGGATATTTGCCAATTGCCCGTTTGGTCCCTCAAATTGAATAATACTTTTGGATTGTTTTGCTAATTGCAGACCTCCCACACCTTGAAGGTGACCGGCAACATTTTGCAAAGGCCAATGTGCTAGCCAGTCTTGTACTGGAATCACTGTGCGGTCTGCACCTGTGTCTACAAGCATCTCAATGCGTTTAGACTCCCCACCCCCACTGACATTGCACCATAATTTGGGTTTATCTCTCCCAATAACTTGGACCCGGGCAACTGTGGGCCCTTGTTTTTCGATATTTTCAGGTAAAGATGGCACAGGGATAGCTTGTGCAACAATTTGTCCCTTGGGAAGAAACAGGGGTGGGTGGAAACAGTGCAGGCCAAGAACAAATTGCTCAGGATCTGATGTTGTCATTCCTGGAGCAATTCTGATCTCTTGTGGTGTGTGTTTGGTGTCCCCAATGACGATGTACTTACAACGAATTCGGTTCCAAGTACCCTTCTGTTCAGGATTTACAGAGACAAAATGCCAGTTGCTGTCCTTCAGGAGAAGTGACTCTGTCAGCTGCAACCTGTAAGGCTCATTGACAGAAGACGTGGTTAACACAGGATCACCTAAATCATAACAAAGGTTATTTCGTTTCACTTTCAACAAAGTACCAGCAGACTTGGTCTTTGAAGCACCTGCTTCACTTACACAAACATTAATATTATCGCGCGCTTGATTTGTTTTGCTACCCTTATTCCCTTGGCCTGCTTTTTTTATGTCTGCTCGCCTGGCAGACGGGCGCTCCCTTTTCAGTTTTTTTGTTGTTGACCCGCAGGGAGGGCTTGTAGTTCTCCTCCCCTGCCATTTCTAAATTCATCAAATTCCCTTTTCAGGGGGCACTGGTTACTCCAGTGCCCTAGGTTATTACAAAGCAGGCATGGTTTTGTGGGCTCAACCATTGCTGGTCTCCGCTGCTGCCCAGGGTACTGCTGTGCTGAGGGGAAAGGCGCAGGGCTGGCAACGGCGACACGCTGAGGTGGTCTTGGCAGCAGCCTTGGTCTGGAGTCTTCAGCCACACTCATCAGAGGCACTTTCCTGTTACAGACTAGAAGCATGTCTTTTAATGTAGGAGTAAGTTCCGTAGGAAGGCTCAGGATTGCCGCTTGACACTGTGCATTTGCATTTGTAAATGCCATTTCCTCTAAAATTGCTTCTCTAGCATTTTCTTTTTTAACTTGTATTTCAATAGCTCTAGTTAACCTTTCTACAAATTTCACAAAAGGCTCTGATGGTAGCTGTTTAATTTTACTATAGGGCTCAAAAGGCCCCTCAAGTTGGAGGGAAAAGAATGCTTTTTCAGCTGCTTCTTTTACTTTCTCGAGTGTTTCTGCAGGAATTGCAGTAGCTTGGATTGAGGGGGAAGACCATTGGCCCTCACCACAGAGGTGCTCAATGGTGATAGGGTTACCACTGTTGTCTTTGGCTGTGTTTGGATCAGCATGCAAGCCTGGGAGAGCATCTTTTAGCAGCTGTTTCCATGCAGTTTCCCATAATTTGAATTCCGTGGCAGTCATGAGACAAGAAAAAAGCTGTTTTAAATCATGTGGAATCACTACAGTCCTACTCAATTCAGAATTGAAAAGGCCACGGAAATATGGACTGTGTGGACCATATTCTTTATGAGATTTACAGATCTCTTTAATCAATTGTCGTCCAAAAGAATTCCAAACAGCAGTCGGGGCTGCCCCCCCTTGTGCTGCAGGCTGAAAGGTAACAGGAGCCAGTGACAACATGGGACTATGCATTGAATTTGCTGTTCCCCTCTCTGTATCCCTTGAAACAGAAGCATTGGGATCACAGCTACAGGTTTGGGGACCGGCAGTGGGTGTGTCCCCATCATGGGAACTCGGGGAGGGGGCGGGGACAAGGGGCAGGCAAGGGGCGGGGAAACCGTGGGAACAGGAGGCGGGGACAAGGGGCAGGCAGGGTGTGGGATCTCAGCCTCTCAGAACTGGGGTGAATGGTGAAGGGATAAGTTAATTGGAGTGTGAGATAAAGGGTTTAAGATTTCTGTACGGGGGGGTCTAGAGAAGTAAGATGGAGGAATTGGGGCGTGCCCTTCTCCTTCTTCTTCTTCCTCTAGGCCTCCATCTTCTGTGGTGATGTTGGCACTCCGGGATTGGACCTTACTAGGGGGACACTGGTTAATAAGGGTAGAGGGTATTGGAGAAAAATGATAAATATTGTATACGTAACTCCAAGTATAAAGATAGGTGGCCGCCCCAGGGGCTCTCAGTGTGTGCCCATGGCTGACTGCTGAGCAGAACTCTGTCAGGCCAAGAGAAAATCTTTTAGATAAGCAATTAATAAACACCGAGACCGAGAACAGATCTGAAGTTTCTTCTCGTCCTTTTGAACCTGGGCAGCCCAAGGCCATCTTTGGGCTTTTTCCAGACCATCTAAACAGCCCCAAAATCCGACAAGTGGCGTCCGCTGCGTGGGCTATCTCCCACCAAACCTTTCGGGGGGGGAAAAGCCCTGAAGAGCTGAAGAGCCAAGAGGACAGCACTGACAACTCCTGAGGAGAGAAGCCTGAAGAAAGAAAGAAGAAAAAGAAAAAACCGGCCAGGAGGAACTGCAAAAATCAGCAGTCACTGAGAATTCCATCTCTCAGCTTCTGCCGAAGACAGTTCATAGCAGAGCGGCCTGGACTGGGACCAGAAAGGTGCCTCTGGACCCATCTCTCGTGATCTGCTGGACGGAGAACGGGAGCCTTCAGACCACTCTGACAACAGATTCGGTAAGAAGGCCAAAATAAGATCATGGGGGCCACACTCTCCCAGGAACAACGGGAAATCTTATCCACCTTACAAAGTGTAGCAGAATTATATACAGAAGGGATCCCAAAGAAAGAATTAAAGCAGTTGTTACTATGGGCAAGGCTCAATTACCCACTTGCAGAGACATGTCTGTTGTTCGAAGTGGGGTTTTGGCAAGAAATTAATAGGCATTTATATATTTTAGCAACGAAAAAAGATGAGACAGCGTTAAAGCTACTCTCACCAGCAAGAATCATGTTACAAGGTATTTCAGTGAAGTCTAAAAGACTGGAAAAGCAGCGAGAAGCTGCGGTACCCTCAGAGGAGGGGGAGCGGCGGAGCTCCGGGAAAAAATTAGCTCTGGCTTTAAAAAGCCAGGGGGAAAGGGCTCTCGAAAAAAGAGAGCAGGAAAAAATATTAAACCCCCGATCAAAAAATACAACAAACCCCAAAAGCGTCCTGAAACTCCAGAGAGTGTAGGGGAGTCAGGAGCGGAAGGGGGGGAGCAGGAAGATAAGGGATCGGGGGGGGCGCTTCTTTGCGGCGGGCAAAGCGGCGAAGCGGCGGCGGCGGCAAACGCGGGTTGCGCGGGTGAAGATGAGGAGACGCGCACGGAGGGCGAAATTCGCAAAAACCGGGGTGCAGACCCACATACCAGCGCGGGGGCGGCGAACGCGGGAGGCGGACTAGGGGTAAATGTGCAGCCTCAGAGGGCCACCGTGGTGAGACGCAGGAGGCGCGCGGTTGTGACGTCAGACCCGGTGCGGAAATCGGCTCGGATAGCGGCGCGAGCTGGGGTGCCGGAGGGAGAGGTGAACACAACGTCAGAGGAGGAGGAGGTGGACTCAGGGACAGACCGAGGGGCGGGGACCTCGGAGGTGGGACGGGGGGGAGAGGATGACGTCAGCTTGGGAGACACAGGGAGCGGCTCAGAGAGCACGCATGCGCAGAAAGTAGGGCGCGGGCGACGCCAAGCCCGGTCCCCTGTGATGTCTCGGGTGAGGAGGGGCCGTGCTAGGGATTCTACGTCCCGGGGCTCGACACCGTCTCCAGACCCGGTGCCTTTGGTTCAAACCCTCGGAGTCCCAGTCCCTTCCCTTCACGGGAGACGCCGAGCCGGAAGAGGAAGTGGGGCAGTCGAGCTTGCGCCGTCATCCGAGCCAGGGAGGCCGGTGACAGCGCCACCTAGTGGCAGGAGAGCAGAAGTGCATGACATGCCGGGTCGGCTCGGCGGAGCCACAGCGCCATCTCGTGGCGAGACTGCAACAATGCAGCAATTTTTTCCAACAATATATAAAAAGAAAAGCACTTCAAAGAAGACAATGTTTACACGACAAAGGGACTATCCATCCTCGGAACCTGATCCACCGATCGTGAGACATTTTCTAAACAACACACAGGCAAAGCTAAGGGAAAATCCTTTAGTTTTGATCAGAAACCCAGAGACAGGACAAATAGAGGGTCCTTTCAAACTAATCACTTGGGGCAAGGGTTTTGCTTTTATTTCCACAGATCGAGGTCTGAAGTGGGTGTCGGCGCAGGACGTGAAGCCATTCCGGACGCGAGAGCACGAGAACGCTGATCCAAGAAACAAAGAGATGAGTACTCGGACAGAAGTCGAGACTCAGACTGCGAAAAGCGACCCGGAAGAGAAATAAAAAGAAACTAAGGACTTTGGGGGGTTTTCACATAAAAGCGAAAAAGGTCTTTTGGTGCAAACAGAAGGGGGAGATGTGGGATCTCAGCCTCTCAGAACTGGGGTGAATGGTGAAGGGATAAGTTAATTGGAGTGTGAGATACAGGGTTTAAGATTTCTGTACAGGGGGGTCTAGAGAAGTAAGATGGAGGAATTGGGGCGTGCCCTTCTCCTTCTTCTTCTTCCTCTAGGCCTCCATTTTCTGTGGTGATGTTGGCACTCCGGGATTGGACCTTACTAGGGGGACACTGGTTAATAAGGGTAGAGGGTATTGGAGAAAAATGATAAATATTGTATACGTAACTCCAAGTATAAAGATAGGTGGCCGCCCCAGGGGCTCTCAGTGTGTGCCCATGGCTGACTGCTGAGCAGAACTCTGTCAGGCCAAGAGAAAATCTTTTAGATAAGCAATTAATAAACACCGAGACCGAGAACAGATCTGAAGTTTCTTCTCGTCCTTTCAAACCTGGGCGGCCCAAGGCCATCTTTGGGCTTTTCCCAGACCATCTAAACAGCCCCAAATCCGACAGCAGGGGGCGGGGACACCTGGTGACATCACGTCAGCAGACGCCCCCTGGGAGGAGTAGAGGGGCGGAGCTGAGGGTACTGCAGGAAAGGGGGGGAAAGGGGGGAAGGGGTCACGAGGAACAGGAGGAGAGGGGGACGGGGCTGGAATTTTGGGATGTTTAAGAGGATTTTGGGAAGAAGAAGACCAGGTTTGGGAAGGTGCCACGTGGCATCCTCCATTTTGCGGACCCCCTAGGGATTTGGGGCCATTTTGGGCATCACTGCTCTCCGGAAAGCTGACTCTGGGTTTCAGAGGAGGGGACACAGGGGATTGGGAAAGGTTCCACGCAGCCTGGCCAGGGCCTTGTGGACAGGGCAACTCAGGTATTTCAGCAGACTTTGAGAGTCGACTTCTCAATGAGTTTGCTCTGTTTAAAATACCAAGTTTTGGGTAAAGAGGTTTAGGGGTTGTAGAGCTAGGAGAGGGAGAAACAGGGAGAGCAGAGGTACATGGCTTGGCATTTGGCTTTTTCTCCATTTCCCTTTGTTTGAGCAATGCTGTTCGAATTTGTAAACTCCAGAACACAAATTTAGCTGAGGGTACATTGCCAGATTGTCCTAAGGTTATCAATGCATTCCCAACTTTATCCCAGAATTGAATATTGTGGATTTCTTCAGGGGAAATTTTTGGGAAGTGGAGGAAAAGCCATCTTATAAAGTGTTTTAATTTTCCTTTAGAGAACTTCACATTACCACTGTCTAAAATGCTAACAATATTATAATACACTCCTTTTTGTACAATGCTGAGTTTGGAGCCCATGTTAGATGTAAAAAGCAAAGTACTTAATCCTGCCTGACCAAAAACAAAGCTAAAATCAGCTACCGATTTCGAAAAAAACCACAGATAGAAAGCGATAACGAACAGACAAAAGCTTCACAATGCAGCTGTATGTACTGCTTTTAAAATTCCCGGGCAGCAACAGCAGGGCACGCCCTGCCGAGCCGAGGCAGAAACAAAGCCTCCCCCGCCCTGGAATGCAGCCCCCCCGTGGAGCTGAGAGAGCAGCCTCCCCCACGCCACGTGGCAAGCCGAAACCCCGGTCCCCGGCGCCGCGTGTACCGAGAACGCCCCCCCTCCGCACCGAGAAAGGGATCCCCCGGCCACGTGGAAAGAGAGCCCCCCCCCCTCCCCCGCACCGAGAGAGAAAGAGAGAGAGAGCCCCCCCCTCCCCCGCACCGAGAAAGGGATCCCCCGGCCACGTGGAAGAGCGCCCCCCCTCCCCCGCACAGAGAGAGAAAGAGAGAGAGGTCACTCGGCCACGTGGAGAGCCGAGCACGCTGCGGTGCCGAACCGGGGGGAAGGGCAGAGCACTCCCGCCCCTCCGGCGCGAATTCTAAAAGACAGTGAGACACACGGCAGAAAGCAAAAGCTAGAAGGCAACGAATTCCTCTGTGGGGCTGCGCAGCCAAAAATGCAAAGGCAAAAAAAAGGAACAGAACTCACGGCAGAGTCTGTTTTTGAGCTTCTGCTCTACTGAAAGCAGAAATACTCACCTGAAATGGAAGCTGAAGCTGGCTGGGTACAGGAAGGTCTCCTCACCGGACAGGACTTCTCTCTGGGCACGAGAGAGGCTCCCCTGTCCTCCCTCTGGAAAATCTGCTCACCACAAAAGAGCTGAGCTTTCCAGAGGCACCGAACAGTCCACAAAACTTCTTCTGGGAATATTCCCAAAGTCTCTAGCTGAGGGCTATGCAACCAAAGCCCTTCCAGCTGGATGCACGGCTGCCAGAAGCTTCTCCGAGGTACTGCGAGTCCGTCTCGGGCTTCAGAGTCGCTTGCCCACCCTCAGGGACGCCAGTTATTGGAATATGAATCCCAATATTATCAGTTAGATGGTGCCTGGGCCAGTCTGACCCTCGCTGCTGGGCCAAAGGCAGCAACTGTGGTGTAAATCACCCCAGAGATACCTTGGCTGCTGGAGATTGCAGCTGGGCACTGAGCAAGTCCAGGCTTGTCAGGAACTCCGTTTACCTCAGGAGAGAGAGCTTCTGGCGATGGTGAAGAGAAAAAGGAGAGGATTCCGCTGCAGGGTTTAATGTCCAGAAGTTTATTCCATGGTTACAGAGGTCTGGACGGGAGCAGCTGCTCCAGCAGAATGACGAGCACATGGCCTGATCACCTTTTAAGCTCCCGGGGCAGGGGGAGGGGGGGGACAGATGAGCACCAACCAGGTGAAAGGGGCGGGGTCTCAAGGGACGAGGGACGCCTAGACATAGGCCAATGACCCCTGGGCATAGGGGCATCTTTTGAACTTGACCAATCACACGATGCCTTGCTGGAATGTTAAGCCTGATTGACACAACACACTAAGCAAGGGGGTGAGGGGGAAGGGAGAGGCATATAGGCACACCTGGGAAAGGGACCCAGAAGCTTAAGACACACCGCAACACTCTTCCTTACTAATTCGACGGTGCAGACCAAAAGAAAAAGGTTGGACCCACATCACTCTCACCCCCTGGCATTGGACCAGGATTCAACATCAGCTTTTTTCCTCTGGCATTCTGGCATTGGACCAGACTCCACCCTATTCTCCTTTTGGCATTGGGCCAGAGTCCCAGTTTTTCCCTCTGGCATGGGGTCAGAGTCCACACCACTCTCACCTCCGGGCACTGGATAAGGATACAACCACATCACAAGCTAAATCACCTGAGTATACTGTGATAAAAGGACCAAAAGATTTAAATTTGACTCTCAGAAGAAAGAGTCAAAAAGACTGAACTGTATGGGAAAATTGGTATCAGAGCTCTAACATTCTTAAAATGTTTCAAGACGGTTCTGTGTAAACTATGTTGGTTAAAAGTTTAAGACTGTAAGTAAGTAATTCTAGTTAAGTTCCCCAATTTAATTCTAAAGACTCCAGGTTAATCCTCTACAGAGCACTCTCCTAGGAGAAACCAAAATTGGTAGGGAACAGACCAAGAGAGGTTTAACCAGAGAAGTGGGTAGAAGAGACTCTAAAGAGCTTGGAAGCTTCTTCTACTGAGAAATTCCCCAAGAGGCAAGGCCGGGTGGGCAGGCTGTGCAAGATGACCCATACTGGACTCTTGGAAAGGGTAGTAATGATGGCTCTGATTGCTGCTGTTGCTCCGGGCAGCCCAGGAGAGCCGTGCAGCGAGTGCTACCAACTCCTCTATGAGGAGGAAGAAGTGAGCTCCTGGTCTAGAGTCCACATCAGTTCTAACCCAAATTGTGTTAACCTCTCCCAATTGGTCCTTTATCAGAAAAATAAGAGAATGTATTGGATAGCACACAATACTGCCACTTTTAGGCAGCCACTCCTAGGAGAGTGCCCTATAGGGGAAGCCTGGTTGTGCTTTGAATGTGATGCTGCAGAAACAAGCTCAGTAGATCTAGTAAAAAGAAAAGAAATGGTAAAAATGGTAAGAAAAATGGTTTGTAACAAGTATTTAGCAGTGAAGTATTCAGCGACCCAGTGGATCCCAAGAGATCCAAACAAATTAGAGTCTGTTGAAAAAAAAAGAGACAAATGTACTCACCATGAAGTTTATGAATGTTATGAGTGTACTGAAAAAGAGATAAACCCCTTTTGGAAAATGAAAGAACTATGTAAATGTAGGGAATGCCCAATAGAAGCTGAAAACACATTTCAGGGGAGCTCTAATCCCCTAGGTTTGATCTCTGATACCACAGCACACACCAAATTGTCAGGAGACTGGTCTGGCAGCTGCACCGCTAGAATGATAAAACAATTTTCTTCTTGTTGCCCAAAGAAACTGGATCAAGTTTAGGAGTTCCTACATATAATGATTTGGGAGAAATTAAACAGAACAAGCCAAGTGAAATAGAAATTGAGGAAATTCAAAATTGTAAAAGACAAGTTCAGACCCCAATATCTATGTTGAACAAAGTCATCAGGCTCCAGGCAGTATTAAAAATAAAGAATGCAATTATTAGGAACATTTCAAACGAAATAAAAAGATTAGCATGTGTAAATAATCAAGAACAAACTCCTACACTTGATTCCAGTTGGTGGGAGAACCTAGAGATTTTCAAAAAGGATGTATGGGAAAAAGTGGTTTTTCTCACTGTGTGTATACTTGGAGGATTGCTCTTTTTACTATGCTTATTTATCTGTTTCATTAAAATAGTATTTGCCATGCAGACCAACCTAAAGAAACCAAGGAAAGGAACAAGGTTAAGCAACAGTGATTACCAAAGTGCTCAAGAAATTTATAGTCAATTCAAAAAATTAAATATGAAGCTCAAAAATTGTAAGTTGATGCAAGCTTAAAATTTAAGCTCGATCAAAGAAAAAGAGGGGGGACTATTATGAACAAAAATTCTGCCAATTTTTTTCTGTGAGAAAAAGGTTTCCACTGTTGCTGCTGGGGTGCTGCTTGTGTTATGGTAATTGCGGGTCGTTGTTGTTAATAGTTGTTTTTGTATCAGTAAAAGCCCTGGCTGGGGCGAGTTAATGGCCCTTCTCTGAGACAGTGAAGGGTGGGGACATCCCGAACAGTGAGGAGAAGAGACTTGAGGGGAGGGATGTGCAAAATAACTCCAAGGACCAGCATGCTATGAGAAGCTACTGCTTCTAGCTTGCTAAAAAGACCCCAAAAACAACAAGCCACCTAAGAGTTGAGAGATTGGAGTGATGTCTGGACATCAGGAATGGAGTGCTGAGCCTGCAGAGATGCTGAACACCTTCAGAGTCCCTCTCACCCTGACCACGAAGTTGTCCCAAAACCGGGAGCAGACAGAGCAAGGCGGCGAACAGTAACATCGGAAGGGGTCACCACACCCTAAAGGCTCCCACGAGGACCGGACCCCCAGTTCTGCCCCTAGTGGACAAAGCTGCGCACATCCTCCTCCTCTGAGTCGCCCTGGGAGGCACAACGGGAGGCTGCAGCCCCACCGAGCTACCCAATCCTGAGCTGATCACTTTTAATAAAGGCATTAAAAGCCCTGTTTATTTCATGAGTGACAGGTGCAAATTACAAAATGAAAGGGCCTACAGAAATTTAAAATTTTCTAATTTTAGAAAAACATAGTATTAACATCAGATTCCAAGGGCTTAGAGATATAGGAGCAGCAAGGAAATGCTCCCAGAAATGTTTTCTAGCCTGAAGAGACAAGCTAGCCACAGGAACAAGAGAGAGGCACTTCTTTTAAATGTGTGAATTACTGAATGCAAGAGCCATTGGCCCTTTCAGCTTCTGTTTTTAACAAAAAGTAAGCTATTAACTTGTGTTTATGAAGACTTTAGTTGGACTTCAATGTTTTTGAGACAGCTTCTGAGCAAAATACAAAGAAACTACATTACATATTAGTAAATGCAGCATTTAGAATAACAACTAAATAGTCCTATCTCATAGTTAAATGTTCAGTTCTTCATAAATTGTGATCAAGTCCATGAAATGCAGTACCTAATCCAGTTAAATCCCACCTACACCTCAGATTTGCTTGTGTAACTAATATTTTCCATTCCACTCCCTATCCCTTCTCTCCCCGCAGTCCTCAAGCTCTCAGCCAGGCACAAGCCAACTTCTCACCTCAACTGCTGCTAGCAATTACCAAGCACCTGTTGGTAATTACCTGAGCACCTGTCCCACCCACAGCAGCTGTAGGTCCCTGGCTGCTGGGAGAACAGGTCTGAAGTGCAGACCCGAACACCACCATCCCCCCACCAAAAAAAAAAAAAAAAAAAAACTTTTCTAAATAATTTGAGACTAGTAAAAGATCAGGACGTGGAGGGACTTGTTTATCCCCTTTAGGCCAATCAAGAAAAAATTTATAGCCTTCTCTGGAAAGGGAAGACTGGGGGGTTTTTCTTGAAGCAGAAGCATGTTTTATCAGCCCAGTTTCCTTCCTCATTTGTTCCTGCTCCCCAGGAAGCCGTTCACTAGGCATATATATAAATATCTATGTCTGAAAACACATCTACATGAGTGCATGACTTACACTGGTGCAATTTAAAGCATAGTTTTTATTGTACAAAAATGCAAAAATCTGTTCTAGAAGAGGCACATCTTGTGGAGCTGTAAGGACCCTGACAGCACATCTGCTACCAAAACAACAATTCCTGCTCTGCAGTGACTTAAGCGGGCTGAGATGGAAGTGTTTCTTCATCAATGCATAAACCACAACAAAGCAGCGGTGACAAGCCTTTTTTCCAAGTCTGACTGAAGGTTTGGGTAGCAGGTCTGCCTGCAGAGGGCACACAGAAGCATGACATGTTTGCCTACTGTGCACCTACAATTTCTACACCATCATATCACTGCTTGGTCACTGAGCAAGCTGACAGTGTATGACAGGTTATCTGTCCTGCATAGAAAGTCACAGAGAGATGAAGAGAGGAAGAAAACACGGAAGATGACAATGCAAAAGTAGTTGAAGAAATGTGGCAAGGATGAACATGAAGGGACAGAAATAAGAAGAGACCATACCCTTGAACTGTAAAGTCCTGTCAGGAAACTGCAAGTACTTGCATATATGAGTTCACCACCCGGACTTGCATGCTTCTCCACATTTCAATTATTTCAAAAATTTTGCTTCCTGGAAAAGCTGCCAGGTCTCCAGTACCAGTTCTAGCTCCCTTCCAGCAGTCTGCATCTGAGCAGGGAGTTGAAAATAGATCAGGGATTACCTTTTACGCTGTAAGCATTCAAGACAGCCAAAGAACTTTGAAGAAAAAGGCCATAATGAGTGCCCAGGACAAAGAGATCTTAAGAAATTGGAAGAAGGAAGTATTGATTGAGGGTCACAGTTATGTTGAGGTTCAGCCTTTCAAAGGTTTGTTGCTTTTCTTCTGAAAACTGCCGGTGAGAAAGCCTAGGCAGAAAAGGGAAGGAGAAGCTATGTAAACAAACCCATAGCTGTACACAAGGACAGAAGCAGATTTCTTCTTCACCAGGCTGAAGAGAGTGGTTTTATTATTCGAAAAACAAAAGCCAAACTACCCCAAGTCAAATATATATTCTCCCACTACATTTAGACATTACAACAATAAAAATGCACTATAAAACTACTGCAGTAAATTAGTCAGTTAGGAACAATAAACAGGGCACATGTTAATAGTATCCATATCTATCTTTGGAAAGATGAGCAATTACAATCTGCATCCCAGCTCATGCTCAGTATTTACTACAATCTCAAGTAACAATAAAGTCAAACACAACAGATGACTGATGTTCCTACCTTCTGCTTTCCAAACAGAGTTTTAAAAGGTAGTTTGTTGCAAAATCAGTCTCAAGTATGTTCAAGGCCTTGGGAGCTCTCTAAGCTGAATTAGCAACAGAAATAAAAACTATATTTTGATAACAAAGCTATAAAGATCACAACTTTAACATCCCACATATAGAATCCATTTTAATATTTGTGTAAAGCCAGTATTATAATATTCAAATTTCTATATACCATTCTATTTGTAATATTGCTGAAAGAAGGCACACTTTTCTAAATCCCTACTGGCTTTGGTAACTGCTAAAGGTAATGTAGATTGGGCTGTACTACTGTTTACTCAACTTTCTGTTGCACAGAAATCTTGGATACTTTAGTGCATACATCTGTAATTCTGACATTTTCTGAAATTAAAGCAAGAGGAGAAATGTGCTAAATTCAGGTAGCTAAAGTTACATATCAAGATTTGCAGACGTAAATCAAATACACAAGGAAAGCTTTTCATCTGCACTTTTCAATTATCCTAATTACATTTTCAGCTAACCCCTTGACTCACCTCAGGCACATCCTCAATGCCCTTCCTCCCAGCAGCTCAGAGCTGCATTGCACAGCGCTTGCTGTGCGCCAGAGAGCACAAAGCAGGCTGGCCTGGTGGGCCTGAATATTTCTGCCAAACACTCTGCATCTCACGCCTTTGCTCTGCCTCAGTGCAGAACTGCAGGACTGCAGGTGCTTCCTCCCAGAGCTGCGTGAGGCCCTGGCTGCTGCAGATGTGCCCTGCCAAGCTGTCCCTGCCTCACGCTGGTCTCGCTTCCCCTGGCACAAGTGCCAGGCCTGAAGGAGGCTGCCCTGTGCTCCAGCCTGCCAAGCAGCCCGGCTCCCTGCCCTGGTGCCCAGAGTGCTGCACACACTGCTGGCCTTTGCCAGGAGTTGCAGGGCAGCCGGCAGAAGAGGAGGAATCCTCAGCCAGCCCAGCAGCCCGCAGCTGCCCTTGGCCTTTCTCTGCTCCTGGGCACACTCCAGACGGCCAATGCCTCCAGGCCGGGCTGTGCCCAGCACGGCTGTGCTTCCCCTCGGGAGCAGCCAGCTGCCACCTGGGCTCTGAGAGTGGAGGATTCGCCCGCTCCCAGGAAGAGGCACCCAGGGCCCGGCTGCTGCCTCTTGCAGCTCCAAGGGCCTCCTTCCAGCCTGCCTCTGCCGGGGCTCACGCTGCTCCGGCCTCTGCCGGGGCTCTGCTGGGGCTCCACCCCGGGCAAGGCCGGGCCCGCTCTCGCCTCACAGGCCCTGACAGCTCTGCACCACAGGAGGCCTTCCCGAGCACCCTCTCTGATCTTTCTGCTTTCTCACTTGAGCAAAGCTCTCCTCCAGCCAAAGACATTACACCTAGGGATACAAATCCAAGTGGCAGGAACCCCAATGCTCTCCAGTCACAGCTGAAGGCCTGCATCTGTGCAAGATGTTTGGGCTGCTCCGTTCTTCCTTTGGTTTTGCCTTCAAATGCCATTGCTCTTTCTGCCTCAACTGGAAGTGTCACAGATGTACCAAAATGGGCCAGTGCGCTGGCCAAAGGCAGTGTGCTCTGGAGATGATGAATGAAGAGTCTTCCCAGCTTTCAAAGCACATTGCAAAAAACAACAATCCCTTCTTTTAAAATTTTAACAGTTTAGTAGCAATAAAATGGTTATTAAGATAGCAATAGAAGTTAGAATAATAAGAATTTGGACAATCAGAGTTAGAACAGTAAAGGACAATTAAAACAAAGACATACGGACAGTCCTGGTGCCTCCTGGGCAATTATGCCCCGAAAGCACACAGCTAACAAAGGATTAGCCCTTAAAAGCAATAGCCTGTTGCATATTCATGTATCTCATACACGATGCATAAATTCTTTTCAAACAAAGGGTGTTCTCTGCTTATTGTCAAGTTCTCCCCCTTAATCCTGTTGGCTCCTCAAAGTCGGGAAGGAGGTGGAAGAAAGTTGGTCTTTTCCAATAAGGATGCAAGAATTCTTCCCTTGGGGCTTTTGGTGTCCCGTTGCTGTCATCTCTGGGCAAAGAATTTCTTGATTACCCCATCCCTTTCTCGAGCTAGTTTAAAAAGTATCTTACATCGCATAGCTCCTGTTTTACATAATGTTATAACCTAAAACTATATTTACCATTGAAATAATTACCAGTATAGCTGGACGGGACGTACATGAGCTTGTCTGGCCTTTGCTGCTTGACCAAATAGCGGCAACTGTGGAATTTTACCCCAGAGACACTTTTGGCTAGCTGGATGCTGCAGCTGGGTGCTTGGAGACAAGTCCAGGCATGCAGGGGTTGGTGGAGAAGCTTTAAGGCAAGGTGAAGGAAAGGAGTTGGTTCTGATGGAGGGTTTCGATGCAGAGCTTCATTCCTGGCCCACAGGCCTCTGGATCCAGCAACGGCTCCAGGAGAACTCCCAACCGCATGGTTTGCTCGCCCTTTTACCCGGGGCAGAGGGGCAGGGAAGGAACACCAACCAGGTACGGGGGCGGGGAAGTCTCAAGGGACAGAGGACACCTGGATGGCCCAATGTCCTTCCAGGAGGGGAGGACATCTTTTGAATTCTTCCAATCACTCGACGCCCCTCTGGAATGCCAGGATTGACAGACAGCGCTCAACGGGGGTCAGGGTGTGGAAAGGAGGGATGATTGATACTAAGACAACATAACACATATAGTATATTAATTTTATATATATATATATATATATATATATATATACATATATATATAAAAACTTTAATATCTGTGAAGAGCCTATCCTGTAATATGTACTTTTCACAACACCAAAGAAGCCATTGCACCTTTAAGAGACAGCTGACAACTCAGAAAGAAATGCTCAGCTTGTTCACAGGGTGAGAAAGAAAGGATTCTTCCAGATGAGTTAAAGTTTCAGAAACTTTATTTATTTAAAATCCTACTCTATAATCCTGTAGGGTGATATTTACAGAAAAATGGACAGGCACTAAATGAACCAGCCTAAGCTTCTGGAGCTAACTAAACTAACTAACCTTCTAGGACTAAGTCAGGTTTTTAATAAAGCTGCATTCAACTTTGTGGATAAAAAGGTGATGTTGTGAGCAGAAAGAAGAAGCAGAAGAGTTGCTGACAGACAAAGGGGTAGCAACCCAAATAAAATGACCCTTACAGCATCTACCAATTAGATTAAGAAAAAGATGCAACCAAACAATGCATGACTACAGAAAGCTATAGGATAGGAACTAATTATAAACTATGTTTAAAAGCACAATAAATGGCTTCTCCTTGATTTACATTAAATTGTGCAGAGTCTTTTTTCTTTTCTCCACATAGCCCTACTCTAAATCCTACTCTACAGTCCTACTCTACAATCCTACTCTAAGATGGCTATGGAGAAAATGGTCCTGATATGATTATAGCACTGTTTGCTTCTCCGTCCTCCTCTTCACTGAGATGATGAGTGGTGCCAGGGTGGCTGTAGCCTCGGCTGATGTTACAAATGGATGCTGTTCACAAAAAAACCCCAAAAAACGAATACAAAAATAAAAACAAAAACAAACAAAAACCCAAAACCAAAACAAAACAAATAAACCAAAAACAAACAACAAACCAAACAACAAAAAGACAAAGAACAGTGAACAGTGAGCCATTACTTTCCAAGCTCAGTGCTTCACAGGTTAAATTGGGATTGCTCTGGGTCCTAAAAAGACCCAGAAAGAGGAGCAGTGGGACCATCTGCTACCCAGCAGTCATGTGCAGGACTCTGCCATCATAGGCAAACCTGGCCCAGAATCCCACTCATCCATTTATTCAGGTTTCTTTATCTTGTTGGGATTTTTGCCCTGCCAGTGCTCTAGAAATGGTGCTTTCTGTCCCTGGGTTAGCTTGCTTTCAGCAAATTCCAATGACTCACACAGGTCCCTGCCTTTGAAAGACAGGCACTGTGCTAATTCCCACAGGGACAGAAAGCAGTGTCTACCTTTCCATGCCCTGCCCCTCGTGTGCTGGATGGCACCTTCCTTCCCAGCAGGGCCAGCCCAGTGGCACTGGGCCCTGCAGTTCCCTCTCTGCCACACAACCTGGCAGTAACCCTGGCACAGTTCCCATCTGCTTGAGCGTGCCAGGCAGCAGATGGGGCTGGGACAAGTCCCTCCCAGCTGTCCCTGTTTGCGTGGCAGAAACCTCTAAGCGTGGGCTGGGGGGCACAAACCAGGGCCCCTCAGAGTGAGCCCCCCACAGCCCCTCCTGCCCACAGCCAAATCTCTGACTGCTCAGCTGGGACTGGCTTCCTTGGGTTCCTCCACCACCATTTCATGTCTCTGTACCCTGCATTGCTCTACTTCAATTCTTTTGCCATTAGATAAAACTGAACACTCCACCAAATTACAAAAGAGGGTGACAGAAACAGTCAGAGGACAGAGCGCCTCTCCTCTCAGGAAATGCAGAGGGAGCTGGAGTTATTCAGTTTTGTGAAGAACAGGCCCCAGGGAGACTTTATTGCCACTTTCTAAGACTTCAGAGTGGCTTTGAAGAAAGTGGGGGACATCTTTTTTAACAGGGTCAGTTACAATAGGATATGGACAAATATTTTTAAACACAAAGGGCATCTAATCAGAGTAGGTCTAAGGAAGAACTTGTTTACTCAGAGCGTGGTGCCACCCTGGCACAGCTTGCCCCAAGAGCTTGTAGGTGCCCCATCCCTGCAACCATTCCGGCTCGGGTGGCAAAGGGCTCTGAGCAACCTGATCTCTTTAAAGATGTCCCTGCTCATTGCAGGACACTTGCACCGGAGGACCTTTACAGGGCCCTGCCAGCCCAGCCCAGTCTAGAATTCCTCACTGTTTTCATTTTAAGAGCACCAAGAATGGAGGTGAGGAGGAAGGGGGCTCATCTGATGCCATGGACTTGGGTGGAGGAGGAGCCCATCCCTCAGACCCTGTTTCACCTGCAGCCCCTTCACATTTTACCTGCAGGAGCTCCTTGGCAGACCAGCGCTGCGCCTCGTCTCTCTGCAGGCAGCAGCTCAGGAAGTCACGCAGGCAAGATGAAAATAGGTTGGGCTGCTGCAGCTTTTGTCTTCCTCCTGTGGCTATCAGGGGTTGAGGCTGGGAGGGAGGGAAAAGGAGACACCAGGCTCCACCTGCTTCTTTCCCATCTGTCACTGCTCTCCCAGATCCCATTGATTAAGCTCCACTCTGCAGTGGCAGTTTCTGCCCTGGCAGAGACCCAGAGATGACTTTCCTTTACCAACCAAAAACCCAAACTCCGATGCAGCCACAGCTTTCCCACCATCCTGCAGATCTTGCCTTGGCAGCTGATTTCATTGACTGACCCAGTTAGTGGGAACTACATCAGCACAAGCACATTTCCTTCCCTGAGGATTCACACCAGCTTGAGAGGCTTTTTGGAAGAAGGGCTTTGCTATACTGACTCTAATGTATCCAAGGGTTAGTGCATGAAAAGTATCTCTGCAGTGCTTCTTGTCCGTTAAGCACGGCTGCCATAAAAGAAAACGAATCAAGCTTTTTGCTTTGTTCTTGAAAACAATGGGAATTGGAAGCAAAGAAAGGAAATCCACCAGGTATTCCTCAGGTAAGGAAGCAAACATTGGGAATCTCATCTTCAACACAGACACATTAAGATCCACGCACAAATGTACTGGGATGAAAAGGCCTGCTTGGACACACAGGAGCCACCTGCAGCTCTGTCTCTCAGCAGTCTGAAAATTTCTGCTTTCTTTACATGGGAAAGAAAAACTTTTCATGGTCAAATCAGGAGAAGTTCCATCCCTACGGTCACCCTCGACTCCTTTGGCTACTCAAGTCAATGCATGAATGGTAGGCCCATCCCAGAAAGTGCCAGGAAACAAATGGGAGGT
The DNA here is from genome assembly GCF_028551555.1 of Melozone crissalis. Classification (NCBI taxonomy): domain Eukaryota; kingdom Metazoa; phylum Chordata; class Aves; order Passeriformes; family Passerellidae; genus Melozone; species Melozone crissalis. The sequence goes on from NW_026535824.1 coordinate 17,029,244, forward strand.
TTTGGCAGGCTCTCCACATCACCAGGCTCTGGCTTGGTGATGTGCACAATGTGCCTTGGGCTAGGAGAGAAACACAGTCACTGAGTGTTTCAGCAGCACTGCACAAGAAACAGAAGAGACTCTGTGGCCTTTACACCCTCATGCCCAGGTTTCAGGCATGTTTCCCAGTGAGGAGAAACTGCACAGGGGGTTAAGTTCCTCTCTAAAAACCAGTGCCTTAGCAACTTTCTTGTGTTTGGGCTTCTTTTCTTCATTTCTGGAAATGGAACACCAGTTCTGAGAGGCTTGCCTTGTGGTTTTAGGGGCATTTTCACAGACAGACAAGTGGGAACAACTTGAAACCCAAAGCAAATGTTGCCTGAGAAGAGCTGGGGAGTGTTTGCCTGTGGTGAGGCTTGAGCTATCTGGCAATTCCTTTCCATGATGTGCAGAAACATGCAGCTGCTCCCCAGAACTCAGTCCCTCTGGGCACACAGGCCTCTGGAAACACCCGAGGATTTCAGCCTTTCTCCTGCTCAAGAGCATCTAACCTAAGCTGAGCTCCAGTTTCTTCAGCAAGGCCAAGGATGCTCACTTCCATGCAGCTGACAGTGTCCATGGAGCTCAGCAGGTCTTTCTGACACTCCTCAGGCCAAGGAATTACAGTGTAGATTGGCAAGACATCAGCTGATCATTATCCAGTGTGGTTCATGTGGAACCAAGCTCTAACATGCTGACAAGTCAGAGGGAGAGAGCTCATTCTGCTTTTGCAAGATGGTATTTAGAAACATAAGACACCGACTTGGAACTATTCAAACCTCAGCTTGCAGAATCCATCTCAAATAGAGAAAAATAACAATGGCAAGAGGCCTTGGAGTCTCCATAAAAATGCCCACCACTGTAATGATAACTGTGTGCTCAAGGCACTGAAGTAGATGGTGACCAAAGAGACTTTGCTATTATCCTCTTTAACCCAAAGGAGAATTTCAAAGCCAGAAATGGCAATGCATTCCCCTTTTGTACAAATAATTTATGTGGCTTTCTGTCCTTTCCCCACATCACCAGAGGTGACAAAGAGGGTTTTATCCTGACTCTCAGCTGAGCTCAGCCACTGGCCATGGTGGGGAGCTGGAGTCCTCCCTGTCATTAGAACTGTGCAGGCCAGGGATGGCCCTGCTCCTGTGGTAAAGAAACACAGCACCGGTGTCAACTGCCCGTGTTGGATCCCAGCCCAGGCACCTGCCTGCAAGCTCATCAACTTGTTAAAGTACCAAGAAACAGCCAAGGGTTTGGCAAACAATTCTAACTGCAGTTGGAGAAAAACACATCCTAAACTTATCCAGGCCACCCACATACGTGACTGAACAATGTACAGATGACTTGAAAGCCTGAAAGTTTTGAAGACTCACAGGATTTGGAAAAGATGCTACAGAATGGAAGAGAAGAGCTGTGTTTAAAAAATGAAAAAGCAAGCAGAACTGCTTGAGCATTGGTTTGGTAGTAGGGTTTTTTCTCTTTTTCTTTTTTGTTTACTTTTCTTTTTCCTTTTTTTCTTATGTTTTCTATAAAATTGAAACTGGGAAGGTCTAACCTCCATTGCTCAGGATGTTTATCACATGTCTACCCTCTCCACTGACAAATTCTTGTCCTTCAGAAAGAGAGTTCCAACATTGCTCAAAAAACAAGTGAGAAATGTCAGGCATGGCTGGAGGCCAAAATGGAAGGTTTCTGAACTGCCACTTTCCTTTCTGATACAACCAAAGCTACAGCAGATGCTGATGTGTTGCAGGGGCATTTTTAGAAGGGGACCTTGGTGGAAGTGATGCCAGCAGATGGCAATGGGATTTTGTCTAATGGCACACAGAACATGGGACAGGTGAGAAAGACAGTGGGATCAGTGAGTATTTGCACCTTACCAAGACAGGAGTTGCATTCCCGGAAGGAACTTCTCGTTCCACCATTTCGATGCCCACGATTCCCAAAGACCATATGTCCACTTTGGGGCCACATGGTTGACCTGTCACCACTTCAGGCGCCAACCAGCCAGCAGCACCAGCCACAGAGCTCTGTCTGCCCTGCTCAGGGCTGAGCTGAGCAAAGAGGCCAAAGTCAGCTGTGGAGAAAACAACAAACCATGAAAGTCAGCTCCAATTAGGAAACCAAGCAAAAGAATTCCCCACTCTCAGGCTAAGAATGTGCTGTTGAATCTCCTGGAGAACTGTCCACGCTCGATTTCCTTGGGGCTTTAGCCAAGGGAGTATGGAATTGGCCACTTCCAAAAAAACCCAAGTTTCTTAACACTGCTCACAGCAGTGGACTTTTTGCCACTGAAGCTTTAGATTGTAGTTCCCTCTGTCTGGAAGGGACACACACAGAGCAAGGCCACTTGACTGCTTGTGGTTCCTTATACCTCTGTGCACGTTGCAACTGTGCCCTCGGCTCACAGCAGGGGTCCCTGCACTGCCACCAGCACCATTTTTGGGGAGCTGGCAGTCACTCCAAGCAGCCCCACACCCACATGCCTGGAACGCTGCACCTGACCAAGAATATACTGACCCAGCTTGACAGAACCGTCAGTTCTGAGAAGGATGTTTCTGCTCTTCACATCTTCGTGGATAACGTGGTTTGAATGAAGAAAATGCAGTCCTTGCAGGCACTGAGAGAGAAAACAGAAAGAGGAGGGCAAAAATGAGTGATGTGATTTCATCACACAAGAAAGGAAACAAAGAACCTAAAAGATTCCCTCTCCAGGGGAATGGGGAGTAATGGCAGAGCAGTAATGGCCACTGAGAGGAAGAGCTTGCTGCTCCAACACTTGCAGAGCAGGACCTTTCTAAGGAAAGGCACGTCAGCTTTTGAAAGAGTAACAGCATCTGCTCTTGTAGGCTGTCCCCTGCCAACCATCCAGGATGACTCCTGCTGCAGTGGACGTGCTTTTTCCTTGCAGAGGACAAAGGAGGGGTTTTGAAAGGAAAAGTCCCTCCCTTTGGTGTGAAGCAGATCACTTTTGGGTGGGAGGCTGCATGACAAAGATTTTCTTGCTGGCCTCGGCACAGGCGTGGAAGTATCACACCAGCCATTTTCCGGAAGCAAAGAACATTTTGGCTGCACTACTATCCTTTTCAGCTGAGGACTGTGAGAAATGAGTCTTTTTTCTTTGCTAGTCATTTCAAATCCTGCCACCAGCCCCTTTGCTTTTACAGGTAAGGAATGCAGTGAAGACAGACTCCAGGAAAACATTTAGAGAGGCAAGGTGGAGAACAGCAAATACAAATACAAGAGACAGAGTGAGAATACAACAGCAGAAGATAAGAGTACTGGCACTGAGTACAGAGAGTGCAGGAGCACTGGCAGGCCTTTCACTTGAGATGCTTTTACTTGCCCATAGAATAGCAGCAACACAGAAACAAAGCTTGGCACGGGAAATCACTCCAGCTCTGAGCCCCTGTTTCCCAGACTATCCTGCCCAAGCCCTTGGAAACACAGATGGGATTGCTGACCTCCCGACTGATGGCTGCCATCTCATCTTCCGACAGGTAGGTCTGGCTGATGACATTGCTCAGAGTGCCTCCATCCATGTACTCCATAACCAGGGACAGTTCCTCACCCACAAGGTAGCTGAAAGAAGGAAACAAGGGCTTGGAGATGAATGTACATGGCTAGGTTGCTGTTTGGAAAAGACAGGTTGATTCTTCTTTTCACGTCCCTTTGAGACAAAGACAAAATAAAGGAATAGATATTCCCTCTTGGCTGTGCATTGTTTGCCATCTGTGCAGTCTCAAGGAGAAAGGCACAGCTGTGAAAAAGGAGATGTCTTAGATGGGCAGCAAGCAAAATGTGCAGTTTAGTAACAGCCTAGATAAAAACCTGTCATGCATGGTGTTTCTGGAAAAAAGCACCTAGTCTTCCTGGCATGCATAGCCATGGAAAACAGCGGCAACAATCCAAGGGAAATCCTTGCTAGTTTACCTGGACGTAAGAAGACACTTGAAAAAAATCAAGCTCCAAAACCAGGTGGTGGCTGTGAATATAGAGATCATTGATTTAGTAAGACACAACTCATCCGGGTTTTTGAACAATTTTCAAATACCATGTGCCAGCGAAGACTCATGCAGACAAAATGCAATCTCTTCCCATCCACTGGAGATGAAAAGAGCAATAATTATTGGCCAATAATTACAGCTCTATTTTCTGCCAGTGACCAAAGTGGGATTTTACCTTGCATGTTTGCAGAACGTGAACAAACATTCATGGGACAAAAGCACAACTCACCTGTCTAAACAGTTGACCAGGTTGGGATTTCTGTTCACCTTCATGACCATGAGTTTGTTGACTTTTAGTTCCTTCTTCCTCAGTCCTTGAAGCTGTATTTTCTTTATGGCCACCTAAAATGACATTGAAAATCAGTAACTTGAGAGGTTGGTGGCACAAGACCACAAGGCACGTGGAGCGAGAGATTTTGCAATGACACAGCTGAGCTGTGCCAAACTGCCTTGTGATTAGGCACTGCAGTAATTAGGAACTGACATTCCAACAGCCCATTTCTCTGTTCCCTTGGGAGCCAGTTACAGGACACGTAGGGCCACTGACATTTTGCCTTGACCACTTGGTAACAGTGATGTCTCAGTTACCACCCACAAACCTCTGACCACACTCTGCTGCTTTGTTTGGGACTCAGAAGAAGTAATCCATGCCAGTTGTTCCAGTTCCATCTTCACCATTCTCCCTGAAGGAAACAAAATGCAAGGTGTTCACTTTAAAGCAGAGATCCCACCTTCTAGGAGATACAAAAGGCAGCCCCACTGTGGACAGCTGGCTAACAACAACAGGAACAGGAACTGGAACAACAAGAAAAGAACAGCAGGCCCACAGCACAAGTGGCTAGCACAGAGACTGATTTCTAGCATCCTTTGAATTGAGAGACCTCTTGACAGCAGACACACGGGGAAGCACCAGGAGATACATTCAGAGGAGACTGAGACCAGAAGAGAATACCTAGAAAGGCAAGTAAGTTTGTCATCTAGAAACATTAAGGAAAGCTGGAACTAACAGTGCCTTTGTTTTCTTGGGAATAAACACTGTGAGATTTAGAAAAGGTTTCCTCCTTGCTAAGATTAAATGCACCTGGACATCTAGAATCAATTCTTCTGAACAGATGCCAAGTTCAGAACAGGAGAAATATTGCCAAGTGCTCCCATCTTTTCCACCTTGCAGGAGTTTGCCAGAAGAATGCCTCTGCATTTGTAAACCAGAGCAGCTCATGCGAGAACCAGTCCCCATGGGGCTTTCAGCATCAGGACCCTCACCCTTTATGAGCAGACTGAGCTCAAAGACACCCTTGCCCGTGCCCCGCGTGAAGAACCGCGCCGCATCTCTTCACCCTGACAGCGCGGATCAGTCGCTCCCATTGCACTCGCCCTCTCAGCACCACACATGTCCCCATCTTCCCAACTCGGCACGGCGGGCACGGGCACAGAGGACAGCAGTGCTCCTCAGGCACCCCTGTGACACAGAGAGCTGCCCAGAGGAGATGCTGACCCTCTTGTGAGTCCAGGCCGTGCGAGGCAGAAGCCGGCCCAGAGAAGGGGCTGCTGCCTCAGGCAGCTCCGTGCTGCAGCAGCCGAGCAGCAGCAGGACCCTCCCAGCTAAGGAAGGCTCCGGCCTCTGCATTCCCACCAGCCATCAGGGGCAGGGCAGTGACCACAACAAGGCTGGCAAAGCCCAAGCATGAGCACTGACAGGCACTGACGGGAAGAAGCCAGAGTGAGCCTGAGCCCCGGACAAGCTGTTGCCCCCATTCAGGACACAACAGGATGGGCTTTGAGATCAGCCACACCAAGGCGCGGATCAGTGCCCTTTTTGTCCCAACTGGTGATGGTAGACACAGAATCCACTGGGCTCTCTTCTCAACCCTACCAGATCTTATCTGAGAGCACAGCACTGGCAGCTGTTAAGGGCAAGAAGCAGATTCATTGGGTTGTGCTGCAGAATCACAAAGGGCTTGTTGTGTTCTCCTAGAGACTGATCTCAGCAGGGCTTCTGCCAGTGGCTAGGACTCAAGCAGTCACAGCCTTCTACTGATCCAGGAACAATCCCTGCTTCTGCCTTCGGCAGAGAGGGAAGCCCAGGCAAACTCCAGCCAGTCTAAGCTGCCCTCAGAGGCAGCAGGAACACCCAGAGCTCTCTCTTGCTGTCTCGGAGCAATGCCAGCACTTCTGTGACACTAAACTGAGGAGAACCCTTTGGTACAGCTATGCTGACACGTGCACACAACACACTGTCCCTCAGATAAGAAAGATACCAGACGTACTCTGCTGCTCCAGGGAGTCACCCGCCATCTCCTGTTGCTGAGCAGCAGCTGGGTCAGCACGGGAGGTGAACCAAGGGCTCAGGCTCCACTTCTTCAGCTGGGGAGCAAAGGCTCCTTGGGACGGCACTGCTGCTTCTGCAGCAGCTTCAGTGTCAGAGCCGGTGTAGATCTGAGGCAAGAAATGAGTCGATGTCAGGAAGGTGTGGCAGAGATTGCCCTGAAATGCAAGAGAGATTGCCATTTGAAATGCAAGCCCTTAGGAAGCTGCTGTCAGCCACATGCAGAGCTCTTCAACTGGATTGCTTTGGATGTCCACTTGAGAAACCAAATGGTCAAAACCAAAGGCTGGTTTTACTCGAGTTCATAGCCAGTTTCTTGTTCTAAAGGATGACTGCAGCAACGACCGCTCCACTTCCTCCCAAAGACTCCTTTCCCCCTCCTAGGTCTGCAGATACATTTGCAGCTCCTCATTCTAATGTTTTACCTCCTGCCATGAAATTCTCTTCTTCTGCACCTTCCTCGAGATGTGCTCATCCTGCAGCATCTCTGGATGGTTCAGTTCCTGGGCCTCATGCCAGCCTCGGGGCTCTTGGTTGCCCGTCATTTGCTGGAACTCTGTGCAGGCTGCCAGGTAGGATGGTGACACTTCCACCTCAAGTCAAACAGAACAAAGCAGTCAGAGACTACAGCTTGTCCCCGTCAGCCATGAGTCATTGACTGGGAAGAAAGGAAAGAAAAGGACAGGAGCAGATTATTCACAAGGGATACAGACAGCTTGTATCTCATATTCCAAATCTACGTGAGTGACCATGTTCACCTGCAAAAAAAACACCTCAAGAAATAAGGTCAACTGGAAGAAGCCAGCAGGAGTTCATTCGGATGACTGCTGGCTAAATGGCCAAAGGAATAATGCCACTGTCTAGAGCATCAGCTGAGATCCAGCAGAGCAGGAAGTGTCCTTGAGAGCAGCTCTGACAGAGGCCTCATCAGGATGGCACTCAGAGGCATCACCCACCCCCTGCTGCTCTGCACTGGAAAGGCAAGGAGGGCAGAAACCACCCCTTGGGTGACTGCAGTCCCTATTGCTAATTCACTCACTTGCTTTTCTAGAACCTTTTGCTCCTGAAGGAGGCGATTCATTTTCTCTTTGATGATTTTAATTTTTTTGTCTAGCCTCATCTTCCTTACCTTGGTCCTAGCCTCAGTTTCATACAGCTGTGCCTGCATCTGTTTGTCAATTTTCTGTAAACAACAATGGAAAGGACTCTCTTTCATGAGTGGAGTGGCTGCCATTCCTTCATTCACCTGTTTTTGTTGATTGCCACTCTGCATAGGGAGATTCTTCTCCTCTTGGATGTCTTCATTCCTCCTCTTCGCTGCCATGATGGCACTCTAGGCAGCTCTGCTTGTGGCTCTGCCTTGATGTTCTGTACACACAAAAGCAGAGCAAGTGACTGAGAGCTGCCATCAAGCTCAGCTTTTCCCTCTTTTAGCCTCAAAATCACATTTATTCAGCCCCTTCTTTCTGCTTCCCTTCCCAGCTCTGTTTCCACTGTGACCATCCTGTCCTGGTGCTGATCTCTGCAGATTCCAAGGCTCTGTGCTTCCATTGCCTGTGGGACTCCTGGCCTCCTCAGTCCCAGGAGCTCTGGTTTATGCCCCTCTTCCTGCCCTTCCCTCTGTCCCCTGGCCAGTCATGCTTACCTGGCCATTCTCCTGTGGCTCTTCCATCTGCTGCCTGAGCTGCTCTTCCTGCTCTCGGGCAGGGAACAGCTCTCCCTGAGTCTGGCAGGGCATCTCAGATGAGGCAGTGGGCTCCTGCTCTTTCTCTAGAAGCACCTGCACAGAAAGCAAGAGAAGATGGGTTTGAACTTCCCATACGCCCTTTGTGGGCCAAGACTCAAAGGCTGCTGGGCTCACACGTTCCCAAAGCACTGTGCTACTGCTCTCCTGGGTCGTTCTCTGCCCGAGGGAGGCACAGATTCCAAAGTGACCCTGGCCCTACAATCTGGGGCCATCTGGGACTGAAGCTCCAACAGCCTCTCAGGCAGCTGAGAGGGAAGGTGTGGCATTTCTCAAGGGTCTGGTGAGGGCCTCCCTCTGCTTCTGCCATGTCCTGTTTGTCTTTCAGTAGTGACTGACACCCCGGCCTGTCCCACAGCTCCATCCTGGCTCTGCAGGTGGCTTCCTGGGTGAGCTCATTCCTTGTGAGAGACACTTCTGGAGTTCACCTTCTCTTCGGGCCTGCACCAGCATTCCTCCTTCCTGACATCCACACTCTTGTTAGAAAACCGGGTCATTCAGGAGATAAGGATGCATGCAAAGATCTCTAATGGAAGTCAGAGAACCTCTACGGCCGCCTCAGTACATGGAGGAGGACCAAGGTGTTTCTTCTCCCTCTTTTGTCAACTGACAATTCTGACCAGCACTAACAGAGTTTCTCATAAGCGAATGCACTTACACAGCCCTGGGGATGCCAATGAAGGAAACCATGTGTCATGTAATGCATGTATGAGCAAAGTCACCAGACCCCAGCTACAGCATGGGATAGTTCCACTCCCTCAGGACATGCAAAAATTTAAAGGATAAAAAGAAGGCTTCAGGGCACAAGAGGCTGGAGTAGGAAAACATGAGGGGAAAAAACAACCATCTCTGGAGGGGAAAACATCTCTGCCTGCTCACGATCAGTCAATGGAACTTGTCTCTACTCCTCTCCTGAAGGTGTTAGCATTCAAAACCACATAATCACAGAGCGATTATATGCGGTGCTTTTTATTAAGAGCTCTGGGAATCGGGGTATATTCAACCCAAATCTGACTCCAACCATACATCCGAAATGATCATGTTTTATACTCTATCTTTACATAACTTTCATGTTAATTATAAAAACTTATATTGTTCTATTGTTTACATAAATTTAGCCCCTCTCTGAATTTCCAACATAGTTTCTCACTATTCTTCTTATTGTTATATAATAATTACATTTAATTACTAAACAATCATCACATCTAACAATTATATAATTTATCATACTGCTTACGCAGGTGCAGTTGATCTGGGAAAGCACAAAGCCTAACATTTAGATTCTATCTTTAACTTTTTCCAGGGTTCCACTATCATTCTCCCCCTTTGAAAGCATTTTCACTTCACTATAGGTGTAAATGTTTTCACTTGATACAGTCCTTTATTCCTCAGTTCATACTTGGTTCTTCAAATCCAGGGTTGATGTAAATGTTGTCGTGGATGCTGATACGAACTGGAGAACCAGAAGATGGTGGGCATGGATCTCGTGTTAGTGCCTTTATAATCCTCTGGTTCCAGGATGTTTTCTTCTGTATCTCTCCCTTTAAGATGCTGTAAACTAACCAAATTCCTAAGAATACAATTAGTAAGATTATCACACTCTCAATGATAGATTTAATCCATGAACTCACATTCCACCCTAATCCTTTAAAGATTTTTCCTAACCAGCTTGTGGCCAAATCCTTTTGCTCTTCTTGTGCTTCATGATCTATTTGTTTCAACTGATTGATGTCATATTCTACATCTACAGTTACATTTGCAATATGAACGCAGCAATGATCAACTTGTCCCTTTAAAAATCCACATACTCCATGCTCTTTCAGAAGTAACATATCTAGGGCCAATCAATTTTGTAAAGTCATTTTTGTGGTGGCTTGTAATTGTATATTTAATTCTTTAAATCCTTCCCGGGTGACTCTTGCCAGTCTACCTACCTGACCTTTAAGTTTTTACAGCATCTCTCTGCTCTTATAGTTTGCTATAGGACCAAGCAATGACTCTAGGGCCCATCCAAATTTCACTCCACTAGAGGGTTCTTGCCAAGTGTCATCTGGATTTTCATTGTCTAGAACTTCTCGTCTTGCTCTTATCTGCAGAAGTTCATGTTTTCCATTAAATGGGGACTTTTTCCAAATTGGACATAAGGTTGGGAGGCCTAAAGTAATCTCCTTTACTTTCCCGTCTACAGGCAGATGTGTTGTCCAGGTACCATCACTTGATGCCCATACAAATTGTCCTGGACCTCGGATTGTAATCCTGGTACACCCTATAATTACTTTATAATTCACTCTGCCTTGTTTATGTTTGATCCCTCTGCAAGCACAACCAATTTGTAGGGCTATTGCCAGGGGTGGCATCTGTTTTATCTCTTCATCATCTGAAGTGCAGTCATAAGTTTTATTACATGCCCACCAACTTACTTTGTCTGCCCTCGTTCTGCTACTAGTGTCAGTGTTCGTTATTGCTGGATCTGTTTCATTCTCGGGGCCTTCCCACTTAATACACCAAGGGGTGTTTGCCATATATTGGAATCTTTGAAGAATACTCACAGACCATGCACTGTCCCAAGGTTCTATCTGATCTTTCTTATCCTTGGCCTCACATTCCCATACCAGAGTTGTTTCTGTAACTTGCCTCGATTCGGGTACCAGTTTACATGTAATTGTTTTGTTCTTTTGTATTTCAGGTAGTTTTGATGTTATGATTCCCCAATTTACTGGGTCTCCTGCTGCCTTTGGTATTGGCAGACAGGCAGTTATTTGGCTGGTGTTTTGCATTTTGGCAAAATCTTTGACTAATCCGATCATTACATTCTCAGCCCGAACTGCATTAGAAACCTTTATCACCTGTGTTTCCATTTGTACCTCTCTCTTCATTCTAGAATGAAGAATGGTTAGTTGATCATTTTGCATTCCACATCCCAAAGATATTAATAACCATAACGTTAGCACAATTACTGATAGCATTCTGAAAGCAATTAAACACATCTTATCTGCAGCCTTTGTTCATTCCAGAGTTTATACAGTCTGTGATCCAGGATGGACTTTCTTCACTCGGGTATAGTGGATCCAGGGTTCCACGCCGGCTACTTTGACTGCTGTAAAGGTGGTCAGTAGTACCTGATGGGGTCCACTCCACTTTTCTTTCAGCAGTTCCTCGTTCCAGTTCTTGATGTACACCTCGTCTCCTGGATGTATGTTATGGACTGGGTTCTCGAGAGTCACTGGTCTATTCCACACTAGGATACTCCGGAGTCAAGCTAAAGTTTTCCCAAGAGACAGAACATAATGATACACTTCCTGCTTTCCTGTGACATGTACATTAGGGTTAGGCTCAGGAGATTCATATGGTTTCCCATACAATATCTCATAAGGACTGACTGACATCCCACTCCTAGGCTTTATCTGAATCCTCAACAGTGCTATTGGCAAAGCCCGGGGCCACTGCAATTTGGCTTCTTGGCATATTTTACTGATTTGCCTTTTTAGTGTCTGATTCATCCTCTCTACCTGTCCACTTGACTGGGGTCTCCATGGTGTGTGGAGGTCCCAATTTATCCCCAGCAATCTACTTACCTCTCTTACTACTGTAGCTATGAAATGGGGTCCCCTATCTGATGATACCCCTAGGGGTACCCCAAACCTGGGAATAATCTCCTGTAGTAACCACTTAACTGTTTCCTTTGCTTGGTTCGTGCGACAGGGAAGTGCTTCTGGCCACCCAGAGAATGTGTCAACCCCCACTAACAGGTATTTGTATCCTCGAGTTCTTGGTAGCTCTACAAAATCTACCTGCCAATAGTCTCCTGGCTCTATTCCTATCCGAATTCTTCCTAGCTGTGCCTGTCGCCTGGCCACTGGGTTGTTTTTCAAGCAGATATCACATTTTGACATTACTGATTTTGCCATTGTTAACATCTGTACTGAAATTAAACTCTGCTTTAGCAATTTTACCAATGCCTCTGCTCCCCAGTGACATTCGCTATGTTTAATTTGTAGAACTTCTCTCATTATCAAGGGGGGTACCACTATTTGTCCTTGTGCAGTCGTATACCATCCCTCTGAATTCTCTTGTGCATTTAGCAAATGTGCCAGTCTCTCATCTTCTACTGAATATTTTGGTTTTGGAGGCAAATTGAATTGGGATACATTAAGCTTCAAAGGTATCAATGCCATTGTTGTTTGTACCTCCCGAGCAACCTGTCAGGCTGCCCAGTCTGCCTTTCGATTTCCCTCACAGATTTTGGAGTTTCCTGATTGGTGTGCTTTGCAGTGTATGATTGCCACTTGTTCAGGTTTTTGTACTGCCTTTATCAATTGCAGGACTGCATCCTGATGTTTAATGTGCGTACCCCGAGAAGATAACAGTCCTCTTTCTTTCCACAGTGCTCCGTGTACATGCACCACTCCAAAAGCATATTTTGAGTCAGTCCAGATATTTACCTTTTCCCCTTCACTTAATTCTAGTGCCCTGGTTAAAGCAACCAGTTCTGCCTTCTGGACAGATGTATTTGGTGGTAATGCCTTTGCCTCCACTACTGTATTGAGTGTTGTTACCGCATATCCAGCGTATCTGGTTCCGTTTTCCACGAAGCTGTTCCCATCTGTAAACAGCTCCCACTCCGGCTGCTCTAGTGGGACGTCTTTCAGGTCTTCTCTTGCTGAATAGGTGTAATCTATTGTGGGATCTCAGCACATCAGTCCTGATGTGCAGAGTCACCGAGATAACCCTTGGAGGGCTCGGAGGTCCTGGAATGTTGCCAGAAGTGTCTGGTGGCTGGACTTTGATCCTGCACAGGAGACGACACCTGTATGAGGATGGGAGGATCACACGGGGATAAATGGTGAAGGGATAGATTAATTATAGTGTGAAACACAGGTTTTAGAATTTCGGTACCGGGGGGTCTAGAGAAACAAGATGGAGGAATTAGGGTGTGTCCGGCCCTTCTTCTTCTTCTTCTTCTTGGCCTCCATCTTCTGTGGTGGTGGTGGCATTTTGGGATTGGTTCTTACTAAAAGTGCACTTGTCAATAAGGGTGAAAGGTATTGGGGAAAATAGGTAAATATCTTATACATAGTTTTGGGTAGAAAGATAAGTGACCGCCCCGAGGGCTCTCAGTGTGCTCATGGCTGACGTGCTGTGCGGACCTCTGTCGGGCTGAGAGAAAATCTTGTAGATAAAAACTAATAAGCACTGAAGACCGAGAAAAAACCTGAAGACTCTTTTCGTCCTTTGGAGCACGGGCTGGCCCAAGGCCATCCTGAGCCTTTCCTGGCCATCAAAAACAGCCGAGGACGGGACAACTGGCATCCGCTGTGTGGGCTGCTCCCACTAAGGGGGGGTATCAGCCCTGAAGAGCCGAGAGGACAGCTCCGGACTTGGACGGATTCCCAGGAGAACACTGATAACTTCTGGGGAGACAAGCCAAAAAAAAAAAAAATAACGGCCGAGAGAGTCTGAAAAAGCCAGAAGTCACTGAGAATTACATCTCTCAGCTTCTGCCGAAGAAAGTTCGTACAGAGCAGCCTGGATCGGGACCAGAAAGGTGCCTCTGGACCCACCTCTTGTGACCTGCTGGACGGAGATCGGGAGCCTTCGGACTGCTCTGACGACAGAGATTCGATGAGAAGGTCAAAAATAAGAACATTGGGGGCACACTCTCCCGGGAACAGCTGGGAATTTTGTCCGCCTTACAAGGCGTAGCTCAGACCTACACGGTCGGGATCTCAAAGAAGGAGCTGAAACAGCTTTTATTGTGGGTGAGACTTAATTACCCATTTTCAGGGACGCGTCTATTATTCGAAGTAGGTTTTTGGCAAGAAATTAATAGGCACTTATATCTCTTAGCCACGAAAAAAGATGAGACAGCCTTAAAATTGCTGTCTCCAGCAAGAATAATGTTAGAAGGCATTTCTGTGCAGTCAAAGCGACTGGAAAGGAAACAAAATGTTGTGGGACCCTCAGGAACAGGGGGAGGAGAGCAAGGCTCTAGGCAGAGATCGGCTCTGGCCCCAGCTAGCCGGGGGAAAAAACTCTCGAGGAACGGGAGCAGGGAATAATATCATTGCCTCCGATTCCAAGACCCAGAAACCCCAAGAAATCCCTAAAACGTCCTGAAACCCCAGAGAGCACAGGGGCTTCAGGCTCCGACTCAGAAGCGAGATCGGAAGGGGGGGTCTGAGGGGGAGAAAAGGGGTCAGGGGAAGCACTTTCTCGCGGCGGGCACGGCGGCGTGGCGGTGGCAGAGCAGGGCGGCGCAGCTGCAGTGGTGCAGATGGAGGCGGGGGCGCGAGTAAGGAGGTAATGGGAGACACGGGTTCTGGTGCGGCTTTCGTAAGCACAACACTGGGAGCGGCGGCCGCTCTGGCCGGCAGGGTGCCAGAAAAGCGCGTGAAGGGCAAGGCTCGCGGAAACCCTGGGGGGGGTCACAAACCAGTGCAGGAACGTCAGATACAGGCAGCGAGTTGGGGGAAGCTGCACGGCCCCAGAAGGCCGCCGTAGAGAGACGCAGGAGACGCGCGGTTGTGACGTCACACCCGGAAGTAGGGGCGAGGAGATCGGCTCGGATCGCTGAGCGGGCCCGGGTGCCGGCGGGGGGAGGGCAGCGTGCACCGGTGGGAGGAGTGGATACAGCGTCAGAGGAGGAGGAGAGAGAGTCGGGGACAGACCAAGGGGAGGAGATTTTGGAGGCGGAACGGGGGGGAGAGAGTGACGTCAGCTCAGGAGAGACGGGGAGCGGCTCCGAAAGCACGCATGCGCGGAGAGCAGAGCGCGGGCGGAGGCGTGTCCGGTCCCCTGTGACGTCTCGGGCGAGGAGGAGCCATGCTCCGGGTTCCACATCCCAAGGCTCCACCCCCTCTTCAGTCCCGGTGCCTCTAATCCAAACCCTTGGAGTCCCAACCTCTTCCCTTCAAGGGAGACGTTCTGGTGTCCGAGCCCCATTGTCAGCTGAATCAAAAGCCAGGCACCCCCGGTCTCAAGCAAGTTTGCAGACACGGCAGACGACCGGAAGAGGGGCAGTTGAGTTCATTCCGTCATCCGAGCCACAGAGTCCGGTGACAGCGCCACCTCGTGGCGGGATGAAAGAAGTACACGACATGCCGGATCCGTTTGGTGGAGCCACAGCGCCGTCTCATGGCGAGAATGCAACAATGCAGCGATTTTTTCCAACAATATACAAAATGAAAAATACTTCTAAGAAGACAATGATAACACAACAAATGGATTATCCTTAAACTTCGGGATTTCGCGAAGACGATGAAAGTTCAGATGAAGCACAGCAACAAGCAGAAGACTTCATACGGATCACAGCATCGGAATATTTTCTAGCATGGATGCTGTCAGCAGCGGAAGCAGCAAAAAGCTTCTTGCATTCATTTGATACAGCAAAAAAGAAATATCAACAGGATCCTCAAGTTTCCTTTTTGGATTTAGAAGCGAGGCCAAAAACCTCAAGGCAAAGAATGAGGTACAACGAATCACCGATGACATCCACAACCCCGTTATTCATGCAAATCCCAATGGAGTCTCAAGAGGAGGAATTTCAACAGCCGGTGAAGACGATGGATTGGAAGCGCATCAAAAAAGCATTGGCAAAAGACAAGCATTTATTTCCGGGTTCAGGAGATTTGAAAATGCCGGTGACATATGATGCCCAGGGACAGAATCCAAGATGGGAAAGGATGGGTCACGAAACACTCAAAGACTTAGGGAAGGCGGCTCAAACTTTTGGGCTGGATTCACAATATTTCAAACAACTATTAAGAGGGAAATTCACCACGTATGACCTTACGCCATATGATATTCGAAGCATTGTGGCAATGATTCTCAATGACACACAGAGTCTTGTCTGGGAAAAAAGGTGGCGAAAGTATCTTTCTGAGTTGCGAAACAGATACCAAAGTGGGCCAAACGCGAATCTCACAGAAACGCAGTTAGCAGGGGATCCTCCGGATGACAACCCAGGGGAACAAGCAGTGCAGCTTCCACGAAGAGTGTTAAGTGACATCAAAGAAGCAGCACGAATGGGTATCATGCAGATTACACCAACAGGAGCTCCGGATGTTCCGTTCTCTTGCATCAGGCAAGGTCCCACAGAACCATTCATGTCGTTCATCGAGCGACTCACGCAAGCCGTGGATCGGCAGGTGACGATTGAAGAAGTGAAGAGGCCTCTCTTGGAAAGCTTAGCTTTCAGCAATGCCAACCCGGATTGTCAACGGGTCATTAGTGCCATGCCAGGACGGCCATCCTTGGCAGAGATGGTGGAGGCATGCAGCAAGGTGGGGACACCTCAGCCTGTCACATCGATTGTGAAGAACGAATTCAGAGAGGAATGGGAAGAACAGATAAAGGGACACTCAGAGAGGCAATCAGAAGACAAGACATTGGAAAAGATGCTAGAAAAAATACTTCATCAACAGAACGAGAACACCAACAAAGTTCTTGCAACAATGCAGAAGAAGAGCAATCCCCCAGGAGGACAGTGTTACAAATGTGGGGAGTTTGGACACATAAGAAAGAATTGTCCACGAACACATACACCAGCGCCAGCACAAAAAGTGGAAAGGCCAATTTGTGCACGGTGCGGAAAAGGAAGACACTCTGTGAAAGAATGTTATTCCCAGACAGATGTGGAAGGAAATCCGTTACCACATCTGGGAAATTAAAAAATCAGCGCGGGAAATCACCGGCGCGCTCAGACACAAGTACTGGCGGTGTCACAAGAACAGACAGGGCAGTCATCAGTGAGCGACAAGCAGATGTCCTCAGCAAAACCCTCAGTCGATTCCATAGTGACCCAGACCTTCTCCCACCAGGGGGACAGTGTGCATTGGCAGCTTCAAAACTAGTATGCTTTCTAGATGAAAATCATGCAGAGATACCAACAGGTGTCCGCGGAGATTCATACAAAAAACAAGATTTCTTGATAGTTGGACAAGACAAATGCAGCATCCTTGGACTCATTGTTTATCCTACAGTTGTCTCTGCAGACAAAAATACAGAATTGACGGTTCTGGCAAGAGCGCTTCATCCACCATTGACTGTGACGGAAAATACAGTGCTTGCAAGAGCTTTTGCCTTGCCACCACACTCAGTTGGAGAAGTCATGTCAATCTTCGACGAAGAAGGGTTCCCTATGAAGGAACATGTTGAGGTACATACAACATGGGTGAAGCACATAGCTCGAGACCGACCCACACTCACGTGCCAATTGACATGTGGAGACAGGACGATAGCAATCAGAGGTATGCTCGACACAGGGGCGGATGTCACAGTAATATCGTACATCTTTTGGCCACACAGCTGGAGCTTGGTCGCGCCCTTGGGTTCTCTCTCAGGCATAGGGGGAGCATCTCTGTGTCTGCAAAGTGAGAATTCCGTCGTTGTCACGGGACCAGGAGACAAAACGGCGATCATTCGTCCTTTTGTCGTCCAAAAGCCAATCACAGTCTGGGGTCGGGACCTTTTGGCACAATGGGGCGCGAAGATCAAAGTGGATTTTTAACAGGGGTCGCTGCGGCACTCGCCACATTGAAGTTGACATGGAGAACAAACGATGCAGTTTGGGTGGATCAGTGGCCCCTTGAGCGGAAAAAGTTGAGTGCTTTGAAAAACCTGGTCCAAGAACAATTGCAGAAGGGACACATCAGGCCAACAGACAGCCCTTGGAACTCTCCAGTGTTTGTCATCAAGAAAAAGCTATCAGGCAAATGGAGGTTGTTACATGATCTCAGGAAGATCAACGAAGTCATAGAAGACATGGGGCCACTTCAGCTGGGGCTTCCATCTGTTTTAATGATTCCCAGAGATTGGCCGCTTGTGGTCATTGACCTCAAGGATTGTTTTTTCAGTATTCCGCTCCATCCAGATGATGCTCCGAGATTTGCCTTTTCAGTTCCGAGTATCAACAAGGAAACAACTCTGCAGTGGTGCCATTGGGTGGTCCTTCCACAAGGCCTCAAAAATTCTCCGACGATCTGTCAATGGTACGTGGCATGAGCTTTGGCACCAGCGCAGAAGAAATTTCCGAAGGTGAAGATCATTCATTACATGGATGATTTGCTCATTGCAGCGTCAACACAACAGGAGCTGCAAGAAGCTTGTGACTGTGTGATCGCAGAAGTGCAAAAGGCAGGTCTGGAAATCAGCATTTCAAAGATTCAAGAGGTTGCGCCTTGGAAATATCTAGGGTGGAAAATTTCAGAGAGAACAATAAAACCTCAGAAAATGGAGATCAGCACAAAGATCAGCAATTTGCATGATTTACAACAGCTTTTGGGAGAAATCAACTGGATGAGGCCAGTTTTGGGAATCACAAACGATGACATTCCAGCATTGCTTCATCTTTTGAGAGGAGACACAGACATTCGATCTCCCAGGACACTCACGCCAGAAGCGAAGAAAGAGTTGGAGAAAGTTACAGACGTGATACAGAAAAGGCAGGCACATTGATTTGTTCCAATGTTGCCTTTTCAGTTGGCAGTGCTGGGGAAGAAAACACAGTTCCATGGTTTGATCATCAATGGGATGAATCACAAAAGGACTCTTTGATAATTATAGAGTGGGTTTTTCTACCACACAGGCCCTCAAAGACAATTCTCACCGATTTAGAGATGGCAGCACAAATCATCATAAAGGCGAGAACGAGGTTGCTGACAATGGCAGGACGGGAATTCTCAGTCATCAGATTACCTCTGAAGCAAGACTATTTCGATTGGGCAATGCAACAATCGAAAGACTTGTTAATCGCGTTGTTAGCTTTCCCAGGAATTTGCACAGTCCATGTTCCACAGCACAGAACACTGCAATCACAAATATGTTACAGAGCGAAACCAAGAATAAGTGAAGAACCTTTGGACGGGATCATAGTGTTCACTGATGGCTCAGGGAAGACACACAAATCGGTGATCACGTGGAGAAACTCAACAACAGGGGATTGGGACTCAGACGTGAAGATGGTTCAGGGCTCTCCACAAATTGTTGAGTTGGCAGCTGTTGTCCGAGCATTTCAGTTGTTCAAACAACCTCTCAATCTGGTCACAGATTCCGCATATGTTGCGGGTGTGGTCAAAAGATTGGAAGGTTCGCTCTTGAAAGAAGTCAGTAATGAGGTTTTATACTCATATCTAGCGAGCTTGAAAACATTGCTAGAGAGCAGAGAAAGAGAATATTTTATCACGCACATTAGAGAGCACACAACACTTCCGGGGTTTTTAGCGGAAGGGAATGCTCGGGCAGACAGATTGACAGTGCTCATTTCGCAAACAGTGCCGGACATTTTTGAGCAAGCAAGATTAAGTCATGCGTTCTTTCATCAGAATGCACAGGCGCTGATGGAGTCCTTTCGTCTCACAAGAGTCAGGCGAGGGAGATCATTAGTGCTTGTCCAGACTGTCGACTTGTGCAGCCACCTTCTTCTACAGGAGCAGTCAATCTGCGGGGATTGCAAAGTCTTCAATTGTGGCAAGCTGATGTCACAAAGTATCCATCCTTTGGGAGGCTCAAAAATGTTCATGTTTCTGTAGATACATTCTCAGGTGCAGTCTTTGCTTCAGCACATGCAGGGGAAACAGCAGACCATGCTTGTCGACATTTTCTGCAAGCATTCGCATCATTAGGTGTGCCTCGGGGGGTAAAAACAGACAATAGCCCAAAGTATACAGGCAGGGTGCTTGACAAATTCCTGAAAAGATGGGGTGTCAAACATACGTTTGGTATTCCACATTCGCCCACAGGTCAGGCAATCATTGAAAGAACACATGACACCCTGAAATCCCTTCTGGACAGACAAAGAAGGGGTGAGCCAGAGGCAACACCTCACATGAAATTAAATAAGGCGCTGTATGTGTTGAATTTCCTAAATAGTTCATCCTCAGAACCTAATCCACCAATCGTGAGACATTTTCTAAATAGCACACAGGCAAAGCTAAGGGAAAATCCTTTAGTTTTGATCAGAAACCCAAAAACAGGTCAAATAGAGGGTCCTTTCAAACTAATCACTTGGGGAAAGGGTTTCGCTTGTATCTCCACAGATCGAGGTCTGAAGTGGGTGTCGGCACGGCACGTGAAGCCATTCCGAACGCGAGAACACGAGAACGCTGATCTGAGAAACAAAGAGACGAGTACTCAGACAGAAGTCGAGACTCGGGCTGCGAAAAACGACCCAGAAGAGAAATAAAAAGAAACTAAGGACTTTGGGGGGTTTTCACATAAAAGCGAAAAAGGTCTTTTGGTGCAAACAGAAGGGGGAGATGTGGGATCTCAGCACAGCAGTCCTGATGTGCAGAGTCACCGAGATAACCCTTGGAGGGCTCGGAGGTCCTGGAATGTTGCCAGAAGTGTCTGGTGGCTGGACTTTGATCCTGCACAGGAGACGACACCTGTATGAGGATGGGAGGATCACACGGGGATAAATGGTGAAGGGATAGATTAATTATAGTGTGAAACACAGGTTTTAGAATTTCGGTACCGGGGGGTCTAGAGAAACAAGATGGAGGAATTAGGGTGTGTCCGGCCCTTCTTCTTCTTCTTCTTCTTGGCCTCCATCTTCTGTGGTGGTGGTGGCATTTTGGGATTGGTTCTTACTAAAAGTGCACTTGTCAATAAGGGTGAAAGGTATTGGGGAAAATAGGTAAATATCTTATACATAGTTTTGGGTAGAAAGATAAGTGACCGCCCCGAGGGCTCTCAGTGTGCTCATGGCTGACGTGCTGTGCGGGCCTCTGTCGGGCTGAGAGAAAATCTTGTAGATAAAAACTAATAAGCACTGAAGACCGAGAAAAAACCTGAAGACTCTTTTCGTCCTTTGGAGCACGGGCTGGCCCAAGGCCATCCCGAGCCTTTCCTGGCCATCAAAAACAGTCGACACTCTATTACTTCTACACAGTTTTGTTCTAATGGGCCTTCTTCAGTTGTGGTACCTAGGAACAAAGCTGGATTGAAAAGGTTAGTTGTTTTTAGTGTGACATCATCCTGCTCTGTCAGGACTACCTGGAATTTCATCATCCTGCTGGGAGATAGTCAATGGCCCCCCTTTTGTTCTAAGACAGTGGTTACCATGTGTGGTACATAGACATCTATGTGCCTTCCCATAGTAAGTTTCCTGGCTTCTTGTATCAGGATCACAGTAGCTGCGACTGCCCGCAGACATGGGGGCCACCCGGCACTTATGTTGTCGAGTTGTTTGGAAAAGTAGCCCACCGGCCTTTTCCAGCTTCCCAGACGTTGGGTCAGGACTCCTAGTGCTAGGTGCAGCCTTTCATGTACAAACAGCTGAAAATCTTTAGACAGATCAGGTAATCCTAGTGCTGGAGCAGTTGTCAGTGCTTCCTTTAATTTTAGGAAGGCTTCTTTCTGTAGTTTGCCCCAGGTGAATGGCTGCATCTTCTGAGCTTCATACAGGGGTTTTGCAATCAGTCCATAGTCCATGATCCACAAGCGACACCATCCTGCCATCCCGAGGAAGACTCGCAGCTCCTGTAAATTCTGGGGCTCTGGAATAGCACAAATAGCTTGGATACAATTAGTACCTAGTTTTCGTTGCCCTTGTGAAATTTCACATCCCAGGTAAATCACAGTCTGTTGTGTGATTTGTGCCTTTCCTCTGGATACTTTATAGCCTCCCATCCCCAGTGAATTTTAAATCTCAATGGTTACCTTTATACAGGTTGCTCTTTCTTCTGTAGCTATTAGTATATCATCAACATACTGCAACAATAAGTATTGGTCTCTTGGTACTTGCCCATTTTCAGACAAAATCTCCAGTTCCTTTGCCAGTTGGTTTCCGAATAGAGTGGGACTGTTCTTGCATCCTTGTGGTAATCATGTCCAGGTGATGTGGGTCTTTCTTCCGTTCCCTGGGTTTTCCCACTCAAAGGCAAACAGTTTCCTACTTTCTTTGTGAAGGGGGATGCAGAAAAAGGCATCTTTTAAATCAATTATGGTAAACCATTTATATATCTCCTTTACAGATGTTAGCAATGTATAAGGATTTGTTACCACTGGATAAATGTCCTTTGTTATTTTATTTATTGCTCTCAAATCCTGCACTAATCTATATTCACCATTTGGCTTCTTTACTGGAAATATTGGTGTATTAAATTCGGATTCACATTCTTCTAAAATTCGGTATTTCAAGAATTTCTCAATAATCTTTACTATTCCTTGCCATACTTCTGGTTTTATGGGATATTGTTTGACTTGTACAGCCCTTGCCCCTTCTTTTAACTCTACATGCACTGGTTGTGCCAATTTAGATTTCCCTCGTATATCTGTCTCCCATACAGAGGGAATCACTGCATCTTCTACCTCCCTAGGGATAGAGGGCACAGGTTTTTTTTTGATCATTAATATCTGTCCCGTCTTTGATTCAGGTATTTTCATTATAAGCTCTCCATTTTCAAAGGTTATTACTGCATCAAGTTTTGCTAGCAAATCTCTCCCTAAAAGTGGAATTGGACACTCAGGTACATATAAAAATTCGTGTGTATAATCTTGTTTCCAAAACACAAATCTAGGGGTTGCAGGAAAGGCCGTTTTTCCCCTTTCCCTGTAGCGCCGACTGTTGTCGTTTCCTTGTCCCCAATTTGTCCTTGCAAATCATTCAATACAGAAAAAGTAGCTCCTGTATCTATTAGAAATCTGACCTCTTTATGCCCTAACTGTATATTTACAACAGGTTCCTTAACTTGTTCTACCAGTTCTACGTCTAGTCAGCTGGTATACTCCTCCAGGACCATCTCCTTGGTAGCCTGCTGGAACTGATTGCCCTGGTCAAACTGGTTATTCAAACTCGGACAATTTCGCTTCCAATGCCCCTCCTGCTTACAATATGCACACTGATTCAGACTTAACCCTTGGGTAACTGGTCTCCTACCCCAACCATTCCTGTTACGCCCCCTGAAATTTGGGTTCCCTCTCCCCTGTATTACTGCCAAAAGATTCTGCTGCTGCCTTTTACTAGCTTCTTTTTCCCAATTGTTATATACCTTTCAAGTGACCTCGAGTAACTTATCCAAATACCTTAATTCTTCCCCTTCTAATTTTTGCAATTTTCTACGAATGTCATCCTGTGATTGGCCCAAGAATATGAGAGCGAGCTGAACCTTTGCTTGTTCTGTGTCCATTTGAAGATCTCTATATTTCCTTGCTACCTCCTTAAGCCTCTCCAAAAACGCAGTGGGAGATTCCTTCTTTTCCTGTCAAACCTCATATAGTTTGGACCAATTTCTAGTTTTGGGCACAGCGTTCTGAACTCGTATTTGGATCCACTCTTGATATTTCCATAATTTCCTCATATCGCAAAATAAATTAGGGTCCCAATTTGGATCCTCAATTGGGAAATTCGCATCTAAATTCCCTGTTACTAGTCCATTTCTAATATCCTCCCTTGCCCTCTCTTTGGCTGCCTTAAGTACCATTTCTTTTTCAGTAGAATCCATCAGAGTATTTAATACTACTTGTATGTCATCCCAGTCAGGATTTTGAGTTTTTATAACCATTTTTACTACTCGTGCCATTTTATCAGGATTTTCTCTATAAGTTCCGGCTGACTGTTTCCAAATGACTAAGTCTGCTGGGGAAAAAGGCACTTTTACAAATACTGGCCCTTCCACTCCTACACCTTGTTGCAAGGGGGCAATCACAGTCCGTTTTTGTTTCCTTATGCCATCTCTATGCACAACTGGAGCTAGCTTTGCCCGACCCCAGGTTCTATGGGCTATTGGGGTCACTGATTCATTACCATTGCTGTCTTTTTCACTCGCATACCTCTTTCCCCTTTCTATCACAGTTAGGTTTTGCTCATCTTCCGAGGAAGAGGGATCGGGTGATGATAGGAGAGGAGGATAAAGAGGGAAGGGTGTACTAGATGAGACAGGTTGAGGGGTAGGTGGGTGAGGAGCAGGTAGTGGGATAGGGACAGATGAAACAGGTGGGATAGGGTTAAGTTCTCTTGTTCCTATTGGAGCTACTTGTAAATCAATATCTGTATAGTTTTCCCTACTCAAGCTTTCTCTTAACGCCAAGTGTTCTAAACAACGTTCCTCACAAACCCCACACTTTGCAGATGTTTTAACCACTATTAATCCACATTGATCCTGCCATTCTGGCTTTCCCCGTAAGTAGAAAAATAGATCAACATATGGGACTTCATCCCATTTTCCTTCTTGTTTACAAAATGACATTAACTGCGAAATAGTGTTATATTGCAGAGTACCGTATTTTGGCCATTTTTCACCGTTCTCCAAGGCATATTCTGGCCACCATGAATTACAATAATCAATCAACTTAGTTTTACGTAATCCTTCCCCAAAGTTACCTTGTTTCCAATGTGCTAATAAGCACCCCAAAGGAGAATTTTGCGGGATAGGGGTGTTACTGCCCAAAATCCCTTTAAGTTTCTTCATTTCAAAAATACCAAAAATGCCAAACCCGCAACGCTTTCGCGATTGTCTTACGGAACGGCACCTAGGCTTACACCAACAGGAATTCCTTTAGCCCAACCAAGCGTAGCTTTCGCTGCGTCTGATTGGCAGGCATCCAAACCAAAGCAAAAAGCCCCTTACCTTTCTCCCGGGGACGTTTGTGAGCGGCGGAAGTGGTCACGGCCGATGGGCTCCCCGAGAATCTCTTGGTGCTGGCTGGAGCGTGATCGAGTCGCGAACTCGCTCAGCAGCACTCATAAGGGCCCATCTGGCTTGCATTCAAAAACACATAATCACGGAGCGATTATATGCGGTGCTTTTTATTAAGAGCTCTGGGAATTGGGGTATATTCAACCCAAATCTGACTCCAACCATACATCCGAAATGATCATGTTTTATACTCTATCGTTACATAACTTTCATGTTAATTATTAAACTTATATTGTTCTATTGTATACATAAATTTAGCTCCTCTCTGAATTTCCAACATAGTTTCTCACTATTCTTCTTATTGTTATATAATAATTACATTTAATTACTAAACAATCATCACATCTAACAATTATATAATTTATCATACTGCTTACGCAGGTGCAGTTGATCTGGGAAAGAACAAAGCCTAACATTTTAGATTCTATCTTTAACTTTTTCCAGGGTTCCACTATCAAAGGGATGCCTTTAGTTGAGCTTTGCATCTTCCACTGCTTTGGAGCAGAGCCAGGAAGATTCAAATAGATAGACAGATAGACAGATCTCACTTTTATAAGCTCTCTTTACTGTACTGTGGTATTTACATTCTTTGAACACAGAGAGATATAATTCTCTCTCCTAGGTTTTTTTTTAAGGGAAGGTAGTGAGAAACTTAGAGAAGAAGAGAAAACAATTATTATCTCTACTGGCTGTTCTTGTTGTTTAGTATATGTAGAATGTGTTATAGTGATTGTTTACTGAAAGTGATTTGTTAATTGGATTTTAGTGATAGTTGTTTAGCTTGATTAGCTAATTAGATAAAAGCTGTGTCGTGACTGTCTGGAGAAAGTCACGAGTTTTTCTTTAGTAGCTTTTTAGTATAGCATCTCTTTAGTCTAGTTTTAATATAGTACTAGTGTAATATAGCTTAAGAAAGCATTTGTTTAACCTTCTAAATCATAGAGCCAAAGCACATTATTCACCACATGGGGGTCACCCTGTATTGAAGTGAAGGGAGAACGACCATCCTGGTAATGCATCGAACTCCAATTTTATTGATCAATCAATCACCTTAAATAACAATGGTAACGAACTCCATGAATATTCTGTAACCCAGATTCATGATAGGCTAACAGAGAAACTTCTAACCACTCCTCTTGTTTTAGAATACCTACAATTGTTTATTAAAAACAGAACCAGTGTTCCCAAAACTTCTACATCTGTTCTCAGGGTGCCAGGTTTTCCCAGAGATGGTGTTCTGCTTGTTATGGGAAGACTGTCTGAGAACTTTATTGTTTATAAAGAGAGTCTAATTGTTTATAGAAATCAGAAGGCTGAGAACTGCTTTACTTTTCCCTTATACTTTTCTCTCAATTGTATGTCTCATGGCCTTTTCTTTAAGTCATTCTCTGACAACCCTGAATCAATACTGTCCTTTCTGTCGCTACACACATGAGCACTCGGTAGCAGTGCCCCGATCAGCAGCCATCCTGAACTTGCTCTCCTGTTGCTTCAGTAACACATACTCTTGGGGAATCTGGAGCGTGTGGGTCCCTATGGAATGCAACCAGACCCAGAGCATTTCACTGGGAACTGCATTCTTTGTGCATCTGTGCTCAGGCAAGTTCTTCTCTTGGACTCGACCACACTGATGGTGCTAAAGTGGCTGGAATCAGAAATGCAGCCCAGCCCCTCCAGCTCCTCTAACCTCTGAGCACCAGCTGGAATGCAAGGGCATTGATTTCCTGCTCAATTCCCAAACACAACACTTTGTGTTGTGGGCTGTCCCTGGGCTGCCAAAAGACACGGGAGCCGTTACCCTGAAAATGATGTGTTTCTGCCAGTGCTGGAAAAGGGCAGGAAAGATTGAGAAAAAGCTCCCTTGCTCCCTGGAGAAGGAGAAGTTACACAAGGCTTCTCCTTCGAGCAAACAAACAAACAAACAAATAAACAAAATATGAAAGTGTTACCCACTCCAGTGTCTAAAGCACTTGGATGCAGTGAAGGGATGTTTGGCAGGGAAACAGCCCTTGTGCTGAGCATTGGCTCTATGGATCTAAGGCAGGGATCTATGGAAGTCTGCCTGAAGGTCCCTCAAGGGCCCCCATTGTCCCAGGCTAAAGCTCCCTCAGCACCTCCTCACTGGCCTTGTGCTGCACCCCTTGCCCAGCTCCCCTGTCCTTCTGTGCACACGCTGTAGCCCCTCCATGACTTTCTGCTTCCCAGGGCCCACAGCTGCACACAGCACTCCAGCTGTGGCCACAGCGCTGCCCAGCACAGGGCCATGCTCACTGCCCTGCTCCTGCTGCCCCACTGCTGCTGGCACAGGCCACCGTGCCCTTGGCCTTCTTGGCTCCCTCGCCACACGCTGCCTCATCTTCAGCTGCTCAAGGCCACCAGCCCCGCGTCCTTTTGGCCCACGCAGCTCCCCAGCCACAAAGGTGCCCATTTCACTTCACATCCAGCAGGCACCATTGCAAGATGGCCTTCCTGTTCTATAACCACATCTTCTAAGTAGATATCATTAAGTTTGACAGGAATAGGATTCTAAGTCACTCTGTTTAAATTAAAATGATCTAATTCAACTGTACAGGAAATTGCTCTTAATTAAATTTTTCCTATCTGCTGTCAGCAAGCATCGGTCTCCTTTCAAAACTATGTTTTTAGTTCTTCAAACTCTGAGAAGGAAATTTAAAAATATCTATAGCTGCATTTGTTACTTTTGTTTCAGGCATGGAAATGGATTTTCTTTCAGCCTTCCTAGCTGGCCCTCTACAATCTACTGCTACTGGCCAAGCTCTCAGCTTGCTCTACAATTCTTAAACACCAGGAACATGAAATGTTCCTTTCTCACTCACCTCAGGATCTTCAGCACTGCTGAATACACGCTTCAGGTGACCTATAGTGGGAAGGGAAAATGAACCAGATGCTGTCAGAAAACTGCCTGAGTTGTTGAATCCCACAGAACAAGTCAACCCAAACAGAGATGATTTCCCGTTTCACAACACCCCTCCAGGAGACACATTTCATTCACACAGTCAGCAAGAGATCAGGACAATATTCTTGGCTGTGCCTACACTTCGGCCTGTTTAGCCAGTAAATGAATACAAATATGATCAAGAAAATGCAAATTGTTCTTTAACTCTCAATGCTCCTGTTCTACCAAACACATAAAACAGCTTCTGAAATCCTTTCCTTCAGGTACTCTTTTTTTTTTTCAATGAGTTACAAGCACTAATTCTCATTAACTTGCGGGAAACAGTTGCCCAGAAAAGCTTCCCAAAATTCTCCTGAGCTGTGGCAGTTCTGTTGTGGAAGAGCACAGCAGCACCTCTAGGGTTCAGGAGCAGACACTCACTTCTTAGGAGTTTGCATTTCCTTTCAAAGGGAATCACTATTTTAGCACTCAGTCAAGGCTCAAAACTGACAATAAAATCCTTTCATTACAAAATTTAGATTAAAAGAAGCTTTCCCTGAGTTCTGGGGAGAACTACAAAGTCCTTAGAAGGCCTTCTGAGAAGGCATCCCAGTCTGCATTTGGGAAGTTGTCCTGCTTGTCCCAGCAAACTGAGGAAATGACAGACTCTGCTGCCACAGACTCTCCCGTGGAGGGAACGGAAGCCCTGCAAGTTCCCCTGCAAATGCTGCCCCTGTGGCTACAGACACCCCCTTTTTAGCTGAACCTCTTGACAGGAGCTTTACCAAACCAGTGGCATCCTAAAGCTCTTTCTCTTTCAAAATCAGAAACTCAGCCACAAAGAAAGAGCAGGAAGATATGCAAGAGCCAGGTTAGGTTACACCCTAACCTAAGTAGAAGGGAAACCTCTACTTACAGGTGAAGTGTGTCACGTAATACATGGAGAAAGAAATGCCATATGCAGCAAAAGCTGTCCTGGCCAGATGGTGAAACATTGTCCTTTTTGAAAGTTAGGTAAATATAGAAAAAACAAGGCTCTTGTCAGTGGGCAGCTACCCACTGACAAATTCCCCAACCAGGAGGGTTCTCCTGATGTGAGCAAGGCCTAGGGCTGCTCTGACACTCAGGCCTTCCGTGCACCAAGGCAACCTTCTGATGTCACTACAACAGGGTGGCAACCGTGCCCTGACATCACAAAGCAAACGCTCCACGTTGGTCTGTGAATTTATGCACAGCAATAACCAACCTCCCCTACAGCAAACACAAAAGAGCCTGGGAAGTTCTTCTCTGTCACAAAGCAGCACAAATTCCCTTAATGGGCCAAACCCTGTTGTTCAGGGGATCCAAGAGGAACTCCAAGAGTGCCTCAAGTACCTACAGCCTGTACCTCAGCTGAGCACTCAGATGGGACACAAGCAAAGGAAACCAGACCAAGAAAATGGCACACAGCATTGCACATGTGAAAAATGACTCTCACTTTTAAAATTTTAAAGGTTTATTAAACCTTAACAAAGGACTACAAAGGGAAAAATTGCAGCATTGGGAGTCTCTGTGACTAGCAGCCATGTGCTCATCTACAAAAAGGATGCTCTGCCTTTCATACCCTTAGCCCCTCAAAAAGTTTTGTCAGTCAACTCTTTCTCCGCTGTCCATTGGTGGAGATTACTTTCTTGCATCTTGACTGGAGGTCAGGTGTTGTTACACCCTGCCTGCTGGTCACAAGCCAGCCCTCCCCAAATGCCCTGACTACCAAGGCTATTACAAGGGGGATGGGAAAGAGGACTATGGGAGGATATATTACAATACCATCATTACACATTTGAACATCCACATAACATCTGCTTCTTAATTGTGAGAGCCAACCATTGCATTACTCGTCTAGAATACACAGAACCAGGAGAGAAGCCACTGTTGGCATCACAGCTGAAATGCTTCCTAATAAATCTCCCCACATATTTGCTCTTTTATTGGACATGCCCAGGGCTCCGGTGCGTGTACATCTCTGCCTTTTTTCCCCTTTGGCAGCCATGGAACTGGCAGCATCTGCCCGCCAGCAGCAGCTGCTCCAAGCTGGGAACGCCACTGGCGGTTCTGATTTCCAGAGGCTTCTGTGTGCCAGGGGAAGCCAAGGCAGGAGCGGGTTGAACGGTGCTGGCGCTGCTGCTGCTCTGTGCCAGAGAGCCCCGGCTGGGCAGGGCACGGTGCCCACTGCGCTGCGGGCTTCTTCTGCTGCCACAGCTGGGCACACCTGGAAACAAGGCATGACAACTTGTGGGGAAGCCAAGGGGTTTCTGGGGCTGCACTGCTCTGCACACACCCAGGACACTGCAGCACAGAATTTTAACCCTCAAACAGGTAAACCAAAGGGAAAGAGCTGTAAAAGATTTCATTTTGACCATTCTTACCTGCTCAACAGAAGTCTTCAAAATGAACGTTACCAAGCAGGGCCCGATCCCTGCTGCCAGCTCAGGGTTAGAAGAGAGGCAATCCTTGATCTCAGCACTGGGTGTGTGGGGAATCACTTCCCTAATACATGCACACCCAACAATCTCACTTACTAGTTTGTATCCATTCAATACTTTGCTGAAACTCACAGGCTAAATATTCCCCCAAATTATTTAATTTACTGATTGATACTTATTGACTTATTGATACTTAAGTTACTTTTCCAAACTTACTGACATGAGAATAGGAGTGTCCTTTAAGTCCCTGCTGGTCATTGTCACAGGTTCAGGAGGAGACCCATGCACAAAATAACCCAGGACAAAACTGGGTTTGCAAAGGAAATTCATTCTATTTGTTGAAGTAGCAAATAATACATGCCAAGCCCTGGAGTCCTAAAAATCCGCTGAGCAGAAGGAGATGGATAGTGGTGCTCAGCAGCAGGGGCAGGTAGGCAGTGCACTTTCAGGACATCCTCTGGATCAAAACGCTGTGCATCTCATCCTTCTCACCCTTCTAGCTCAGAACCAGGCCTTGTATCTCCTGCTTAGGAGTGGAATTTCCCAGTTACAGCACCGGCTCACACATGGCTGACATGTGAGATGAGGCAAAGAATCAAGGATTTAAAAGAACTGGAAGAGTTAAAATTTTAGTAAGATTTAGTTAGGGGGAAAGAGTATAGCAAGAAGAGTAGAAATAATAAGGAATAGTTAATTTTTAGCAGATAAGGTAGTGAAGGCTAGGGTAATATATCACTTGCCTGTCTTTACTAGGTTTAAAGAAGCGGGATGGGATGCAGATTTCTTTGTGACAAAGAAGAGGACCGTAGCCCGCACCTGGGCCCTGAAACTTCAGCTATAGCCAAGGGGTGCGAAAGCCTGCCAACAGGTCATAAGGAAAGAGGTCAAATTGAGGAAGACGTCTTGGCCTTCATCTGAAGGAGACCATTCCCCACTTTAAAACCCACCCACCCACGTGATGTGAAAAATTCTGCAAATGTGAAGGAACTTTGGACTCAATTATAACACATTTTAATACAGAGGGGGTAGGTGGGGTACCTAATGAATATGAATTACTCGTTTTGGGAATTATATGAATATGTAAGACTTTTTTAGATAAGTAGAGCAGCAGTGATTCTTCACACATGTCTTTAGGAGACAACTCCTCGTGTGCCTGGCGCTGTAATAAACATACCACCTTCTACATTTAACTGTGGTGAGTTCTATTCCACACCTCATTTGGTGACCGTGGCAGGAAGGCTTCTCTGCTCCAGCGAGAACAACCGGGCTCTGGACGTCTCTGGATGCTGCCAGGACATTCCTTTCCTGGAGGCACCTCCGCTCTCGGCTCTTCCTCATGGGGGGCAGTCAAGACTGCTGGGACTGTGGAGAAAGGGAATGTTTAACTCTGTATAAAGTAACCCGTAAGGCGTACGCAGGGGAAGGGCTGTTCATAAGTCCCACAGAGATGTCCTGTGCACAACGTACACCTGTACAGTTTGGGTCTGGGTCTGGCTGCTGGCAGAAAGGATTTGCTGTGTCAATAAGGACCTGCTAGCAATTCTGGGGGTGAATTGAGCAAATCCTGTTTTATTGCTGCTATTTTTCCTGTGTGTTGTATTTGTGGCTGTGTTTTCAGTGTGTGAATGTTTGAGGAAGATGATGTGGGTGGATGCTGATGTGGTGGATGGTGTGTGTTGTGTTGAGCAAAGCTAGCACTCTGTCCCCTCATAAAGAGATACTCCTTTCCTGGTGAGCCTCTGTGTGTGGACTTTCTAATTGCAGGGGTTGGTGTTCCCTGTGACATCTGGTTCTTGGGTATACAGGGGGGTTGAGTGGTTTTTCTCCCACATTGTGGTCATTTGGGACTGCACAGTTGTGTTTGGGGAGATTTTATGATTTTGCTTTCAGCAACTGCAGCAATTAGGCAGAAAACTAAAGTGTGGTGATGTATTATGTTGAACTATGGTAGTTTCTTTTTTACCACCCCTCCACCCTGAGGGTTTAAAATCTCCTGTCACAAGGTGGACGCTCTCTTTCTTCCCCTGGACATCCTCTGTCCTCTCCTGGACATTCCCATTCTCTCCTGGAGTTGTTCTCCATTAAAGCTGTGGGACTTTGGTCCCAGGAAGAGAGAGCACCTCTCGTCTTTTGCTTTTGTCCTTGTCAGTGTCACTGGCCCAGAGCTCGCCAAACTGATCCCCCATGAGGTGAAAACTGACAAATGGCCCCACATACCCAGCTCAAAAATTGGCCACATTTTTGATGGACTGGAGCGTTTGCCACACTTTTGGAATTCCCTATTCTCACAGGGAATTGTTGAAAGGACGCACCACACTCTAAAACCCATTCGAGATCAACAAAAGGGGGAGTGGCCCAAGCAACACCTCAGATGAGGTTGAGCAACGCTTTATATGTCTTTATGTTTTGAATAGCTCATTTGCAGAACCTAATCCTCCAATTTTTAGGCACTTTTCAAACAGCACACAGGCAAAATTGAAAGAAAATCCTTCCACTTTGATTAGAAACCTTGAGTTAGGACAAGTTGAAGGACTATTTGCACTAATCATTTGGGGCAAAGAGTATGCTTGCATTTGCACAGGTGCTAGAGCTAAGTGGGTCCCCGCGAAGGACGTGAAACCGTCTCATACACAAGAGCGCACCCACAATTCCACCAGCAGGGAAATGAGCACGCAGACATGAGCCGCACAGAGAAGCTACGATGCATGCCAGACATTCCCTGTTCAACCTGTGAAAGCTACAAATCTTGAGTTTGATGTTGATTTTTGGACTGTGAAAATGGTTTGGATCATAGAGCTCTTTCAGCAAAAGCGTGATGTCCATTGTCAGCAGTTTCACCCTTAGGGGGCACTGGGGTAGTACAATTGCACCACAAACTGGAGTATCTGTCCTCAGGATATGGGGAGTAACATTTAACTGAGGATCTCCCTGGTACTGAAACTCAGCACAAAATTCCATCGCCAATGAACCAAGAATTCCAATTCTTGAGGTTCAGAAGGTGCTTTAAGAAGATCAGGGGCCCAGTGATGCCAGCTGGTTATGGGATTGGTCTCGTTGGCAGCCTCACACCAATATTTGTCACGATTGGGTATTGGTTACTCCTTGGCTGGCACAGGCACACTGACCAAATGGGTTGCAAAGGGTTTGTCTGGGCTCAAATTGGTCAAACATATGGTGTCTGAGCCTATAGCCAAGTCTAAAGGCTAAAGCAAGGCAAACATTCATTACTGGTTGATCTACAGGCATATATGCATGCCAAAGCAAGCAAGCAAAACCAACAAGCGCCAGTATATCATTTGATCAAGCTCCATGTTCCTGTTCAGCTGCTTTTTGGCAAAAGCTTCCCCATCTATTTCAGTTCTCAAGCAAATCTTTTTAGCACTTGTTCAGGGCATTGAAACCATTATACCGATTGGGGTGTTGGCTGAAGAAAGAAGACAGTGCTACTTCCATTGCAATTAGTGACATGATGACTGATGTTAGTGCTGTCAGACATGCAACCTTACAGAACAGAGCAGCAATTGATTTTCCTTTACAGGCACATGGATATGGTTGTGAGCAATTTGAAGGACTGTGTTGCATGAACCTGTCTGATCACTCTGAATCCATCCACAAAAGCATACAAAAGCTGAAAGCTTTGACAGCTCAAATTAAAGAAAATAATGGGTCATGGTTAGATTATTTGTTCCAAGGATGGAGCTTTGCACCTTGGCTAAGAGAACTTTGTAGAATAGGTCTCTATGTATTGGGTGTTTTGGTAGTGATAGTAATAGTAATACCTTGCATACGTCGGTGTGTGCAACAAATGATGGACAAAACTATCAAAGAAGTTTTTATCACACAAGAGCGAGAGAGGTAGGAAATGGATTCACAGAGAGTTCTTGAAATCTCACAGAGATGGTTGATGAAGGTATAGACATGGAGGAATGTTTTGAATTAAGACCTTGGGACAGACAAGACTTTTGTGGAACAATGACTTGTGATTGCTATCAGACATGACTCATGCCCTTTGAACTGACTGGACTTCCACAGCATTAAAATTGCTGTGTTGGAATATAGCTAAGCTTAATGCGAGCAAAAAGGACGCTTTAAGCAAGTAATAAGCAGGTATAGTATAGTAAAGCTATGAAATGCAAAGTAGTTAATAAACAACATGGTTACAAAGGTTTCTTTTTAGTTGTACCGAGAGAGGGAATTGTGGGAATCCTTCAAATCAAAGGGTTTTGGGAAAGCTGCAAAAGGCAGGCCTCAGAGACAGCAGAACTGCAATTAGAGCTAAGCAGCAGCCATGAGATAGGTCAGCAGAAAAGTTACATAAGAAGTAGAAAAGTAAGGGCAAATAGAACAATGGTCTGTGTATTAATGCTTGGCTAGAATAACTCCCTAAGCTTCAACAAAGTATCTCTACCAAGATATTAGAACTTCTAAGCTTAATAATGGAGCTCTGTGCATTGCCTTTTAAGGCTTACAAGTAGGTATTGTATTCAAAATAAGCAAGCATTGTTTTAACCAAAGGTACGTGTGCTTATAGTAGTTGGATAGAACTACTATCAATATACTTCTGCTTTGTGTGATTGGTCAAAAACTTTTCAAGTAAGTTGTACCATTAAGTTCTTTGCCTGCTGCCAGAGATGTGAGCTGCTGGCATCTTCCCATAGTCATAACCATGTAATGAGACTGATGCTAGAAAACAAACAGCTCGAGGCAGTTCCTCAGCAGTCCCATCCTGTTTGTGATTTGTACATAGACCCCCTGCTGGCAATAGTATATAGATCTTAAATTGCATCTATGATAAATTAATATGTATTATTTCATTCATTTTGGTATCTTTTCATTTCATATAGATTTATATAGATTTGTTTTCTTCCTCCAGCTTGGGAGTATGAAGATTTACAACAGTGCAAAACCATCTGCTCACACAGCAGTCAGCTCCCGGGTGTGTGCATGCACCCACCCACTGTGCTTGCTTTTCTCAGCATCTCGGGGCTGCTGTTTGCACAGAATTGGGATGAATTTACCTCAACAGAGCCACGAGTGGGGTGTCCAGCTTGTCATGAACACTCATGTGGCAACGAACAACACAGAGCTCTCAAATCGCATTATCACAGATCATTTCATTCCTGCTGGGCACTGCAGAACCCTAAAAAAGACACAGAAGAGGAGTGGAAAACATTGGCATCATGCTACTGCTGGTATCCTCCTGGAGGAAAATCTGTTTGGTTTCTTAAGGTGGTAGCTTTACAAAACCTAGGAAAACAGCTCAGTAGTGGTAGCCCAATTGTGAATGGTTTCCTTGACTTGGCAAAGGCTGGCGTATTAACAATGGACTCCGTCCTTGGTTCAAATCACCTGCCCTCACCTGCAGACAAAAGCACCACCACCAGCAGCAGCTACATCAGTCAGTTTTCTCAAAAAGCTGTATTAAATTTGGGGGAAGAAAGAAAAACACATCAGACACTGTGGATTATTGACAAGACTCTGAGGAACAGTTCCAAAGCAAAGGGCAGCAGCTTCTCTCTGGGCCACTCCTTGTGCTCCAAGGCAGCTGGGCTGCCCTGGCTGCCCAGGACCCTGCACCCCGCAGGCTCTGCAGAGCTGCACAGTGGGGAGGCAGCTTTGGGCACCTCAGCCCCTGGGCAGGAGGGGCTGCTTGCTCTGCAGGGCTGCCTGTGGGCAAAAGCAGGGTGCTGGCCTTCTGCTCTTGGCCCCAGCCTGGCCTTGCAGGGATAATGCTGTTCCCTGTCTGAAATGTGCTAAAGACAGACTTGTTTGTTTCCAGCTCTGCACAGGTGTGATTTGCAGCACAAAATACTGAAGGACTAAGGCCTGAACAACAGACCCTGACTGAAGCCTCAACAACAGCACCTGAGCCAAAGCTGCCCTCTAGATCACCTTCCCAACCCAATGTTCTATGTACCTGCTCCTTAACCAAGTGTTATTATCAAAAGGATTGTTGCATCCATTCACTGGTGAAACACGTCTTCACCTTTCTGCATGAGGAAAATGGACCAGGCCACACCTGGCCTTGGTTCCTCCTTGAGCCCTGGCCAGGCTGGGGGAGAAAACCAAGAGGAGAATGACACCAGCTGTGCCCCCAGCAGAAGCTCCGGAACATTGCTCGTCCAGCACCATCAGACCCGGGCTACTCTCACAGCGCACTCAGAAGCCTCGTGGCCGCCAAAGGTGGAGGCACCGCAGGATTTCCCAGTTCCTGGCCGTGGCTCTGCAGGGCTGGGCTGGGACAGCTTCCCCCAGCTGATGTGCAGCTCTGGATGAAGGGGAAACCATTGGGCTTCCTTAATCACCAGAGGCACCCTTTTGTGATAATGCTGAGGTGCATTGCTTAGCTTATCCTTTCCTGACTCTTTTTTGCACTTTTGCATTACAGTAAATGACACTATTCCTTCAGCTGGTTGTCTGTGTCTGCATCTCCGACTCTCCCCACCATCAAAACAAACACATAGCCAGTTTAGCACGAGACCTGCCTCTCTGCCACCCTATCTCTTGGCAAACACTCCTGATGGCCATCTGCACAAATGAAATTCCCACTTTGTAACTTCCTTTTCTGCAGGCAGGTGAGAAAAGGAGCCACTCCCAGTTCTGGACACCTCCAGAAACCAGCTGCTTTCAGCAGTCAGAACCCTGAAATATCAACCTCCTTCCTTAACCTGCCACGGGGAGCTCCCACCTTTTGTCCAAGGATACCCACAGAAGTGTTGGAGAAGGGAGCAGTTTGAAACACAACTGCTTCAGAGTTTAAACCTGCCTTTATCAAATGAGCACACACCAACCTGTCCCAAAGGGAAAGCAGGCAGGAATGGGAAGTTCCTCTCCCACAACAGCAAACTCTGTGCTTCCTTCTGGTCCAGCTGGAGAGTGGAGGCCATGGGCTGCACCTCACTTTGGGAAGGAGCCCTGGGAATGGGCCTGATCTGGGAGGGCAGCAAAAGGAATTCCCCAAAAAATAGGAAAAGATTCTCTGGAAGGAATAGATGATGACAACATTTCTGCAGAAAAGCAAAAAAGAATAATTGAAGCATTTCAAGAAGTGTCCGGACTGAAATTTGTTTGCCAATACACCAACCCCAAAGTCCCTCTGGTGTGTCAAGAAGCTCAGGAATGAACCTGCAAGGCTTGGATAAACATCACTGGTGGCCATCCCCCAGAGCACAAGCAGCTCCCCAACAAGATTTCAAGACTAAGGGACAAAGCTTCCCCCTTCAGCTCTCCACAGCAGCTCTAGGGAGTCTCTTCCCACTGCAAGAACTTCTTTGTCAGTCTACAGTGACAAGAGTTGGCTGCAGGAGGCATTTGCAATGGAGCTCTCCCCAGATGGGGGGAAGAAAAAGAAGAGGTGATTCCTGAGGACAGAAAAAGGCAATGCCCTTTGGGAAGACATCAGCATGAATTCACTACAACTCTAGGCCAGAAATCTCTTGAAGAAAGCAACATCCATCCATGGGGCAGCACTTTGGCTTTGATATCAATGCTGACAAAACTGCTGCCCCTTCCTGCTGCTGTAGCTGACTCCAATTCACGAGAAATGTGCCAACTCTGCCAAAGACAGGCAGACATGGTGAGATAAAAACAGCTAGTCTGCTGAAAAGGAGTCCAAATTAATGTTTTCTAACTCCCCCTTTTCATCCTTTCCGCAGCCAAGAGAGAGCAATGTCCTTCGTCTCTGTCCCTGATGGTGACCCATGCATGGGATGCAGCATGGGGACAGAGCCTGTCACTGCTCCCAGTGCCCTGACCTGCCCTTCCCTGCCTGCCTTGCCCTTCCCTGTCCTGGTGGATCCTGCTGTACTGTGCTATGCTGTGCCGAGTCGAGCCAAGCCAGCGGTCACGCATTTTGGGAATGACCCTCCCCTGTGCCGCCCGCCAGCGTAATGAACATACCACTTTCTAACTTTGACTAGTTAGAGAGTCTTTGTTGGTGATTTTCAGTTTTAACAATTCAGGGAGCTTTTGTTTTCCCTGACAGAAGTACAGTTGCTGCCAAGGGAAACACACCCAAAGACCAGTAGTGACCCAGCCTTCCCTTTGCTTCCCTTTTCCTTCCCTCACTGCTACACAGCGCTCTCATACCAGGACTTCAGTGCTGCCTCACCTGAGGATTTAGAGCTGCCTCCAGGCCCTTCCAGGCTAAGTGAATGTGCTCAGGACTCCAAAGTTTTCCTAGGTTCTTGGGAGAAGGTGTTTGCATCATTTGGACTTCTTGGAGTTTCATCAGAGAAGCCAGGCACAGGCAAATTTCATCTCCACTGTGAGCTCTTCATTCTGCTTCTTCCCAGGAAGCTTAAATGCCAGCCTGAGCTCATCGTTCCTCTGGTTCCCGTAGATCATCACAACTCTTCCATGGCCTCTCCAGAGAAGAGCAGCTGCACATCTTCAGAGCAGCAGTTGCCAGCCCACAACCCATCAAGGAGGGAAAGTTTCTACCCTTGCTTTCCAAGCAGATTCTGGTTAATGACCCTTTAAAATGTTTTCCTGCAGTGCTCTATCATGGGTAGATCTCAAGTGAGAATCAGGTAGAAAGGGTCAAGTCGCCTAGGAAGGGGGACCTTGAAAACAGAAAGATTCTCTGCCTGCTTTTCCTGTCCTTGCTGCAGATTTGGATGGTGTTCTGGGCATTTTGCAGACAGCCTCTCTGTAGGGGTACATGGGCAAGGTCGAAGATATTGCCTAACAAGTGGTCAGTGTTAGGTGCACTGTCCTCTTTCTTTGAATGAAGCCAAACTAGGACTCTGATAGGATATTGCAGATGTTTAAGACTGTCTGCCCTGCAAATCAAGCTGTGCCATTTGACGCTGGCAGGGGGCTATGTAGAAATCACAAATGGGCCGGGTCTGCTGTGGAATACGCCTTGAGCTGTTTTATTTTCCAGCATCAGTCTCATTACATGGTTATGACAATGGGAAGATGCCAGCAGCTCACATCCCAGGCAGCAGACAAGGAACTTGATGTTACAACTTACTTTATAAGTTTCTTGACCAATCACACAACACAAAAGCATATTGACAGTAGTTCTATCCAATCACTACAAACACACGCATCTTTGGTTAAAACAATGCTTGCTTATTTTGAATACAATACCTACTTGTAAGCCTTAAAACACCATGCACAGAGCTCGATTATTAAGCTTCAAGCTTCCTAATATCTTCCTAGATAAACTTTTCTATACCTTAGAGAGTCATTCTAGACAAGCATTAATACACAGACCATTGTTCTATTTGTCCTTGTCTATTTTCTGCAGTTTAAATAATTTTTCTGCTGACCTATCTCATGGCTGCTGCTTAGCTTTAATCACAGTTCTACTGCCTCTGGGGCCTTCCTTTTGCAGCTTTCCCCAAAACCCTCTGTCCTGGTTTAGGGCAAATTTGTTAAAGAATCTGCAAAGGAGGGCCCCTCCAGAAAGCAAAACCATACGGCCCCTCCCCCCTCAACTGGTTCGGGAAGAATTCCTCGGAGAGAAGTGGAAAGAACCTGTTTATTTGACAGACACAGCACCCCTAGCACACAAAATGAACAATACCAGATGACACCGCTCTGAGAAAGATGAAAAAATCAGAAAGTCTCTTTCAGGGGTGGTTGCTCTGTTCTCAGTCCCTCCGGCACTGGGGCAGCTGCTGCAGCCAAACGGTGCAAACCCTCGGTGTCCCCAGGTCCCAGTCTGGAGCAGGTTCGAGATGGTCACAGAAACAGGAGAGGAGAAACAGTCCAGGAAGGAATTTGGATTGTTTAGCTAAACTAGCTAATAAGCAGAAGCAAAAGCGAGAGCAGAAGCAAGAGCAGAAAGAGAGCAAGCAAAGCAGCAAGCTGAAAGCAAGAAGCCAAAACAGCCCTATGTACTGCCCGTCCCTGTGTCCCTGATAAGAGAAACCCAAACAAAACTTCCATTCTTCAGAGCCGGTCTTAAAGGCACAGAACATATGAATGGGGATACAAGCATCATAACGTCACCCCAGGACTCCCTCTAATTTTGTAGATTCCCACAATTCCCCCTCTCTGTTCACCTAAAAAGAAACCTTCATAATCGTGTCATTTATTACTTGCGTTTCGTAGCCTTACTATAATATTTCTGCTTATTACCTATTTGAAGCATTTTCTCGCTTGCACTAAACATTGCTATATTACAACATAGCAATTTTAATGCTGTGGAAGTCCTATCAGTTGAAAGAGCATAAATTATGCCTGACAATATAGTTACAAGTCATTGTTCGAAAAAGTCTTGTCGATTCCAAGGTCTTAATTCTAAACCTTCCTCCATGTCTATACCTTCATCGACCATCTCTGTGAGATTTTGAGAACTCTCTGTGAATCTATTTCCTACCTCTCTCGCTCTTGTGTGATAAAAACTTCTTTGATAGTTTTGTCCATCATTTGTCGCACACACCGACATATGCAAGGTATTACTATTACTATCACTACCAAAACACCCAATACATAGAGACCTATTCTACAAAGTTCCCTTAGCCAAGGTGCAAAGCTCCATTCTTGGAACAGATCATGTAACCATGACCCTCCATCTTCTTTAATTGGAGCTGTCAAAGCTTTCAGCTTTTGTATGCTTTTGTGGATGGATTCAGAATGATCTGACAGGTTCATACAACACAATCCTTCAAATTGCTCACAACCATGTCCTTGGGCCAGTAAAAGAAAATCAATTGCTGCTCTATTTTGAATAGAGTAGCAGGTCTAATACTATTAGCATCAGTCAACATAGCACTGATTGCAGTGGATGTGGCATTAGTTTGTTTACTCAGCAACATCCAACCTGATCTTATTGTTTTAATGCCATTGCTGACGCCAATTGGGGTAAAAACAAACCTGCTGAAATTCTTTTTGCAGTCTTCCAAGGCATGAAATCTTTTCAGTTTTCATAATAATGATGAGCAAATCTTGTTCCCCTTTGTTTCTTCCTAATGACTGCCTCAGTAGTAGGTGCTATCACAGTGAGCATTCCAATGCTACATGGGCCACCTTCAAGGTGTTCTGGAATGCCCTGCCAAGCCCTATCTCCACAAATGAACCAATATCCCTTGGGCAATTGTCATGGATATTGGTCAGCCTCAGAAAGCACATCCTAACTGTTTGAATAATTACACCAAAAACTTAAGTTTCTGTATGCAAAATAATGGGGAGTAACATTGTATTTGGGGGATCCCCTTCTTGCTAATCATTAGCTGTAAATGTAAGGCAAAAATCCATTGCTAAAGAACCAAGGATTTACAATTCTTGGGGCTCAGATACTGCTTTGGGAAGTTCTTTGGCCCAAACGTTCCAATTCAGTGCAGGATTGTTCCCATTGTCAATTTCACCTGGCTCACCATTGGATTGCTTTTTGATCAAAGGCAAATCTTTTACTGGCACACCGACCAGACAGGTTGAGTAAGGCTTTTCTGGTTCCAAATTAGACAAACATATGGTATCCGAGCCGGCTGCCTTGGCAAAGGTCACCCAAACATTTGGTTTTGGTTGTTCAACAGGCAAATCTGCACGACAAGAAGCAATTAAAACCAACCAACACCAGCATATAATTTGATTTTGCTCCATCCTTTTCATGAGCTAAGTTTTAGTAAAATTTTCACATATATATCAATTTAAAAACTTGGCTTTTACCTTAAGATAAGATTTTGACTTAAAGATCCAATAGAGGGGATCTATAACTTAACAAAAACCATGCTTTTGCCCAAAATAAGCTCTATAAAACCAACAATTGATACACTTATAAATAACATAAAATCAGAGTTTGCAGGTTCCACCAATGCACAAGGAACGTCAGGCGTGACCCGGGATCCCTCTGCTTGGCTCACATCTGCGTACTTGCTTCCTCCGTTCTGGGCTCGTCAACACATTCTGGGGTGCGATATGGTTTGACATTTTTGGCTGGGACCCACTTAATTCCAGCACCTTTAGAAACAGAATCATACCCTTTGCCCCAGGTGATTAATCAGAAAGGACCTTCCATTTGTCCAGTGTCAGGCTTTCTAATTAAAACAGGGGGATTTTCTTTCAGTTTTGCCTGTGTGTTATTTGAAAAATGCCCAAAACCGGTGGATCGGGTTCTGCAACTGAGCTGTTTAAAAAATTAAAAACATACAAAGCTTTGTTTAACCCTACTTCAACAGGGAGTACTGTGACCTCCACTCCCTCCCTTTGTTGGTCTAGAATGTGTTTTAATGTCTGATGTGCACTCTCAATAATTGCTTGACTTTTGGGAGAGTGTGGAATACTAAAGATGTGACGAACACCCTTTTTCTTAGAAATGTGGCTAATTTCTGAGATATATATACGGGACTATTGTCGGTTTTTACCTCTTGGGGCACACCCAATGAAGCAAAAGCTAGCAAAAAATGATGGCTGCTTGTATTTGGAGGCTGGGGAACTAAAAATGGTGAAAACTTTGGGAGAGGCTTGGGGGAGGAATTTACACGAAAAGAATTCTCAGAACTGTAAAGCAATTTGCTCGCTTGAGTGAGATCTGAGAGGGAGTCCTCTTGAGGAGGGGAAGCAGTGGCAGGAGTGATTTTCACAGCTTTTTTACTAGGCAGAGTAGATATAGAGCTAATTTCAGCAGTTTTTGCTTGCACAATTTCAGAACAAGCAGCTTTTGTATTGCAAAGCTTCTTTTAACTCTCATCTTTCAGACTTGTGTGACTCTCATCTTCTCTAGAACACAACTTCTGACTCTTCACATTCTTGGAATGCAACGAAAATCCCAAGCATTTTCTTGGGAATTGCAGGGGTGAATGGTTTTGTGGAGGAATGGGAGGACGGCCTGTCTCAGCATCAGTGATGCAGGGAATCCCGGAAGAAACAGAGAACACAACTGAAGCTGAAAGTGGATCTGATTTTTCTTTTTTGGGGATTGGGGTGCTGTCTACACTGCTTGGAGAAACTTTGGATACACTAGAAGGGAAGGAAACTTGAACAGAACTTGAGATTTCTTCAGAAGAGGACGACGGCTCAGCACTACCCGGAATTAAAGTCTCAGGACTAGAAGTTCTGTTTTGGCGTTTGAGAAAGTTTCTATTATGATTATTTTGTTTAAAGCTATTTATTAAAGCTTTGGAGACAGGCATTAGTTTGTTTACAGTCTTTTCTTTTTGGAGAGAGAATAGATTACAAATTTTCTAGTTTATCTGGTCTTAAAAATTAAAGGTAAAAGCAGACTGAAATCTATATTTTGAGTATTTGCTTTTACTCAGATTAATAAATCTTTCAGTTTATGTTTTGAGATGTTTGAACGTCTTTCATCTTGTAAAATTTTCTTAAGCTGGTAAAAAACATTCTCTTCTGTTTAGATAAATGATTTCCCATTGTGTAGCCCAGGAGCCCCTAGAATGCTACTTACTACATACAAGGACATCAGGTGTAGACGACGAAGGGGATGATTTATTCTTCTTTTTAACAGCTTGGGCTTCTGGCGACTGAACTGTTTCGGCTTTTTTTTTATTATTCTTTTAGTCTAACAAAGTTTTTCACAAATTGTAGATTCCCACACCTTGTTCCTGTGCTAAAAGCGCATAGGCACAATAAAAGTTATTTAACCCTTTTGATAATAAGCCCAAGGCATTGTGTGGGCAGGCAGAGGCAGGCAGGAGGCAGAGCTGTCAGCAAAGGAAGGGCCCAGCCAGGTGGGGCAGCTGGGGATGCCAACAGCCTGCAGGGACAGAGGCGCAGGGCAGGGACACTGTGGGACAGCCTGGGCTGCACAGGGCACAGGGATGGGCAGCAGCTGCAAGACAGCCCTGCCAGAGCCAACTTGGGCAGCACTTTGGCCATAGCTGCTGGCCCTGGGGCCAGGAGGGGACAAGTGACCCTTGCAGGCCTGGG
The DNA here is from genome assembly GCF_028551555.1 of Melozone crissalis. Classification (NCBI taxonomy): domain Eukaryota; kingdom Metazoa; phylum Chordata; class Aves; order Passeriformes; family Passerellidae; genus Melozone; species Melozone crissalis. Next base: position 17,073,170 of record NW_026535824.1, read on the forward strand.
GCCTCATGGCCTCCTTGTCCCTGCTCAGCAGCCTGGCAGATGCCGCCCCATGCTCCTGCCCTGTCGGAGAATGACTTAAAGAAAAGGCCATGAGACATAAAATTGAGAGAAAAGTATAAGGGAAAAGTAAAGCCATTTCTAACAGTTCTCAGCCTTCTGACTTGTATAAACAATTAGACTCTCTCAGGCATCATTCTATAAACAATAAAGTTCTCAGCTTGTCTTCCCATGGCAAGCAGAACACCGTCCTTGGGAAGGCCTGCCATCCTGAGAACAGGTGCAGAAGTTTTGGGAACACTGGTTTCTGTTTTAGTTTCTGGTTTCTGTTTTGGTTTCTGTCTTTAATAAACAATTGTAGGTATTCTAAAACAAAGGGAGTGGTTAGAAATTTCTCTGTTAGCCTATCATGACACTGGATTACAGAATATTCATGGCGTTCGTTAGCACTGTTATTTAAGGTGATTGATTGATCAATAAAGTTGGACTTCGATGCATTACCAGGATGGTCGTTCTCCCCTTCACTTCAATATATGGTGACCTCCGACCGTGATAGCGAACACCACGGGGAAGCGAACGCCACGCGAAGTGAAGACAGGTTCGGGTTCCGTAAGATCGAAACTGCAGCCGGAACGGCGAAGAAGCGCGGAGGACAAAGCGGAGGGTAACCCGCCGGCCCGCGCCGCGCTGCGAGCGACTATACAGATAGGCTCGTCCGAGACATGCGGCCGCGACCTTGATTTGAAGAGCTGCAACGTGCGCACATAGGTATGGAAAGGCAAGCTGCATATGAACTTTTTATTACCCTTTTGCAAAAACGGCAAATTAAGGGAATAGATTTACAGAAAGAGTTACCAGGCCTTTTAGCGTATGGCCTAGAAAAGGGGATCTTTATAAATCCTCACACAGTTCACGAATTATCTGAGTGGCGTAAATTTGGTGATTTATTGTGGCAGGCTACGTTAGATGATGATAAAACTGCTAAGAAGTGGGGTAAATTATGGCGGGTCGTTAACACCGAAGTGTTGCGGATTCAAGCTGAAAAAAGGGTTGCTCACCAGGCTACTGCCGCTTACGATCGTAACAAAGAATGCGATCAAGATAGGGAATTTGATAAGAACGCGGGAATTCCTCTTGGTCCCGCGACGCGGACAGTTTTATTACCTGCTTCACCGCCTCCCTCGGAAAGCCAGGCTATGAGTCACACTATGAGCCAGGCGCAGTCCGCCTCGCTGCCCGCCGCGCAGCCCCCCCAAACGAGCCAAGCTCCGCGGGGTGCCCTGTTGTCTGCTTTGCCGCAGGCTACACAGAGCACCTCTGACTCTCCCGTACCTGCTGCGTCTCAGCAGCTGGGGCCAGATACGTGTACTCCGTTCCCGACAAGCAATCAGCCGGTCCCTGGGTCGGAAATCGGCTTGGCGGCGGCGATTGCGAGGGAAAGACGGGACGCGTGGGCTGCCCTGGCCAAAGATGCAATTGACAAGGGAGATCAAGAGCTGATAAGTTCGGCTCGAGAATTGGCTTGTCCGGTTGTCTTTAACCCCCAGCCTGGAGGAGGTTTTCAAGCCACAATTAGCGCTCTTGACTGGAAGCTGTTATCTCAGTTGCGAGCTACTGTTAGTCAGTTTGGCTTTAAGAGTGAACCAGCTAAGCAAATGCTCGATTATATTTTTGACACCAGTATCCTTCTTGTTAATGATTGTCGTGGGATAGTTAAATTAATTTTTACCTACCATCAACAATTGCTGTTTAACGCCCACTGGCAAGCTTTAGCTAATGAGTGTGTGGCAGTTCAAAGACAGCCGGGGGATCCCTTGCATGGTATCACTATTAATGAGCTTATGGGGCTGGGACCTTTTCTTCGTACTGAAGCACAAGCCTTAATAGGCCAAGAAAAGTGCCGGGAGGCAATGCGGTTAGTCAGACTCGCGATAGATAAGGTAAAGGAACCAGGAGGGGTACCAGTGTATATGGGAATTAAGCAAGGCAAAGATGAGACCTTTGGCGCTTTTGTTGATAGAGCTGCGGCTGCAATTGAGAGAGCCGGAGTAGCAGAATTTATGCGCGAGGCTCTCCTTAAACAGTGTTGTATTCAAAACTGTAACTCTGCTACTAGAAACATACTTAACACCTTAGGTGCAAATTGGACTATCGAGGAAGCATTAGAAAGAATGGCGCTCATTCCTACTGGCCAGCAGGCTTTTGTGGTAGATGCACTTAAACAGATAGGAATAGGTTTGCAAGAACAGGCAAGGTCCTCTCAGAGTCAGGTGTTAGCCGCTTTTGCACCTCTTCAAACGTCCGCTGCGTTTGCAACATCAAATAAAGAGGGCCGCACGAAATGCTGCGAAGGCACGGGCCGCTTGCGCCGGGAATGCCAAGCACCAACAGAAGTCATCGCTGCATCATCGGTACCTTTTCCTGCCCCTAATCCCCCGCAACAGGAAGCCTTCAACCCGACACCACAGGAAGCCGCCGCGGGAGAAGCAGAACCGCCGCGAAGGGAGTGACCCGCAGCGCAAAGCAGAGATGAATTGGCAAAAGGACTTAACAGGACTTTGGACTTATAGTTACGGTAAAGGGATTTTCCATATGGTTTACGGATTAATGGAAATGTGTGAATTCGGTGATTTATGGTAGAATTGCAGTGCTGTGCTACTCCGAACTCGGCATGGGCGCGCCGGAGGCAGCGGCGGGAAGATCAAAAGCCGCCGCCGCAGGAGCCGCCGCGCGGGAGTGGCCGCGCCGCCCCGAGAACGGAGCCGCCGCCGCAGAAACCAAGCCGTGCCACCCCGAGAGCCGCGCCGGAAGTGATCAAAGAGCATCGCGGGGGGAGCGACCGGAGCCGCATCGCCCTCATGTGTGAACTGGGGGCCAGATGTCCACGGGCGGCCAGTTGCTGCTTGGGAACAGTGACTGGACATCAGAGAGCAGGTGATGGAGGAGCAATCATGCTGTGCATTGATAGTTTTCGTCCTGCTGTTTAGATCGACCAACATCTTTTCTGGGCTCTGATGAGTGTCCAGCGCCATCCATTTTCAGGGCTAGTTACACACTCCTTAGCGGATTCCGACTTCAGAGTGCTTTTTCGAGCGGGAGCGTTTCTCCCTCTGCCCCGTAGCCGGCAAAAGCTACAGTTTAAGATCTAACAGCCGTAATAACTGTGACTCTTGTCAACAAAAGAAAAGATTCCTATTGCAATTAAAAGACTAGTGAAACTAAACAAACAACACCAAGGACTATTGCTGTCAGGATGTTTTTCACCTAAGTTAGAGAGATCTTTTGTTCTCCCCAGCACAGACTGTAAAGCAGAAATCAGCGTAAAGGCCGATTTGGCTCGGCATTGGTTATGCTGTCTTGGAAACATCTGTATTACCAGAGACTTTAAACATTAGAAGCCCGGATGGCTGGGCCGGTGGAACATTAGACTTTAAAGCTGTGTTTTGAAAAATTTAAAAATGTTGAGATGTGTTGGATTGATTGTATGAGTGAGATGTTGTGAGTGTGTTTTTGGTATAAATGCTGCAGCAAAGACGTGAGAAAGGTTGTTTTGGTTGAGTGTTTTGGAGTCAGGCCTGTGAGTGAGTGATAGTAAATGTTATATATTATTTCTATAGTAAGTTTTATCTGTTATTAAGTAGTTTAAGTTAAGTTATCAATTAAGTGCCATTAAATGTTAAGGTTAAGTTTGTTGAGCTTGTTTTCGGTTGGGTTCGAGGTCTGCTAAGTTTAAATTATATATAGGTTTGAGTTGTGTGAGATTTAAAGAAAATTAAATTTTGTTAAGTATTATTAAGTAAGTTAAGTTAGATTCTGTTAAGTTTGAATTAGATTTAAGTGATTTTACATGATTTGCAAATAAGTCTGTTAAGTTAAATATTTTAAGTGCCTTAAATGCATACTATCTTTTCACCACTCCAAATTAACAAAGGACTGAGAATCACCCAGTTGATGCCATTTGAGCCAAATGACTAAAGGATTACAAACTGAAAACTGACTTTGAACATTTCTGGGAAGCTCATGAAAAAAGGTGGATGTGATAACTTCAAGGACAGAAAGAATCATTTTCAGGCTTGTTTACGTCTCTCCAGGTTGCATGAATGAAAACAGTTAACAGCTTTCTTTTCTTAGTCCACTTACCACCTATTGTGCAATGCCTGATAAGGCCTTAACATGCCGTTGCCGGACGACCAGAGAACTGATTGACATTATTGAATCATTATCATCTTTACATATACGAGGACTGGCAAAAGAGGACTGTCTTGAATGTCACAGCCCAAATTGTGCTGCTTGGGTTGCACTGTTTTGTGGGAGTTGTGATCAGTTGTTACTTTTTCATTTATGGTGCCACACCTGTAATTATAGGCACATCTGGGAACTTAATTGGGAGCAGGCACTACGGAATTAGACAGGGCTAAACACTGCTTCAGCTTCAGACCTTTATAAATCTCATGAGCAAAAATCTTAGCTTATTATCAGTGGGAGGTACAGTGTATTTTGAAAAGGGGTTAAAGCTCAAAGTACATCATATATAGCCTCAATAAGGTGTAGAAAACTGGTGCCTTTAACACAACATTCTGTTGTAGGCCCTATAAGAAGAGATCCCAATCAAGCATTAAATAATTGCAGTTCAGCTTTGATTACTCTAAATTTCAAAGGATGAGTCAGCATAAACAGACATGGGCTACTCTGGATTCATCTCTAAACCTGGAAATAGTGTCTAAACAGCTTTATAACCAGTGTAAAGGCTCTACTATTATGACACCTAAGATATTTTTAATTTGCGGAGATAGAGCCTGGAATGGAATACCAGCCCAAGCGCAGGGTGGATCTTGTTATTTAAGCAAGTTATCATTATTCCACCTCTGAGCACTGGTTCTGATCCTTCTCCGCAGGATCACATTTCTGACACTGAGTGTCCTGTTTATCCTCAGGCCTTTGGTGCAGCTGAGCCCTGGCAGAGCGGGGTCTGCACTTCTCTTGACATCTGGTAATGCCTCCTCCACAAGAGTTTCTGTGAGGAAAAACTTCACCATTATCTTACCTTGTTGCATTCAAAAAATAGTCAGTAAGATAATAGAAAAAACCTGCAAACTAACCTCCTTTCTTAAAAAGAAAAAACGGGGGAAATGTCGGAGAATGACTTAAAGAAAAGGCCATGAGACATAAAATTGAGAGAAAAGTATAAGGGAAAAGTAAAGCCATTTCTAACAGTTCTCAGCCTTCTGACTTGTATAAACAATTAGACTCTCTCAGGCATCATTCTATAAACAATAAAGTTCTCAGCTTGTCTTCCCATGGCAAGCAGAACACCGTCCTTGGGAAGGCCTGCCATCCTGAGAACAGGTGCAGAAGTTTTGGGAACACTGGTTTCTGTTTTAGTTTCTGGTTTCTGTTTTGGTTTCTGTCTTTAATAAACAATTGTAGGTATTCTAAAACAAAGGGAGTGGTTAGAAATTTCTCTGTTAGCCTATCATGACACTGGATTACAGAATATTCATGGCGTTCGTTAGCACTGTTATTTAAGGTGATTGATTGATCAATAAAGTTGGACTTCGATGCATTACCAGGATGGTCGTTCTCCCCTTCACTTCAATACTGCCCCTGGCATTGCACATCCCCACATGCCAGTGCCCATCCTGGGAAGAGCCCTGAGCAAGGAGGGAGGGACAGGATCTGCCTGGCCAGGGGCTGGGGCTCAGGCCTTGGCCCTTTGCATTCCTCAAACACATCCAGGTTTGCTCAGCACCAGAGACACCTTTGCCTTACTTGTCCCCACCTGTCATCACTGCCTGCAGGGCTCGGCTGTAGCTGGAACCTGGGGACACTTTCTCACTTGTGTCCCTGACACGGGTCTCTTCAAAGTACAAGAAAATTCAGTGTTTCAACAGAACTGAGTTCTTGATGGTTCTGTGACATCACTCAGGGGCTGGTGGCATCTCAGAGCTGGCTGTAACATCACAGGGCTGGTTGTGACATCACAGAGTAGGGTGTAAGGGCATAGAGCAGAGTCTGCCATCATAGAGGGTGGCTCTGTGGCATCAGAGAGTGGGTTGTGACATCACCAGGTGACTGTGTAACATCATGGAGCAGGCTGTGACATCACAGAACAGATTGTGACCTCACAGGGTGACATTCTGACATCAGTCTTCTGTGACATCACAGCACTGCTGTATGACATCATAAGGGGACAGAGTTTGCTCTGTGACATCAAAGGGGCAGTGTGACATCACAGAGATGGCTGTGTGACATCAGAGGGACTGTGTGACATCACAGATGGCTGTGTGACATCACAGGGTCTGTGTGACATCACAGGGGCAGTGTGAGGTCTCTGGGGAGGTCACTCTGCCCCGGCCCCCCTCACAGCTCCCCCCAGAGCAGTCCAACCCTGCTCGTGTGCAGCAGGGTCCCCTGTCCCCCCAGGTCCCCCCGCCCCTGGCCCCGCAGCCTTCCCCAGAGGATGTTCCATGAGATCGACCCCAGAGCCTGACACGGGGACGGGGGGCCGGGGCCCTGGGGGTGGGACAGGGGGACAGGGACCCCCGGCAGTGTCCCCATGTCCCCCAGGGCCAGAGCCTGGGCCAGGGCTCCTTCACCCTGCTATAGATAAATATCATAATATTGGCTTTTTGCAAATATTAAAATGAATTTAATATGTGTTATGTTACAATAGCTTTGTTGTAAAGATATAATTTTTATCTCTGTTTTTAATTAAGCTTAGACATAGTAGTGAAATATCTGATAGAAGTGTGCTTGTGTTAAACTGCCTGCTTGGATGGGATCACATCCAATGCACACAGGATGAGGACGCCTGTACAGATCTGCCAACTATCAGCACTCACTGTCTGAAGGCAGAGTGGACCAAGGCCCAGAAACTGGAGGTGATAAAGAGGAGCCAAAACCACAGCCAAGAAACACACATGCTCTGAAAAGGCAGACCCAAGGAGCGGTCATGTAAAATTGTTCCTGGAATATGTAAAGTAGTTTATGGATATGCATGAGGGTCTATGAATATGCAACAGGCTGATGTAAGGGGAAAGGTATTTCAGGGGGATCCCCGAAGGTAACAGGGTGCTCCTGGCTGAGAGCCGTAATAACCTTTGCTCCATGGCCCTGGTCTCCCATTGTCCTTTATTAAACTTTTTACATTTTCACAGGAGGGTGAACGTGCTTTTCACCAATGGAATCTCAAGGAAACAAGGGTCAGTTGTTAAGCCAAGGCTCTCCTGTGACCAAGTGGGGCCTCATGGGACACAGGTACAACTGGGACATTGCCAGGTCTGGTAGGAACAAGGCTCCATTATTGCACAGCAAGGCCTCAGGGCGCCCAGGAGAGTGGCGTGACAATGACATCTTGGGGAACCAAGTGTCACCTGCAAACACAACGGGGCCTCATGGAAGCCAGGTGCCATTTGGATATTGCCAGGACAGGTGGAACTCGCTGTCCACTGTGACACAGCACAGCCTCATGGAACTCAGCAGAGCACTGGGACAGCCTGGAATCTCATGGAGCCAAGGCTCTGCTTTGGCAAAGTGGGGCCCACAGGACACAGGTGCCACCGGGACAATGCCAGCTCTTGTGGAACCCAGTGTCCACTGTGACACAGCAGAACCTCATGGAAACATGGGGACCACTGTGACACAATGGAATCTCATGGAAGCAAGTGTCAGTTGTGAACGCAGCATGGCTTCACAGAAACCAGGGGCAATGGGGACCGTGCTGTGGCTCATGGGAGCAAGGGGCCATTGTGACACAGCGGGGCCTCTTGGAACCCAGGAGAACATTGTGGGTCCATGGATCCTCATAGAAGCACGGCCCCATTGTGACAAAGGGCAGTGTCACAATGGTCTCCTGGGTTCCATGAGTCCTCGCTGTGTTTAGAATTGACACTTGCTTCCCCAAGATTCCATGGCATCCCTCTGCTCTCCTGTGATTTGAGGCTGTGCTGTGTCACAATGGACACTTGTTTACACTAAGGCTGGAGATGTCCCAGTGGCACTGGGCTTCCATGAGGCCATGCTTTGTCACAATGGGGCCTTGGTTCCATGAGATTCCAATGTCCCACAATGGTCTCCTGGGTTCCACGAGCCCTGCCTTTGTCACAGTGCAACCTTGCTTGCACGAGCCTTGGCAATGTCCCAGTGGCACAGGGGTTCCATGAGACCCTGCTGTGTCACAATGGGCTCTTGGTTCCATCAGGTTCCATTGTGTCACAGTGCTCTCCCAGGTCCCATGAGGCCTTGGTCTGACACAGTGGTGTCTTGTTCCTACTAGGCCTGACAATGTCCCTGTGGCACCTGTGTCCCATGAGGTCCCACTTGATCAAAGCAGAGCCTTGCTCCCATGAGATTCCACTGTGTCACAATGTTCTACTTGGTTTCATGAGAACCTGATGTGTTGACAATTGATCCTTGGATCCTAGAGATTCCACTGCATCATGGCAGTGTCCTTGATTCCATAAGGCCCAGCTTTGTCACAGCTGGACCTTGGTTCCATGAGATTCCATTGTATCACAGTGGCGTCCTTGGTTCCATGAGGCCCTGCAGGGTAACAGTGGAGCCTTTGTGCCATTTGTTTCCACAGTGCCACAATGGTCTCCAGAACTCCATGAGGCCATGCAGCAAAAGAGTGGACCCTTGAATCCATGAGTTTCCATTCCATCACAATGGTCTCTTGCATTCCATGAGTCCATGCCGCAAAAGAGTGGATCCTTGAATCCATGAGTTTCCATTCCATCACGATGATCTCTTGCATTCCATGAGGCCTTGCTGTGTCACTAAGGAGCCTTTGTTCCATGTGTTCCCATTGGGACACAATGGTCTCCAGCGCTCCATGAGGCTGAGCCGTGAAACTCTGGGCACTTGGTTCCATGAGATTCCACCATGGTGTCACCATGGTCTCCTGGGTCCTGTCACAATTCACACTTGGTTCCATGAGATTCCACGGTGTCACCCACTCGATCTCCTTTATCCTTCAGTTCCATTTTAAAAGTCATAATTACGACACTTCATTAGCATACTCACATTTGCATAAAGCTGTGTCCTGGTTTTACAACCCTGTGTGGCCTCAGGGCCTGCATCAGTTCCTCCTGTGGTGCTTGTCAGTCTTCTGGTGGTCTTTTGATGAAGGCTTCTATTGTCCTTCTCACATTGGAACTTTTTACCTGAATCATCAGCCCATGCTTGGTGCTCCTTGTTCTGCAGTCTAACCTGGTTTGAGCTGATTTTGCCCTTTGCAAGTTCTGTTCAAACTTGCTCTCTTGCTCTTGGTGCGTTTGTTGTGTCGCTTGCTCTGCTCTCTCGCTTTCTCTGCTGTCTCGCTGGCTTTGCCTGCATGTGAAAAATGCATGTATTTTATGATTGGCTTTTCGCAAATATTCAAATGAATATTATATGTGTTGTGTTAGAAAGTAATGCTGTATTAATTCTCTTAAGTACTGTGTTAAATATAGTTTTAGGTTATAAAAACTGTTAAAATAGAAACTATGCTATGTAAGATACTTTTTTTAAAGAAAGGACTCACAGTGAGATAGCAGCCACAGGACACCTAAATCGTTCAGAGAAAAAGAATTTGTTGCTCTCTTATGAAAAGAAATGAACTTCTTCCCGCCTCGAAGGCGCTGTTAGGATTCAGAGGAAGAAGGTGGCACTGACCAGACAGAATCCTGTGTTTGAATGGAATTTATGCGTCATGGATGAGGTGTATGAATATGCAACAGGCTGTTGTTTTTAATGGTTAATCCTCTGCTACTGGGTGTCCTTTTTCGGGCTCTTACTACCCAGAGAAATGTACCCGGAGGTCCGTAACTCTTTGTCTCTATTCTCTCATATTGTCCTAATTCAAATTGTCAAAATTGTTATTACTCTAATTGTATTGCTATTTTTTATAGCCATTTTATTGCTATTAAACTTCTAAAATTTTAAAAACAAGTGATTGGTATTTTTCACACTTATTAACACCCCCTTCCATAAAAGAGGGACCTTCCTCCTCTGCCTGGGACCCTGAGCTCGGCTTTCCCTGCCCTGCAGCCACTGTTATAGATACATATTGTAATAGTGGCTTTTCACAAATGTAAAAATGGATTTTATATCTGTGGTGTTGAAATAACTTTGCTATATCTTTTCTATTTCTGTTGTTAATTAAGGTTAGACATAGTAGTGAAATCGCTGATATAATTATGCTTGTGCTAAAAGGCCTGCTTTGGTTGGGATAACATCCAATTGAGTGGAACAGCAGATTTGTCTTTACAAACCAGCTGTGGGTCTGCTGGTAGATAAAACTAGCTCTGGGAGATGAAAGAAACAATGGGAAAGATTCCACTAATTAATGGGAAAAGATATTTGCCTTTATATGTAAACTTCAGGATTGGTGATAAATGAAATTAGACATTGAAAGATGAAAGAAACAATGGGAAAACCACTAAATTCCATAAGAATTAAAAATTAATAGGGACGGTTATACATTAGAGGGAAATCTTTGGTATCAGGTGTTTCAGGAAGTCTGTGCTTCTCAAGTACCTCAGCCAATGGGGAAAGAGAGAAGGGAAATACAGCTGGGAAACTGGGATAAAAAGGAGGCTGCATCCTCCAAAATTTTGAGAGACCCCAGGGGAATGCCCCATGGCCTCTCCCTTTATTTGAAGAAGTAAAAGGACTCCTCTGTCTCCTTTCTGGACATAAATCTCTGATGTTTGTGGATTAATTTTCCTAACACAATGAACACAGGATGAGGACACCTGTACAGATCTGCCAACTGTCAGCAACCACTGTCTGAGAGCAGTGTGGTCTGGACCCAAAACTGAAGATGATGATAAAAAATGGACTAAAACCATAAGCCAGGAATACTCATGCTCTAAAAAGGCAGATCCAAGGGCAAGATAGGCTTAGGAGTTCTCGGAACATGTAAACTGGTTAGGGGAAATGTTTACTATGCATGAGGGTCTATGAATATGCAAAAGGTTGGTGTAAGAGAAAAGGTATTTAAGGGGTATTCCCAGCTGAGTGCCAAGATGCACCTGGCTGTAATAACCTTTGCTCTATGTTCCTTGTTTCCTATTGTCCTTTTTAAAATTTTTTATATTTTCACAGGAGACTGAATGTATTTTTCACACCCCACACCCCCTGCCTGCTGACATATCTTGCCAGCCCAGCCTGGTGCTGCCCAAGCCCTGCTGGGGCACCTGGATCATCCAACCCACCCCTGTGGGTTTGTGCAGCAAAGCCTCTGTCAGTGCTGTAGTTGTTGTTTGTTTGCTTTATTATACACACCAGTAAATAACTGTTATTTCTATTCCCGTATCTTTGCCTGAGAGCCCCTTAATTTCATGATTCTAATAATTCAGAGGGACAGGGTTTACATTTTCCATTCCAAGGAGGGCTCCTGCCTTCCTTAGCAGACACCTGTCTTTCAAACCACGACAAGGTAAAAAATCAGCTCTTCCCAAGGGGTTTCCCATATGGAGCTGAGACCCAATGGATGTTCCTGCCCCAGCGTTGAGTCAGGTGCCTACTGGGATCCAGGATGACGTGGAGACCACCAGCCACGCCTTTTCCAACTTGGATTTTTGGGAATGTGGATCAGCAGGGCTTTTCCAACTTGGATAATTGGGAATGTGGGTCACCAGGGCTCTCTGCAATGAGGGTTCTCTGATGGGGGAGGAAGTTGGAGCAGTGCACGAAGCTCCTCCTGCAGCTGGGGCAATTGCAGGGCTTCCCTTAGCGGTGCCTCCGCTGGTGTTGATTCAAGACTGAGCTGAACCTCTTCCCACACTCCGGGCACTCATGGGGCCTCTCCCCGCTGTGGATGCGCCAGTGCCTGGTGAGGTAGAAACTGTGCTTTAAGCCCTTCTTGCAGTCGGGGCAGCAGAAGGACCTCTCCTCAGTGTGATTCCGCTGGTGGGTGAGGAGAAGGGAGCTGGTTGGAAATGATTTCCCCCACTCGGAACACTCGTAGGGCCTCTCCCCTGAGCGGATCTTCTGGTGGGAAGTCAGGTGGGAGCTCTGGAGGAAGTTCTGGCCAAATTCCCAACACTCGTAGGGCTGCTCCCCGGTGTGGATGCGATGTTGGATGGTGAGCTGGGGGCTGTCTCTGAAGCCCTTCCCCCACTCGGGACACTCGTAGGGCTTCTCCCCAGTGTGGATCATCTGGTGGCGGAGCAGGCAGGACCTCCAGCTGAATCCCTTCCCACACTCCAAGCACTTGTGGGGCTTCTCCCCATCATCGAGCTGCTCATGGAGCACAAGCCCTGAGCTCTGGCTGAAGCTCTGTCCACCTTCCTGGCTCAGGCTGGCTCTTTCCTCCTCAGAGCACCCTGGGCTGGGTTTGCAGCCCCTCCTCCTGGGAGATATGTGGGGATTTTCCTCCCCATCAGATTCCTGCACTGTGGAGTCACTCAAAACGGTCTCTGCCACCAGGTTCTGCCACGGGGATTTGTCCTCCCTGCTCTCCATGCTCAGCTCATGCTCTGGGGAAGGAAGGACAAGGAGAGGATGGGATTTGCCTCCATGCCAGAGGGAAGGACATCCTCCCAATGTGTCCCCGGCAGGACGACATCAGCAGCAGGATTGTCCTGCAGCCAGGGGCCGTGGTGGGCTAGGAGATGGAGCAGGAGAGAGTGGGAAAGGGGCACTGACTTCCTCCTCAGCTGCCTGGGGGTTCCGGGGCATCTTCATCTTCCTCACATCCCCCTCCATCCGGCCAAGATTTGGGAAAGGGAAATCCTGCTTAGCAAGGAAAAGAAGGGATGAGCATATTGGGTTTGAAGGTCCCCCTGCCCAAGTCCATGTCTAGATGTCAGCATCATGTGTCCATAAAAATCTGCTCTAAAAAAGCCTCCCAGGAGTTCCCCATCTCTGGTCTCTCAGTTTTGGGGTTCTGGGATTCCTCCCTGTCCAGGATGCTGGGTGTCCCAGCAATCCCAAAAGCTCCTCTCTATTCTGTCTCCCCATTAAGGCGTGCTGGGGGTTTTGGGGATCCCTTCTCCCCTCATTCTCTGCTCTGGCCTGCAGCGGCTCCAAGGAGTCCCCCCTGCCCCTCTCCAGGCTCTTGAGGCTCCCGCCAATGGTGGCACTCCCCCCGCTCTGGGCTCCCCACTTTGGGCTCCTGGGGGACACAGGGCTCTGCTGTCCCCACAAGAGGCCTTTTCTGCTCAGCTTCTTCATTCTCCAAACATCCCCCCAGAAAAATCCAGGGGACCCCCCAGGATATCTGCGCCAAGCTCCCCCTCCCCAGTCACGATCCCATGGGTGGGGGCTGCGAATTCAGGGAGGGTTGGGTGGTGCTGAGGCACCTGAACTGGCACTATATCCCAAAGGAGTGGGCAAGGGAGCAGCAGGGCTGGGGACAAGCCATGAGGAAGGACTACCACAGTCACATTCCTGGATTCACTCCTCCACCAAGGTGCTTCCAGCCTGGAGGAAATATCCCACAGGAGAGCAGCTCCATGACACACCCCCAACACCTGCCCTGCTCCAGGGCTGAATCCAGAGCCTCTTCTGCCTGGCTGAGAGCACAGAGGGAGCTGCAGGACCTCTCAGCTCTCCCTGGATCCTTGTCTTCTTCAGGTGAGCAACCTCAGCTCTCCCAGCCTGGCTCCAAATCAGAGGGGCACCAGCTCTTGGAGCATCTCTGGTGCCTCCTCTGGACTGGATCCAGCAGCTCCAGCTCCTTCCTGTGCTGGGCCCCAGGGCTGGGGCAGCTCTGCAGGTGGGGACTCACCTGAGTGGGGCAGAGGAGCAGAATCCCCCCCTTCTCTGCTGCCCACATGGGGGCTCAGTCCAGGCTCAGGGAGGCTTTCAGGGCTGGGGCTTCCTTCTGCTTTCCTCGATCTGCCTTAGTCCCTCCTCTTCCTCCCACTCCTCCTCTTCCATCCCTCCTTCTCCTCCTCCTCCTCCTCCTCCCTCAGCCCACCTCCTTCTCGTCTTTCATCCCTTCCTGCTCTCCCCCTTCATCCCCGCCCTTCCCTCCCTTCTTCTCCTCCCCCAGCAGCAGCCACACCCTCGGTGCCCCGTTCCCCGCAGCCCTTGCAGCCCGTGGCAGGAGCGGGGATGGAGTTGGGAGAGGTCAGGATTGGCACCCTCGGGCCTCATACTGGAGGCTCCTGGGGTCAGCTGAGGAGGAAGTCAGTGCCCATTTCCCACTCTCTCCTGCTCCATCTCCCAGCCCACCACGGCCCCTTGCTGCAGGACAATCCTGCTGCTGATGCCATCCTGCCAGGGACAAATTGGGAGGATGTCCTTCCCTCTGGCATGGAGGCAAATCCCATCCTCTCCTTGTCCTTCCTCCCCTAGACCAGGAGATGAGGATGGAGAGCAAGGAGGACAAATCCCCATGGCAGCAGAACCTTGTGGAAGACAAGTTAGGAAGACGCCTGGCTGGTGGTCTCCACGTCATCCTGGATCCCAGTAGGCACCTGACTCAACGCTGGGGCAGGAACATCCATTGGGTCTCAGCTCCATATTGGAAACCCCTTGGGAAGAGCTGATTTTTTACCTTGTCATGGTTTGAAAGACAGGTGTCTGCTAAGGAAGGCAGGAGCCCTCCTTGGAATGGAAAATGTAAACCCTGTCCCTCTGAATTATTAGAATCATGAAATTAAGGGGCTCTCAGGCAAAGAGATGGGAATAGGAATAACAGTTATTTACTGGTGTGTATAATAAAGCAAACAAACAACAACTACAGCACTGACAGAGGCTTTGCTGCACAAACCCACAGGGGTGGGTTGGATGATCCAGGTGCCCCAGCAGGGCTTGGGCAGCACCAGGCTGGGCTGGCAAGATATGTCAGCAGGCAGGGGGTGTGGGGTGTGAAAAATACATTCAATCTCCTGTGAAAATATAAAAAATTTTTAAAAGGACAATAGGAAACAAGGAACATAGAGCAAAGGTTATTACAGCCAGGTGCATCTTGGCACTCAGCTGGGAATACCCCTTAAATACCTTTTCTCTTACACCAACCTTTTGCATATTCATAGACCCTCATGCATAGTAAACATTTCCCCTAACCAGTTTACATGTTCTGAGAACTCCTAAGCCTATCTTGCCCTTGGATCTGCCTTTTTAGAGCATGAGTATTCCTGGCTTATGGTTTTAGTCCATTTTTTATCATCATCTTCAGTTTTGGGTCCAGACCACACTGCTCTCAGACAGTGGTTGCTGACAGTTGGCAGATCTGTACAGGTGTCCTCATCCTGTGTTCATTGTGTTAGGAAAATTAATCCACAAACATCAGAGATTTATGTCCAGAAAGGAGACAGAGGAGTCCTTTTACTTCTTCAAATAAAGGGAGAGGCCATGGGGCATTCCCCTGGGGTCTCTCAAAATTTTGGAGGATGCAGCCTCCTTTTTATCCCAGTTTCCCAGCTGTATTTCCCTTCTCTCTTTCCCCATTGGCTGAGGTACTTGAGAAGCACAGACTTCCTGAAACACCTGATACCAAAGATTTCCCTCTAATGTATAACCGTCCCTATTAATTTTTAATTCTTATGGAATTTAGTGGTTTTCCCATTGTTTCTTTCATCTTTCAATGTCTAATTTCATTTATCAGCAAACCTAATTTTTTTTGTTATTTATAAAGGCAAATATCTTTTCCCATTAATTAGTGGAATCTTTCCCATTGTTTCTTTCATCTCCCAGAGCTAGTTTTATCTACCAGCAGACCCACAGCTGGTTTGTAAAGACAAATCTGCTGTTCCACTCAATTGGATGTTATCCCAACCAAAGCAGGCCTTTTAGCACAAGCATAATTATATCAGCGATTTCACTACTATGTCTAACCTTAATTAACAACAGAAATAGAAACGATATAGCAAAGTTATTTCAACACCACAGATATAAAATCCATTTTTACATTTGTGAAAAGCCACTATTATAATATGTATCTATAACAGTGGCTGCAGGGCAGGGAGAGCCGAGCTCAGGGTCCCAGGCAGAGGAGGAAGGTCCCTCTTTTATGGAAGGGGGTGTTAATAAGTGTGAAAAATGCCAATCACTTGCTTTTATATTTTTAAAAAATTAATAGTAATAAAATGGTTATAAAAATAGTAACACAATTAGAGAAATAACAATTTGGACAATTTGAATTAGGACAATATGAGAGAATAGAGACAAAGAGTTACGGATGTCCGGGTAAATTTTCTGGTAGCACAAACCCAAAAAAGACACCCGTTAACAAAGGATTAGCCATTAAAAACAACCGCCTCTTACATATTCATACACTTCATACATGATGCATAAATTCCATTCAAACACAGGATTCTGTGTGGTAATTGTCAGCTTCTTCCCCTGAATCCTAAAAGCATCTTCGAGGCAGGAAGAAGGTAGTTTTTTCTGATAAGCTGGCAATAAATCAATAAATTCTTTTTCTCTGAAAGATTTAGGTGTCCTTTGGCTGCTATCTCATTTCAAGTCCTTTCTTTAAAAAAGGAATCCTACATAGCATAGTTTCTATTTTAACATTTTTTATAACCTAAAACTATATTTAACAAGTACTTAAGAGAATTAATACAGCATTACTCTCTAACACAACACATATAATATTCATTTGAATATTTGCAAAAAGCCAATCATAAAATACATGCATTTTACACAAAAACATCCCAGTGCAGTCTCACAAGCAGAGGCTCACCCTGATTTGCAGAAAAAACCCACAATTTGTAGAGGCTGTAAAGCCAGTATGATTGATTTCAGTACTGCCCTAAGGACATGGGCACCCCCGAAAATTACCAAGGCTATTTTACCTCTTAACTTGTTGCATATGCATATGAGAGGAATGTGGGATTTGTCTTTACAAACCAGCTGTGGGTCTGCTGCTAGATAAAACCAGCACTGAGAGATAAAAGAAACAATGGGAAGGATTCCAATCATTGATGAATGGAAAAAGATATTTGCTTTTACAAATAAACTCTAGGTTTTCTGATAAATGAAATTGGACATTGAAAGATGAAAGAAACAATCGGGGAAACCCCTAAATTCCATAAGATTTAAAAATTAAAAGGGGGGGTGATACTTTAGAGGGAAATCTTTGGTATCAGGCATTTTGGGAAGTCTGTACCTCTCAAGTACCTCAGAAATGGTGAAAGAGAGAAGGGAAATTGGGATAAAAAGGAGGCTGCATCCTCCAAAATTTTGAGAGACCCCAGGGGAATGCCCCATGGCCTCTCCCTTTATTCAAATAAAGTCAAAGGACTCCTCTGTCTCCTTTCTGGACATAAACCTCTGATGTTTGTGGATTCATTTTCCTGGTACACATGTATTAAACTGTCTTATAAACTCTATGAGCCTGCCAGTTGTTTAGTCATGTAGTTGTAACCCAGATTCAGTTTTTCCATCTGCTTCAGCCCCAGGGTCGGTGCGGAGGCCCACTCTCCTTATCTCTCTTCAGCTTGGGTGTTTGCATTCCTTTCTAGGTAGCCTTGAATCTCCTTTGTTTCCTCTGCAGGCTTTTTTGGGAGCACACAAGTTAACAGACTACAGGAGATTAAACAGCAGACTTCAGCTAAATCTAAAATTGCTTTCTATCCCGACTTAAATTTCTAACCCACAGCTGGAGAAGCAGCTCTGGGCTGGGCTCAGGAGAAACTCCCAGATAAGAGAAGTGCAGCCAGATGCCCTCCTCCCTAAGCTTGATCACATCTTTTGTTTTCTTAAGTATCCAGTTGTTAGTGTTTCCTAGCAATTCTCTAAGTAAAAAGGAACAAAAGGAACCACCAACATACCTTTGCACCCTAAAAATTCTGCTCTGTCCAATCATTTCTTCTGGTGGCATCGAGGATAGCTGGATGATCCTTGCAGGTCTTTTCCAACTTAAATAATTTCCATCTTTATCCCATCAAAACACCCAGAACTCAGGTTAAAAAAAAAGAAATTAAACAAAGAGATCTAAAGCTGCACCACTTCACTGGGATTTGGAAGTGAATTGGGGGTTCAGAGGAATATCCAGGAGGATGTGGGTGTTGTAGGGCCATGGAGCCAGGCAGATGGGGCCACAATCTCGTAGCTGTGCTGGCAGAGTTTTTCCCCCTGAGCCCGTCTGCTCTCCAGGAATTCTGGTTTTGTCCCAGTCCCTGGCCTGGGTCTCCCCATTTGGGGTGTCCCCCCAAAGTGCCCAAATCTCTGCTGATGTGCCTGGGCTGCCCCTGGCTGGGGATGTTCCTGCCCACCAACCTCTCCTGGTCAGTGCCATGGGGGGGTGGGAGGGGGTTTGGGGGGTCCTGGGGGAATGGAGAGAGGCTTCTGTGGCTCTTGGGGTGTTTGTGGTACTGGGAGGGGGTTTGGGGGTCTTTTGGGGCACACTGTGAGGGGGGTTTGAGGTCCTGGCCGGGCTGTGTGGCTTGGAGAGAATTTGGGTGGATTTTGGGGGAGATGGGAAGGGGCTTTGCTGGCTCTTAGGGCCATTTACATTGCAGGGAGTGTCACGGACATATTTCCTAAAAAATCCTTTCACTAGGATTTTTCTCCTGAGGAGCTGAGAAGCCTCAGAAAAGAAATGTAAACAATAACTATCTGATGGCTGTGGAATGTGATCTGGAGATGGTTTACAAACAGGTGCATCTTTGATTGGTCTCACGTGGTTGTTTATAATTAATGACCAATCATAGGTCCAGCTGTGTCAGGACTCTGAGCAGTCACAAGATTTTATTACTTTCTTTGCTAGCCTTCTGATGTCTCCTTTCTCTTTCTTTAGTGTAGTTTTAATATATCATTTTCTTATCCTATATATCATAAAATAATAAATCAGCCTTCTGAAACATGGAGTCAAGATTCTCATATCTTCCCTCGTCCTGGGGACTCTCAAACACCACCACAGAGGGAGGGCTTTGAGGGAGTCCTGGCCAGGAGCTGTGGGGTGGTTTGAGGGGTCTGGGAGGGGTTTTAGGGTAGATGTGACCCCCCAAAGCAACCACCAGACCCCACCCCCCAAGATGCTGCCAGGGCTCTGTGGCTCCATGTTGGGGTTCATCCTCCTGGTGCTGCAGCAGAAGGTGAGGGGGGTCCCCAGGGGCTGTGTGTGTCCTCCCCATGCCGGTGTCACCCCTTTGTCCCTCCCCACAGGGCTCTTGCCCCAGCTCCTGCTCCCCAGAGGGAATTTGGGGAGGGGGCAGAGGGGGTGCACAGCCCCCATCAGGGGATGACCCCAGCCCAGCCCCTTTGTTCAGCACCAGGCTGGGCTCAGGGCTGATGGGAAGCAGATCCTGCAGCTGGGACAGTATCACTGTGATGTTTTCTGAAAAATCCCTTTGCCAGTGGGAAAAATGCCAATCAATTGTTCTTAAAATTTTACAAGTTGAATAGTAATAAAATGGTTATAAAAATAGTAATATAATTAGAGTGATAACAATTTTGACAATTTGAATTAGGACAGTATGAGACAATAGAGACAAAGAGTTAGGGACCTCAGGGTACCTTTTTCTGGGCAGCATGAGCCTGAAAGAGGACCCATGTTAACAAAGGATTGACCCTTAAAAGCAATAGCCTGTTGCATATTCATACACCTCATCCATGACGCATAAATTCCATTCAAACACAGGATTCTGTCTGGTAATTGTCACCATCTTCCTCTGAATCCTAACAGAGCCTTCGAGGTGGGAAGAAGTCCATTTCTTTTCATAAGAGAGCAACAAATTCTTTTTCTCTGAACGATTTAGGTGTCCTGTGGCTGCTATCTCACTGTGAGTCCTTTCTTTAAAAAAAGTATCTTACATAGCATAGTTTCTATTTTAACAGTTTTTATAACCTAAAACTATATTTAACACAGTACTTAAGAGAATTAATACAGCATTACTTTCTAACACAACACATATAATATTCATTTGAATATTTGCGAAAAGCCAATCATAAAATACATGCATTTTTCACATGCAGGCAAAGCCAGCGAGACAGCAGAGAAAGCGAGAGAGCAGAGCAAGCGACACAACAAACGCACCAAGAGCAAGAGAACAAGTTTGAACAGAACTTGCAAAGGGCAAAATCAGCTCAAACCAGGTTAGACTGCAGAACAAGGAGCACCAGGCATGGGCTGATGATCCAGGTAAAAAGTTCCAATGTGAGAAGGACAATAGAAGCCTTCATCAAAAGACCACCAGAAGACTGACAAGCACCACAGGAGGAACTGATGCAGGCCCTGAGGCCACACAGGGTTGTAAAACCAGGACACAGCTTTATGCAAATGTGAGTATGCTAATGAAGTGTTGTAATTATGACTTTTAAAATGGAACTGAAGGCTAAAGAAGATCAAGGAGGTAACACAGTGGAATCTCATGGAACCAAGTGTGAATTCGGACAGGACCCAGGAGACCATGGTGACACCATGGTGGAATCTCATGGAACCAAGTGTGAATTGTTGCAGGACCCAGGAGACCATGCTGACGCTGTGGTGGAATCTCATGGAACCAAGTGTGAATTGTTGCAGGACCCAGGAGACCATGCTGACGCTGTGGTGGAATCTCATGGAACCAAGTGTGAATTGTTGCAGGACCCAGGAGACCATGCTGACGCTGTGGTGGAATCTCATGGAACCAAGTGCCCAGAGTTTCATGGCTCAGCCTCATGGAGCGCTGGAGACCATTGTGTCCCAATGGGAACACATGGAACAAAGGCTCCTTAGTGACACAGCAAGGCCTCATGGAATGCAAGAGATCATCGTGATGGAATGGAAACTCATGGATTCAAGGGTCCACCATTTTACAGTATGGCCTCATGGAATGCAAGAGACCATTGTGATGGAATGGAAACTCATGGATTCAAGGGTCCACTCTTTTGCTGCATGGCCTCATGGAGCGCTGGAGACCATTGTTGCACCATGGAAACAAATGTCACAAAGGCTCTATTGTAACCCAGCAGGGCCTCATGGAACCAAGGACACCACATGATACAATGGAATCTCATGGAACCAAGGCTGCAGGATAACCCCACTGCCAATCCCGTCCTGCTGGGGAAGCACTGGGGACATCTCCTTCCCCTTCCCTCTGGCACAGAGGCAAACCTCATCCTCTCTTTGTCCTTCCTCCCCCAGACAAGAAGCTGAGGATGGAGACCAGGAAGGACAAATCTCCAGAGCAGAACCTGGTGGAAGAGGCCCCTTTGAGCAGCTCCACTGTGCATGAATCCAATGGGGAGGAGAAGTCCCAGAGGTCCCACAGGACAAGTGGCACCAAACCCAGCCCGGGTTGCTCTGAGGAGGAAAGACCCACCCTGGGCCAGGAAGGTGGACAGAGCTTCAGACAGGGCTCGGAGCTGGTGGTGCATGAGCAGCTTCACGATGGGGAGAAGCCCTACAAGTGCTTGGAGTGTGGGAAGAGCTTCAGGCAGAGCAGGACCCTGATCGCCACCAGATGATCCACACCGGGCAATGGCCCTACGAGTGTGGGGAATGTGGGAAGGGCTTAAGGTGCAGCTCTGAGCTTGTTACCCACCAACGCATCCACATCGGGGAACAGCCCTATGAGTGTTCCGAGTGTCAGAAGAGGTTTCGGATCAGCTCCCATCTCATCCTGCACCAGCGGATTCACACAGAGGAGAGGCCATTCTGCTGCCCTGACTGTGGGAAGGGCTTCAAGCAAAACTCCCACCTCATCATCCATCAACGCATCCACACCGGGGAGAGGCCCTATGAGTGTCCCCAATGTGGGAAGAGCTTCACCCGGAGCTGTGCCTTGACCAAACACCAACAGAGGCACCAGTAAGGGAAGCCCTGCAAATGCCCTAACTGCAGGAAGATCTTGGTGCACAGCTCCAGTTTCATCCCCCATTGGACAACCCACATTGGAAAGAATGCTGGTGCTCCACATTCCCTGTGATCCTTACCGGCAAGACTCCTTTCCCTTTTCCTGCCCCTGCCAACGACATGATGTGGGATCAAAGAACATAAGGGTCTGGCTAATGCCATGTCATTATTTTCACTCCTGCTTCAGGTCAATGCCAGAGGCAGGAAAGGGACTCTCTCCCCTTGAGAGAAGGGTGTCCTTTACAGGCAGGAGTGAATATGTGGCTGGAAAGAGACAGTCAGTGGTGTTGTAGTTTTCCCTCTAAATAGTTTTTCTGATCCCTTCTGTTACCAGTGTTGTTGCTGTTCCTGTTTGTTCCTTATCTGGTTGCTGTTCCAAATAAATTGTTCCTATCCCAGGGTGGGATTTTTGCCTTTTGTGCATTCCATGGGAGGCGGGAGGGCAGCGAGCAGCAGCACGGTTTTAGCAGGAGCAGAAAATTGGGGAATCCCATTTCTGAACCCCGGCCCCTGGAAAACAAGCATCCCAGCCGGTCCCAGCCCTGGTGGCCATGGCAACAGCCTTGGGAGCAGGTCCCTGGCTGGGGCTGTGGGAGCCTCTTCCCTCTGGTGCCCAGGGACAGGAGTGGAGGGAACAGGTGCAGCTGAGTCGGAGCAGGCTCAGGTTGGATGTCAGGAAAAGGTTTTTGCCCAGAGGCTGCTGGGGCCCTGCCCAGGCTCCCCAGGGAAGGGTCCCAGCTCCAGGGCTCTCTGAGCTCCAGCAGCGTTTGGACAGCGCTGCCAGGCCCAGGCTGGCATTGTTGGGGTGTCCTGTGCAGGGCCAGCAGTTGGACTGGAGGATCCTGATGGGTCCCTCCCAGCTCAGCCAATTCTGTGGTTCTGGGATCCCATGAGCCTGGGGATAGGACTGCCAATGGTTGCCATGGCAATGGGCTCTGGCTGTAGGCCTGAGCTGGTGTCCACGGAAACCACTCTTGGCATGGGGTCTCCATGGAGCTGCCAAGGGACTGAGCATAGCAACAGGGGGCTGGTGATGGTTGTCATGGAAACTGACCATAGCAACAGGGGGCTGGTGGTGGTTGCCATGGAAACTGTCCAGAGCAACAGGGGGCTGGTGATGGTTGCCATGGAAACTGACCATAGTAGCAATGACGTTGGTGATGGCTGCCATGGAAACTGACCGTAGCAACAGGGGGCTGGGAAGGGTTGCCATAGAAACTGTCTAGAGCAATGGATTCTGGTGATGGGTACCTGCTAAGGAACTGAGTTGCCACAGGCACTCAGAGGGATTCCATGGGAGGCGCCCTGAGTTTTTAAGATTTTCTAAGATATTGACATTCTTGTAGGGAACTTTCTCACACACTTGCTGTAAATAACTCATTGTTTTGCATTCCTTTATGGAGGAGGAGAAAGTTGATGGGCTCTTGGTTTGTCCAGTGTCATTGGAGAGGTGGCAATCCACTGTCACTCTTGGGAAACTGTAAATGTTGGAGTCAGAAAATAAACTTCCTTTTTTTTTTCACCATGAGAAGAGCGGTGTGCACTTGTGTTCTTTCATGTCCTATAGCAACACATGGGGACATTCCAAGAGTCTCCAGGCCGTTCAAGAGCTGCAATGTCACACACAGAGACAGGGGCTGCATGGACACCTCCCAGGGTTTTCTGGGGGTGGTAAAGAGCCCTGTGGTCAGAGGCAGTAACAGCCATTCCATGGTGACATCCCAGGGCACCTTGGGCTGCAAAGGCACCGATCTGTCACAGGCACTCACGGGGGCTCCACGGTGACATCCCAGGAGTCCCCAGGCTGCCAAAGACCTAGGATGTCCCAGACACTCACAGGGGTTCCTGTCATGGGCAGAGTGGGAGCTTCAGGCAAAAGCTTTGTTTCTTCCTTGGAGAAACTCCTGCTGAGTCATGGGATGGAGAAATGGCACACAGCAGCCACCATAGAACCCATAAAACACTCCAGGACCCCTAGACTTCTTTACTTCCATCTCAGAGAGGAGAAGGGGCCCCAGACATTGACAAAGGTGCAAAAGATCGGACAGGGGGAATTGAACTTGTCCCACAGGATTAATGATGGTATACCAGACAGATTTCTAGAAATACAGCTCTGATTGATTCTGATCATGATTAGACAGAAAGATCTTGATCAGAGTTATTTCCTCCACAGCACAGGAGCTCTAACAAGTAGAATATTCTTCCCTGGGAAGAAATTTTGAAGTCAACAGGGCCTTGCTGGAGTTGTTGGAGCACACTGCAGGCAGAGCCTCCTGCTCCAGCAGGAACTGCCTTTCCTGTGCCATGAGCAGGGCAGGTCCCGCTGCAGGGAAAGCCCCAGGCCAGCCCCAGCACAGGGAAGGGCTCGGGCACAAGGGCAGAGTGCCATGCTGGGAGCTGTGCCAGGGAGAGCCTGAGGCACCAAAGGCACCTTGGCAGCAGCCGCTGCTTGCAGGCCATGGCCAGAAGCCTCCCTTGGCAGCCCAGCCTGGTGGCCACCACTGCAGAGCTGCTGCCTCAGGGCTCATTCCTGGCTGGGCTCTGAAAAGCCACTTCTGCTCCAGAAGCCTGACTGGGAAGCCATTGGCCCCAGCACCTCGGGGACAAGATATTAATGACAAAACTCTTCATGCCAGCAGAGCCAAGGCAGGGGCAGAGAAAAGGGGAGAGCCAGGCCCAGGGCACAGGGCTGCCATGGTGATGGCTGTGAGGCCACTGCCCCTGCAGCAGCCTGGCTGCCCTCAGCAGACATTCTGGCCAGAAGCATTGTGAGGGCACTCAGCACAGCAGAGAACACACACTATGGGAATTCTGTTCTTGGGGTGGGGAGGGTTTCACTGGGTCAGGCTGCACAAAGCTCCTGTTCTTGGACAATCCCTGGGATAGGGCATCCAATTCTCTAGAAAAACAGCTGCAGTTTCATGCCACTTTCATAATTGTAGAATATTTCTTCCTTCTAACAAATGTAAATCCACCTTCATTCAGTTTAAAGATATTGACCCTTTTTCTGTCATGGCAAGATTTGGGAGAAAATAACTTTGACCACAATTTTTCCATTTTCACAGACCTTTTTTTTTTTCCAAAAATCTCCCAGGATGGGGTTTTGGAGGCCTCATCACAAAACCAGCAGGGGGAGTCTGCAGGCTCTGGGCTCAGTGGTGTGGAGACTGAGGACAGAACAGGAGTAGCCTGGGAGGGATGGAAAGGTGGTTTCAGAGGGGCAGGAGCTTTTCTTCATAGTGGGAATGAGCCTGAAGAAGACATAATAGCACCAAGAGCAGCTGGGGAGGTGCAGAATGGACACCAGCAGAAAGGAATTTCCCTACCAGGGCAGGGCTGTGGTGCAACACGTCCCTGGTAGTAGCCTGGAGCAGCCCAAGGCTCTGTGTGGGCAGGCAGAGGCAGGCAGGAGGCAGAGCTGTCAGCAAAGGAAGGGCCCAGCCAGGGGGCAGCCAGGGGATGCCGACAGCCTGCAGGGACAGAGGTGCAGGGCAGGGACAGCCTGGGCTGCACAGGGATGGGCAGCAGCTGCAAGACAGCCCTGCCAGAGCCAACGTGGGCAGCACTTTGGCCATGGCTGCTGGCCCTGGGCCTGAGGCCATGTGAGAGTCTGTCCAAAATATCTTTCATTTTTGCCCCACGGTTGCCATGAAGAGAGACCACCGAAAAATTAAAAACTGCTGAACCAGTGGGGGGGAGGAGGGAAAATCATGTGCCTCTTAGCTCACTGTTTCCAGAGGTGTTGTTTGCTATATACGACACTGAACTCGAAGGAACACTCTGCCCTTTTTCCTGAACAATGGTCCTGAAATTTCTCCCCGCCTCCTGGCCTGGCTGGTTTGAGCTTTAGCGTGGTCCCTCCTCCAAGAGAAGACCCCTCTAGCCTGTTCTCAACCATCGTGATAGACAAGTAGAGATGTAGGCCTCTTCATCAAGGACCCAAGACATGAAACCCCTGTGTGAGAAGGCCTCCTCTCACCTTCTTCCAGGGACTGTGACTGAAACCCTCCCAACTCGGGGGAGGTGTGCAAAGGGCAGGGAGGAAAGCTGCCCAGAGCAAGCACAGGTGCAGGCACTGGGCCATGAAAACAATGGTTCTCGCTTGCTGCCTGGCTCGATTTTGTGTACCCCTGAACAAATACTATTCTTTCCCCCTTGTTGCCTTCTCAAGGCGTGGCAACCTGGTTCTTAGTCCGGCACGGTGGCCCTAACCCCAGGGTCACTCGGTCCATATGCTCCTGACACCAACGTGGTGGACAGCAAATGGTGTTAATTGAGGGGTCACAAGGGTTTTTATAGCTTGGGCAGTCAGTGTCATTTCCTTCTGCTCACGTCCAGCTGGGTGCAGCCAGGTACGGAGCAAAGGTCTGACTGCAGGGTGGGGGGGATGTCCTGACTGACCGTACAGCCCGATTTCTTCCGCACGCATATCCCTAACTCTCCACGTTTCCCCCCTCCCTCACGATTAGTAAAAATCATTTAAAATTATAAAATGTAGAGGTTACAAAATTTCATGGGTTATTAAAATTAGTATAAAATTGTAAGTGTGTTAGTAACTGGCACGCCTTAGAGTAATTGTCGGCACTCGACAAACAATGCTAAGCGTTTCTAAACACTTTTCAATGAATAGCACCAGTTTGTGTAATATGCAAGGCCCGAAGATTACGGTTAGTAAGATTATAGCGAGTGGGCCTATTAGGGTAGACATCAGGGTGGTGAGCCATGGGCACTGGTTGAACCATGACTCGAACCAGCCCTGTTGAGCTTCTCTGTCCATTTTTCTTAGGTTTAGTTGGTTCCTCAGTTTTGCCATGGAGTCTCTAACAACTCAGGTGTGGTCCGCATAAAAGCAGCATTCCTCTTTCAAGACGGCACACAGGCCTCCTTGCTGCATGAACAAAAGGTCCAGTCCTCGCCTGTTTTGGAGGACAACCTCTGAGAGCGAGGAAAGGGATTTTTCTAGGGAAGAAATGGATTTCTCAATCCTATGCAAGTCCTCGTCGACAGTCATCTGCAGTTGTGCCAGTCCTTGATGTTGTGTTGCAAGGGCCGAGATGTCTGTGGCAGCGCCGGTAGCTCCTAAACCAAGGAGCATTGCGATGGTGATGCCTGTTATCACTTCTCGTTTGTGGAGCCGGTCGGGTTCCTCGAACAAGCGGTACACCTCTTCTTCCTGGCAATACAGGACTCTGGGGACAATTAAAACTTGGACACAAAAGTCAGTAGAATGATCAAATTTGTCAAGGAGTAGACATGGGCTTACCCTGGATCGTTGACAGACCCACATTCCCGATGCAGCTGGGATCACCCACTGGAACTTCCCTCCCTTAAGTTTGACGAATTCCTGGCAGACGCCCATCTGCTTTGCCAAGGTTCCACTGCCAAAGCATTTGCCTTGGCCCATAACCTGACTTAGGGTAATGCCTCTCCGGGGGGTGTCCCATCTGCATTGGTGTGGATTGTCTGACTTTGAGAAGATGAATAGGAGATCGAGCGCAACACCTTCGGAAAAAGGGGGTTGTGCATCATAGCATAACCAGCATGACTCTGTGAGGTTCGGGTTGGATTGGTTTAACGATAAGAAGGTAGCATTTAACATGCTTAAGAATGGATTGGAGAGGGTTGGTTTGGCTAAGAGATCGGATGGGGAGGAGGTTAGTTTTAGCATCTGTGTTTTGTGGCTAGAACTGCTGTTAGCTGCGATCCCCTTCCTGGGTCTACTCATTGCTAGAATCGGATTGGGTCCGACTGATTGGGATATTGGAGGTGGGAATCTGATAATTTGTATGTTCGCCCAGATGCGGCGAGAGAGATAAATAAACGCTGTCCACACTTTGCCCGTGGCCCAGCCATCATGGGTCAGCTGCAGGATTGTCATTATAAAGCCTGTGCACGTGTGCTGTTTTCTGCCTTGGGGCAAAATCACGTACCCATCCATATCAAATTTTGGTTCTAGACAGCCGTGGGGAGTATACTTAATTTGCAGGAAATTATCAGGCTATTGTGGTTTCCATCTATTGCTTGTCACAATAGTTTCACACCCCTAATATCCACAATATCCATACCCTGGGTAATTACAGTAATTTTTTCCTGGGTTGGAAGCAGGGCACCAGTAGGTCTGAAATAATGTCGTCTCCTCAAATTTGGGGTGCCCTGTACGCGAGGGAAAAATGTCTTTTAGCCTGAACTCGAAAGATGGGGTGTTGGCTGTAACAATTTCTTTGATGACCCCCTCACCTGAGAGATGGCATAGAACCCACCTGAATGGCTGGTGAGGGTAATGTTTTGTGTCTGCCTGTCCTCCACCTGCTAACCCTAGAAACAAGATCACACAGAGATACCGTTGCTGCTTTGACTTTGATGGTGCGAGCTTCTCAGGTGATGTCGGGTTGCTCGGTGGTCTCTCTCTCTTTCCTTGTAGTGGGGCATATGGGTTGCGGGGGTGTCCTGACTGGGGGCAGTTTACTGCCACGTGGCCTGCCTGGCCACACTTAAAGCATGCCATCACACTGGTTATTGCAGTGTGAACTGCTGCTAGGAGGGGAGCTAGGTGTTCTTCCTTTGCAACATGTCTGATCATGGCAGCAACATTGGACCCAGGTGGCAGTGATCTTAAAATGTCCTTGGTAGCTGAGTTGCATTGCTGGCCTAGGCAGTCTGCTAGCACAGGACCCTTCGCCTCTGAGGGTAATGCAGAGAGATCTAATGCTGCCTGAAGGCGGTCCACGAAGTGAGTGAAGCTCTCACTCTCACTCTGCTTTAGTTGACCATGGGGATGGTTTGGCTCTTACTTTGGAAGCAACACGGATGGCTTCTCGGGCAGCACGGGTTGTTGTCATAACCTCATGGGCCCGCAGGCCCTCAGCCTTTGTCTGGGGGGTGATCATAGTGGGGTCTGTGCCCATTAGCCTCTGTATGCTGGAGCCGTGCAGTGGATGGTCTGCCCCTGTTACTAAGGCTAGCTGCTTTACACAACTGTCCTCCCATTCCTGTTTAAAAACGATCATCCCCGCCCCATTGAAAATCAGCCTGCAAGTCTGTTTGATATCAAAGGGAAGCATAACATCGCCTCCAAAAACGCTGTCAATGAGTGTGGAAACCATGGCAGAATTAATCCCCCTGTCTGCAACCGCTTTAACAATTGCCTGCACGTCTTTCGGGTTTACCGGGGAGTAGGTTCTTTGATTTCCGCCTGCCCCCCCACACGGACCGGGAGCACCAGTGTGGCAGACGGAGCCCACTACGCACAAGCCATTTTTATTTTCCACCAGTCTGTAAGTGGCGTTCGATCTTTCTCTGATATCCCCTTAACCCACGCAGGACCGCTGCAGCTAGTGATCTTGTATGCCGCTCCCTTTTTGTTAAAGCCCGAGTCGGTGTCGGAATCGTCCTCCGACCACCTTTCGAGCCCGTCCCAGTTCGAGTCAGAGTCCGAGCCGGAAGTCGACTGGCCGGACATTTCCGGGCTGCTCAGCCGTTTTCTCGGGCTCCGACCCCGCCCCTTCTTGCGAGGGTCAGGCCGTTCCCTCCCCCTGGGCTCCCCCCGCCTCCTGCTGGGGGAGGTTCTTGCCCTATAAGGACCTAATTTAAAATGAGTGCTTTGAATGGTCTTAGGCTCCTTCTCGGGGGCCGCCCCTCCTCCCCGCTTACCCACGCTTGTGCTGTTCAGCGAACCTTCTGCATTTTCACCCCCCATGTCATCATTCCAGCCCTGGTCACGTGCTCCAGCGCCATTTCAAACACATATGGCAGGGGTGCCTTTTTATCAACCGCGTCAGGGTCTGATATTATAGCAGCATTCCGCACTTCCTCTGCTAGCCCCTGCCAAAATGCACTCCCCCACCTCCGATGGTGAGTCCGGTCGCTGAGGGGGTTCCAGCGTTCGCGCCTCCGTGCACCTGAATGGGTCAACGTCCTCCGCGGTTTGCATCACTGCCCCTACCCCCAACTGCGGCATGGCTAATAAACAAGTTCGCGCAGCTTTCCAGGTTTCTTGCTCTTGCCGAGCTTTTTGCAGAGCCTGAATAACTCTGCCCCACGATTTGAAGGTTTTCCCTGAGCCTGAGGACATGGTTTCCTCAGCCAGAGCCTTCGTGCAATTATCCCATATCTCCGGACGGAGAATTTCTACTGGGCTTTCTATAGCCCCTAGCTTTATCAGTCTCGGCACTGTGAGAATAAAATCCTTAAGCTTTAACTCGATACCCCACTGAGTGCGGATCTGACTTACGACCTTCGCAATAGCGTCCATGCTCCTCACTGGTCCGGGGGTGTCCCCCCCGCTGCACTAGGCCAGCTGTGCAGCCGCCGGTTCCTCGTCACGGCTGTTATGAACAAAAATTGTTGATTTTTTCTGTGAAAAAAAAAGTTACCACTACTGCTGGGCTGCTGCCTGTGTTATGGTAATTACGGGTCGTTGTCGTTAATGGTTGTTTTTGTATTAGTAAAAGCCCTGGCTAGGGCGAGGTAATGGCCCTTCTCTGACACAGTGGAGGGTGGGAACCTTCCCAAACCGTGAGGAGAAGACACCTGAGAAGGTGAGGGGGGGGCTATGCAAAGTGACTCCAAGGACCAGACTGCTTTGTGGGACCCCCGACTCCAAACCCACGGAGAAACCCCTAAAACAACAAGCCAAATAAGAGTTGAGAGACTGGAGTGATGTCTGGACGTGAGGAGCCGAGTGCTGAGCCTGCAGACATGCGGAACACCTTCGGACCCTCTCGCCCTGACCATTGGAGTCGACCCCGGCGGTGAGACCAGGCCGACTGAGTGGGAGGGGCACCATCTGACGGGGACATCACGCCCTAAACGCTCCCACGAGGACTGGATTCCCCCAGCTCTGCCCCTTGTGGACAGAGCTGCGCATATCCTCCTCCTCTGAGTCGCCTTGGGAGAGACGACGGATGCTGCAGACCCGTCGAGCCGCCCAATCCTGAGCTGATCACTTTTAATAAAGGCATTAAAAAGGAGAAGAAGTCTCCTGGCCCTGTTTATTTCAACGGCGATCCCCGAACCCCGGGTGGGGATCATGTCCCGGGTTTTCGGCACCAGATGTTGCCTTCTCAAGGCGTGGCCACCTGGTTCTTAGTCCGGCACGGTGGCCCTAACCCCAGGGTCACTCGGTCCATATGCTCCTGACACCAACGTGGTGGACAGCAAATGGCGTTTATTGAGGGGTCACAAGGGTTTTTATAGCTTGGGCAGTCAGTGTCATTTCCTTCTGCTCACGTCCGGCTGGGTGCGGCCAGGTACAGAGGAAAGGTCTGACTGCAGGGTGGGGGGGATGTCCCGACTGACCGTACAGCTCGATTTCTTCCGCACGCATATCCCTAACTCTCCACACACCCTGAAGACCTTTGTTTTGGTTGTGAAATTCATTCCCCCTTCCCCCAATAAAAAATAGTATAACTTGGGGTCCAGATGAATTATGCCTCCAGGATCTCCCCGGACGTGGCCTGGCAGACTCCATCGGCTGGATCCCGAAGGATAACGCAGCACCACGTTTGGTAACTATAACCCATCCCTCCTCTTCCTCCCTCTTTTCCTTATTTTCTCCTTTGTTCCCCCGGTTCCCCTCACCAATGCATTTCTCTTGTGGTTATTTCAAGAAAATTGCACTTGTTGATTGTTACTGCAAATCCCCTGTGCTGTGTTGGTTTTTTTTGCACCCTGCGATCACCCCTACGAACCATCACATCATCCATTCACTAGGACGGATCATGACAAATGGTCTCCATGATTCCATGGGGCCTTGAAATGTCACAATGATCTCCATGGATCCACGGTGCCCCTCAGGATCACAATGGCCCTTTGGCTCCACGAGGCCCTGAAATGCAACAACGGCCTCTTGGTTCCACAAAGCCCTGCTGCTTCACACTGGCCCCTTGGGACCATGCAGCCCAACAGAGCCGCAATGATGTCCTTGCTTCCACGAGGCCCCACAGTGTCACAATGGTCCCTTGGATCCATGGTACTCTGCAGTGTCACAATGGTCCCTGCATGTCACAAGGCTCAAAAAAGTCACAATGGTCTCCATGGTTCCTCAAGACCCCACAGTGTCACAATGGCCCCATGGATCCATGGTACTCACAGTGTCACAATGATCTCCTTGGTTCCACAAGTTCCTACAGTGTAACAGGCTCCACAAGGGCCTACAGTGTCACCATGGCCCATTGGCTCCACAACGCCCCGCAGTGTCACAATGGTCTCCATAGGAAGGAAACAAGTGAGCCCCAGTGGTGCAGGGGCAGATGAGAGGCAGTCACCAGAGGCCAAGGCTAGCCAGACTTGACTGTATTAGCAGATTTTATCTGGGAGCAACCCTTGGATATAGGGAATTTGAGAGGTGGAATCCTAATTTCAGCCATGGGAGGCTAGACAAGAAAGACAGTTCTTTTCCATAGGAATAAAAGCACAGAGCTCCAGTGCGTCGTGGTCAGATGGGAAGTGGCCCTTGGCATGGCTAATTCAGTGGGACCTGTCAGACAGCCCACAGGAGGCCAAACCAGGCAGACCTGTTCCATGTTCCCCTGATTTCATGGAGTCCCATACTGTCACAATGATCCCCTTGATTCCACGAGGTCTTGCAATGTCACAATGGTTTCTTGGTTTCATGAGGCCCACATGGCTCCATGCGGTCCTGCTGTGTCACAATGGCTCCTTGTTCCTATGGGCCCCACAGTTTGATCATTGACCCTTGCTTCTATAGGGCCTCTGAGTTGCACAATGGCCTCCTTGATTCCATGAGGTTCCATAGTGTCACTGTGGTGTCCTTGGACCCGCATTGTCACACCTGACCCATGGTTTCATGAGGTTCCGTAGTGTCACCGTGGTCGCTGTCAGAAGCTGGATGAGATTGACGTGCCGAGACACCTTGGGATGCTCAGAATGCCCGTGTGGGGCCAGGGCCGGGTCAGGCCTTGGTTTGTGGTGGGACAGAGCCCCGCCCCCAGCCCTGGCCTGGCAGAGCTGTCAATCACACAGCAGGGGGTGATGTTAACCCAGCTCTGATTAGCCCAGCTGTTAATCAATCAATCACACACTAGCAGCTGGTGTTACCCTGGCTCTCATTGGACAAGCAACTGGGAGTCCCACCCAGAGGCGGGCTCATGAAGGCCAGGGGGTTAAAAGTGGAGCACAAGGCCAGACCATGGTCTGGGTCTTGCCTTCTCCTGGGGTTCCTTTGTTAGCAATGCTGGAACCTGAGCAGTTAGTACCTATGTGTGTGTCTTTCTATGGATCTTCTGTCTTTCTGTTGTTTGCTATTTCTTCTCCTTCTAATCCTACTTAGCTGGAACATTTTTGGGTAACATAACATCTTAAGGGATAAAGGTTTTTCGATTAAATTTTTAGATTAAGTTATTGAATTTAATGCTATGATAAGGGTTTCATATTGAAGTGGATATTGTACTAAACCTTTTGCAAAAGTTCCTTGATTGTCTATATTTTGCCAGTAAAATTTTGGGTCCTTTTGACCTCTTAGCTCCATTGATCAGAGCATGGTGCTGGTATTAGTGGGGCTGTGGGTTCAACCCTGTGTGGGCCATTCACTTAAGAGCTGGACTTGAGGATACTTCTGGGTCCCTTCCTACCAAGAATATTCTTTGCATCTGTCCATGTTGGGAATATCTGGTTGGTGTTTCTCCTGTGCACCAAACTCGAGTCAAGGAACCTTTGGTTACCCCCAGCATTTCAGTGTTCTGGGGTGTTGCAGCCCTGCAGGCTCACAATGGCCTCTTGTTTCCATGAGGCCCCACAGTGTCACACTGGCCCCTTGGTTCCATGGGCCCCAACAGTGCCACCATGATCCTCTTGGTTCCACAACTTCCCACAGTGTCCCACTGGCCCCTCAGTTCCCTGAGGATCTGGAGTGTCACACAGGTTTATGGCATTTGTCCTTGCTGCCCTTCACATGCCCCTGGCCCACAAACAGCCCTGAGCCAGCTGTGAGGGACAGGCCCTGCTGTTCCAGGCTGGGCTCAGGGCTTGGCCTCTCTGCTTCCTGCAGCCAAGCCAGGCCTTGCTCAGCACTGCAGTTCCCTGCTCAGAGCCTTGGGCTCCCTGCAATCCTGGCCTAAAGGATCTGCTCTCAGCAGTCCCTGGGCAGCCTTCGGCACTCCCTGCCCTCACTGGGGCCCAGCCATGCTCCAAGGCACTTGGAGTTTTGCTGCTGACTCCTTGAGCAGCTTCTTCATCCTTCTCTTCGTGCCTGAGGCTCCTGGACCCAGCTCCAAACCCACCATGGGGATCATGAAAATACAGAATGCCCTCATGGGCTCTTTGTCTCTCTTCCATTGTCTTTGAGTCTCCAGGGCTTGTGCAGTGATTAGAGTCAGTTTGGAGTTCTGTTCAGGAGGATAATTTCAAAGTGCACCTCATGATTTATAATTTTTTAATCACGAGTATTTTTTTTTATTTTTCAGTTCAGAGAAAAGGTAACTGAAGCTTTCCCCAAGTGATCTTGATGCTGAATGCCTCCTTAGGAGGTCTGGGCACAGAGAAGAATGACACCCTTGCAGGCTGACTCTGTTTGGTAAACCTGCTCCTCATCCCCAGCCTCACCATGTCTGACATCGTCCACCTGGGACTAACATCCCAAAATATAAAAAAAAAAGTAATTTATTCTTTATTTTTAATATTTTTCAATTAAATGTATTTATTGTATTTATTTCTTATTTGTAATAATAGTTGTTTCATTTTTATTACCTAATTTTATATTTATATCAAAAATCTATCTGTGTTTAACAACCAATAAAATTAATGGTAAGTGGTTCTAAGTATCACAATTCCCTTCATTCACTAATTCACCTCTATTGGTTATTAATTTTTCCTCTATGCTAATTCGCCCTATGTTTAGTCCTTTTGTAATCTTTTTAATCATGTTTTTCTCACACATGGTTCAAGGGGGCACTTGGGCTTACATGGAAATAATTTTGGGGCACATTTGGGGCAGTTTTGGGACTCGGGGAGGAATTCAGAGAGAACTTGAGCATGGGGAGAACACTTGGGGGAGCCGGGTGGGAAATGGGGGGTGGGGGGAAGCATTCAGGGATTCTGAGGGACAATTCGGGGTCCAGGGGGCCCTTGGAGATCAGGGAGGGGAATTTGGGGCCCTTCGGGGTCCGGGCGGGCCCTTGGGGAGCTCTAACGGGGCTTTCTGGGTGCGGGGGTGAAGGCGGAGTGCTAATGGCGCCCTGCAGAGCGCGGGGGTGACGGGAAATGAAGTCCCGGCTGCATTCAAACGCCACGAGCGCCGCGGAGCATGATGGGAGCTGTAGTCCCGGAAGTGGCTCCACTGCAGCACTTGGGGGTCCGGGGAGCCAGTTGTGGGTGCGGGCGGCCACTTCGGGTCCTCAGGGGGCACCTGCGGGGAACTTATGGTGCCGGGAAGCCCTTGGGGGACACCTGGAGAGTCGTTCCCTTTGGGGCACGGAACATGACGGGACTTGTACGGCCGGAACGGGTTATGTCGGGGCTCTGGGGTCGCGGGGCATATTGAAGATGGTGGTCCGGCTGCAAAGATGCTCTACGGTGCGCAGAGCATCACGGGAGATGAAGTCTCGGCTGCACTGGCGCTCAGTTGATTCCGCGGTGCATGATGGGAGCTGTAGTCCCGAAAGGACCCATTGCTCGCTGTCATCCTCACCAGCCCATTCCATTATTCCAGAGGCTGGTCCATCACAGGGGATGTCCTGAATCCACTCGGTGCCTGCTTCTTCCCCAGGTTTCTGTAAGATTGCTTTGGCAATGAGTACCATACTCTGATTAAATTCTTTCACGGGGCACCTGTGCCCATAGCACCCATTTCCAAGCTCCAAGCTCAGGACAGTGTCCCAGGCAGTGACATGGGACACAGGGTCTGTCTGCAGTCATCCAGGGGTTGTTCTCGCCACCACAGGCACACAGCACTTGCCGTCGTGGGTTTGGGGTATAGTCAGTCTGCCAGGACTCCCCACACTTATATTCCAGCCCTCAGGAGCAAAACCCTCCCCAAAAAGGTTTTTTATTTGGGAGGTCAAAAACTCTTTATTTGATATTTCTGAGCCCAAATCCTCCCTAAATGAGTGTTTCTTAGCTCCCCAAACTGGTATTTCAGACACCAAAATATCCTTAAATTGATGTTTCTCAGCCCAAAATCTCTCTAAATTGCTGCTTCGGAGCTAAAAATAGCCCTAAATTGCTTTCGTTGAGACTCAGAGCTCCCTAAATATTTTTTTTCCCCCGAGCCAAAAACCTCCCAAAATCAGTGTTCTGAAGCCCCAAAGCCCCCAGAATTGCTCATTTTCAGCCCCAAAGCTCCTGAGCTCACCGTTCTGGCTCTGAAGCTGCTGACACAGGGGTTTCTAAGCCATGAAGTTCCCAGATCAGTGTTCCAGAGCCTTGATGCCCCTCACTCACGCCCTGTGCCCGGCGTGCCATCAGCCCGTGGGGTTCATCCTGGGGGGCTCCAGGAGCGATGGGTGGGGAGCGCTGGCTGTGCCCATTTCCCACCCCCAGCCAAGGAACCGCTCCCTGACCAGAGCGGGGAAACATCATTTAGGGGAAATTGGTGTAAAACCGGGAAAGGAGCTGCGGGGAGAGAGGGAGGAGCCCGTGGGGGCGGGAACGGGTCAGGCACAGTGAGCAAGTGAGCTGTATCTATCCCAGTTTTTAAGCAGTGCTTGCGCCCCAGCGCAGAGCGGCTTCTTCCCAGACCTGCCCCAGGTAAGCGCCTGCCCCTTGCTCCCGGGTTTCCTCAGGGCTTGCTCCTTCTGCTCCCGAAATTGATGTTTCTCAGCCCAAAAGTTCCCTACATCGCTGTTTTGGAGCTCCAAAGCTCCCTAAATAGGGACTACAGAGCCCAAAATCGGCTTAAATTGGGTTTTTGGAGCCCAAAAGCTCTCTTAATTGTTCTTTTTGCTCTGAAAATATCCCCAAATCACTCTCCCTGATTCCCAAAGCTCCCAACATGATTTTTTCTCAGCCTTGAACTCCCCAAATCAGGGTTTCATAGGCCTGTGTGTCTCTAAATTGGTGTTTAAGAGCCCCAGTGCTCCCTAAATCAGTATTTCTGAACCCAAATGCTGTTTCAGGTCCCAAAAACGTCCCCAGGTGGGTGAGCCCCAATGCTCCTGAGACTCCTATATTCTCAGCTGTGAACGTCCCCAAATACCAATTTTTGAGGCCAAAAGTGCCCTGAAATGGTATTACTGAGCCCCAAAGTATCCTCAATTGCTGCTTTTGAGCCCCAAGTGTCTGGAGACTGAATTTCTGAGCCCTGAAGTTCATTAAATTGGTGTTCCTGAGCCCTGAAGCTCCCCAAGTTGCTTTTCCTAACCCGCAGAGCTTCCTGAGTTCCCTTCACCTGAGCTCCAGGTGAAAAGGCAGCGCTTGGGAGGTGGAGCACACGGGCCAGCAGCCAAGCAAGGCAGCAGCACCCGCGGCTGTGTGAGCAGGAGCCCCGCCAGGGGAAGGGCTGATCCCTGCCCAGCACATTGACACCACACCTGCCCAGCCACAGGGGGCTGTGGCACTCAGGAACCACTGCCCTGGAGGTCCTTGGGGTGGCAATCCTCCTCCAGCTGTCCTTCAGTCCTGGTGGGATTTCCTAAAGAATATCAGTGTCCGCAACAACAGAAGCGTGACCCTGCCCAAACAGAACTGTCTGCAGCAGAGCAATCTGCACAGTCTGCAGCCTCCCCTGTGGGCAAGGCCAGTGCAATCACTGTTGGCCATGCACAGCAGTGATACTCCCTCCTCACAAGGCCTCTCGGGCAGTGACCGTCCCTGGGCTGGGCACTGCTGAGGGCCCTCAAGTGCTGAGATCAGTTCTGCCAGAGGGGATTGAGTGGGAAAAGCTCCCTGGACCATCCTGCGGCCTTCACTGGGTTTTGCTGAGGCCTGAGGGAGCCCTGCTGCCCTCCAGGGCCCCGGGCTTTTAGTGTCTTTGCCTCATCAAGGCCTAGCAGTGCAGCAGAGGGTGGGGGATCAGTCAGGAAGGGTTGGAGGGAGACCACAAAGTAAATATTTCATGGAATTCCCATTCAAAGTCTGTTGTCCCTTCCTGCCCAGAGTCTACAGAGACTAATGCAGTTCCTAATTTATTCCTACAGAGAAAAAAATTGTCAATTCAGGCCTTATTTATTTATTTAACGTTATTTTTGATCAATAGCAAAAATTGTTGCCATGACTCTTGCTACACATTAAATGGGAGAGAAGTAAAAAGTAAGTACCATGTTGATTCGGCCCAGCCTGGATGCCATGAATACATTATGGCCAAATGTTTGTTTCTTTGATCTTGGGTGATCAGGAAAAATTTTTAGTCTGAATATGTAATAAATAATTATTTCATGGAGTGAGTAGAACTTAAAAATAGAAAATATAAATATTAAAACAATAGCTCACCTTAGCACCCCAGACAAAGCATAATGAGATTTCACCACCACTCATACAATGCTCCTGGATTTAACTCACATGCTGGTATTAATGTTGTATTAGACTCAATGCATAACTCAAAATGTCTAATGTATTTGGCCTCTGTTGGCGGACCAGACTCTGTTGGTCTCTGGACAAGAGACATCACTGACAATGCAGAAGAGAGAGTTTTTTGTGATTTTTTTTTTGTTTTCTTTTGGCTTGGTTTTTTTGTTGTTGTTGTTGGTTCTGTTTGTTTACCTTTCTCCTCTCTCCCTGCAGCACCTCATTTTCTTTTCCTTTCTCCTCTCCTCTTCTGTCTTTCCTCCTTCATTTTCTTTTTCCACCTCAAAGCTTCCACTTTGGCTCAGGATTGCAGCTCTGGCCCTGCCAAAAATAATTCTCCTGTCTAAAGCAGTTGTCAGGGCTCCTTCAAAATAGGAGAGACAGAGAGGACAATGTGTCTCTGACTGTGAGAAGTGGGGTGACCCATCCCTGGAAGCACAACCATCTTTCCATGAGCAGTGATCTGAGCTAATGTCTGTGCTCATCAGTGATCAATGGCAGAGGCACATCCAGGACAGCTCCACGTGCACATCATCTACTCATTGTTACTGTTTGAAAAGTCATCACGCTATTCCTCTGCTTTCAGGAGAAAACCCCTCAAACTCTGAGCATTTTTTGCCATTTATATGCTTTCCCTCCTTTCAGACCAGAGCAAAACAGCAAAATGTAGTGGGAGGAGATGGAGCAGGGTTCATTCCTGGGAAATCACCCCTGGCATTTCCTGTCTGATGCCTTCAGTTAGACCTGTGGGACAGCCATGGGCCCTGGGGCTGTGACTTCTCTTGGGTCCCTGCCAGCATTTCTCTATTTCTAATCCTCCCCTCTTTTCCTCACCTGGGTCTATCCTCTCCTTGAGCACCAGGAAAGCTTTCTTACATGCAGCAGATTTTGGCAAGGGGTCCCTTAATTCAGTCCAGGTCCTCCTCCTTCTCTGGAACGTGGCCAAAGAAAACAGAAGGTCCCAAGGAGCAGAAAGCCCAAGGAAATGGAGTGCAAGAAAGAGGGAGAGCAGAGCACAGCAGTGAGCTGTGCCCTGAGCAGACCTTTCCTCACTCCTGAGCAGTCCCTGTTTCTGCCTTCACCTTGTCCCTGCTGCTCTGATGGATGTGCTCAGAAGGGACAGGTGGCTTTGTTGGAAGGGTCAGCAGGGCCCTGCTTTCTGCAGCCAGCTGTGCAGAAGAGGATATTTGGGAAACTTCCCAGTCTGACCCTTCCCAAGGCTCTCTGGCCATCACACTCCAGCCACCAGAGGTGTTCAGTGTTGGGAGGAGCCCCTCCACAGCAGTGGCTGCAGTGCCCCAATGGGCCCTGCTGGACTCCCCACACCCAGTCCCTGTGTCCTCCCTGGTTCCAGCCCAGGTTTCCCAGAGCAGTCTCAGCTGTCTGATTCCATAAAGCCATTTATTCCCAGTGCAGTGACACAGGAACAGCCTGAGCTGTTCCCCCAGCAAGAGAGCCCCTCAGTTTTATCCCCTCAGTCTGCATGCCCGAGGCTTGAGTCTGGCTCTTCCTCCCGGGCCCTCAGCTCCTGCTGGGTCTCTCGGTGCCCCTTCCCCAGCGGTGCCACCACTCTTGGTGCCCTTTGTTGGGCTCTGTTGGCCATTCATGAGCTCTTGTCTCGGGCTCCCACCTGGAGCTCAGCTTGCATCAGGCACTGCAGCTGCCCCAGCCACCTGCACCAGGTATGTTCACAGCCAGGAGAGGGAAGAGTGGGAGTGAGGTGATTTCAGTTTTGTCTTTGTTACCCAGCTTGCTGCTCTATTGGGAATTGCTGAAAAAGCAAAGCAATTGTCCCCAAGTGGAGTCTGGTTTGCCCATGGTGGCAGCTGGAGAGGGATGTCCCAGGCTTTATGTGAGCTCTTCAGTTGTATTTTTTCCTCCTGTCCAGTTGAGGAGGGGGAGTGAGAGAAGTTTGATGGGCATTTGGCAGCCAGCCTGTAAATATTCTCAGTTCAGTCAAAGAATGAACAGAGACAATTTCTCACAAACTGAACCTAACAATCCTATAAAAAAAATTCAAACCATTATTATCGCTCTTTCTATAACCATTGTTTATAAAAATGGTTTGCTAGAGTGTACTATTCATAGTGCATCAATAGTGTGAGAGGTTTTCACCTTAAGACCAATCAGGTCTTACGTCCACTACTGTTCCTATAGGAACTGTATATTTCTTAATACTATACACGAGTAATAAAGTGTCTTTCATGCCTTCTGCATCATGGAATGAGTGGTAATTACTCTCTGGTCGGGACACCTCCTGCGTCGACTCCAGCCAAGGTCACTTGTCCTTTCACCATAGATTTCTTCATAGCTGGCCAAGATAACCTCCAGGATTTGAGTCTGAAGGAATGGAAAATGGTCCCTTGCCTCTGAGGAAAATATGACTGGGGTTGAACACCAGGTTCTGCACTCTGCAAAAGCAGGTCTTAATTTTTACCAAGGAAGATGAAGTGTGTGTCTGTGAGAATTCTCAGAGCTCCAGGGCAGACAAGATGGGTTAGGGACCAGCTGGGAGTGCAACAGAACATCTTATCAACTGCCTTATCTTCTCTAGTGCTGAGATGTTGCTCACCACAGAGATTTTGCCCCTCTTTTCCCTTGCATTGCAGAGTGAACCTAGAGAAAATGATACGGGAGACCAGAAGAAAGGACTGAATATCTTGGAAAGAGCTGTATTCTGTTTGGACAGTGATGGAAAGGAAAATCAGTAAATTAAAAAACCCTGACTAGATCAGAGGTTTGAGTAGTATATTTTGAGGGATCTATGTGTCACAAAAAAGCTCTTAAATGCATTTTTTAAAACCTAAGGGGAAATATCATAGTGAAGCTTCCTCTTGTTCATTTTTCTTTTTCTTTTCAGGTGAACCTAATGGCCCCAAAAGAGGGAGTTCATGGCAGCATGACCAAGGAGGTCAATTTGAGTCCATAAGTAAGTGTGGACTCATGGCTCCCATTGCTCTTGCCTGTGCCCATCCTTGGGAACCTTGGATGGGATGTGTTATCCCTGAGAGAAGTGAGGCCAGTGGAGATCTCTCCCCTGAGCACATTGCCTCCAGAACCCCTTCCAGAGCACAGCAGAAGGCCTGGCCTTTGGGCTGGGATCAGTTTGGTCAGAGGGGTGACCTCCTTTGACCAGGGACATGTTCTACTCTAGCAGGGGTGTTCCTCACAGTTGGTAATGGTTTCAAAGACAGAGCACATCCCTTCTGGGATTTCCTTTCCTTTCTTTGAGCACTAAAAGAGGAATCTCACCCTGGGT
The DNA here is from genome assembly GCF_028551555.1 of Melozone crissalis. Taxonomy (NCBI): domain Eukaryota; kingdom Metazoa; phylum Chordata; class Aves; order Passeriformes; family Passerellidae; genus Melozone; species Melozone crissalis. Next base: position 17,114,605 of record NW_026535824.1, read on the forward strand.
TTAGCTACAGGGACAAAAGGCAGAAGCCTTTCCATGCAGGTGAGTGCCAGTCCTTGCCCACACTCCCTGGAAATGGAACCCTGCCAAGCAGGAAGGAGATCCAGAGGTAAGGGCGTGGTGCAGTCAGATTGAGCAGTCCCACCTGTCCATAAATTCCCATTTCCAAAGGCCTCCAGACAGTCCTTTGTTATGTTGCCCATCCCCATGCAGATGCCCAGGACCCTGGGATCACAGGGTGCACAGATGTCCCTGCACTGGGCTTTTCCCAGCACAGGCCAGGACAGCCTGGAGGAGAGGAAACAAAAAACCAACCTGTAGAAGACCCAAGAAGAGACCCTCAAAAAGAGACTTTAAAACAGAGGAGTTCATCATCCTCAGGCAGGATGGGTGGGCTCCCCTTCAAACAAGCAATGTCAGTTTCCCACTGACACCAATCCTTTTCTACAGGATGGACAAATAAGGAGTAAATAAAAACCCACGGAATGTGACATAGATGAAGACTTCCAGGAGCCCAGTTGTGGGGTGTGGAGGTTCAGGGACATCACACCACGACCAGTATGATCCAGTGAAGCCAAATTTATTATCCCTAAAAAGACTAGATTTATAATAATTTTCTACTGCCCACGCATCTCTAGCTAATACATGATTGGTTAATCCTAGCTGTTTACACATCTAAATTAAAATGCTGATTAGATCATCTAATTTTTTGTGCATCTTGCTGTGGTTGTCTGGCCCACCCATTGCTTTCTCTTTTTTCTCACTTTCCCAAGCTTGCTGACAAATTTGCTGATTCCTGATGACTCTTCTTCTTGTATCTTTCTCAAGGATATACTGACCCCATTTCTTAATATGTCCATTATCCATTGTTTGTGAACGTGTTCATTGTCCACTAGTACAAGCAGGCTGGATTGTGCATCGGCTGAATATGGCCATTGTCTAGCAAGAGCTCCTCAACCTGCAAAAAATCCTCAACACCCCAGAGCCTGACCATGCCCCACAGCCCACCTCAGAAATGAACCACGCAGATTGGGTGGGGGGTCTGGTGAAGGAGATGTGTGAGATGGGCCAGATGCTGAAGGAATACACTTCCCCAGCTGGTGAGAAAACCTCCTCCTGCCTCAGAGAGGGAGAGTCTAATAGTGCAGTAGTGGAACCCACAGATGTTACAACTGTCCTGGTTCCAGCTGAACTGCAAAGGCAGTCACAGCCAGAAGCAGTTGCCCTTGTGGAAATGAGGAGGTCTAAGATGAAATCAGAGCACCCAGACAAGGATAAGAATGGAGGACCCTCACAACTCACAGGGGAGCCAATGGTTGAGATCATCACTGAGTCCCTGATATACAAAAGTCTCTGTATCTGCACACAGACATTGTACGACAGGGATGTGAGGCTTATACAACCTGGTTACTCTGGGTCTGGGATCTTATGGGTACAGGTGTCCAGCTGGATGGTGGTGAGGCAAGGAATTTGGGAGGCTTGACCCAGCACTCAGGTATCAATCAGATTTTTGTAAGGGAGCCAGGGTCCTTTTCCCTCTGGGGGCGGCTTTTAGTAAGTGTCAGAGAGAGGTTTGTTCACAGGGAGAGAATGCAGGAGCAGCACCATAGAATGCACTGGAAGACTCTTAAGGATGGGATCCAACAGCTGAGAGAAGTGGCAGTATTGGAGGTACTCTTTGGGAGGGATGGACAGCATGATAATGACCCCAACAAGGTCAGGTGCACAGAGCAAATGTTGTGGAGCCTGGCAAATCTGGGGCCATACCAATGCATCACCTTTATTGCAACAATTGATGCCGATACCGGCTGAGAGACAGTGGGTCATGGGGAGCTGTTCAAAGGGGAGACAGTGACAAGTCAGGGCAGACTTTGCTGAGCTCTGTCCAAGCCCTTTCCCCCAGCCCTGCCCCTGTTGCTCTGTGCCCCCCAGTTTTCCTTTTCTCAGAGCTCTTCCTTCAGCCCCGTGCCTGGAGTTTTGCTGGGATCTGGCCCCATTGCTGTGATGAGCAGGGGCTCTGCCCATGGACACCAAGGGGTAAGCTCTGCTCTGCAGCAGTGGGGTCATGGAATAGGGACAGGGGCAAGTCCTGGGGTAGGATTCCATCAACCCAAACAGCTCCTGAGGCTGAGGAGCTCAGCAGCATCTCCTGTCCCAGGACTAAGGGAGGATGATGGCCAAAGGCATTTTGAGAGGGTTTCCTGCTGTGCCCAGGGAAAGCAGAGAGAGCTGTGCAAGGCAAGAACAGTGGCTGAAACTCAGTGAAGGGCTAGGGGAGCTGCTCTGTCACTCTATCTGTCCCCAGCTGCCCTTTTCTGTGATCCAGAGCAGTCCCTGTGTTCCCCTGGAAATCAGCCTGACACAACTGAGAGCAGAAGGACCCACAGCAGAGCAAACTGGTTTAGCCTTTCTCAGAGTCCCAGCCCCACTCTGGCCAAGGACACTCCTGTCCCCCAGTGTCCCCTGGAGGCAGCTGAAAGCTTGGATGGCATCCTGAGGACACACCAAGGGTCCTGTCCATGGCACTGCTTGAGGAGAGTGGGCTCATTGCCAGGGTCCCAGGCTGCCCTGCCCAGAGCTCCCCGGGCACAGGGAGCTGGGACACCCCATTGCTGTGCTCAGCCTGCACAGGAGGAGCCCAAGGGCTGGGCCTGGCCCTGCAGCTGGAACTGCCACTGCAGAGAGCCCCTCAGCAATGCCAGCAGCACCTGGGCAAGGCAAGGAAAGAGAAAGAGCTGGGCCTGAGGAAAAGCCTTTCGCTGGCCAGCCCTGCCCAGCCCCTACCAGGCAGCAGCAGGGCAGGACAGTGGCCCTCAGGCCCTGGTCAACAGGGAATGGGCACATGGCCACAGAGATGCCCTTCATCTCTGGGGCTCCTCTGCCAGCCCAGGAGGGACTGAGGGCCCTGAGCCCCTGGGCTGAGGGCTGTGCTGGCTGCGAGGGGACACAAGAGCTGTGCTGCTCAGGGTAGTGTCTGGCCTGCAGGGCAGGCCCAGCAGGTGCCACATCTGCCCTGCAGCAGCGCTGCCCTCAGAACTGCCTCACTCCCTCCCTGCCCACAGCTCTGCTGCTGGAGCTGCCCCAGCCCCAGCTGCTCCTGTGGCCCCGGGCTCCTTCCCTGCCAGAGCTGCCAGAGCCCAGCCCAGCCCTTGGGCCAGCCCTGCCCTGCAGCTGCTCGGCCCTGCAGGGATTAAAGAACAGCTCCCCCAGCCTGGGCACCAGGGAAGGGGATGCTGCATGGATCTGGAGGCTGGGCAGGTGTGGGCTCTTGCTGAGGTTCCCAGGAAAACTCAGTGTGATGGCTGAAGAGCCTCAGCCCCTGCTCTGCCCTGCACAGCTGAGTTTCCATTGCCACCAAGCTGAGCCAGGGAAAAGTGGGAGCACAGATTCAGGAAAGCAGAGACCCAAGCAGGAAACCCCTGCCCTGAATGACCCAATGAAAAGTCCCCTCAGGAATGAGCTGGGCATGAGCTGGAGCTCTGAGCAGCCCTGGCCCGCACAGCACCCTTTCCACAGCAGCAGGACCTGCCATGGCAGGAGTCACTCCGTGCACCCACAGCTCACCTGCAGCATCCATGGGGAGCTGCCAGGCAGGCTGAGAGCTGCCCCTGGCAGGTGGCACATGCCCTGGGCTGGCCAAGAGCCCTGAGGGCTGCAGGAGCTGCTCTGCAGGACAGCCCTGGGCAGCCCTGGCTGCAGCCCCAGCTTCACCCCCTGCAGCCGTCCCTGGCAGCAGGAGCCGTCCTGCCCTGTTCCTCTGACGGTGCCCAGGGCAACCCCGCTCTGCAGCACATCCTCCCCCAAAGCAGAAAGGGCAGCAGAGCCATCCTTGCAGTCACATCAGTCCTGCCATCTCCAGCTTTAGGAGATCCCTGCAGCCAGAAACTGACTGTGTCAAAAACTGGGAAGATTTCTCCATGAATGAGCTCAAAATTGTCCTTCCAGTTCCTTTAAGTCTCTCTCTGCTTCACTGCTCTCAGGTACCTGCAAGCAGTGCCCTCAGCCCTGCTGGACTGAGAGAAAAGCTGCTCATCAGGAGAAATGACTTTTTGTGTTCTTCTTGGTTTCCAAGAGCTCCTGTGGCAGAAGCCCAGCCCAGCTCAGCAGCACAGACACAGCACAAGGACTTTAATGACCCTCTCAGGGCTTTGCTGCTGTTTACATAAGACTCAGTCCCAGAGAGTGTTCAAAGAACTTCTCAGGAACTAAAAATTAAATTTAAACTCCAAAGTTTCTACAAGTTTTAATGGGTCCCACTGAGGGACAAAACTGAGAAAGTTCTCCAGGCAGAGCAGAACACTGGAGGCAGTGATATCTGGTGGGAACAAGCAAGGGAAAGGTGTCTCTGGTGCTGAGAAAACCTGGATGTGTTTGAGGAATGCAAAGGGCCAAGGCCTGAGCCCCAGCCCCTGGCCAGGCAGATCCTGTCCCTCCCTCCTTGCTCAGGGCTCTTCCCGAGATGGGCACTGGCATGTCGGGATGTTCAATGCCTGGGGCAGGAGCATGGGGCGGCCCCTGCCAGGCTGCTGAGCAGGGACAAGGAGGCCATGAGGCCCCAGGCCTGCAAGGGTCACTTGTCCCCTCCTGGCCCCAGGACCAGCAGCCATGGCCAAAGTGCTGCCCAAGGTGGCTCTGGCAGGGCTGTCTTGCAGCTGCTGCCCATCCCTGTGCCCTGTGCAGCCCAGGCTGTCCCACGGAGTCCCTGCCCTGTGCCTCTGTCCCTGCAGGCTGTCGGCATCCCCTGGCTGCCCCACCTGCCTGGGCCCTTCCTTTGCTGACAGCTCTGCCTCCTGCCTCCCTCTGCCTGCCCACACAAAGCCTTTGGCTCACTATCAAAAGGGTTAATTAATTTTTGCTGTGCCTGTGAGCTTTTAGCACAGGAACAAGGCATGCAGGGGCTGCCTTCCCAGCAGGAATGGTTGGAAGACAAGAAGACATCTGGCTCAAGAATGCAGTGATAGAAAAAAGGACTAAATCTGGGAACGTGGGGTGGGTTTTACGGTAATGGATAAATTGTAATACACATTTGGTGACATTGGTAGAATTACATGTTCACATAATGTTAGGAGTTATCCCTTGCTAGACCTCAGGCCTGAATAAATGATGCCCTCTTAAACTGCAAATGTGGGAGATTAGGGACCGATCGGAAGATCTCGCGATGTTATGGGTAGACAGAACCCCTCCCCTTTACTGTTAAATTTTCCTAGACCCCCGTTTTGTTTGCTGTTAACCCCCGTTATATATAACCCCGTGTAACTGTTAATAAATGCCATATGCTGTCCACCACATTGGTGTCTGCGAGTACGTGGCCCGAGCGGCAGGGGGATTGTCGCTGTGCCATTCCCGAATCAGGTCACACCTCAAGCAGAGGCAACAAAGTGGTGCCAAAACCTGGAACACTGCCCGGGGGACGAGGATCACCTGGTTGGGTGAACGGCGGCTGCAGCAGCTGGCCCAGCGCAGCGGGGAGGATACTCCCGGACCAGCGAGAGGAAGGGAGGCCCTCGCGAAGGTCATTTTTCAGGTTCACAGGCAGTGGGGTATTGACTGCAAGCCAGGGGATTTTGCCCTCGTAGTATTGAGGCTGCTGCAGATTGAGGTTATTGGGCAGCCGGTGGATATTCTCCACACAGAAATGTGGTATAGGTGTACCAAGGCCCTAGCCGAGGAGGCCATATCCTCAGGCTCAGGGCGGAATCTCAAATTATGGGGGAGAGTCGTGTGGGCTCTACGGAAAACATGGCAGGAGCAAGAAACATGGAAAGTCGCGCAGGACTGTTGGCTGGTGGTGCCCTGGCTGGGTGCTGGGGCGGCTACGCAGACTGTGGGTGATTGCAATTTTGCTGAGTGCAGGGATTCACAGCCGCGGGGACGCTCTTCGCAGCTCCCAAGCCCAGGCGCGCCGGCTGATGGAAAAGAGCAGGCGCAGTCATTTTGGGAAGGGCTGTTAGAGGAAGCGCGAGGCACCACCGTTAACTCGGAGGCGCGAGGCACCGCCATTAACTCGGAGCCTGAGGGAGCCTGGGCAGAGCCTCCGCCTTCCGCGCCACAGGGTGGCGAACTCCAGGGTGGAGGGATGTGGACGTGGTCAGCGGAAACAGAGAAGATTTGCAGGACACCGCAGACACACGCAGGCAGGAAAGAGGGGAGGGTTTTTCCCCAGTTCTCAGACGCAGCATGGACACCGCCAAGCGCGGACAGAGCCAGATCGGGATTGGGACAGCACCGGTGTCGGTCACAGGCAGAGAGGACGTTCCCGAGACCGCGCCTGCGCCGAGACGAGTGCAGGGGAGGCGTGGTCAGGGCGGAAGCGCCTGCACTCCCGTGACGGCACAGGCAGAGACGGGGCATGGTCGAGGTGCAGAGGGTGCCCGAGGTACCGGCCCTGCTCCGGTCCCGCGGCAGCGGGCACGCAGCCAACCCCAACAGCCAGCTTTCATGTGTTTCACTATCTCTTTGTGTGATCATCTACAACACATGTGTCTCCTCAGAATCTTGTCTTTTTGTTTCTTAACTACTCATGTTTTTTAGGTTTCTTTAAATCCAGATTGCCAGTTTCATGGTTTTCTTCAGTTATTATTTCTTCCGTTATTATACAGTACCTCAGCCGAGAATTCAAGAGGTTTGCTGTGTTTGAAGAATTTCTCTCCTGACAGAAGTTTTGGAGAGATTCAATTCTTTAATAGTTTGATTGATCTTTAATTGTTAGGTTTCCTATTCATAACTGCTGTTTTTAAGAGTCTTGTTTTAAAATATATTAAGTAATGTCCATCAATTAGAGTTTGAACTCTGGCCAAGTTCTAGCTCTACTTGAATAGAATGATTGACAATCAGTCCAGATGTTTTCTGCATCAAAAAGTATTCAAGTTCTTTTGGCTTGGCAATTTGACCATATATGATAGCTGAGCCTGATTTCAAAGGGAGTTTGGAGAAACATGAATCTAGACATGAGTTCTCCAGTTCTCTTTTGTTTTAAGGTTCATCAGCTGTTGCAGACTCTGGGATGACAGTTCAGTGTTGTAGTGACTGATAATTGTATTATTTCAGATGTGTTATTAGTTATGTGTATTATCGGATTGATTTCTAATTGTTGTTATCTTACATTTCCCTATGCAATATTGCATAGAGACTGAAACAGAACAGACCAATGTTTTATTTTCACATCAGGACCCATTCTTTACCTCCAAGATTTTGAGATAATCCTCCAGTCCCTGTGGGGACGTGGATTTGTTTGTTTTTTAGAAGGTACAAAAGTCCAGGTAGACCTCAGTAAATAATGTGAAACTTGATCAAGCGCATGAGAATGCTGACAAGAAGCATGGGCAAGAAAATGCTGATCATTCATTCCACAAGCAGATAAAAAAAAAAAAATAAGCACAGATGTGGACTGCACAGAGATTCCAACCCTTGTGCTTCACCCACAGAAGATTGTAGACTTTACATTGCTTCATAGATGACAGCCACGCAGTGATACTTACTAATGTCGCTAGAACTTCGCCCAAGAGACAAGACTTTTTAATAATTAGTAAAGACAGAAGCAACATCCTTAGACTTATCATTTGTCCTTCGATTGTTTCAGCAAATCAGAATGAAGAGCTGACAGACTTAGCCAAAGCTCTTCAACCACTACTGACTGTTCCAGAGAACACCCCAGTAGCCAAAGCTATCGCTTTGCCACCACATGCAGCAGAACAAGTCATGCTAGTGTTTGATCAGCAAGACTTTCCCTCTAGAGACCACGTCCATAGAATTCTCCAGTGTTCGTCATTCAGGAGAAAACTTCAGGCTCATAGAGACTGCTGCACAACCTCAAGAAGATCAATGAAGTCATTGAGGACATAGAACTGCTTCAGCAAAGACTTCCTTCACTCTCAATGATTAGCCACTTGTGATCATTGATCTCAAAAACTGTTTCTTCAGCTTCCTCCTCCATCCAGATGATGCTCCTCCAGTTGCATTCTACATCCCAAACATCAACAAAGAAAAGCCTCTACAAAAGTACCAACACAACAAGAGCTGCAAAAACTTGTGACCGTCCTGCAGAAGAGACAAGAATTGAACCTCCTGTTCATGCAACAAAGAAGCCTGTGTGCTGCCTTGAAAGAACAATGTTGTTTATAAGCAGACCATACTGAAGTCGCAAGAGACTCCATAGGCAAATTGAAAGAAAGGCTAGCACAGAGAAAGACTGAGAGAAAAGCCCAGCAAAGATAGTTTGAGTCATAGTTTGACTAGTCCCCATAGCTGACCACCGTTGTTTCCTCCTTATTAGGCCCAGTTGCTACGATACTCCTCACATTGATTTTTAGACCTTGCATTTTAAACAAGTTAGTATTGTTTGTTAAAAACCAGTTAGAAAAAGTTAGCATTTTATTTGTTGACCACCAACAGTTGCTTTGAAGCACATTAGTTGCAGACATGTTGTATTTTTTTTTACCAGTTGTCACTTTTGCCATGTATCAGTTTGATAGCCTTTGCATTTTTATAACCTTTACACTTTCTGTGGTTTTAATTAATCATAAAGGGGGGGAGGCAAATCTGGGAGATTAGGGACCGATGGGAAGATCTCGCGAAGTTATGGGTAGACAGAACCCCTCCCCTTTACTGTTAAAGTTACGTAGCCCCCCGTTTTGTTGACCGTTAACCGCCGTTATATAACCCCGTGTCACTGTTAATAAACGCCATTTGCCATCTACCACTGTCCTGGGTTGACTATACCATGCTTTTATCCCCAGTCATCTCATTCTTTTTATGTTGAATAATAATAAGTTTTGTACTTTTAAGAGTGTTCCAGAGAGTGAAGGGGGGGAGAGAAAGAAGTGTGCAGTTTGTTTTCAGACACTGCACTCACTCCTCCACATTCCTGCCCCTGACTGTGTTGTCTGCGGACAGACAGCAGGGCAGAGAGCTCTTCTTTTGATTTTTAGTTAGTTTTTAGATAGCTGAGGCAAAGAAGTTCCCTGGACTGGTTTTTTTCCCTTTTTCTTTGGACCTCTTGAAACTGCTCTGGACTGAACACCCAGGAGAGCACCGGCAGCTGCAGCTGTGGCCCACCAGGCCAGGCCTGGCCTGTGACAATTCCAGCACTGGAGGGACTGATCAGAGACTGAGTGAGCTGAGCTTCAACCCGGGGTTTTCTCAGTTTGTCATCTCTTTTAGAGTGGCAAGGGATCTCATTGTTTGATATTGTTTTGGTTTTATTGTTTAATAAACAGGTTTTTTCCACTTTTCTCCAAGGAGGTATTTTTTTCCCTCCCGGACCAGTTGGGGGGAGGGGCCGATTGGATCTGCTTTTTTTTCCACTGGAGCTCCTTTGGGGAATTCTTCCCCAAAGCTGCTCTAAACCTGGACAAATACATGAATTGGCGCCCAATGCGGGGCCGGAAAAGGTGGAAAAAAGCCCTATTAATTGTGTGTTTGTTGTTGTTAAAGCAGTTAGTAGCCATGATGCTTGGACCCCTGACGTCTCTGGTTGTGAAAGCCTCCGTGTGACTCTGGGCTCTAGACCTTTTTGAGGTTTCAATACCTTTCTGATCATTAGGATTATTGTCCTTAACAAGTAATTTTTACGGTAGAGGGCTACGGATTGGAATAGCTGTTGTGCTAGCCTTGGTGATAATGATTTATAAAGCATTTACAAAGATACTGGCCTCTGTTTACGATATGTATGGTTTATGGTTTCTTCATCCTATCCTGCATCCCAATTCCAGTAGTACGTTTTGGGAATTTATTAGTAATTACACTCAGTCTGCTAGAGGAGGAGCCAAGAATGAGACTTTCCAGCCTTCCCTTTCCCTCTTCTCCTTTGGATCGGTTATGTCACTTTTTGAGAATGTTCAGTTTCCGCTGAATGCTAAAGAGACCATCTTTCTGGTATTTAATCTGCTAAGCTTCCTCTATATGGTCTGCAGGTTCTCTAGAATGAGGGCTGAGATATCCAGAGGAGCTGGTGAGACCCCTGACCCAGAAGCAGATGCAGGCGTGAAAAATCCTGAGTGGTGTGGAGAATGGGAAAATATAGGCCAAACCCTGAAGGAATTTTCTGATCCTGTAGACTGGGATTTTCCACGGGAACAAATTCAGAACGCAGCAGAAGTGGGGAAATACCTAAAAGAGAAGTGCCATGATGATTCTAAGGAGAAAAGGCTAATTGCAATAAGCTGGGCCCTGGCCTATGCTTATCACACTTTGTTAGATAGTGTAGGGCAGCAGACAGAGGGAGGGGGGCAGGGAGATAAATCAGCTATCCCAGTCACTCAAGCTGTAGCGAACAGCCCAGGCTCGAAGCCAGCAGCCAGACCAGACAGTGAGCCTAAGCCAGCATCTAAACCCATGGCTGTTGCTACCAGTACTAGAAGTGGGAAATGCACGGAAAAAACTGAATCGCCCTGGGATTCTGGAAGTAATTACAAACTGGCCGGAAGGTGAAAACTTTGGTCTCTCTGATGAAGGGGAACAAGAAGTGACACGGGCTGAAGAAGCTCCACCATACAACCAACTGCCAGCAGAAGATACACGATACACTCTTTTTACTGATGGTTCGTGCCGCATTGTGGGAATGAACCGGAAGTGGAAAGCAGCCATATGGAGCCCCACACGACAGGTGGCAGAGGCCACTGAAGGAGAAGGTGGATCAAGCCAACTTGCGGAACTCAAAGCTGTTCAATTGGCCCTGGACATTGCTGAGAGAGAGAAGTGGCCAAAGCTCTACCTTTATACTGATTCATGGATGGTAGCCAATGCTCTGTGGGGCTGGCTGGAGAGGTGGAAAGAGGCCAACTGGCAGCGTAGGGGAAAACCGATCTGGGCTGCTGATGAGTGGAAAGACATTGCTACCAGGGTAGGGAAACTGCCTGTGAAGGTCCGCCATGTAAATGCCCATGTACCCAAGAGTAGAGCTAATGAGGAGCACCAAATCAATGAGCAAGTAGACCAGGCTGCAAAGATAGAGGTGTCCAAAATAGACCTAGATTGGGAACATAAGGGAGAGTTATTCCTAGCTCAATGGGCCCATGATGCCTCAGGCCATCAGGGCAGAGATGCCACCTATAAGTGGGCACAAGACCGAGGGGTGGATCTAACCATGCGCAGTATTTCTCAGGTTATCCATGACTGAGATATACGAGACGTGTGCTGCCATCAAGCAGGCCAAGCGAGTGAAGCCCCTTTGGTACGGTGGGCGGTGGTCCAAGTACAAGTATGGGGAGGCCTGGCAGATTGACTACATCACACTGCCCCAGACACGCCAGAGCAAATGCTACGTGCTGACCATGGTGGAAGCCACCACTGGATGGTTGGAAACCTACCCTGTGTCTCATGCTACAGCCCGGAACACCATCCTGGGCCTTGAAAAGCAAGTTCTGTGGAGACATGGTACTCCTGAGAGGATTGAGTCAGACAATGGGACTCTTTTCAAGAACAACCTTATCAACACCTGGGCTAGGGAACATGGCATTGAGTGGGTGTACCACATCCCCTACCATGCACAAGCTGCAGGCAAAGTGGAGAGGGACAATGGACTGTTAAAAACCACATTGAAAGCATTAGGTGGGGGATCTTTCAAGAACTGGGAGCAGCATCTGGCAAAAGCCACCTGGTTAGTTAACACCAGAGGCTCTACTAACCGAGTGCGCTCTGCCCAATCTGAGCCTTTGCAGAGAGGAGACAAAGTCCCAGTGGAACATGTCAGAGGTTTATTAGGGAAGACAGTTTGGATCAATCCTGCCTCGAATACAGACAAATCCATTTGTGGGGTTGTTTTGCTCAGGCACATGGTGGTAATGCAAAAAGATGGAAGAACACGATGTGTACCTCAGGGAGATCTGATTGTTGGATAAAAACTGTATATATATCACTGTTTGCTGAATGTTATTACCATTGTCTGTGTATACTTGTATAATGGATGTATCATGTTTGTACTTGTAGAGTTAGAATTTATATTAGTGTTAGCAGTAAGTAGACAATATGGGGATAAGGCGTGGAATGTCCTGCGTTGACTATATGATGCTTTTATCCCCAATCGTCTCGTATTTTTTTCCCTCCCAGACCAGTTGGGGGGAGGGGCCGATTGGATCTGCTTTTTTCCCACTGGAGCTCCTTTGGGGAATTCTTCCCCAAAGTTGCTCTAAACCTGGACAACCACATTGGTGTCTGCATGGCCTGAGCGGAAGGGAGATTGTCGCCGTGCCATTCCCGAATCAGGTCGTCACGCCTCAAGTGGAGGCAATATGCAAATTAGTGTTAATGAGTCTTATTCTGATATTTTTGAGATTTGGTGTTGGCGAGGCCTCACAGAACCAAGGACTCAGCTGTGACACGGTGCAAACTCATGGAACAAAGGGTCCATGGTGACACAGCAGAACTCCATGGAACCAAAATCCATTCTGGCACATTGGGGCCACATTGAACCAATGGCCCATTGGGATACTGCGGCTCCAAGGAGACCATTGTGACCCTGAGAAACCTCTTGGAAAAAAGGGTCCATTCTGACACAGCAAGGCCTGGTGGAACCATGCATCCATTGTGACACTGTGGAACCTCATGGAACCAAGGTGACCGTGTTCTACTATGGAACCTCCTGGAACAAAGGGGCCATAGTGACACTGCAGAACCAAGGAGAGTGCTGCTGGCAGTGTGAGAGCTCATGGAACCAGAAGTCCATTGTGACACAGCAAGGCCTTGAGAAACTAAGGGTCTGTTGTTAAACTGTGTGGCCTCATGGAACCATGAGCCATTGTGACATAGCGTGGCCACACGGAGCCAAGGGGCCACTGTGACACTGCGGATCCAAGAAGACCATTATGACTCAGGAGCTTCATGGAACCAAGAGTCCATTGTTCCACTGTGGGGCCCTATGGGATCAAGGGGATGACAGTGACATTGTGGGGCCTCATGGAACAATGGAGACTGTTCTGACACTTTGGGACCCACTGGAACCAAGGGGCCATTATAGCATGGCAGGGCCTCATGGAATCAAGGGGACTCCAGTGAACACCATGGGTCTCCATGGGATGAAGGGTCCAACAGAACCAAGGAGGCCGGTGTGACACACCGGGGCATCATGGAACCAAAGGTCCATTGTGACACAGCAAGGCCTTATGAAATCATGGAGGCCATTTTTACACTTTGAGGCCTTGTGAAACCAAAGGGCCATTGTGACACTCCAGAGGCTTGTGGAGCCAAGGGGACCACGGTGACACTGTGGGGCTCAGTGAAACCAATGGCCTGTTGTGACACTGCAAGGCCTTAGGGAAGCACAGAGACCATTGTGACACCGAAGGCATCACTGAACCAAGGGGCCATTGTGACACTACAAGACCTCATGGAAGCAAGGAACCATTGTGACACTATGGAGTGTTGGCAGGCCAAGGGGCAGTTGTCACACTGTGTGGCACCATGGAACCAAGGAGTCCATTGTGACACTACAGGGCCCCATGGAACTAAGGATTCATGGAACAGTATGGGACCCTATGGGACCAAAGTCCATTGTGACATTGTGGGGCCTCATGGAATCCTGGAGGCCATGATGACACTTGGAGGCCTCACTGAATCAAGGGGCTTTGCAGGGCCTCATGGAACCAAGGACACCCTTCTGACACTGTGAATCTCCGTGGAACCAAGGGTCCATTGTGACACCATGGAACCAAGGAGACCCCAGTGACACTGCAAGGCCTCATGGAAGCAAGAGACCATTGTGACACTGCAGGGCCCCATGGAAACAAGAGACCATTGTGACACTGCAGGGCCCCATGGATCCAAGGGAACGGGTAACAGCTCTGGTTGGCTTGGCCTGACTGGTCGAACTGCCCTTGGTATGTTGAGGGTCTCTTCTCCTGTACCCCTGAGACACTGGGGCTCTGGACTTTCCTTCAGATAGAAAAGAACTGTCCATCTCATTCAAACATCCATGGCCAAAATGGGATTTCCCCTTCAAAATTCTCAATATCCAGGGATTGCTCCCAGATAAAGCTGCCATTACCAAAAAGTCTGTCTGACCTTTACTTCCTGAGAGCTGTCTCTCACCTGCCTTCAAACACTGTAAGGCTCAGTGCTTTCCTTCCTATGGAAAAGAGCCCTTCCTCCTGCACAGGCACCCCTGGCCAAAATGAGTACTTTTCCTCCAAAATTCCCTATATGCAAGGGTTTCACTCAGACAAAAGCTGCCAGGACAGACTGCTGTAGCTGGCCTTGGCCTCTGGTGGTAACCTCTGTTCTGCCCTGAAACACTGTGGCCCTTTCCTTCCCATGGAAAAGAACCATCCTTCTTCTCCAGGTGCCCATGGCCAAAATTGGGATTCCACCTCCAAAAGTCCTATATCCAAAGATTGCTCCTAAACAAAAGGTGCCATTACAGACCGGTCTGTCTGGCCTTGGCCTCCTTAGGGCCAGCTCTCATCTGCCTTCCAAACACAGGGGCTCCATGCTTTCCTTCCTATGGAAAAGAGCTGGCCTTCTCCTCCAGGCAAAAAGGGCTGAAATTGGGATTCAACATTCAAAGCTTCAAATATCCAAGGATTGCTCCAGGAAAAACTTGCCAGGACAGACAGACAGGCCTGGCCTTGGCCTCTGGTGACTGCAGTTCATCAGCCCCTCAAACACAGGGGCTCTGTGCTTTCCTTTCTGTGGAGACATTGGTGACACTGTGGGGCCTCATGGAACCAACAACATCTTTGTGGCTCTGTTGGGCCGTATGGTCCCACAGGGCCAGTGTGAAGCAGCAGGGCTTTGTGGAACCAAGAGGCCATTGCTGCATTTCAGGGCCTCGTGGAACCAAAGGGCCGCTGTGATCCTGAGAGGCACCGTGGATCCATGGAGATCATTGTGGCATTGCAAGGCCCCATGGAATCATGGAGACCATTGTGACACTGCGGGGCCCCATGGAAGCACGGGGCCATTGTGACACTTGAGAAGCAAGGAGAACATTGGGACACTGCAGATCACTGTGAAACCAAGAGAACATGGAACAGATCTTGCTGGCTTGGCCTGCCAGGGGCCACCTGACAGGTCCAGCTGATCTTGGAATGTTGAGGGTTGCCTCTTATCAGCCCCTGGAGAACTGGGGCTCCCTGCTTTCCTTCCTATGAAGAAGAACCGTCCGTCATTCCAGGTGCCCACAGCTAAAATTGATACTCCCTCTGAAAAATTCCCTATATGCAAGGGTTGTCCCAGACAAAACCTGCCAGGACAGAGAGCTCTGGCTGGCCTTGGCCTCTGGTGGTCACCTCTCATCTCATGGAAGCCCTGAGGAAAGTATTTGAACAGGTTTGACTGTTGGAACATCAATGAGTCTCTGTTCCTCTGAAAAACTCAGATGCTCTTCTAATCATATGTGGGGGTTTTTTCTCATTGTGTATTATACATGAAATATTATTTTCAGCTAAAAAATATTATTCTTACCACTCTACCAATGGTATCTGGCACAAAACTCCTCCTCTGTTAATGGATCCAGGTCACCTGTATAAGCAAACACAATAAAAAATCCAGCAGGAATTATTTGTGTCTGCTCCCATCTGTCCCATCTCCTCTCAAGCTGGAGGTGCAGCCCCAGCACTTGGGAAGGCTCAAGGGCTCACAAGCTCAGCTCCCACACAGAGAATGTGCACACCCTGGCTGCTCTTCTTGGCCCCTGCACGCTCAGCCAGGCTGAGATGGATACTGATGGTTTCTGGGCCAGGTTCTCGGAGCCCAGCCCAGCTCCCTGCAAGTTCTGCCAGCTGCCCTGAGCTCTGGGCAGCACCAAGGGCCTCTCCCCAGCTCCCCTCGAGCTGAGGTGCTGAGAGCTCTGCAGCCCCTGCTGCCATCCCATCTGCCCAGGGCAGCACAAGAGCCCTGGCCTTGGGGCCCTCAAGAGCTGCTCCTGCTCCAGGCCCAGGGCCCATGCCAAAGCTGGGGCAGCCACAAAGCTGTGCCCATTTCTGTTCATTGCTGCTGTCATGGGGATGGATCGTCAGCCTCTTGGATGTTGCTGATGAATTTTATTACTCCAGAGGCCTCTTCTTTCTTGAGCTCTACAGTTCAGGAATTCAGTGAAAAAGGCTCATAAGCATTTGTTCAAAAGGCCCTGGAATATCTTAAATTTTCAATTCTTCTGTGGTTAATTAGGAACATTTCAGAAATGTATTAAAAGTGAATATAGTATTTTGAAAACAATGCAGACATTCCACTGTCATGTTTTCTGAAAAATCCCTTTGTCAGGATTTCTTCCCCTGGGAAGCTGAGAAGCATCAGAAAAGAATGAAAACAAATAATTATCTGATTGCTTCTCCTGTGTTTGCTGCTTTGGAATGTGGTCTGGAGATTGTTTAACAACAGGTGCATATTTGATTGGTTTCCTGTGAATTGTTTTTACTTAATGAACAATCACCATCAGCTCTGTCGGACTCTGAGGAGTCAGTCACAAGTTTTCACAAGTTTTCATTATAATTCTTTTTAAGCCTTCTCTCTGTATCCTTTCTTATTCTTTAGTATACTTTCAGTATAGCGCAACGCAACGTAACATAACATAACATAACATAACATAACATAACATAGTAGAATAGAATAGAATATAATTTATCAGCCTTCTGAGAACGTAGAGTCAGATTCTCATCTCTCACCTCATCCTGGGAACCCTCAAAAACTCAAAAAAGACAGAATTGTTTTGGCTGCTTTTGTTTCCTGTTTATAGATTGATATCAGCAATGTCTAATTGATACTGACCGCCAGCACCTTCAAATTCAGTCTGAACAGATATGAAAATCAAGGCTGACAAACAATATCACTTTGTCCCCCCTCCCCAGCATTTCCCTCATCCAACCCCTGGCACCCGTATGGATCAGGAATGGTGTGGCCAGCAGGAGCAGGGCAGGGATTCTTCCCCTGTGCTCGGCATTCTTGGGCAGCACCTCGAGCGCTGTTTGTAGTTCTGGGTCCCCCAATTTAGGAAGGACATGGAGGGGCTGGAGCGTGTCCAGAGAAGGGCAACAAGGCTGGGGAGGGGTCTGGAACACAAGTCCTGTGAGGAGTGGCTGAGGGAGCTGGGGCTGTTTATCCTGGAGATGAGGAGGCTCAGGGGAGACAAGGCAGTGTCAGGGCACAGGTTGGACTTGATGATCTCCAAGGTCTTTTCCAACCTTGCTGATTCTGTGATTCTCTGAAAGCACCCTTGGAGCAGTTGCAGGATGAGCCCTGGGACTCCTCTTCAGAAGCTCCAGCAGCCCAGGTCCCTCAGCTTCTCCTGCCAGCCCCAGAGCCCATCCTGTCAGTCCTGCAGAGCCTCTGCAGCTCCTCCTCACTGCCCAGAACAGGGAGCCCCAGAGCCAGACACAGCAGCCCAGATGTGGCCCCCTGGCCTGGGGTGCCTCTGGCAAGGGAGCAGCACCAGGCACTACAGGAGCCTGCAGACAATTCCTGCAGCACTTGTAGGATGATCCTGCTGCCCAAGGGACATTCCCATGGGGCCAAGTCAGGAACTGCAATGGGGAGTGCGGCCAGAGAGGAAAGGGCAAACAGGGATGGGCTGTTTGCAGGGCAGGGAACAGGGGTGGGCAATGGGAAGGAATTTGTACCATACAGAGCAAAGAAAACAAAGGTGAAACAAAGGAAATGTTGAGGGCAGTTTGGGAGTGGCTCCCAAGCAGCCCTGGCTCTGAGCAACAGCATCTGCAGTGGGACAGGAAAGTCCCAGCTGATGGGAACAAACTTTCTGGCTGACTGCAGAGGCCAGGACAAAGCTGAGTGGTTTACCTGGTGTCCCCCAGCCCTTGCTGGCCCCAGGGGCTGATGGCATTTGTGCTCCCTCAGGTTCATGTCCCCACACCAACAGCATGGGGGTGCTCCCCCTGCTCTGTGCAATGCAAACAGGGGCTTCTGAGCCAGTGCTGTCGTGTCTGTGCCTGCAAGGATGGGGCACTGTGGGAACTCAGCACAACATGCCTGATGTGCAGAGTCACCGAGACAACCCTTGGGGGGCTTGGAAGTCCTGGAACGTTGCCAGAAGTGTTTGGTGGTTAGACTTTGCTCCTGCACAGGAAGCAACACCTGTATGAGGATGGGAGGATCACACGGGGATAAATGATGAAGGGATAGATTAATTATGGAGTGAAAACACAGGCTTTAGAATCTCGGTACAGGGGGGTTCTAGGGGACAAGATGGAGAAATTAGGGTATGTCCTGTCCTTCTTCTTCTTCTTCTTGTCATCCATCTTCGATGGTGATGGTGGCACTTTGAGATTGGTTCTTACTGAATGTGCACTTGTCAATAAGGGTGAAAGGTATTGGGGAGAAAAGGTAAATATCTTACACGTAGTTTTTGGTATAAAGATAAGTGACCGCCCTGAGGGCAGTCAGTGTGCTCATGGCTGACTTGCTGTGCGGACCTCTGTCGGGCCGGGAGAAAATATTGTAGATAAGAATTAATAAACAACACTGAAGAACTGAAAAACATGAAGAATCCTTTTGTCCTTTGGAGCGTGGCCTGCCCCAAGGCTATCCAGAGCCTTTCCAGGCCGTTCGAACAGCCGAGGAACGGGACAGGGCTCCTGTGTGAGCTGCGGGGAGAAGCGAGGGCTGCAGAGGGGGGATGTTGTTGGCAGCTCCATCAGGACGCTCTGGGACGCTGCCCTGGGCTGTGCAGCGCACTGGGAATGGATCAGCCCCTGTTCTGCTGCTCCTTCCTGTGGTAAACAGATATGATTTGTGCTGATAAAAATTGAAACAGTAATCAATATTGATACAATAACTAATATCTGGAAATAATAAAATATGTTAAAAAGTAGTAATGCCAAAAAAGAGAGGGAAAGGAGGGGCTCCACCCACCCCCCGCCCCCTTCTCAGCATATGTTTTCAAGGACCACAGGAAAGAAGCTGAAGATACAGTTGCTAAAAATGACCAAAGAACCTGGTTGGGTCCAAGAAAATGCTAATTATAAGGGATTTATTACCTTGATATGTAGATGCAGTGATATGTTAGTCTTGGCTTACATTGTACTGGCTTGGTGCGCATGTGTAACCCAAAGGTGAATTAAAGAACAAGGAAGAAGACTACAGGGCCTTCATCAATGACGACTCCCAAAGACTTGTGCGACCACCAAACCAAGCGGTGGCGCATGCGTGATAAGGGTGGTAATGAAGGCGGAGACAGAAAAGTGACAAACCAAAAATAGGAGGAGATGGAATTGACACATGGCATATAAGGGGTGACTTTCACTTGGCAAGCTTGTACGTGAAGTGGCAAGGGTCATTGAACCCTGCACTCCGTACCCCGCGGTTGTTTTTGCTTATGCGCTATTATTTGAACCAAATTATCTCTCTTTATATATATTTTCTAAACTATTCAATTAAAATTGCTGCTACCTTAAATATTGTTTGGGTTTTTTATGGGATAATTGGGCAAACATAACAATTTTGGTCCCGAAACCCAGGAACTCTTTTAACTCCGGGGAGGTGGATAGCTTCTGGGAAGGAGCTCCCCACCAGACTTTTAAGTGGTCCCAAGGCTACACCACTCTCCCTTGGGAAAAGAGAGTTCTTTTTACAATAATGCATAAGCAAATTAGTTATTGGAAGTGCGCAGGAGAGGCTCCCATCAGAGTGCTGGCTTATAGGAGAGAGAGTACCCATAGAAAACTGCTTTGTGCACGAAGACCCTCATGAGAAAAGGAGGCTGTGAGTATCACGAGATTTTGGGTCGGGGGGTGGCTGTATGTGTGTGTGAGTGTGTGTGGAGTGTCTGAGACGGGGGCTGGGCAGTCCCGGACCCCCGAAGTGATTGGGACCTCCCAGTACCGCGTTTTCACGTTCTCCGCGAGGAGACCGGCCGGAAAAGGAGGGAAGTGAGTGAAAAGTGAATGAGTGGGGACCCCGGGAGGGTTTGACCCAGGGGGAAGGAGGGGATCCCTGGCTTAGGCACCTGTGGGAAGGTCCTTGGGCAGGAGGGATTGACTCAGTAGGGAGACTGAGAGAGTGAATTAATAGGTTCAAGTTCCTTGGAGGGGTTGGTAGCAGGCAATTTAGTATGTGATTAGATGGTGAGAGGACTGGGCTAATAGATTGAGAAAGAGGGAGAGAGGAGTGGAACAAGTAGATTGCAGAGGGAGACATAGGAGTGGAACAAGTAGATTGAAAAGGCAGTGTGACAGAGTAATAAGTGAGGAGTTTAGCCATGGGGTGAGTGTGGGTAACTAAGACTCTCCTGGTACCGGGGATTTCTTAGTTTGTTGCTGCCAGAAATGGGTCAGGGAAACAGTAAGTTCCTTGACCCAGGGGATGCGGATTGTAGGAAAAATTCGCAGTGGTTTGAGGTATCTGGGAACCGTGAGGGGGGGTTCTCAGGGGGGAAGCATTCCTCAGGACAGCCCACTGGGGATGATAATATGGTTTTGGGATTAATGGGAATCCTGAAGGGAAGAAAATCAAGAAATTCAGAGGGCAGTGCCTAAAGGACATAATATAGGAAAAGTTTTGAGTGAGCATCAAAAAAAAAAAAAAAAAAGGAGTCGCTGGCAGAATGGTTAAAAGATTAAAAAGAGACTTGCAATTATATTCAGGTATAGATACTGATACTGCAGTAGGGCAGGCTCTGTTAAAAATTCGGTTTGTGACCAGATCTTGCAGTGACATCAGAAAAAAGCTGGAAAAATTAGAAGACTGGCAGGACAGGGGACTTCAGAAGTTACTGAGAGGAGCACAAAGGTGTATGTGAAAGGAGATGAGGAAAAGCAGAAAGCAGATGCCAGAATTTTGGTGGCAGCAGTTCAAGAAATGCAGGCAGCTTTGAATACAGAAAAATCTGCAGGGAAAAACAAAGAGTGGATGTCAGGATCTATTTTTAGGAACACAAGACCTGTGCATTTTTCCCACCACAAGAAAGGGCACTTATAAATTTCTTGCCCTACCTTGAAAGGTGCAGGACCCACCTGTTTTTACTAATAAAAGGAAATATTGTTGGAACATGAAATTCCAAGAATGTGATGATATGGTGGGATTTAAGTTGATTTATATTAACCCTAATTTATTAAGAAGGAACTAAGCATCCTGGAGTGGCTGCGGACCGCAATTCCTTTGAGCTCGGAGGCAGAAGAACACCGGTGGAAAAAGAATAAAAGACTTTCTGAATCTGTGAGAACGGCCTAAAAGGATCAAAGATCTCCTCCAGGATCACCCACCAGCAACATTATTAGAACTGATTACAAAATTGCAATTCCAGAAACTGAGATTGATAACACCTGTTGTTAAAAGAGCTCAGAAACAAGTAAAATGTTGGGAGTGCGGTAAACATGGTTTAGGATGTCATCCATGGATATGTATTGTTTGCACACTTTTCTTTAACTCATGGTGGAGAGTAATTAGGAGAGTAAGAGGGGAGAAAAGGAGAGACAATTCATTTGCTTGCTTTGTTATGGTTATGTATTTAGTCAGCTAATTATAGAACACATTGCTAGTGATTTTTTGAGATACCTTTGAGACTGGGAGATGGGACCCTTTCAGCAGCAATTAGATTAATACAGAACTTAGATCAATTGGTTTTTGCTATATTGGCTATAGCACAAATAAGAGAAGGAGCAACTCATAATATTATAGACAAGTGTCTCATAATTGATAGTTGTTGTGGAGAAGAAATCTATATACCACATAATAGGCACATTGCAGTGGCATATTGGTGCTGCGAGTTTGCCTATTGGAGACGGCGATTTAATAAACTCCCCGCCCTTGAAGCAGAAAATAATTAGAAAATCTTATTGTGGTTGGCACATCCCTGAAATTTTGAAAAATACAGGTTTATGGTATTCCGGCCTAATCTTTTCCCTGTTCTTTTTGTTTTAATTATTGCTTCTTAGCCAGCTAGAACTGGGAAATGGCATTTAAAAGGAGACAAGCCAACTCTGTAGGGCTATGGGTAACAAGGAAACTAAAACCACCAGTGACTAGATCCCGGGATATTGCCTTTGCTACCGAGAAGACTGGCATCTCGGCCCTTGGTTGCAACCCAAGGGGCCTTGAGAAAGGTAGAAAGGTAGATTTCCTAAGGATTATTTTCACTGTGATCATTCTGGTACCCTGGGCAGTTGGCCACAGCCACAGAGCCACACTGGACAGAGTTTTGGCAATGAAAAAGCAAACAAGGCCAAACCCAAGTCCCAGCAATTTCAACTTTTGTGATTATTGCAATCACTCTGTGTGGATTAAGGACAAGGTAGAATCTGTGTTTGTAACACACCCATATGTTAGTTCTGCCTGCTAAAATCGCAGCAGTGTTATAGATGTTTGTATTAAGGAAGGAAAGATGTATTGGGTAGGGAAAAATTTGGGATATAATGGACAAGCTCCTTATCCCCATGGTAATCAGATTGGCCCTCAACATGAAAGATTTGTTTGTTTTGAAATAAATTATAATGGAGATGATCCAAGTATAGGAATAGGAGGCCAGGCACTAAGAGAAAAATTGAAAGAGAAAATAAAAGAAGAAAAAAAAACCAAAGGAGAATAGAGCAAAGAACAGGAGAAAAGAGTCAACAGAATTGGCTGAATTGTATAAACAGCTAAAGCAGTACTACAAAGATTGGGATTTGCCAGCCTCAAATAGGAATCTGTTTGTGGGGTTGATGCAAAGGATTGCTACAGAATTGGAATTATCCAAATGTTGGATTTGTGGAGGTCTAAAAATGGCTGAAAGACGGCTGTGGAAAGGTGAGAGCTTAGCTCCAGAGCAATTTTTAAAGTGGAACCATAACCAAATTTCTGGAACATTGAAGAGACCTGAAGGATGGATTTTAAGCCATCAAGTAATTGGAATCATTTCTATAACTCGAGAAGGAAGGAAATTTCATAAAATAGTAGGGCATACTCCTTGTAAATCCACATTGGTGGTTAACATGGATAATCGTTCAAAAATTTGGCAACCTGAAAACCCTGTTGGATATTGGGGACCAATAAAAGAAATAAATTGTGAATGGGATGAACAGATTAATTTATGATTGTACAAAAGTCCTAGAGCTAACCCCTACCAATCCATCGACAGCCTGAGGTCTTATTGGGAACAGCTGGAGAAAACTGATAAGAAATGGAAAGCCTCAGATGGGATTTATTGGATTTGTAGGCAATGAGCATACAGTGAGTTTCCTCAAAAATGGAGAGGAACCTGTACCTTGGGAATAATACAACCCTCCTTCTTTGTTCTACTGAAGTCTAGGAGCAATGTGCTAGGAACTCCACTGTATGAAACTCTAGAGTGGAATAAAGGACATTTGAATTTAAATTTTCCAA
Organism: Melozone crissalis; assembly: GCF_028551555.1. Lineage (NCBI taxonomy): Eukaryota > Metazoa > Chordata > Aves > Passeriformes > Passerellidae > Melozone > Melozone crissalis. The sequence goes on from NW_026535824.1 coordinate 17,137,843, forward strand.
CAGCAGGAGGGAATCAAAAATGGGAGGAGGACGAATGGCCTGCAAAACAAATTATAGCAAATTATGACCCAGCAACATGGGCTCAGGATGGGTCATGGGAATATAGAACCCCAATTTACCTGTTGAATCGATTAATAAGGCTCCAAGCAGTAGTGGAGGTAGTGCAAAATCACACCTCCCATGCTTTAAAAATGTTGGCCAGGCAATATACACAAATGCAGGTGTTTGTGTACCAAAACAAAATTGCCCTAGACTATCTGTTAGCAAAAAAAGAAGGAGCTTGTGGGAGACTTAATGAATTTGAGTGCTGTGTAGAAATTGATGATTATGGGGAAGCTATCACAGAACTTGCAGAGGAAATTAAAAGGGTGGCTCATGTGTCGGTACAGAAGTGGAATTCAATCTTAAAAGTAGATTGGTGGAGTAACCTCTTTAGAAGTGTTGGGAGAAAAAAGTTAGAGTTCATGTTGTTATGCTCAATTGTGGGACTTTGTTTCTGCCGTGTATGATTTTGTGTTTTATTAGGTTAATTTATTCAGTGATTCAGGGGATGCAGATTACAACAATGTCTCTAGATTCAGAATCAGCAGAAAAAGGAAAACCAAAATCTAAAATGGTCCTAACAACTAAATCGACCCAGGTAAAAGAACAAGGACCTAAAGAGATTGAAATAGCCCAAGAAATGTTGACCAAATTTGAAAAATAGTGTGAAAAATTAGAGGCAGCAGCAGAAATGCTGGAAAAGTTTGAAGCTGAAAGGAGACAACGAGAAATTAAAAATTTTGAAGAATATAAAGGTTATCAGGGCACAGCTTTTTAAATACAGCACGAATCAATGATCAAAAAGAGAAATGGGGGATTTTTGGTAAACAGATATGATTCGTGCTGATAAAAATTGAAACAGTAATCAATATTGATACAATAACTAATATCTGGAAATAATAAAATATGTTAAAAAGTTGTAATGCCAAAGAAGAGAGGGAAAGGAGGGGCTCCACCCACCCCCCCCACCCCCCCCCCCCCTTCTCAGCATATGTTTTCAAGGACCACAGGAAAGAAGCTGAAGATACAGTTGCTAAAAATGACCAAAGAACCTGGTTGGGTCCAAGAAAATGCTAATTATAAGGGATTTATTACCTTGATATGTAGATGCAGTGATACGTTTGTCTTGGCTTACATTGTACTGGCTTGGTGCGCATGTGTAACCCAAAGGTGAATTAAAGAACAAGGAAGAAGACTACAGGGCCTTCATCAATGATGACTCCCAAAGACTTGTGCGACCACCAAACCAAGCGGTGGCGCATGCGTGATAAGGGTGGTAATGAAGGCGGAGACAGAAAAGTGACAAACCAAAAATAGGAGGAGATGGAATTGACACATGGCATATAAGGGGTGACTTTCACTTGGCAAGCTTGTACGTGAAGTGGCAAGGGTCATTGAACCCTGCACTCCGTACCCCGCGGTTGTTTTTGCTTATGCGCTATTATTTGAACCAAATTATCTCTCTTTATATATATTTTCTAAACTATTCAATTAAAATTGCTGCTACCTTAAATATTGTTTGGGTTTTTTATGGGATAATTGGGCAAACATAACATTCCCATCTGCCCAGGGCCCTTGCAGAGCCCCAGCCATGCTGTTTGCCCCCAGCCTGCCCACGGCCACCCTTGGGCTGCTCACGGGGGTTTCTGTGCTGAGCATTGGCCTGGGTGTGTTCTTGAGAGCGCCTGGGCAAGGAGCCTGGAGCCCCCAGGGCCTGGCCAGAGGTGTCAGGTCTGCCCCAGCAGTGCCCATGGCCTGTCCCTGCTGCAGCCCTGGCACTGCCACCCCCAGGGCTGTGCCCGGCCCTGAGAGCACTCAGGCCCTGCAGCAACTCCAGGGTCACCAGGGCAGTGGGGCAGGGCCACAGCAGCAGCACTGGCAACACCAAGTGCTGCTGCTGCTGCTGGGCACAGCTGCTGGGCCAGCACTGATCTGCCCCCAGCTCTGCACACAGACATTGCTGCTGCAGTCCAGAGAAGGCAACAAAAGAGGGATCTTCAGTGAAAACTTTGCTGGGAGATCCTTTAGTTCATTTAAAGCTGCCAAGAGTGCAGCCCCTCATTGACACAGTGTGTGGCCACAGGGAAGGTGGAGAGAAACAAAATGAGAAATGGCACAAGGAGTGGCTTTTCTTTGTGGCCAATATGAAAAAACTAAAACAAAGAAAAAGAACCTCCAAAATGAAACTAACAAAAAGTATCAAAGATTACAAGTGATTTGCAGAAATTGGCCAGCAGTTTAATGTCCCTGAAAGCATCCAGTCATCAGTGTCCACACTGCAGCCTTGAGCTCCTGATTCCTCAGGCTGTAGATGAGGGCGTTCAGGGCTGGAGGCACCACTGAGTGCAGAACTGACAGGGATGGGGAGGAGATCGAGGGGGCCTTCAGGTGAGCAAACATGACAGTGCTGAGGAACAGGGAGAGCACGGGCAGGTGAGGGAGGCAGGTGGACAGGCTTTGTGCCATCCCTGCTCAGAGGGGATCCTCAGCACAGCCCTGAAGATCTGCACACAGGAGAAAACAATGAACACAAACCAGATGAGTCCTAAACAGGCACAAACTACAATGAGCCTTAAGATTCCACTCCACAATTCCTGCAGGACACTGAAGCCCCTGCAAGGAGAAGGCACTTGCCTCATCAACCTGAAAAACATCTCTCACTGCAATCAGCAACAACCCATGGCTGAGGCAGCTCTGCTGTGCAGCACAGCTGGGCCCTCCTGGGGCTCCATGGTTGCACACCCCAGCTTAGCTCTGGTCTCAGAAGAGATTTTTGGGTGGGCAGCTGAATCCAGCACCTGCTGTCCTTCCCATGAACTCAGGAGAAGTGTCAAGAGAGCAAGAGGTTTAGGCTTAACACATCTTTCCTTTCCCAGTTTTAGGCTAAAAGACACTTGACTGAGATTGAATTGGTTCTGGTCATTGTTCCCTCTGCCTTGATGTTCTCCATGCCAGCTGTGTCCTCACAGAGAGGAAACAGTGCTTGTGAAGAGTTGGCAAAGAATGGCTTTTACCTAGGAAGAGAGAAACGAAGGGCTGAGCTGTGATCAGAGATGGTTTGCAGTGTCCTGACCCTCCCCTTACCTCCCCCCGAACCAGTGGCACAACAGGTCTACCCCAAATGCAGAGGGACAACCGGTCTACCCAAGCTCTGGGGGGACAACAGGTCTACCATGGCTATGGGGGGACAACAGGTCTACTCCAAATCTAGAGGGACAACAAGTCTACCTGGGCTCCAAAAGGACAACAGGTCTACCTCAGCTCTGGGGGGACAATAAGTCTACCCCAAATCCATAGTGACAACAGGTCTACCCCAAATCTAGAGGGACAACAGGTCCACCCAAAACCCTGCTATATAACAGATCTACCCCGGCTCCATAGGGACACCAGGTCTATCCGGGCTCCGGAGGGATAAATAGTCTACCCCCGCGACCGCAGATGGCAGCAAACGGGCTCCCTCGCATCGCGCTCCCGGCAATGGCAGAGCCGCCGCCGGCTGTGCGGCCAAGCTCCCGGCCCTTGTCTCAGGCCTGGGAGCCGCGCGGAGGAGAGCGCCAAGGCAGGACCGCGCTGGGCCCCTGTTGGCCCCGGCCCACCGAGAGAGACCTCGGAGCAGGAGGAGGAGGAGCGCGCCCGCAGGCTGGAGCAGCGGGCCGGCCGCTGTTGCGAGACAGAGCGAGAAAAGCTTGTGTGGAGGGCTGATTGTCAATAGATGGCAGCGAGGGAGCTGCTGTGCTCTGTCCAAAAGCCTGCGGCAGAATCAGGTGGTCTAGGAATGATTTAGCGCCGGGTGCCCCAGGATCATGCGGTCCGCACCGGGGGAGAGGCAGCACCGCATCCGTCCGGCCCTGCAGTGCCAAGCAGGAGCGGCGCTCCTGAGCGGGTCTGTCCTAGGGTGGGTGGGCACCGTGGGTGGGCTCTAGCCCTGAACAATTGTGCCCGCCAAGGCGGCTCCCCGGCTTAAGGGCGGGCAGAAAAGGGATGAGGTGCCGCCGCCTCGGCCGACAGCAGTGCCCAGGGGGGCCGCCACCGCTTGAGAATGGGCCGGCAGAAGCCGGGCTGGAGTGAGACACGCTGGCAGCTTCTGTGTCCGCCTGGCCTTGGCCAGTGAGCGGCTTTGGGATGGTCTTTGGCCCTTCTCTCTCGGCCTCTCAGGATCCTCTTTGGCCCTTCTCTCTTGGCCTCTCCAGATGGGCTCTTTCGTGCCCCCTTGGTGAACTTCCGCAGCTGGCTGTGACAACAGGTCTACCTGGCACCCACCGAAATTGGACCAAGTCCGCCGGAGCGAGGTAGACCTGTTGTCCCTGGCCGGCGCCTGCCACCAGGGGGCAAGGCTGAACCCCGGTGGCCCGGAGCCGGGGTAGACCTGTTGTCCCGCTGGAGCCAGGTAAGACCTGTTGTCCCTCCAGAGCCAGGGTAGACCTATTGTCCCTCTGGAGCCAGGGTAGACTTGGTGTCCCGCTGGAGCCGGGGTAGACCTGGTGTCTCTACAGAGCCAGGGTAGACCTGTTGCCCCTATGGAGCCGGGTTAGACCTGTTGCCCCTCCAGATTCTGGGTAGACCTGTTGTCCCGCTGGAGCCGGGGTAGACCTGTTGTCCCCTGTGGCTGGGGTTTTCTTTGCGTGCTCAATTGTGCCAAAGTCTCCTGTCACCTGAATCACCTGCTGCAAGCATGGGGTACAGGTGCAGAGCCTGAAAGGCCAAGAGAGGCAGGAGAGCTACTTGATGCCCTTGAGCATGCTGAGGGGGAGCCCAGGGACATTGCCATGTGGATCTAAGCATCCAAGCAAGTGTGCCTGAATGAGGAACTTTGCCCTCAGTGCTGCCCTGAATCCAAGTGTCCCAGGTGAGCTGTGGCACTGGGGCACATCCAGGAAACACTGCCGGGCCCCCCAGAGCCCCAGTGAGGCGGGGGAGCCTGGCCTGCCCCATGGCATGTGCCCGGGCAGTTGAAAGATGCTGGGGATCAGGGTGCACTTCAGCCCAGCCTTTGGCAGCAGGGACACAGCTGCCAGTGCCAGGAGAGCCTCCTGCTCCTCTCCTGGCCCAGCATGACGGAAAGGGGAGAGTGGTACTGCCAGAACTAATGCACAGCCCCAGCTAAGCAGGGCATTCATTTCTTGATCTGGGCAATGGATAGAGCCTGGAGCAGGGAGTGCCCACAGGGGATGGGTCTGTGCAGGACCTGGGGCAGCTGCAGACTGTCTCCCTGTCATTTTCTCCTGCCAGGCAGTGCATCCAGCTCCTAAGCAGGAACATGCACTGATGGGGAGTGATTCCCTCCCTGCACAGCCAGTGCCCATCAGCTTTGGGCCAAGGCTGCCCAGCTGCCAACACCATGACATGGAGAGGTTCAACAGACAGAATCTGGCTTGGCTCTAAGGGCCTATTCTGCTCCAAACTTCCCTTCTCCAGAATGTCTCTTTTCCCACAACAGCTTTTGTTTCTTCACTTACCAATCCTCCATGCTTCCACAAGTCTCACCAAGATATCACAACAGAGTGTCTGGTCATCTCTCTTCCTCCTGGCTGCAAGGACCTCTTTGTTGCTGGGGGAAAGGTGAGTGATTTCTGGAGATTGAGTGTGAAGTTGCACTCTGCTGCAGGGCTGTTGCTGTCTGACTCCTGCTGCTTTAGGATGGCCAGGTGCTTAGCCCATTTGCCAGGAAGCTGAGTCCCTCAGGCTTTTCTTTTCTCACCTGAGGGATGCAAAGCTGAGAAGATGATCAAGACTTTCTCCAAGGGGTGACTGCCCTTCAATCTCGGAGGTCTCTGAGGTCTCAACGATGACCCCATGATGTGTTAGAGAGTCTCTTTTCCCAGCTGAAGAATGACTCAGGATTCCTTGGCTCTCATTCTCAAGGTTGTTCATTATTTCTTATCTACATCATTCTTTCTCCAACCCATGGAGGTCTGTCTAGCAGGTCAGGTTGAGGCACACTGACCGCCTTCAGAGGCAGTGTTATCTTTTATACCAAAACCCATGTGTACATTATTTACAATAATTTCCCAATACCTATCACCTATGTTAGACAGTGAGCTTCTACTCTAAACCAATCCAAAAGTGCCAGCATCACAGCAGAAGATGGAGGCCAAGAAGAAGAAGGAGAAAGACTGGACACACCCAGATTCCTCCATCTTGCCCCCTGAACCCCCATGCTAAAAACCCAAAAGATCTATTTTTCACCCCATGACAAACTATTATTCTACTTAGAATTTCGTGGCTTGCAGATCCTCATATAAGGTTGGAAAGTTTTTTTTTCCATGGGTCAAAATCAAAGTCACAGGGGTCTTGGGCTCTGTGCGAAGGTCTCTGAGACCCCTGGGCAGGGGCTGGAGCCATCCAAGACAGCCAGAGGAATTTCCTGTGTTCTGACACTTAGCAGTAACTCTGTGTGGGGATTTGCATCCCTTGTCAATGACCCAAAGGAAAATAATTTAAATGATGCCTTCACTTACACCAGGGATCTTGCCTCGAGTCCCTGAAGGTCTAAAGTTGAGGTTCTCCCTGAAAATTCCTCAGTGCTGGCTGGAGATCTGTAGATTCATTGAAGCTCTAGACCAATCTTCTGGCTGCCACAAAAACTCCATATTGTTGGAACAAGCCTCCTTAACACTGATTTCGTTTAAAAAGGCATAATTTCTTCATGCCTGAGGTCACACAAAGGAAACTCCTAACCATTTGTGTACACACGATTTTACAAGTAAGCAATTTACATTGTACAAATTACCCATTACCATAAAGCCCAGATTCAGTCCTTGTTTTGTTTGTTTTGTCTATTTCTACATTCTCAAGCCGGATGTTTTCTTCTTCTCTTCCAACTCTTCTTGCTGGGAAAAGAAGTTTTTGTGTGCCTGGTTTCTCTGTTCACAAGCCCAGTAAAAACTAAATTAATTCCTTTGCTGTCACATAGCATGGAAGCCTCTCTCCAGCTTCCTTCCCAGAGCACTTGTGCTCCTGTAGAACCACCCTGATAATGGACCTCCGTGTGTTGGACATGGTGGCCTCACCTTGGCGTGGCCAACACTCACCTGGACGGGCTCCTGGCAGGTGTCTAGGGTGACATGGCAGCACGCAGTGCTCCTGGTGGTGGTGAAGGACGTCCTCATCTGGGACATGTGGCTGTAGGTGTCCTTCAAGCTGCCCAGGTGAGCTTTGAGCAGGGACAGCTCCAGGCCCAGCTCCATGGCAAAGGGGTTGTAGTCCAGGGGGTTGGAGAAGAAGATGGCCATGGTGAGGGTGGTGGCCTCATAGACCAGGACTCCACAACAGCCGTGGAACAGGGGGCTGGAGAGCTGGCAGGTGTCAGAGGAGCCTGGGGACACAGAGGGGCTGGGGGGGACGGAGCTGTGCCCGCTGTAGAAGTAGGTCCTGGGGAGGAGAAACGGGGCTGTGCCATCAGGGGAGCACGGTGAGACCCCCAGTGCCACAGACATTTTTTTAATGAAAAACCCTTTCTTTGGGATTTTTCCTCTTGAGAAGGAACAAAATGTAAAATGTTCCTGAGAGGCCTCAGGAACAAAATGTAAATAATGGTTATCTGCTGCTGTGGGATGCAGCAGGTGCATCTGTGATTGGTCTCATGTGGTTGTTTCTAAGTAATGGCCAATCACAGTCAGCTGGCTCGGACTCTCTTTCCGAGACAGAACCTTTTGTTATTCATTCTTTCTTTTTCTATTCTTAGCTAGCCTTCTAATGAAATCCTTTCTTCTATTCTTTTAGTATAGTTTTAATATATTATATATCATAAAATAATAAATCAAGCCTTCTGAAACATGGAGTCAGATCCTCATCTCTTCCCTCATTCTTGGGCCCCTGTGAACACGGTCACACACCAGGAGATCATCGTGGAGCAAGTGGCGGGTGGTGGAACCAGCAGGAGACAGTCTCACCAGCACTGGGAGGTGATGGGGGCACCACTGGGAGGTGCTGGGAGCACTGGGAGGTGCTGGGAGTACTGCTGGGAGGTGCTGGGAGCACTGGGAGGTGATGGGGGCACTGGGAGGTGCTGGGGGCACTGGAAGGTGATGGGAGCACTGCTGGGAGGTGTTGGGAGTACTGGGAGGTGATGAGGGCATTACTGGGAGGTGCTGGGGGCACTGGGAGGTGATGGGGGTACTGCTGGGAGGTGCTGGGGGCACTGGGAAGTGCTGGGAGCACTGCTGGGAGGTGCTGGGAGGTGATGAGGGCATTACTGGGAAGTGCTGGGAGCACTGGGAGGTGATGGGGACACTGCTGGGAGGTGCTGGGGGCACTGGTGGACAAGTATGAGATGGACCAAGCCCTAGGAGATGCTCCCATCGTGGGATGATGACCCCACCCTGTGGTGGTGTTTACAGGGGTCTCAGGACAAGGGAAGACATGAGAATGCTGACTTTATGTTTCAGAAGGCTGATTTATTATTTTATGATATATATTAAAAGAAAATTATATATTAAAACTTATTAAAAGGATAAAAGAAAAGATTTTATCAGAAAGTTGGCAGAAAATAGAAAAGAATAGAATGATAATAAAATCTTGTCTGAGACAGCTGGACTGTGATTAGCCATTAATTAAAAACAACTACATGAGACCAATCAAAGATGCACTTGTTGCATTCTACAGCAGCAAATTTATTATTTTATTATATATATTATATCAAAAGAAAATTATATATTAAAACTTACTAAAAGAATAGGAGAGAAGATTTCATCAGAAAGCTAGTAAAGAATAGAAAAGGATAGAATGATAATAAAATCTTGTGACTGACTAGAGAGTCTGAGACAGCTGGACCATGATTAGCTATTAATTAAAAACAACTACATGAAGCCAAACAAAGATGCACTTACTGCATTCTACAATAGCAAATAATTATTGTTTACATTTAGTTTTTGAAGTCTCTCAACTTCTCAAGAGAAAAAATCTTAATGAAAAGATTTTTCATAAAATATGTCTGCGACACCACCCTGTCCTGGTTTGGAATGGGAGGAAAATTCAGGGAAGGGATGCAAAGCTTTTTGTGTAACTAACGGGCTGCTGAACCACTGAGAAGCTGGGAACAACTCTGTGAAGCACACATGTTAAAAACCAAAAACCCCCAAAACTCTCTCTTTCCTTTCCAATCAACAAAAAAGCAGCAAACTCCAACCTCAACCCCCATCTCAGCCAAACCAAGTGAAACAGCGTCACTGTGATATTTTATGGAAAATCCCTTTGCCAGGATTTCTTCTCCTGGGAAGCCTCAGCTTCTCCCTGTTTTGCTGCTTTGGAATGTGATTTGGAGAATTGATTACCCAGCATGTGAATTGTTTTTAATTAATGACCAATCCCAGTCCAGCTGGGTCGGGACTCTGGTCAGTCACGAGTTTTATTGTTCATTCTTTTCCAGCCTTCTGATGTATCCTTTCTTTTTCTTTAGTGTAGTTTTAGTATATAATTTATTTTAATATAATACTGAGGGAACCCAGGAAATTCCTCTGGCTGCCCTGGAGGGCTCCAGCCCCTGCCTGGAGGGCTCAGAGCCCTTGGCACAGAGCCCAAGACCCCTGTGCCTTTGATTTAGCCCTTGGAAAAAACAATTACCAGCCTTTATATGAAGGATTACAAGTCAAGAGAGTTTAAGTAGAATACTAGTTAGTTTGTCATGGGGCGAAAAATAGATTTTTGAGATTTTTAGAATGAGGGCTTGAAGTCCCAAGATACAAGAATTTAAGTGTGCCTTGTCCTTCCTTCCTTCCTTCCTTCCTTCCTTCCTTCCTTCCTTCCTTCCTTCCTTCCTTCCTTCCTTCCTCCCCTTCCCTTCCCTTCCCTTCCCTTCCCTTCCCTTCCCTTCCTTCTTTCTCCATATTTTAAGTGTTGTTGGCATTTTTAGATTGGTTTAGAGTAAAAACTCACCGTCTAACCTAGGTGATAAGCATTTAGAAGTTATTGTAAATATTGTACACGTAGCTTTTAGCATAAAAAGATAACACCACCCCAAGGACGGGCAATGTGCCTCAACCCAACCTGCCAGACAGACCTCGGTGAGTAAAAAAAATTATAGATAAAAAACCAATAAACAACCTTAAGAACAAGAATAGAAGAGTTCTGACTCCTTCTTCTACTGCCGGGCTGGGAAAAGAGACTTTCTGACACATCTTGGGGTCACTGTGATCAGCAGAAATTCTGAGATAATAGAATATAATGTCATAAAATAATAAATCAGCCTTCTGAGCACATGGAGTCAAATTCAATGTAATGTTAACCCTTCCAGTGCCTCAATCCTCTCTCAAATGAGAAAAAAACCCAAAATACAAACATGTAAAAGAACAGCATAAAGACATCAAAGCTGGTGTAGAAGAAGTCCCAAATAAGGAAGAAAAAGAAATTATTTGCTTTTTAGAGCTAAAATCCTCTTATAAGCTATAGAGAAAAGACTCTTTTTCCTTATAGCACATAAAGCTATAAAGAGATAAAAGTGTATAAAGTTGATAGCAAAAAAAAGGCCTCCATACTAAAATAAACAAATGCTAAAATAGCTGTAATCCTAGAAAAAGTTAAACAGAAAAAAGGCGTACTCCTATGCTTCGGGAAAAAAAAAAAGAAAATCTCTATTCCTAAAAATAAAAATAATTTTAAAAATAGACAATAAAGAGAATTTTCACCTTGAAACAACATATCTTTAAAACAATACCCCCTAAATCAACATAACCCATCAACAAGCTATAAAAATGCTTATAACAATAAGAAAAACTTCATCATAGCAAAATTCCCCAAACAACTGCTGTTTGTAACAAATTAAGAACCACAAAAAACCTGTTTCCTTTGTCTCTTATAAAAAAGTCTCCATAACCTTAACAAAAAAGACTTCTCTCCCTCAATAAACTAAAGAAAAACTATTTTAAAAGTTATAATCTAACTAAAAATCTTAAGTGTAATTTCTTTACATTATCAGTGAGGAAGAAAAGTTGTGAGAAGAAGAAAAGTGTTCTAAAAGGTTTGTTTTAGTTCTTACTACATTTTTCCTTCTAATTACTTTTAATAAAATTTTCTTTGTACCCTCTTGAAGTTTTAAACCTGCTTTACCTTTCTCCTAATCCTATCTCACAACAAAAAGTAAGTGTATCAGTAATCAGCCAACACCAAATGTACCACATTCTTTAGTACATCAGCAAAAAACAATTCAAATTAAAAAAATCTTAAATTAGCAAACCTAAACCACAACACAAAATTGGTGTTTCCACCCAATTTCAAACTAAAACCACCACACACCCTGCACCCCAGGGGCTCTCCTGAACCTTCCCCTCACCTGGGGTTCTCCAGGGTGACATTCTGGGTGCTGTTGGATATCTGGATCTCCACGGTCCTCTCCAGGAAATTCCACATCTTGGCATGCGATTGGCTGCTCCAGGGGGACAGAATCTACTCCTCCAGTCTGGGGTTTCCTCAGCTCTGGGATCTTGGCCTTGGAGACAGAATTTTCTCAGCTCTGGAGTCTCCTTGAATCCGTGATCTTCTCACTCCAAGGTCTCCTCCTCAGCTCCAGAGTCTCTTTGTTCCAAAATCTTCTTCTTTGATCCAGGATCTTTTCCTCAGCTCTGGGGTCTCCTTGGATTCAGAATCTTCTCAGCTCTGGAATCTTGTTCCTGTCTCTGGAAATTTCTTGGATCCACAATCTCTTTGGATTTGGAATTCTCTTAGATTGGGCGTCTCTTTGGATCCAGGGTCTCCTCAGCACTGAAATCTTCTCCTCTGATCTGGGGTCTCCTTGGCTTCAGAATTTTCTCAGCTCCAGAATCTTGCTCCTGTCTCTGGAAATTTATTGGATCTGGAATTCTCTCAGATTCGGTGTCACTTTGGATCCAGGGTCTCCTCAGCACTGAAATCTCCTCAGCTCTGGGATTTCCTCAGTCCCGGGCTCTCCTCAGCACTCCTTGGATCCAGAATCTCCACCTTGGTCTCCTTGGATCCAGGTAGACCCTGGATCCAGTATCTCCACCCCAGCCCCCAAATTTCCCTGTGGTCTCCCCCTCTGAGCACCTTCTGGGTCTCCACTGGTGCTGGGAATGTCCTGGGGCAGGCAAATCCCTCCCCTGGCTGGAAAAATCCTAAATTACAGCTTCCCGGTGGTTAAATAGAACCAACTTCCTGGTGGTGAATCCGGGGCAAAGTCCCCCAGGGCCTGGCACCTTTGGCTGGGGTAACTGGTTTAACTGGCTGAATTGTCTAATTGATTTCTCTAATTTATGTAATTTAATCCAGTCTATCTAACTCAGCCGGTTTAAATGTGTCACTGACATCTTTTCATAAAAATCCTTTCTTTAGGATTTTTCTCCCTTCTGAGAAGCTGTGGCCTCAGCAACAAAATGTAAACAATGGTTATCTGCTGCTGTGGAATGCAACAGGTGGACCCGTGATTGGTCTCATGTGGATGTTTGGATTTACTGACCACTCACAGCAGAGCTGGGTCTCTGTCTCTGCTGAGACACAGATCTTTGTTATTCATTCCTTTTCTATTCTTAGCTTAGCTAGCATTCTGAGAACTTTTCTTTCTATTCCTTTTAGTATGGTAATAATGTAACATATATCATAAAATAATAAATCAAGCCTTCTGAATATGAGGTCAACATTCTCATCTCTCTCTTCACCCTGAAAAACCCTTGCAAGCCCTGTAACAAATCTGCCATTCCTGACAAGTCTGGCTGGCCTTGGCCTACTGAGGCCCTCACCTGCTTTCCAAACCTTGGAGCTCTGTGCTTTCCTTCCTATGGAAAAGAACTGTCCTTCTAATCCAGGTGCCCATGGCCACAACTGGGATTTCACTTCCAGCATTCCCTGTTGTGACAGACTGGAGGAGATTGTTGGCTCTAAACATTTTGTGTGCGAGGGAGGAAGGGGCAGGTCCAGCCTTGCCCTGCCCTGTAATCCCAGCCCTGCCCTGCCCTGTGACCCCAATCCCCCCAGAGCCTCTATCCCAGCCCAGCAGTGGCTGCCAGTCCCTGGCACAGCACAGGCAATGCTCCACAGCCACCTCTGCAGCCCCAGCCCAGCTCCTGAGGGATCAAAAGACCCCAAGTCCCACCTGGGGGAAGGGCCCAGGAAGTCCAAGGGGTATTTAAGGCTGATCACAAGGCAAGCACACATCTTGACCCTACCTCCTCTTGGAATTTCTATCTGAACACTGCTGGAACCCGGGAGTTGTTAGCTGTGTGTGTGCTTCTCTGTATCTTTTAAGCCAACAAACCCAAGAGAAGGCACAGTTCCATCAAATGCAAAAGTCATCCCTCTGCTGGATATTAAATCCACTTTCCACAGCAGACAGCCTCAGAGCAATGGAAAACACCTTCTGTGCCCAGCACAGATCCCAAGGTCTCCCCAAACCCTCCCTGCCCCAATTCTGCCCAGATTTGCTCTTTGCACACACGAGTCACATGCTGAAGTCAGGAGCTCCCTCCATGCCCAGAAGGAGAAAAAGAGAGAAAGGGGATGAAGAGCTCTCCTGTGCAGAGACAAGCCCCAAGTGCTCTGGGATGTCCCAGCACTATCTGATATGTCCCACATCCCCCAGAGATTTCCGTACAGTAACAGTTTTAGACAAAGACAAAAGAAAAGGCAATTCTGTGAGATATAAAAACAATTAAGATGTTGACTAATATGATATTTATTTGAGCTTCAGAAAGATTGGGCAATTCCCTGAAGCTCAAAACATGAAACCAGTCAGCTGAAGGGCACTTGAATGACCAGAAAGCATTGGGAGGAGTGTTGAGGGTTTTTTGCAGGACAATGGACATATGCAACATGTGCACAATCCAGCCTTCATAGAAACTGAGTAAGGTCACTATGCCCTCAAAGGACATCAAAGAAGAAGAACATGCTCAGCAGCAGATGGTTCTGGATGCAAAGGCAGATAAGAAAACTGCAGCGAGATGCATGAAGAAGAAAGACTAACTAAAATTAACTGAAATGTCAAAATGCATGCATAAAAAGGATTTAACCAATCATGTATTAGCTTGAGGTGTGAACAATAGAGAACAGTATAAATATGGCTTGCTTTTTGTAATAAATTGGTTTCACTTGATCATATTGATCATGGCGTGATGTCCCGTTAATGATCCTCCGCACCTAGGGACCAGAAATGCATGCAAGCCTTCACTCCAAGAGACATTATGAATTCAAAAAACATGGCCATTAACTGCTTTATACAAACATAGAGTAATGGCAACCAAAATGCACTCAGACCTGGGTTTTTTCAACTCTCTCTCAAGCCTCATGTGTTGGGCACCAAATTTTGTCCTGGTTTAGGGCAAATTTGGGAGAAAACTTCCAAAGGGGCCCCTCCAGAAAGCAAACCCACACGGCCCCTCCCCCTAACTGGGTTGGGAAGGATTCCTTGGAGAGAAGCGGAAAGAACGTGTTTATTTAACAGGCAAAGCACCCCCCAGCACACAAAATGAACAATACTGGATGACACCACTCTTTCACCACTCTGAAAAACATGACAAATTCAGAAAGTCTCTCTTGGGGGTGGTCGCTCTGTTATCAGTCCCTCCGGCGCTGGGGCAGCTGCTGCAGCCACAAAGTGCAAACTCTCGGTGTTCCCAGGTCCCCGTCCGGAGCAGGTTTGAGTGGTTCCAAAAACGGGAAAGGAGAAACAGTCCGGGGAAAAATTCAGACTGCTTAGCTAAACTAACTAATGAGCAGAAGCAAAAAGCAGAAGCAAGAGCAAAGCAAAAAGCCAAGCAAAAAGCAAAAGCAACATCATGTACTGCCCTGTCTGTTTGTCCCACCAGCCGTGGGGGAGCAGCTGATAATAAAACCAAAACAAAACTTCACTCTTCAGAGCCAGCCTTGAAGGCACAGAACATAATATCCAGCATAAACAGAACAGACAACTGGGGATACAAGCATCATAACGTCACCTTAGGACAGCAAAGTTATTCCAAACTGCCCCCCAGCAGCCCCCTCCTCACCCATGCCATCTGCTGGGGCTGTGCCAGCTTCAGGAGATCCCTCCAGGGCCTGCATTACCTGTGTGAAAAATGCATATTGTATGACTGGCTTTTCACAAATATTAACATGAATATTATATGTGTTGTGTTAGAAAGTTATGTTGTACTAATTTTCTTACGTAGTGTCTTAAATCTAGTTTTATTGTATAACATAATGTTAAAATAGAAACCATGCTATGTGAGATACTTTTTTAAAGAGAGGACTCGCAGCGAGATGGCAGCCACAGGACACCTAAATCTTTCAGAGAAAGAGAATTTATTGCTCTCTTATCAGAACAAACAAACTTCTTCCTGCCTGCTCAGCCATGAAGGCGCTGTCAGGATTCAGAGGGAGAAGGTGACACTGACCAGACAGAATCCTGTGTTTGAATGGAATTTATGCATCATATATGAGATGTATGAATATGCAACAGGTTATTGTTTTTAAGGGTTAATCCTCTGTTAACCTGTGTCCTTTTTTGGGCTTATTTTGCCCAGGAAAAGGTACTTGGACATCCATAACTCTTTGTTCTTATTGTCTCGTATTGTCCTAAAACTTAATTGTCCAAATTTTTATTAGCCAAATTATATTAGTCTTTTTATAACAATTTAATTACTATTAAACTTTGAGAATTTTAAAAACAAGTGATTGGTATTTTTCACACAGTGCCCAACACACAATATCCCACGTACCGATGTTTCTTGGGGAGCCATTTACAAAACGGGGGGGGTTACAGGATGTGAAAAACACCAATCACTTGTTTTTTAAAATTTTTAAAGTAATAAAATGGTTATAAAAATAGCAATATAATTAGAGTAATAATAATTTGGGTAATTTGGATTAATATTTGCGAAAAGTCAATAATAAAATACGCATTTTTCCCACAGGAGGACTGGGCTCCCCGTTACTCCCTGCACAGGCGGGACCCCCCCCTTCCCCTCAGAGCTCTCCCGCGCTGAGGGGCCGCTGCCGCTTCCCGCCCTTCGCGCCCGCCCTCAGCGGCCGCCGGGAGCCGGGGCCGCCCCGGCCGCCCATTTATCGGAGCCATGGAGAAGGAAAACCGCTTTAAATTGTTCATGCCGCCGCGCCTGAGCGCTGGGCAGGTGTCTGCGGGTAGATCCCAGGTGAGCGCTCGGCCGCGGGGCCGCTGAGGGCGGCCCATACCACCCCCCCGCCCCCCTGCCGCCCCCTCGGGCTGCGCTGCTCTGGAGGCCGCGGCTGAGGAGGGGACGGGGGGAAAGCGCAGGGGCCCTTCCCCGGGGACAGTGCTGGGCCCGGGGAGTGCCCCGGTAGAGCCCCGAGCTGGAGCACACACACACCTGCCCCTTGCCCCGGGCTGGAGCATACACACACCTGCCCCTTGCCCTGGCACAGCCCCGGGCTGGAGCACACACACACCTGCCCCTTGCATTGGGCACAGCCCCGGGCTGGAGCACTCACACACCTGCCCCTTGCCCCGGGCTGGAGCACACACACACCTGCCCCTGCATGGGCCGTGACAGCTCCTGCACTGGACTAATTTCTGTGCATATGCCTAGAGTGGCGTATGTACAGACATATTCGGTTTGAATTTCAAAGACTTTTGTTGTTGTTTTCTGTCAGAACTGAAGGGAATCATCTTCTCGAGCATCCGCTCTGTGCTGTAAGTCCGTGTTTGATGTGGGTAATTCAGCCCAGAGAGCGAGCAGGGCTCTATCGCCAGCCGGGGTCTGTGTACAAATCACCAATGGGATGGAACTGCTGAGGAACTGCCTTGAGCTGTTTTATTTTCCAGCATCAGTCTCACTACATGGTTATAACAATGGGAAGATGCCAGCAGCTCACATCCCAGGCAGCAGACAAAGAACTTAATGTTACAACTTACTTTAAAAGTTTTTTGACCAATCACACAAAGCAAAAGCAGATTGATGGTAATTCTATCCAACCACTATAAGCACACGTACCTTTGGTTAAAACAATGCTTTCTTATTTTGAAAACAATACCTGCTTGTAAGCCCTAAAACACAATGCACAGAGCTCCATTATAAAGCTTAGAACTTCCTAATATCTCGCTAGATAAACTTTTCTGTAACTTAGGGTGTTATTAGTTATTCTAGCCAAGCGTTAATACACAGACCATTGTTCTATTTGTCCTTACTTTTCTACTTTTTACATAATTTTTCTGCTGACCAATCTCATGGCTGCTGCTTGGCTCTAATCACAGTTCTGCTGTCTCTGAGGCTGCCTTTTGCAGCTTTCCCAAACCC